>NC_135274.1:16622747-17268858 GCF_051311805.1 Agelaius phoeniceus
AGCTCACAGTAACACCACTCTATGTTTCTTTGCCTGATACTAACTCTTAATCTGGTCTCCTGCCTCTCAGGAAATGAGAAGCTTATTCAATGGCCTCCAGTTCTCACGTCATGAGGTCTCTACTTGAAAGTGGTGTTAAATGTGATTTAAATGATATTTCTGAAAGCTCCTTTTAAAACAGATTTATAAATAAAATATATTCCTGTCTAAGAGCACCTAATTAATGCCTCTTTCCAAATACCTTAACCTGAAGCATTGGCAATCAATGACTAGGCAGACAGGTTTTAAGAAAGGCTCTTCTAAAACGAATTGCAACATGCAGATTCTGTGTTGTTAAAACAATTCACATGCCTTTTTCACACATGATTTCAAGTCACTAAGGTAGGCAAGACCACACAATATAACTTAATACATAGCAATCAAAACTTTCCACACCATCCTTTAATATAAAGCCATGTCCCTATGTAATAAGTGATGCAACAGACTTTCCCTGAAGTCCCAGTTCCTACAATTGAAGCTTAAGCCCAGCAAAAAAAGAATTAAAATTCTTTGGTTGCTGCTGAATCACCGGCTGCATTGGGTTATTTTCCTGTGTATTAGACTTTAATTATAACTAAGCTTTAGCCATCTGTTCTACTCCCTAATTACAGATGCAACAAATATTTCACAATTCCAACCGTTAAAGAGATCTAAGAAAGCTCCATCTATGGTGTGCAAGGTTGGCTTCACTGGGGCCCTTTGCCCTCCTTTTTAAGCACTGGGGAAGAGGAGAGGATCCTCTGCACATGAAGCAGATCCTGTTATTAATTGAGGCCTTTGCTATGTCACACCTCTTGGAAGGACTGTAAACTTCCCTGTGCCAGAGGGCCACAGCAGTGCTGTGTGCTGGTGGCCTCTAAGCCAGATGTTCCTGTCCCACAAGGACTTGAAAGAAAGATGAGCAATCCAGAACAGCTGATGCATCAGCAGTTACAGCATTGGGAAAGAACTCTGACATAAATTCTGGGAATTTTGGTGTGGATGCTAAACATGCTTCAAGCCCAGATGCCCACCTGGCTCCTCTTGCTGTGGCTGTTCTTACACCACACACATCCTACTAGGGTAAATCCCTAGTAGTTTTGGGTAAATCCCTACTAGTAAATCCCTAGAAAGTGTTTCAGCTTTATCACTTCATGGGCCAGTTTCTCATCCACATGAAGAAAGGTGGGACTTCCGACATCATACTGTGCTCAGCAGCACCTGAAGGCAAAGCCCCCATTGTGTTCCATGCCTGCTGCAACAATAATTATCTCAGCAGAGAAGAGGGCTGGATGAAGACATGAAGGTGCCCCAACCATCCAGAGCAGCACATCTGGCCTAGCTGGGAGCATGGTTACCCACTGTCCCTGCACAGCTGGGGCAGGCTGTTGGATGGCCCAGGAGGAGAAGCTTGCTGCAGGCTCTGGAGCCTCTCAGTCACCTTCCCCACAGCCCTGCTCACTGTCACAAGACACTGCTGCAGTTGCCTGAGCTGCCACCACCACACTGCCCTGTGCTGAACCCTGCCCTGTGCAGAGCCTCAAGCACACTTGTAGCTGTAGGGCTGTGCTTGTGCCTCCACCAACCACCTGGACAACTGCCCAGTGTTTTGTAATTGCACACGCCGCCACTGACCTCAGCAATCCCTTCACCAGTCATAGTCAGATGCCTGCTGAGCTCCAGAGCTGTTATTCATCACAAAAAGATTTGGTTTTACAGCAGCTGCCTGCAACTGTGTCTGTGCCCAGTTGTGGAGAGGAGGGCACGTCCTCCCCAGGTACACGCCATGGGCTACTGTTTGTTTGTGTGTGTGTCTGGGGAAAGCACAGACAAAGAGGATAGGAGAAGAAAAGGTTGAATTCACAGAGCTGAAGTGTGAATGTTTATATTTGTTAGTGTACCAGAAAGAATATAGCTTTTTATACAAAAGAGAAAGCTAAGAAAGGGTAGAGTAACCCAGAAGCTCATACAGTTTCCATGGTGGGATTTCACAAAGTTATATTTAAATTATCTCATCTCCTGCATCCACAGTAAGTTTTCAAATGATATCCAGTGGTTTCTCATCACAATTATATGTAAGACCCTCTTTACATTTCTAACATTTAGGTGTACGCCCAGACTTTCACTCTGAATGTAATGTTAAATTGAATTTTTAAAAAGTAATCAACCAACACTCCTCTGCTGTGCTTTGACAAGGCCCCAAAACCACCACGTTTCTTGTGGTTTTCTTCTAAAATCATTATGACAGGGCTGAGTGGAATCACGAGGCAGGTTTGCTGAGTAGTTTGGTTCTGCGCATATAATAGAGTCCAGAGTCAAAGTATTTATCTCTGACATCAGGGCAAGGGATCACAGTGTTTCTGTGGGTATTCATAACCATGTGCTTGCATGTCCTAGCCTCTGGGTGATTATATATCACACAAGGTGATAACATGCACACTGAGAATAACCCTGCAGGAGACACCATGCATGAAAAGAAGCCACTCTCCATTATGACTTCCTTGAAGTTGGTCCTAGAGCCAGAAAATCCTGCTCTGTCATTCTAGTTCAACTTTAGGCCATAAGGAAAGCAACAGCAGAATAATATCAGTTGCTTCAGCCTCAAGGAAGAAGCAGAGCAAAGTCTAGCATTCTCCAAAGACCTCCTAAAGCTTTCCAGAACCATATGTGGAGTTATGCCCTTGGGCAAAGCAAAGTCTTATTTATCTCTGCAAAGATCCTGAAAACTGGTGTCTTCTCTTTCTGCCACAGAGGTCTGTTTGGTTTGGACTTTGGTGTTGCATTCAGGAACCATTTGAAAAATGACCAGAGCCAAGAGAAGCCCATGGATAAGAGCACAACATGAAGTTCAAAACCTAAATATAAGCATCAGAGTTTTAAATGACCCAAAACCAATATAAACAGGATACATGGATCCAGGTCTGGGCTGAAACTGTCCTTATTCTAGTCACAAAAGAATTCTCACTGGCTTCAGTAGGGTTTTTGCCACTGGGATATTGTTTTCAGTTTAATTAACAGGCTCCAGCTGTATCTTTCCCTTTTTTGTATTTTCCCACTTTTCATGCCCTGGGGAGTGTTCAGCAAGCAAGCAGCCTGGGGAGCAGGTATGCAGAAATCCCTCTTAGCACAGGAGTCAAAGCTGTGAGCAACTTTCCCTGTGCTGAGCCTGACATGGACACTGTGAGCAAATACCTGCGAGGAAGCCAGATGAAGGAATCTGCTTTAAGAGATCAAATAATTCACTGTGGCATTTTTCAAGAGCTAAGTTAAAAGGGAATCAATCTCTTCATTTGAATTATTCCCCCTCCCCCTTGCATAAAAGGATAAAACCCTGTTTTTTCTCCCACACATGATCAATTTTATTCAATATTATTTCTGTTCCTGATCTCCCTTTGCTGCACCCCTGAGTCAGCCAGTTCTGTACTGCAAAGCCCAAGAGAGGAGGAGGCAGCACAGTGGAACACAGGAGCCAAACAGGAGCTGCATGCTTTGAGTCAGATGCGTGTTTTTACTCACAGATATGGCACAAATTCTGAATCAAACCCCTGGATTTTCCCCACCCACCACCCCATGTTCACTGAACATCCCAAGCAATAAATTCAACACGTCGCTCTGGGAGATGAAGTTATGCTCCCTGCATAGCAAGGACAGCTGCACTGCACTGAGCATACACTCACAATGTAGAATTATATTGATTTTGGCTGAGCTCAACGCTGCTGACCTCAAGATGTGTGATGCCAGATGAAGATTAATGGTGAGGAATCTGGATGGATCAGCTACTAGATTCTGTGAGACATGTATGTTGAGTTGTCCTGCTGCTCTCTGAGCAGATCCATGGCAAGCTCAGCCCCAGCCAGGTAAGATTCAGCTCAGGACCCAAAGCTGAGCAGTTATTTGAGTCTGGCTGAGACCCCAGACCAATATACTCAGCACCAACATGGCCATGCCTCAGCCCAGTGCTGGCTTTAGTCCAGGCCAGACAGGGGCTCACATCTGTCTGCAAACACTGCATTGCCATCCTCCCCATCCAGCCAGGTCTGACCCTGCTGGGCTCTGTGCCCCATCATCTCAGTTCAGAACAACCAGAGGCTGTAGGAGAAACTCCTGCACTTCACAATGGTCAACAACTGTGCAAGCCAGGCTGGGGAAGCCATTCAGCAGATTCAGGCTGTCCTTAGATAATGCAGCTGACCAAAAGCAAGTTATTTGCAGGTAAACAAGTCATCCTGCTTGCAGCAGCAGAAAGCAGCACAAATATGCAAGTTACAGTAACTTTCCAGAAAAGGAGAGGGAGGAATAGGTGGAGACCTGCTCGGAGGTGATTAAGTGGATAGAGTCATATGCCCTAACCACAGTGCACCTGCTCGCAGGCTCTCCTGCTCCAGCCCTCGGCACCCTCACCTCGCCCTCCCACACTGCCACATCAATGCAAGCCCAGTGTACCTCTCCGTGCCTGAGGCAGCTCAGGAATTCCCAGCAGAGCAGGAACAGGAGCAGGGAGAGGGGCAGAGCTGGGATAGGGAGCTGGAAAGGGTAAGAGAAAGGGCAAAGAGCCCTGCGGTCACTGCTTGTTTGCCACGTGGAAAGGATCAAAGGAACAGCAGCCCCTTTCTGCAAACATCCCCTGCCCTGCAAGAGCCACATGGGCCAAGGTTTCCTGCAGCAGGCACACAGCTGGTGTGGCCACCAGCATGGCTTTCTCGGGCTCCAGTCTCAATGAAATGGAGAGCAACTTTGCCAGGACTGCCTTGCGTTTTGGCAGCCAGCTAACACAGGCGACTGCCTGTGGTTAGAGAGTGCCCTACAGGCAAGAGCACCAGATGCCTCTTGTGGGGAATTGCTGAAGAAAATCCAAGAGGTTTGGACCATCTAAAAGTGTAGAAAGAGGTTCATAAGTGTAGGAAAAAATTAATGACTCTGTCAGGGAATAGGGAAGCAGCCCTTAAGCAATGAATGATAAAAAAGCATGATTATAGCAAACTGTATTCAGCACAGACAGACCCAAGCAGAGAGGATAGGCTGGAATCCCAAAGTTAAGGCTGTAGGAATTCTCTGATGATGTGTTTGAGTACAGGTCTCCTCCAAAGTTGAATATGTTGCTGTAGAAACTAGGGTTGGCAGAAATGGTTTAACCTGTTTGTGCTACAAGTCTGAAATATGTGCCATTCTGGAGCAGCCCGCTGGAAGAGGTTTAGCTATGATCTTGGAAAGACATTGGAACATGAGAATGGATCTCCAAGGATATGGATGGGAGGAAAAATAAGAAATCAGCCTAGGTATGTGTCAGGGTGGTATCCTGACACCTGACAGGGAAACACTCTCATTGCCTAGCTTCTATGTATTGTGAGTATGAACTATTCCTTTTCTTTCTGATAAAGTTGGGTCACCAAGAAGTTACTTTTTTTTTTTTTTTGAATAATGGGTTGAGTTGAGGTCAGAGGTTTTAGTACATACACTACCTCAACGGCTTGAACTGATCATACAGCCATGATCTGGTACCAACTCACAACCTTCAAAGACTGAGCTTTTGCAACAAAGAACATGTGCACATAGAAGAAAACTCTTGTGAATGTCACCTGGTTTCCTTGTAGACTCATGCAGATTTATACCCCAGGTATAGATAATGTACATAAATGTGCAGTGAGGTGGAAAAGAGAGCCCACAAAATAGTCAGGACAGGGATGGTCCTCAGAAAAATCAAAGCTGTTCTCATCTATGTGCTAACTCAGCTGCCAGCGACCATGAACCTCTGTTTTGAGCATCACAAATGAAAAAAGAGTCATCAAGGACATGCTAAGAAATGCTGGGCTCAAACACCAAGTTTGCTTTCTAATGGAAATGACCTGCTAGATATTGAACATTGTGGGTTATTTGCTGGTGCCAATGGGGAACAAGTCACACAAGATTAATTTATAAACATCAGAACTCAAAATATTAATTCTTGGCTTGCAAATGAATGTCACTTCAATTAAGGAGATGCTGCCTTGTGCTTGCAAACGTTGGAGCCCCTGAGGCTTTTATGGGTGTGAGGATCAAAACAGCCAAGCTGTTCTGATCCAGTGCAGTGGTACACACAGCACCACTACAAATGAAAGAAAAAGGACAAAAAAATCTCCCTCCCCGAGAACCAGGCAGCTAAATATTGTGGTGTGACCATACTACTCTGGTAGAACCAGGTGAGGAGAAACCACATGAAAGACAACTTGTCCACACTGGAAAGCCAGCTGGAGCTGGTGTTGAGAAATGCTGTCACCTGCCACTCTGCAGTGGATCCCAGTTGGCCATTCTGTTCCTGAGCAAAAGTAGCTTTAGCTCTGGGAAGTTCAAAGACAACTCATCATCCTGGGCAGCTTGTCTTCTGCTCTCTACCCATGACCCATGACCTGGACAAAGTCTGTCATTCTAAAGCAAGATAATTATACCCAACATCATTAGCAGCAAAACAATTAATTCCTAATTCCAAAGTGCTTATACAAAGAAGATGAAGATAAGAAGGAGAACAAACCCTTTGCAAATGCAGCAGGGCATTGACTGTCTGCATATGCCTCACTTAATTACCTATTCAAAAGGAACAAAGCGTCTTTCATACTGTGACTCCAAAAATTAATTAGTCTCAGATCTCATTAAATAAAGATCCAGTTTGACTCTAATTAAATTAGGCTGCCTTTGACAATCAGCTGCAGTCTAGCTATTGAAGGCAGCAAGCTCCTTTTCCTCACATCTCTCCCAGGTGTCACAGAGGCAGGGATGCTGGCAGCATCTGCAGCCCCGACCCTGCCACCAAGCATGGAGCAGGACCAGGATGCCCTCGGGCTTTGGGGGCAGCTGGCACACAGGAAACCTCCTGGACTTCAGGTCTGCTGCTTCAAGAGCTAATATCTCAGGGAGAACCAGCTCCTCTGCAGCCAGACAGCACACATTCAGCATTGTATTTCAGCATGTTCTGGTTTTTGTCACTCCTGTGTTCAGCCCCAGATGTTCCACATAACCCTGCAAACTCTCTATCTCTGACTGAGTCTGGAGCAGACTCAGCCTGGGCTCAGCATTTGTTCTCTTCATGATTTCTGAAGGACAAACACAAGGCAAAGATTCATGCTCTGGCCTTCAGCTAGAGGATGAAGGACTAGTGGGAGATACAGTTTCTTAAAAAAAAAAAAAAAAGAGAGAGGCTGAAGTTTATTACATCACCCTATCCCCACTGATGCTGACAGAAATTCTGACCTCTGAGGGCTGAACCCAGCTTTCAATGCAGGCTTCCTTCTGCACCACTTGGGAATGGTGGGATCTCAACCACAGCAATATCTTTCCTGCTGAGCTGGTGCCTTGCACGTCTCATTATCCTGCAGCTGATACAGGACAATTCACCTCCCATATTTTCTGCTGTTCTGTTGGACCCCAAAGAGAAGCTTAAGGGAGAGGGACAAGGCTCATCCTTGGGTTAAAGGGGTGGGTTACAGCACACCAGACTCACCAGGACCCTACCTGCAGGACTTTATCATTCTTTAATGTTTTCCAACTTTGGGAAGCTGGAATAGTCAGAGTCAAGTCAGAGATGTTAATATTGCATTTAATAACCCAGTCATATATCTTTCATTAGGTCCCTAATTTTAAACTGGAAGGAGCTTTTTGTACTCACAGCTTTCTCTAGTAACAAGTTACACCAAGTAATGGCTAAGTGTGACAAGAGCAACTCTGATAAGAGGAAAGAAATGCACAGCTTCAAGTTGCAGGCACTTTCCTTTGGATTGTTCTGCACTTCACAGCCACCAATTTACTTTTATGTTTCAGTTTCTGAGAGAAAGTGGGCAGGAAGCATCTGGGTAACCTTCTCCATGTCACTCACTAGTTAGTGGACTCCTCTTCCCCTTTCCCTCACTTTTTTGAGGCTGGAATTATCACCTCCTTAGCTGTCTCTTTTATCAGAACTGCTTCATGTGCACCATCAACTCATCAACTGATTCTTTTGAACCTTGACTGAATTACCAGAAACCTAAATGTTTCCCAAAAATTCAGTGGGAAACATAATGAGCAAGAAACTCAGGGTAACTGCTCCACCTAAATAGCTTTTACTCCTACAACATTTTACATCTCCCAAGAGCAGAAAAATTTATAGAGGCAAGGAGATTATAACTGTGAATAGATCAACAGCGACAAACCACAGATAAGCACTTCTGAGAATTTGCATAATAATCTGTGTGTCAATAATAATCTGCTGTCAATAAAGCCTGACTGAATGGTAACCTTGTAAAACGAAGTCCAACTCTTCAGCAAATACCTACACTAACTTTTCCAGGCAGCATCATTGTCCACTTCAATCTGAAATATCACCCCTGCAAAACACCACATGCAGCTCTCCTTGTGCCTGCCTCTCTGCAAGGTGGCAGTTAGGTGACAGCCAGTGTCCTTACTCATTCAGTAAATGCCTGCTCCAGCAGAAAGGAAAATGGACCTGCTGATTCCCCTCCTCATTTCCCAGGCAAGCATCACAGCTCCCAACCCCACCAAACATCCATGCTCAGATCTGTGGAAACTTGTAGTGTTCCAACAAGTTCAAGTTACCCTGAACTCCCTGCAATCCGAGAGCTCCCCAAGTGCCCCCACATTAAGGAGATTACACAAAAATGTGAAATGCTCCAGTCATTTGAAATTGCCATGTGATCAGCACAGAGTAAAGGGACATTACTGGACTGCTTTGGATGGTTCTGTAAAGCCTTGTAGCTTGGGACTCAAGCAGCACTAGGAGATGCACACACATCCCTTCAGAGGTATCAGGCAGAGATGGAAAGGGGCAAAGAAGAGCTGTAGTGGGGCCTTGGCTCAGATAAGACCTGTATGCCAACCACATCCAGATGCTCTTCTTAACCTGGTAAGCTCTTCTTACCTGGTGAGGTCTTCTAGGAATCAGTGAATGAAAGCCATTCTGTGTAGGGGGGATATGTGGTGGTGCTGGGGAGCAGGACAGGAAACGTAAGCCACTAGAGAGAGACAGACCTGCAAGAACTGAGCCATTTTCTCAAGCATAAGAAAAAGAAGCATGTGTTCCAGTTTATGTGTACCAGTTCCATACAGAAACTTCCAGACAACAGTTAAGGTGTCTTCCTTCAGGGTCTGGTGCACTGTGACAGTGTCTGAATGCTTTGCTCCCATTTCTCCTTACAAAGGTTTCAGCAGAAGGTGGTACTGTCTTTGCAAGAAAGCTTTAAAGAAGATTGTAATAACATGCTTTTCCTATCTCTGCCTTTACAACTTCCCTACTTTCCTTTTGGAACTGGTTAGTTCCCACTGCTGCTGACAGATGCTCAGGAAAATTCCCAATTCTTACAAATTTTATGCTGCCTGGTGATCAGGTAGGTAGAAAACATGAGTGCCCTATGTTCTTTAAAGGGAAGAATGCAAGAAGTGGTTCAGCCTTCATCAGATTTAAATTAATCTTAATGAGAACATCTACAAAACTAGAATGTAGGAGAAGTAGCCACGGGGGAGACTATTTTATTGAACAGCAGAGGATCCCTTTGTCCATCAGGTGATCTCTCTGCTCTGCATATATAATGCTTATTATTACATTGCAGCCTTAATATAATGCAGTAGGGGAAAGAAAGTTTTGGAAAAAAACCCAAACAAAGCCAGCCCTTCATTATCCACCAGACAAAGCCCTAGGAAATCTGACTTCATTGTCTGCCAATCACCAAACCCAGCTGCCCATTGTTAAAATTGAAAAATGTTATGGTTTGTCTCAGCATGGAGAAAGAGAGCCTGGAAAAGCACTCATTTTACAAGCCTTGCTTTCCCACTGGCATGAGAGGGAGCTGGGGGTGGATTTGCTGCAGAAGGAAGCAGCTCTGGGTTCCTGTCCCAGGGGACACACAAAGCAGAATTGCACATGCAAGGGAAGCCCTGCAAAACACAAGTGACACGAGGTGGGTTTTGTGATTGCAGCTCTGACTGCAACCCCTTGGGCATCGCTGCAGTGAAACTGCCTGCCTGAGCTGGGCTTTGGGAGGGATACACGTGGGAACAGGAGCCAAACATTGCTCCAGGGAAGATGTGTCTCTGGACCTCAGGGACACCCCCCCTGTCACTGAGAAAAGTCATCAGTGGGCATAGGATTAGTTGCTTTGGAGATGTAAATTTGGACAGGCTCCAGTGTGGGTATGTTATTTTGGACACCAAGTACCTTTCTAAGTTAATATCACTTTTAGTGTTGCATTACGGGATGAGGGAGCAGGGGAGGGGGAGACCAAGTTCCCTAGCTGGAGCAGAAATGGAGCTTCTCCAGCTGAAAAATGACAGAATGTGCAAGCAGATCCCTAATTCAGAGCAGGCTGTGGGGAGCATTGCTCCACAGTGACTGCTGCTATTTGAGTGAGGTGGGACATGCACAGTGTTTCTGTCTTGGACCACAAGTGAAAGACTACCTTGTCAAGCAAACAAGCAGACAGCAGAAGCCTTTTTCTCTAAGAGCAGCTCTTGGATTCAAAGCCTTTTCAAAGCCAGTGAAAGAGGTACCGAGAGCTCAAATTTACACGGTGATGACAAGTTGCAAGAGAAGGATTCCACTTCTTACATTGTACATATTAGAATTTCAAGGGCTTTTAACTTTGTCTAATCAAAACCCATTTTCACTACAACACTCAAAGACCTTGAATGAAATCGAGATAACTCCCTTGCCAAATTTTATCTGAGTAAACTATTTCTCCTCACCTGCCAAGTTGAATAAAAAGAAAGAGTAACAAGTTTTAACATTTTTCTCTGCTATTAGTCAGAGAGGAGAGTTAAACCACTGAGCCTTGAGTTTCCACCAAAAAAAAAAATCACTCTAATTAAACAGGAAAAAAAAATTAAAGGATGGTACATTTTACCAAGATTCCTGAAAAAAGAACAGGGGACAGAAAAGCTAAGACAACTCGAGCCAAATCACATTCTTCTCATCTACAGTAAGTTCTGTCTCCATGACTGAGATGTGGATTTTGCAGAAGTTCAGTTTGAGCTGCAGACACTGCACAGTTCCCACAAAGTAGAAACAAAAGCAAGAATCTCTCACGCTGCTTGGACACATTTCTGCAAGGCAGTGCCTCACCCAGTTCTTAACAGGAAGCTTCCCATTAACAATAAGAGATGGATGACAAATGAATGCTTACATACACTCCAAAACCATTCACTTCTAATGGCTGTATGATATAAACTATGCTAGTCACACAAGTTTTTCTGGGAACTTCTATTCTGTATGTTCAAAATGAACCAAAATGGTTCTGTGGCACATCTTGCCCCTGCAATGTATTTGCAGGAGGATGCTCTGGCTGGCTATTGCAAGTAGCCCACACATGCTCTGGAGAACTCAGGGATGGGTCTACACCCCATAACCCCCCTTTTCACATAGCTTGTGTCAAGTATTGATAGAAAGGGCAGCAGGGAAGTAATCAGTCTTCTGCTTTGGAGGGATGAATGCTAAATCACATCTGATACTCCGAGAACAGCCCCCAAGAGCAATCCTACACTGAGGAGCTTATAGGAATTTCCCACTGACCACCTGCTCTTAAAACTGTAGGGGGAAATCCCACATGCTCTGGGATGAAGGGAGTTCAGTTAAAAACAGCCCTTAACAATTACAGCTGCAGGTTATTTTTAATTGAGTTCAGATGATGAATGTGAAATAGATGATTTTGAATGAGATAAGCAGGGAAATACTTGTTCTTGTAAAGAAGGTAAGGAGCAAGCAGCTTTCCCAACCAACCTGGATAGGAACTTTTTAATCACTGAAAGAGAAATAATGGATCCAAGCTATCAAGATTTATATTGATCCAAACTATCAAGATTTTTATTAATCCAAATTAGAGATTTGACTTAAAGTGGCTCAAAATCCAGCTCTATTGGATTATTTTGAAACTGCAGCTGAGTCTGTAAATTGAAGGTCTTCAGTGCTCAAAATAGCCCCAGAGTGAGTCACCAGGAGGTGCAGTTTGTGTCTCTGCATAGACCTAGAGGGCCCTGAGAAGCTTCTCTGTTCCTGGGCTGACCACAGAGCTGGTGCACAGCTCCCTCTGTCACACCCACACCCTGACTGTCCCAGCTGTGTAGAAAGAAGAGGGGTGATGTTCTCACACTCTGCTGCAGTTCAGAGCTCCCTCCAGGCTCCTCACACAACCTCAGATACATTGATGAAATTGTCTGGGCAATAGTTCCCCCTGAGAGAAACTGGGACAATATTTCCTTTCTCCCACTCTTTTTCTTGTCCATCTATGTGAGAAGTCCTTCCACATGTAAAAGGTGGTGTGAAAAAAGCAAGGCACCCAGGATTTGTGGCAATGAACAGTACCTGTAACTAAACTGTGGCTCTGGTCCTGCAGAGCTGCCAGCTGCTTTTCATGTGTCACAGGGCACTCGGGTGAATTGAATGCTGAAATGCAACTTTGTAGGCACAATGGAGGTCCCTCAGCATTGACAGAAAATAAAAATAGGTTTGATAATTTTGTGGTATTTTCCACAGAAGCTGACAAAAACATTCATGAAAGCTAGGGACACCAGACCAACTCTTAACAGAGTAATGTGGGCATGTGCCCATCCTGCCAAGATGGGCATCTCCCACCACCACAACATCTTCTACTTAGATTTTGAGCTCATTTTGCTCACACACATGGCAGAACTGTAAAAAAAGACCAAAAACCCCTTTTCTCCAGGCTATTGTTACATGAAAATACCCCAGTGGAACTTGATCATCACTCATTTCCAGTGTAATGAAAAGAGCTCACACACAGCTCCTCCCTTTCCCTCAACCCAAGACCTTTGCAGGACATTATTTCCATTAGAAAACATTAACTGTAAGTGCATATGTGAAAAAGAAAGGGATGAGCAGAGCTGGGAAAAACCAAAACAAAACACGCCTAAAAGCACACACAATGTTTTACAAGATAATTGCAGAACAAATAGAAAGCAGAGCCAGATAAATTCAGTCACAGCCTGTGCCACATTCTCATGGCCATCTCAATAGCATTTTAAGACAAAGAGAAATGCAACAGGAGATTTCTAGTGAGATACTTTCTGGTATCTCAAAGATTACTAAAAATAAAAATAAAAATTAGAGTGGAAGCACTACTGAGCAGGCACAGGTGCTGCACACACTGTGCACGTTCAGAGTCAATGCCTGTATGCTTGGAGGAGGACAACTCAGCACAACATGGAACCACCCTATTTCTTAAAAGCACTCCATGGCTGCCACATGGCAAAAAACCCTCACTATGACCCAGCCAGGTGGGATTTGGGCTGGCAACCTCCCTACAAACACTTTTACAATCTTTAACTACAGCCTGCTCTTCCATTCTCTCTCTGAAGAGATTCAAGCAAGATGGGTAAGTTTTATGAAACCATGCTAAGAGAACGAAAAGAAATCCAACAGTTACTTGCCGCAATTTAAATGCAGAGTAACTGGAAACTACCATCCAAACAACTGGAAGAAGAAATAATGCATCCCATGGAGCACCATTCCTGCTCCTGCCCCACCCAGGTTATCTCTTGGCCAGGTGAGCCACCTCCCAAAGGGAGCATCGTTGTGCTCCACCCTGGCTTAGCCCTGGGCTCCAAGCAACTGATCACTGCTGGCTTCCCAGGGCTCTTTCAGAAGTGGCAGGCACTTACCTTCTCCCTGGAGTGTAGGCTGATTTGTTAACTAGCTATTGGAATTAGTAATCCTCAGTTGAGTCAACAGTTAAGCAGTTGCTTATATCACCTTACAAGGAAAAAAATATTGACACTCTTATACTGTCAACAGATCAGAAGTAGGCAAATATAGACAGAGATAGAGTATTCAGATAACCTGCCAACCCCTGCCAACTGCAAGCAAAAATATAAACAGAAGGCTCTCTGCTCTATGAAGATTTGCAGCAGGTCAGGAGCTGCATAAGGAGCCCAAGAAGCACTTTCTGAGCTGAGTTTCAGGCCAGAGGAGCATTATTTTGCTAACTCAAGGCCTTTGATTTCTGCTTAGAAGAGCTGCTGATGTTATAGGCCTGAGCAGCTGTTAAGGGTGCCTCCATCCCTTTGGCAGAGGCATCAGGAATTTATAGATTCAGCTGCAGTTGCAAAATAAGACAAGAAACTGGAGCAGTCTGGATTTTGAGACGTTTTAAACCAAAATTCTTAATTTAATTTAAAACAAACCCTGGTGTTGTCCTGCTCATTATGGCTTACTGACAAAATCTATGCAGACATCCTCAGTCCAGAGCCCATCCCAGATTTACATAGCCCTGCTCTTCATCACTCACCATTTTCTCCCATGGCTGGTAAATGTCAGAAGATGTTGAGCCAGCAAATGCTTCTGATTACCCTGTCAGAAACTGCTCCCTTTTCTGTGCCTTCTCCCATTGCTCTGTGTCCTGTAGCCCTTCTTTCCATCTGTACACTGCATGTCCTCTTGCAGCCACATCCCTGCAGGCTCCTTCCTTGGCCATCTCTTTATCTCTGGGCCATCTTGTACTTCCCATCCTACATGACCTGGGAGGGACCAATGCTTTAACAGGTTACTTCTGTGGAGGTAACAGGCAGATCATCTTTCCCTACACCAAGTGTCCTTTTACAAAGTCTGGCTAATTGTTCTTCCTCCTAGAGCAGCTGGGACAAAGGCTGGGTGGGCAGCTTGTAACCCTTCCAGCAGTGAGCTAGGGCTGGTACAACTGAAAAACAATTTTGTTGTGCAAAGACCCATTCTTTATGGAGGTGTAATGACCAGGATTGCCCTAAGGGCAAAAATAAACCTCTCCATGTAGCCCCTCACTCTATTTTTTCTAAGTCAACTCAGAGGAAGACTATTCAATCCCTTTCCTCACAAAAACCACACAGACTCTCCAACAATGACAAGAGGCTGCTTGGGCTAACCACATGCATCCCCACAGCCCCTACTTTCTAACACCCTCTTGGCAGAGCCAGAGGGACACATCAGTTTGTGGTCCTGTGGGGAGGAAATCTCTGCTGGAGGCCTGAAGCCCACAGCACTCTGGGATGGGTGTGCATGGAGCAAATTCTGGCTGATGTTCAACCAACCAGCCTCAAGGTAGGGCAGGGGGGCAGACATGCAGGAGGAGGATTTTAAGATACCAGCTATACATTTCTCAATGTCTGTGAAGGTTAAGCTCTGAGGACAGACATATTCCAGGTTTAGATTTCTGAGATGGAAGAAGACAAAATTTAGGCTCAGCCCATCAAGAAATGGGCAAAGGTTCACTCTGAGCTGCAGTTTCTTCTACCTGAACCAGTTTGCCCAGCCCTGGAGATGCTACTCAAGATATTAGCTTTGCTGAGGTTCCCACCTGACATCTCTCAAGGAGGGCAGAAGGGCTCAGAGAACTCCAACTCCACCTTGGCTTATAAACCAGCCAAACATGTTTCTTGGCAAGGTAGCAGAGTCATTTCCCCAAAGGCATGGTGGTTTTGCTTTGTCTTTTACCAGGTTCTAGCCCTGTGGTGCTAGCAGTTGTCATTGGGAGACAATCATAAACCAAGAAAGCAAAGCAGGAAAAAAGTAAATAAATAAAAAATAGCAAAAAAACATCAAGACCACAACGACACACAAAAAGGACATGTTGTTGAGCAGACAAAAGCCAAGACAGATGAAAAAAAGAAATGACTCATTTCTTTTCATAAGTTTTTTGCTTGCTCCAAAGTAAAACCAAATGGTGGAATAAGTAATTTCCATTGTGTTTAGCTGCTCTCTGTGGTTTTCACCAGTAGCCACAATTGTCTGCGTTGACTTAAGTATTATTTATAAGGTACAAGGAATGAGTTGTGGAAAAGTCAACCAGGGATTTGACAAACTGCAAGAAAGAGCTTGGAAGTTTTCCTAGTCCTCACTGTGCCTGACACTCACCAGCACTGGCCTCTTCCTGTCTCTTTCCCTTTTCTGTCCCTGATAAGAGACTTTTGTAATTTCATCTATTCTGTACTACAGGCTGAGAACTCCTCAGCATCAGCAGTGACATGCACTCTTCCAGCAATAAAAAGAGGAAGATGCTGGCACCTCATTGTGACAGCGCTGGAAATGAATGAGGGAAGAAGATTGGTTGACTCTCCAGGAGACCTACAAGCATCCAGGCTGCAGTGGGAGTGTCACTCCTCCCAAAACACAGCAACCACAGATGTGTCAGTGCAGTGGGTGCAGAGATGCCCCAGCAGCTCAGCACGTGGCAGCCTTGGGTTGACACGACTGTGAAGGCAGAGCATGCACATCCTCCTGTGCTGATGGCACACAACCAGCCACCTCTGGAGCGGCCTGGTCACAGCTCCAGGCATTGCTGTGCAAGTCCACTCTGTTTCTGAACAGGGTTAGCACACTGAAAGGGCACTTTTCCAGCCTGCACATACTGTCTCGTGTCCAGTTGACCATTTTATGTTCTACCATGGAAAAACCACCCAGTTCTTCCCATGACAAAAACCTCCAGACCTCACTCTTCCTCTTGCCTGTCTTGGCTCAAGTATAATTTGAATTGGAATTTCTAAGCAAACCAAAACCTTTCATTTTAAACCAACTTTTGAGAACTGCTTCAGAATTCTTAATACTTGCAGACCCAAAAAAAGTTTCATTTTAATCATATATATTACAGAAGTTTTATAGACTATATCCAGACCAACACATTGTACTTAGTTGTAAAAAATCCCCTCATTATTTCCTGAATATCTTGACACTGTTTCTCCCTCTTAGGATGAATGCAAACATATCTTAGAGTTTCCAAAGGAACAGAAATACATTATCAGATCCTCTGAACCTGCCTATTAGAACATTCCAGGCTTGCACAGTTTGTAGGAACTTTTTTTGGTTTTGATCAGCACAAGACAGCCCAGCTGCTTCTCTTGACTCACCTCCTAACATGGTGATTTTAGTCTCAAACTGGGGCAGAAGTCAAATTACAGGCAGCATGATTCATGTGCCTCACTTCAATCTACCTTCTTCTTCTCGGAAAATGAATTACCCTTTGCTTTGAAGTAATATTTCTCTCAAGTTAACTTTTATAGGATTTGCAACCTGCTTGCTGACTTGGTTTGGCATAGATTGTTGTATTACTGTGGTGATCTCACTGCTGAATGCAGCAGGGTGGTGACAAGAGGAGCTTTCCTGCAGCAGGGCCATGTGGTCCTTGTGCATTCCTCACATTTGTTCTAGACACACCACAGCAGCTCTGCTGGCACATCACAGGATCATAGAATCACAGAATCATGGAATCAGGTCACAATTAGGTTGGAAAGGACCTCTGAGATCACTGAGTCCAACCTCTGACCAAACACCATCCGTCAACTAGACCATGGCACTGAGTGCCACATCCAGTCAACAGTGGATGTTAAACACCTCCAGCAACAGTGACTCCACCGCCTCCCTGGGCAGCCCATTCCAAGGTTAATCACCCTTTCTGTGAGGAATTCCTTACTAATGTCCAATCCAAACCTGCCTTGGCTCAGCTTGAGACTGTCCTCTGATCCTGGTGCTGGTTGCCTATTAGAAAAGCCTGACCCCCACCTGGCTGCACCCTCCTTTCAGGGAGTTATAGAGAGGGAGAAGGTCCCTCCTGAGACTCCTCTTTTCCAGGCTGAACACCCTCAGATCCCTCAGCCATTCCTCATAGGACTTGTGCTCCAAACCTTTCACCAGCTTCATTGCCCTTTTCAGCACCTCAATGTTCTTCCTGAATTGAGGGGTCCAGAACCAGAAAAGGGCCCCAAACTGTGGCAAGATTTTTCCTGCAGAGAGATTGACTCTGCATGTATTAAGACAAGACTAAGGGCTCTGCAAACTTGAATAGCCTCGGAGTGATTCTTGTCCTGTATAAGAACTGTAGTTAATCTTGTCTATTGTCAATTAAAACAAATAAGAGAAAAAGAGGTCCAACTCCAAATCCAAGGACATCTGGATTAATTAAACAAGCAGCTTCCTTTTCTTTGAATCTTGCTGTTTCCATACAGATCTTCTCCACAGTTGTCTTGACAAGACTACTCCAAGCCCAATTTTAAGTATATCCTTCACTATTCTCTTTCTAAAGAAGGATATCCTGCCCCAGGCTACCAGCCCCTTTGATTTGCACTGGTTCCTCATCAGAATCTAGAGAACTGTCATCAAATTCCCTGGCTCTCTCAAGTCAGCCCTTGGTAATATGTATCTTGGACATTTTGAAATTTCATACATAATCTTCAGTGGCTCAGCCATTCTTAAGCCATGATTAATAACCAAAATAATAAAAAAAAAAAAAAAGAAAAAAAAGAAAAAAAAAAAGAAAAAAAAAAAAGAGGTAATTACACCCATGCTGGTAACTAAAGTGAATAGATCTCTTGCACACAAAACAAATCCCTGTACATTGACTTCCTCTGAGTCACGCCCCAATACACCCACGCCTCGCCTCACTAAGGTATTTCTCATGTCATCGTAGCCTAAAGCAAACACCTACACTCTCCCCGAGCCTGCAGGAGAGAGAACCCAGCCTGGCAGCACTGGGATCAAAGGTGTAAACGCCACCATCTTCCCCAGGATGTCCTGCAATTAGCAGGGGATAACCTGGGGATGGTGGCATGGCCTGAGGTCATTTTTCTCAAGGGAGAGGGTGTGTGATGGCTTCTGGTGTAGCAATAAGCTCCAGGCACTGGGCCAAGAGCAATAAAGGAACATCCAGCTCCTGGCCCCAGTCAGTTTGACCCCTCTGAGACCACATTTTGGATGGAGTGAAATGAGGCTCTTACATGATGGGACTGGTTTCAGACTGGGGTTTGCAGAGATGCTTGGACAAATGGGCATAACTTGGCATCCAAAAGGAAGAGAAAGAAAGAGATGGAGAAATGCAAGAGAGGAACAATGGGGGGGTGGGGGGTGAGGAAGGGAACAGAAAACCCACAAAGACTGAAGTGTTGGAAATGCTTTCAAGAAGACACAGACTCTTTCTCCTCTTTTGTTCCTTTTGTTGGGTTTGCATTTGTGAATACAGCCCTGTCTGACAGCTCCAATTTCTGCTGCAAAGCAACCCTGGGCTAACACTTTTGCAAGGTCTCACTGCATGGGCAGGGTGTTTTACAGATGAATGTTCTTTTTGCTTTCCACAAAGCATCTTGCATCAGCTCTAGCTGCTGAGGAATGGTGTTTCCCACCAGACATACAAAATTTAATAAGTGTTCATGCTCTTGGGTTAGAAAGAAAGGCAGGTCACGTTAGGGTCACACGGTGCCCTCAGCTTGCTGTGAGCCAGCCTGGCCTGAGA
Source organism: Agelaius phoeniceus (assembly GCF_051311805.1). Taxonomy (NCBI): domain Eukaryota; kingdom Metazoa; phylum Chordata; class Aves; order Passeriformes; family Icteridae; genus Agelaius; species Agelaius phoeniceus. The sequence goes on from NC_135274.1 coordinate 16,641,983, forward strand.
GCCTCAGTGAATCCCAGCTGCCACACAGTGACCTCAGGTGCCTCTGAGCTGCAGGTTCCTCTCCTCACTGCTGTGTCATACGGTCTCAGCTTCCTGCAGAGCCTCCTGCCTGCCCTGCTTGTCCTCCTGCCAGTGCTGCAGCTTGGCTGGACATCAGTTCCTAAAGCTGGCCATGGTCTCCTAAAGCTGCCCTGCTGTCCCCCAGCACACCCTGGGCTTGCCCAAGCTGGCTGCAGCTTCACCAAGAAGGTCTGGACATCCCCACAGCAGGGCCCCATTCTGATCATATGTTCCAAACACCTGCTGGAGCAGAGCAGAGCACACTGGGACTGTGCTCTCCCTGAGGAAAGCAGGCTTGTTGAGGAGGGATTTACTGGACCAGGTACCCAGCACCACCTTTGAGCAGCTGCAACCCCTCAGCTGAAGCTGACCCTCAGTTCTGACACGTATCAGCTCTGGGTTGGGTGGTCTTGTACAGGGCTATTTTGGGCAGCTCAATCATTATTTATGCATGGAAAGACTCTTGTAACATCCAGGCCTGAAGCAATACCTTTCACACCAGCAGGGTTAGCAGTATAACCAGCTCCAAACCCAGCAACAGCTACAGAAAGGACACCAAGTGATCCCTCTTCATGGCCAGTGCATTATCTGTGAGGCTTTCCAGCCTCAGAAGGTAGAAGAAGAAGTTAAAGCTGAGGTCAACAAAGTGGTTTAAGCAGCATTTTCTTGTCCTGCAGTGTCTCCTTACAGATTTGACCATCAAAGCAAAGGCTGGGGCCACTGAACTGGATTTTCAGCAACTGTGCCCTTGAGACAGAAGAGGAGTTGGGAGGACCCTTACCTCCTTCCCAGCTCACATGGACATCCTACGCCATCCCTGAATTTACAATGGCTGAAAATCCCAGGAGGCTGAGAGAGGTAACATGGGGAGCAATTACCCTGTCAGTAACTGTGGGCTGAAGTGCTTTCCATGCCAGCCATGTCCCTGCCTTTCCTAACAGTACAGAAAAGGAACATAACCAGCAGCAAACAGCACGCTGATGTGTTTCAAAATCTTTGCTGGAATACCAACACCCAGGCAAACAAACAGAGCTGAGCATGCTGCAACTAATATCTGCCCCATCTACAAATAAGAGCTCTCCCAATTTCAGTAACCTGCAGTGAGGAATTCAGCCCATGGGTCTGCCAGCTCTGTGCCAGGCAAACACACAGCAGAGCTTCTCTGCAGACAGACCCATGGAAAGGTGATAGCCATGGCACAGTTGGATAGTCCCGAAACCAGTTTCCCCATAAATAGGCAAATCAATTAAAGGTTACGAAATGCAGTAATTTTCTCTGGGTGTAGCTACATGCTTCTGAGTTTAATGAGCAAGTAAATGAAGTCGGGAGAGAGAAAGCAAAAACACACTTTGGGCCTCTACTGTTTTGTTCCTCAAACCCTACAAAACTCCACAAGCCTTAGATCACACCTGGTGACCCTTTCAGGGCTTTCCAGTTCACACCATCCTGCAAACAGTCACTCCTGCCCATCATCCCCTTAGGCCTGATGACTCTGGGAGGAGGGAAAAGTAGAATTGCCTGTCAGGCACACAAAGTCAGGCACAGAGATGGGATATTGTCCAACCAATTTTACAGATGGTGTGAGGAAAGGAAAAGGGCTAGGAAAAATGTCAAAAAGCAAAAATCTGCAGAGGGAATTAGGACTGGAAACGGACTAAGTTAAACATCGCCCATTTTCTGTCCTTTAAAAAAAGTTTTTGAATCTTTTCTTTTCCAAAGCCAGATAAGGACCTCAAGCATCCAAAGAGGTTTTGTATCTCCTGCCGTAGACCGTATCCCTACAAAGTGTGAATGATCCTCTCTCTCAAAAAGCAGAACAGTTTTCCAGATGAACTTCAGGAGAACCCTTCATAATGCCCCAACTCTGCCTCTTAACTTATAACCTGATCTCCCCAGTCACTTCTGGGACCACCTTTGTTGTGCTATGTGCCCTAGTCCTAAAAATGCTCCAGCCATGGTCAAGATTGGTACCAGATTTAGGAATGGATGCTCTTGGGCATGATCAGAGATCTGGCATTCCTGCCAGAGGAGAGCAGGAGCCCTCGCTCAGCCCAAGACCCAGAACTACTAAAATCACTGATTTCCTCTCACAGGCAGTGTTGATAATCACAATGAGAGAACTCTGCTGTCCTGGGATGCAGACAGAAGCGTGGTGATTTCATCGTACAGCATGTGTGGAAAGTAAAGACTTCTTCTGAAGGAAATGTTTTGTCTAACCAGGAGAGATTGCTTAAAAGAGTATAAAAATTCGAGCACCACAGTGTTAACTAAAGTGAGAAGAAAATTATTAGATGAAAAGTTCTTTTAAGCAACCCCACCAACTTTAGATTCCTTTTTTAGATGTACTGTAAGCTTATTTACATTACAGAATTACAAGTAAACAAAATAATTCAGTAAGACTGAAAATCACAAACCAAAGGACCTATAATTTTCTGTTAAAAAACAAGGACAAACATTTTGCCTGACTTCACAACCATTAAATAAATCAGAATTCCAACACTCCAATATTTGAGCAGTGTGTTTAACTAACAGATGCATCAGCAGGATCAATATGACAATATTCATGTCCTGGAATAATTTCAGCTTCACATCAGGTACAGAAGGGAGATTGTGAGTGTCATTGTGAACACGAGACCTGCCCTTGCTAATATTGTGCTCTCCCAAACCAGATCTCAGCTTTACACATTGGACTCCTCCTGATGCCCATTTACTGCTGCACAACCATTCCATTCTCTGTGTAAAGGGACAAGAGGAATTCATATTACTTCTAATAAAGAACCACTCCGGAGCCCTTATTTTAAATTTGCATTACACAGACACCTTTAAAAAGAAGGTGTCGTTAGGCCAGAGGAGCTGGCTCTGCAACATGCTTCTTTGGTAATAATATCTTCCACATTCTGTAACTTCTGAAATATAGGTATGACATAAACCCTATGGGGGCTCATATCACGGAGATCCTGAGCCCTGCAGCCCTTCTCATTGGGTGCACGGGGCAGCCACTGCAGCCAAGCACCCTCCCAGGGTAAGCAAAGATGCTTGGATACTGTGCTCTGCAGCCGTGCCCTGCCTCCAGTGGTAACCTTAGATAGACTATCTTTTCAGTTTGGTCATTAGATAATTTACAAAAATATCCCATGCTGTGATCTCAGCACAAAGGGCACACGAGAGCACAGGTGGAGGGAGATCTGCCTTGCCTCAGGAAGATGCTAAGTGGAAACCAAAGTGAAAGTTGATGATGCCAAGGACCCTTCAACAGTTTTTCTGAATTTGTCCTGCTCCTTGGAGAACGTTTATTGCCCCTCTGGGAGATCTGAGCTCAGCTGCCTGCTTGGAGACATGCTTCTTTTCAGGAATGTGCACACTGATTTTGGGCTGGAGTGAAATTTTGAGTAAAAATACCTTCAAGATAGATTTGCAGCTACTGTGATGACACAACCACACAAGGATGTCAGGAAATTGGATGGTCTACTTCCCGTCCTCCTCCCACACTGGCCAGGATGTGCGCATCTGAGGTGTGATGAAGCTGCTATTGCCTAATGAGCTATTGCACATCTCCTGACATGGTGCAAGAGATTATGTCCTGGGCTTTGCCTGCAGCAAATGAAGCTTGGCTCTCTTTCCTCACCTTAAATGCAATTCACTGCAAAGTAGGTGTCTGTGTGTGCACTGTTATCATATGACAGTGGATATTGTTGGGCTGCTGCCTGTGTCCTTTCCTAGGGAGCTACATCTGACACAATAGGCAGGAACTCAACCTCTTAAATGAAAACTCTCTAAAATGGCATGGCTTGTAAAACAGGATGAATTTGGGCAAGAAAAGTTAGGAAAGGCCCTGAAAATCTGAACACCAATCAGAGAGAGATATCCTGTCAATTGCTTCTATATTGACACTTTTCTTGAGTAAGGCACCTCTGTCTCTCTGCAACTCCGTCAGGGAGTTATGTGCCTAAAACTCAGCAATGGGAGCCAGGCTCATGGGCCCTTTCTTCATCCCAGCTGAGCCAATCCTTCATGATTTTGATCAAAAAAATGCAATCCTGCAAAGCATTGGTAAGAAAAACAGATGCATAAAGCAAGACAGAGGTTGAGCTGCAATTCCCCAGAGGCATTAAACTCCCAAATTCTTAGCTTTCTTTTAAGAAACTTTACCTACAGAGAAAAATATGGACTAAGCACTGTCTCAGAATTGGGCTGTCTTCCAGACTCTCTCTCACCTCTCCTGAGAGTGTCTGAAAAAATCCTGGCATTGCAGAACAAGGGATGCTTGAAAGTTGGCGCCTCTGGGTGCTTCTACAAAGCCTCAGGTGCTTAAACACCTTCATCTGTGATCTTGAATAAATACTAGATTTCATGGAACAATTTTGCTCCAAGTGCATTCACTTCATGTACAATGGAGAGCATTTTTCCTTAAAAAAGAAAAAGGAGGGTCCTTTCCTTTGGCAAGGTCCTTGGAGAAAGACAAGGAAGGTTCACAAACACTCTTCACTGAGGCACATTCACCCTGAAAGTGCTTGTGTGGGCACCATGAAAATATTGTGGGCTTCAGCTCACTGAGGAGTGAGCACTGTGCTCGTGAAGTAGGTGACTGATGAGACACCCCAGGGAGCAGCTGCTGACTGGTGCAGTCAGAACAATCCCTGCACTGAAGAACATCTGAGTAACCAGCAGGGTGGATACACAGCCAGCAGACTTGGGGTGAATAATTCTGCACAAACAAATTCATAAATCTGCCTGTTTGCACAACATGAGCTCAGACTTCAGGAGAAAATTTGGTAATAAAATTAAATTTTGACTCCTGAGGTGAGAAGTGATGGTTTTGCTGGATTTTGGAGACAAAAGGAGACATTTTGTAAGAGTCAGTTTTCTATTTGAGGGCCACCTTTTCCTCTGCCAGGTCCTGACCTAACATACCTCCACCTCAGCAATGCTCTGACAGCTGTTGGGATGGGAAAGGTCATGGTCTGCCAAGTAGGAGCCATATTCCAGGATCACATCCAGGAGGCAGAACATTAATTAAAAAACAAGCAAGATTCTGCCACGCAATGGCAGCGAGATGTGCAACATTGGGCACTGCGGCCCGGGGTCATCAGAAAGGGCAGGTCACTAAAAGCTTAAATGAGTGGAAGAGGTGACCAAACACACTCATGGAATTTGCAGCTATTAAGTATCATGAAAGTATCAGGGTGGTCTGGGAAAGCACCTGGTTGCAAGCACCAGGCCGTGTCCTGTTTTCAGGCTTATTCCGAGCCATAAATGGGTACAGCCAGAGGCAGCGCTGGGGTTACTCCAGTCCTTAGCCTTCAGCAGATCTCTGGGCCCCTGCAGTTCTCCTCTTGCAACTAATTCCCTTCCATATAAATGCTCAGATGTCCATTATGTTACAGTACACACATTATAGTTCACTGGCCAGTGCTGGCAGACGGTGTGGAAAGCTTAAACACAAGTTCCCTAATTCTCTCTTGGCTTTCAGCATGTGAAAGCTCCAGTGTCATTGCAGTGAGAGACAAAATGACACCATCATCTTGAGACTCCTCAAAATCTAACTCCCCTTTCAGCAGCTACAATCCTATGAAATGCTGAATTAGCAAAAGGTACTACAATATTATAAGCTAATGAAATCACCCAAGACACTGGCAAATGGCTCAAAGGTCCCAAGCCCTATTTGCTGGTAACCATGGCACTGCAAATTCTGTTTGCTAAATACTGGCCCTGAAGGGAAGGCAAAGGTGAGAGGCTTGCAGGAGGCAGGTTACAGTGCATGTTGCTAAGCCACTGAGCAATAACATGTTATGTGTTTCATGGGTGGGATGGCATCAGTCAGAGCAGGCATGTGACTCAGCCCCACCAACACTGAATAGACCCTTGCAAAGCACATGGCTAAATTCTCTTATTTTCTCCAGGGGATACCAGAGGAAGAAAATATAAACCTGTGAAGAAAAGCCTTTCAATTTACTTAACATTCATAGAAGTATCAAAAGATTAAACTGCTAAGCAGGGTAATTTTTCAAATGCTTGATACTTCCTTGATGTAGGATAACCAGGCCTTTTTGAGTTCATCCATCAATACTCAGTCAGTTAGAGCAAAGTTAAGTTCCCAGTCACCAGGAATAACCACTTTCAGCCATCCCAAGCTTTCAAGATCAGGCTGGTTTTGGACAGGAGAGCAAGTAGTAAGCTGACCCCTGAACATTTGGGGCCTTAGGAACCCAGCTTCCAATAATGTCCCACTGACAAGCAAAGAGCTTTGATGCAATGAAATAAAACTCAGCACAGAGATCATGGCATTCATGAAATAACAAGTAGGAATTGGCCTGGCCAGGCTCTGGCAATGCTGCAACCAGAGCCCAACAATGTGGTAATGAGTTCAGCCTCCCTAAAACTCTGCACTGCTTCGTGAGCCATGACCTTTGGCCAAAACCCCCTTACATCCCCATTGGGACAATGTGACTTAGAAAATACTACCTTGCCTGTCCTACAGCCTAAATGTCAGCCAGGAAAAGAGAGGGAAGGAAAGCAAAGAGCCACCAAGTGTTGCAGAGTGTGTGTTCTCAGCTCCCACTCTGCTGAGCCATTCCTGCTTCTCCAGCACTCTCAGGTTTTTGGGCAGGATAAGGCTCTTTCCACTCATCTTTCATGGTCACCCCATGTTTGTGTTTCTTGCAGGTATGAGTGTTGAAGAGCCTCAAGTGCTTCTACAGACACTAAACTGCATGTGGTTAGTCAAAATCATACCTTACTGATACAGCTGACTCCTGGGATGAGCAGAAACATGCTGGGGTCAAGCTGTGCAAATTAACCCTATTAAATTATTCTTCAGTGGCTGCCTGTGCTCGTGAATGCAGTGTGCACATAACTCATGAAAGGAGCTGTGGTGAGAGCAGGTGAAAGAGGGGATGAAGCTCCTGCTCCCCGTGACTGCAGTGTGGTAAGTCTGGGAGGCACCACAGCAAGACCTTTGTTGAGGAGCAGCTCCCTCACAGATGCTAAGAGTGCAGGAGAAAACTCACATCAGGAGTTTCACTTCTACCTTACAGCCACTCAAAGACCCGAGGTCAACGATCAGTGGGTGGATTGGGATGAATAAAAGCAAATTGTTTTGATCCCTTCTCCCAGCTCCCTGCAGCACATGAAACTGTCCTTTGGAAAAGTCTAAATTCACACACACTCTCTAAATCTCTTGATTCCTACATGCATCAACTCTTTTCATTCTCCAGCACTGTAGCATAACCTCCAGAGATGAAGCTGGGTTTTTCCTTAGAAGATGCTGAACTAAGGTTTAGATAGAGCAAGAGCATGCCATGGACATTAAAAAGAGGACAGGTTATTCTTCAAAATGTCTGAGAGAGAGACCCTTGGAGATGCTTCACCTTGTCACCACACCAGCAGCATTTTCTGTGACCATTGCTTGTGACCTTGTGACCTTCTTGCAAAGATCCACCTGGTGAATTGAATGTTTACAGAAGTAAAGGTGGTGCAAAAGGAAAGTCCATACTTTTCTCTCCTCATTTTTTTTCAGGATCCAGTTCAACCATAATGCATATTACTTTGGACTTCAGGGAGAGAATTGTACTTGGCACAAATTTGGCATATTTTTCAGTCTTCGGATCTTCTCCACTCTTCATCAGATTGCACCCAGCATCTGGATCTGTGCACTCTTTGGAGCAGGGACTCATTGCTCACATACAGAAGGCAACTAGCAGACGCCATCTCTGCACTATCAGTGACAAAATCTAGCTAGCAATGATTTTAAAAGAAGACCCATTACAAACCTGCTTAGTTTTCCTGTGAGGTTTTCAGATTAGGACTGCAGAATCCAGTGTATCTTTCATTAAGCACATTAAGCTCTTTAAAAGACCAGTTTCCGTGTGACAAAAAGCCCTAAGTGAGCACGCAGCAGGAGAGGCGAGCTCGCTGTGTTACCTTGGAGGGACACTCAGTTAATCCTTGTGGAAAGTCCCCTCAGTCCCCTGAAGTCATTGTAACATACACGCGAGTGTGCGTGCATGGGTATAAATAAAAAAATGCATCATGCACCTTGGTCCCCAAATCTGGCCTTATTTGTAAGTGCTCCCTTTGCCACAGCCTTTTCTAGCCTGGACACGATGGGGAGGAGGAAGGTGTCACCTGTTGGTGTCCTTGACAGATGTAAGTGTGGGCATGCAAGGGGAGACATTTTAGAAAGAGGGAAGGAGGGAAAACCACTCTCAGCAGCAACCAAGGGTCCAGCAAAGCCCCTGATGGACAGTTCAGCCCTGAACAGAAACGAAAGGCACTCAGAGTGAAGGGGAATGAGAGACTGGAAAAAATGCAGAGCAGTGCATCCCTGCTCTGGGAGCAATGGAGGGTAGTGCTAAGGGTAAAGCGTGTTCACCCTAAAGCCCAGCTCCACATAACCTGCTCTGTCTAGTGATGATCAGAGTTTGTTAGAAAGTTGCTAAGAAAGCATAAGGGAAATGTGGTTTTTGGACCACATTCACGACATATTCACCCCTGTGAATGTGAGATCAATTCCATGTATCTTGCATGTAAGTGGCAAGGCATGAGCTATCTTCTGGGGAAATTTTAAGATTTTATGGCAGTTTTGTACTTTGTTTAGAATTGTTTGTACTTTCCAGAAACAAAAAAAAAAAAAAAAAAAAAAAAAAAAAAAAATTCCTAAAAAACCCACAAAATGCCAACAGCTTGGGTGTCACATTTTCCCTGAAAATTTGAAAACAGACAGAAGAATTTTTTTCCTTGCTATGCTTCTTTACATGAAATTATTGAGAAGAACCTTTTCACATCATTTCACAGATTCTGGTCTCATCCTTCACCCATTTAATCATGTTATGTTCTCAGGCTTACATGCATGTGTAAACTTCACTGTGCACAGGGGTGAGCATGGTCAGAGCATCCAGGGTTCTGGACACTGCTGTAATGCAGCCAATAACAGGACTAGGCACAGTTCTGGTGTTATGACATTAGAACAAAGGTGTGGTTCCATGAGTTAATTCCATGAGATATTAGTTGCTTATCTTTGTCTTTGGCTGCTTGAACCAGAAGTAATTGTATCCTGGAAGCATGTTACAAGCACATTGATTCAAAGAGTGCCTTTTTGCAGTCACACGAGTGCCTGTGTACAGAGCCTCAAACAGACCAGCACTGAGGGTGCACACAAAACCCACTCTCCCGTGCGCTAGCAGTGCCAGAAAGCCACAGGGAATGAAAAGCATCCCCTCCTTAGCTGAGCACTGGGAACCTGTATTTCAAGTCATTTCTGTTTGCAGAACTAAACTGAACTCCTCTGCAGCCCAGGTGGGAGGCAGAGCAGCCCTGGCTCCTGGCAGGAGCTTGAGCTGCAGAGCTCCCGGAGCCCCAGACCCAAAAGGAAAACCTCCACAGCAGACAAGGGCAGAGCAAGCGCCCCTTCCCCAGAGACCTGACCCTCAAAACAGCAGAGACAGCAGCTCTGCTAACCCTCCATGAGCTGAAGGCCAGGGAAACAGGAGTTTGGGAAGCTGCCTCCTAGGTTCTGGGGAGCAGGGGTGGGTCCTTCACCCTCGAATGCCCAGAGGGCAAAAATGTGCCCAATACCTCGTTATTTGAGCAGCATTTGGGCAGCCCAGGATGTTCTGGTGTGGAGCAAGTTTTGACACAAGATTGCAAGGGTTCCCAACGTGAGGGATGCCCCATTTTCTACACAAGCACACAGCTGCCATACCAGAACTGGGCAGAACTGGAAAATTATACCATATATTAATGTGGCATGTGAGAGGGCTACGGTTTACCTTTTGTTCTTATTTAATGAGAGAGTGGGAGAGGAGGGGGTTAAGGGAGGGGTGAGATTATGATAGATGAAGAGAACTGGCTTGGCTAACTCTCCATAGCCTGTAGCTACTGCAATATTTATGAAAGGGAAGGTGCACCTTGGCAAGCTAACATGCCTGAAATTGGAAGGCTTCAGATGAAAGGGAAACCCTGTAAAGTAAAACTGAGTGGTGCTTGAGAGGAGCACGATGGCAGGGAAAGAAAATCTATCTCCTCACCAGAGTTTCCATTTCTGAATGCTTTGCTTTGCCCAAAAAAAAAAAAAAAAAAACCACACCAAAAAAAAAAAAAAAAAAAAACCAAACCAAAAAACAAAAACCCACCAAAAAAAAGAACAAACCCCAAAAAAAAAACCCACAAAGGAAAGCAACTTGGCCAGGCCTGCCTGCTCCCAGAGCACAGGAACCAAGGTGCCAACAAACATCAAACTCCCTTTTCACAACTGGCAGAAGTCCTCTGGTATGTGCTAACACTGCACATTGCCCTGCCTGCGAGGCTGGAAGGGTCCCATCCCCAGAGTGGCTGATTTCTTCTGCATTTTCCTGAGTTTTGAGGTTATTTGCACAGACAGGGCAGGGCCCTTGGGTGTACATTACAGGTCTGCTTTTTCAAGAGGAAAAGCTTGAAGATGCTATCATGAATGGCATTTCCTGCTTCTCCTACAATTCTTATTGACATGGAAAAAAAGAATAATTTTCTGTCAATGTTACCAAGACCTCTTATTTACCAAACTCTGTATCAGCACAGGGCTTGGATTATTTTAGAACAAAAAAAGGATGTCAATGATATAAGCATGAATGTCAGGATCCTGCAAAATATTCCCTTGATTACTTTTTAGCAGAGGACGTGGAAACAACTTTGAAAAATTTCAGGAAAATATTTGATATAATACAGATAAATTTTAATTAAGAACTTGCCTGTGGGCAGACCCACAGCCCTGGCATCTCTTATCTGCCAGCACAAGGCACTCCCAGTATCCTGTACTCCTATGGAAGGAGCAAGCTCCGTGCATGCAGGGGTGGGTTTCTTTTAGTTGCTAAACTGTTTCCTCCACAAAGAAAATATAGATCTCATTCTCTCCTCCCACCAAAAAGAAGGGTTTCAACCAGACTGGATGAGTGGCTGTGCTTTCTATTGCTTTCATTTTTTAAATTATAATTTCCCTAATTTTGATCTCAATCTATCGCTAAATACAAAAGAGCGGTCTGAAAGCTTCAAAAGAGAATGGTGTGATTTTTCCAGCAGTTTTCCTTATTGTCCCTGCCTTCCCACGCCAGCCCTGGCGCACAGGGGCAGGGGAAGAGAGTGCTTGGCACTCTGGAGGTTCTCACACCCCTCTCCTGTCTAGACCAGGGCTATGTCTGATTTTCTATCACCCCAAGGCTACAATTTCCAGCGAAGAAAGTATTAAATTCAAAACCATCTGCCCATCTCGGCTCCTTCCGAAAAGGCAAAACCCATCAGAGGCCAGATTCCCACGTCTGGCATCAGAAAGGCTCCTCTCCCATTTGCAGCTCTAACATCATCATTGCCCAACCCATGATGTTGAAGGCTCTCACAGCATGTTTGGGGCAGGGACAGGCACTCATGGAAAGCCAGGATTTCACAGGGGCTCAGAGAAAAGGGTGGGTACAGTACGGAGCAAAGGTGCTGGGAGCTGGGCAGGATTTAACCCATTTAAATGTACTCCTTGTCGGACTCGTTCTGTTGTCCTCTGACTTTTCCCTGCAGAGACCTTTGGCTCAAGTTTGCCTGCTGCTGACTGGGGCAGAATCTCATTTGCAGCATTAATCACGGGCAGCTCTCCCCGGGGCTCGGTGGCAAGCCGGGGTCAGCGCTGGGCTGCTGGGAGGGGAGGAGGAACAAGGAGAGTCACTCAATCTGCTGCCTGGTGTCACAAGTGATTTATGGCCCGCTTCAAACACAGCCATTGATCTGCTCTGCTTTCCCCAGCACGCTTGTCAGTGTGTAATAAAGCCAATGGGAATTCCTGGGTGTTGAGTCAAAGTTAAGTATGCTCAGGTTTACTTATTTAAAAAAACACACCTGAAGTCTCCCCATTTGGGAAACAGCTCAAGATTTACAATCCTGGAGAAATTTGCAAGGGTAAGAACAAGAAATACAACCCCAACCAGCCCTTCGGGCAGCTCGCCAATTAATCTTCCCTTTGCTGTCTGCTGCTTGTTCTCCTTTCTGCCTTCAGCACTTTTGGAAGATCTAAGCCAGGCAGCAGCAGTGACTTCCTCCCGCCTGGCCCGCAGTGAACCCCCGGGATCCGTCCCGGAGGTGAACCCGGCCGTCCCTGGGCTGCATCTCCCAGAAAGGCTGCTCTGGAATCACCTGCTGCTCTCAGTGAGCCCCAGGCCAAGCTCTGTGTGGGCCCAGCAAGGCAAGGGCTCTGTAGCCACAGGAGCGCACCCGAAAATGTCTGCTCAGCTCCGTGCTGGCTGGAGCTCAGAGGAGCACTGACCTCAGCAGCTCTGGGTCTTGGGTGCCTTTCCAAGAACGGTTCTCTCCTCACCTGGGATTGCTGCAAGGAGGGAGGAGGTGCAGGGGCAAGCCAGGTCAGGCAAAATGTGACTGTGCCATTGGCACTGCAGGATGGTGCATGGTGAGGGATAGCACAAGGCACTGAGTTCTCCCCCACTGCTCCCAGGTCAGCTGAGCCACAGCCCACCTGTGGGTTTGCATCCAGGCCATGCAGGAGAGCATGGACTGAATGGCAAGAGAAGCATCTTGCCCAGAAGGCAGCCCAGATGTCACCAGGTAGTTCATACTGTTCTGCCCTTGCAGGATCTGTCCTTGATTATAACATCTTTCTTACTTCCATCAAGAAGGAAACATTGCTCTATGGCATAGCATGGGCAATACATTTAAAATACTCAAAGAGTAACATTTTTGCCCAGTAAAATGATGTAAGGCTTTGATCTTAGTCTTAGTTCATTTAAGTCTCAGTCTTAAATGATCTTAGTCTCTTGCTTTGCTCTTGATTAAAAAGCAAATAATAAAAAATTCCCAATAAAACAAATCCACATTTTCTCATGCAACCTTTTGAAAACAAAAAAATTGCATCATGCTTCAGAAATATGTCAGCAAACTCTCAAAATTCTACTTCTCAAGAGTAGTTTCCCTAAAAGTAGCATTTCCAAAGCATTTATCTTTTTCTAATCAGAAAACATTGACTGAGGAACCTAATAAGAAAGTAGTTGATAAGCTCCAGCAGTTTTTATCCTTACAATATATTCATTTTTTGGGCAAAGAGAATTCTCATTAACAATTACTAGGCAGTAGAATAATGAGATTGCAAGAGCTGCTCCATGGATCTCATTAAAACTGCCAACCTAGGAGCATGTCATGCTCTATTATTTCAGAGAACTCAGAAATGCTCAGCTCCTCTGGAAAGGCAGGGGTGAACCATGGTATCTAAAGGTATCTAAACCATAGGTATCTAAAAAAAAAAAAAAATCACAGAATTCCCAATCAGTGGCCATTGAGAAGATGTTGGCTCCAGTTCAATGGATTTTCAATTTCAGCTACTGTACATGTCATAACAATCAAACTGCAGGTTCCTAAGAAATATTAACGCCAAGTCTGATTGAGTAATGAAGGAAAATGCACACCTATGGGACTTTCCACAATTCTTATCTGTTCTCAAAATCCCCAAGGGACACACATCTTCCAGTCTCTTTTTTTTTTTTTTTTTCTGGGATGAACTTCCCAGCACTCAGGGGAGGAGGGAGAGAAGGTGGAGGAATAAAAAATCCCTTTTGAATGAAACATTGAATTAAATGCCAATGAAATGTTTATATTTAAAGCTTCCATTCCCATATAGACAGTCTGGGAAGGTCAGCCCACAGGGGTGCTGGATTCCCAGCCTAGTGCATAGAATAGCTTCAAATTTTCCCTATCTGAGCACTATTTTCAAGAAACTCAGTCCTTGTTATTGTATCTTCCCATTTGAAGATTGTCTGAAGGGAGAATTGGGAAGAGGTGATCTCCTAGGAAAGGAGGCCATTTTGTGGCCAAAACCAAAACTGCCTGGACAGAAAGAGGGAGTTCTTGCTTTCTGTACTTCAGTTTTTATTTGCCCTCCCAAGTGACAGCAAAGCTGTCCCAACAAGTGCTCCAGAGACATCAAAAGCCCCTGCACTGGGGGTGCCAGCATCTTTTGTATAGATAACACCACTGACTCCTTTGCCTTTCTGAGGCAGATTTGGTGACTTTTCTTGTCCAGAAGGCAAGTCCCAGGGTGATAAAAGCAGCCAGCTTGTCCTGCTAGCAACACAGACACTGCCTCATCTCTGGAGCAGAGGGAAGCTTTTTCCCAACAGACCCTGCCTGGCTAAATCCTACTGTAGCAACCATCTGGAGTCTGCATGTAAACAGCACACACATCCAAAAGCAGCTGGGCAGCTCGAGTAAATGCTGGCATTCACAGCCAAGCCCTTGGAGCCCTGCTCAGGCACAAAAATTGTCTGCAGTACAATCCTTGCAGTATGGAGCACTCAGCTTTGTGACTGAGCCCAGGAGTGGTTCCCCTGAAGAATCCCAGGTTAAACTGTTTGCCAAAAAATTATTCTGCTGGTACACATCAACCCCTGACTTCAGTGTCAGCATTCTCCCAACTGAGCAGAATTAGGTCCAGAAGTGTATGGCATCACCTCAGCAGGAAAAGGATTTGTGGGGATCTGAGGACATTGTTTTATACTGGCTGAGAATCTGGCCCTAAATGTTTTACAAAATTTGGTAGAAAACTGTACAGACTGCTGCCAAGAGGGATGCTCATTTTGGGGCTTTAGAGGAAAGATACAGGCAGATTTGAACCTGTGACTTCCCCAGAATCACACAGTGGAGACCCAGCAAGAGAAGTGCTGCATTTGAATTAGGCTCATGCAGTGCCAAACACTCCCTCACACTCTCCCAGATAAAGAGAGAGGAGTTGCTCTTCCACCTCCCAGATCAAGCCTTGAACAAGGCAATTAATTTGAAAAGGGCAATTTGATTAGACTCAATTTTGCCTGAAGTAAAAAAACATCCATTAAATAACACCAGCAAGTGAAAAGGTGCTCAGTTTCCCCTGGGCTTTCTGGCTGTGTCAGTTGGGAGTGTACATGGTAATGGATTCATCAGAGCTAAAGGTGACAAGCTGGGGTTTACCACAAGATGCTGTAAACATGGTATTTTGTATTTTTCAAACTTCACATAGGAAAAAACCCCATGATGCTCAGGTCTTGACAAGACTGACAGCAAGAAAGGGGACATGGGGAAGTGACAACACCTGCCTGTGTTTCTGCCACCCTGAACACTGTCCCAGTGCAGAAGCTGCCACACCAACAAAACCAGTGTTGAATTCATCTCCAACAAACCAGGATAAAGCCATTAGTGGAAGCTGGGAGATACTGTCCTTGTGGGAGATACTCCCACGATCAGGCCACAACCAGATTGTCTCACTGGCTCAAATATCTAGAAATCTCACATCTCTACACTCAGGAATGACCTTACAGCCACAACTTCCTTTTACCAGTTTAAATGTGGTTTGTTAAATTTATCTGAGAAGCAGATGAGAGCCTTTCCTGGAGGACCACAGAGGCAGAGCTACAGAAACAGTGGGTGAGATGCAGAGCCATCACTGCTCTGTGCTGTGTGTTCTCTCCATCCAGGGGGCTGGAAAGTGCTCTCTACCTTCTAGCTCAGTGGCTGTGCACATCCACCCACCCACACAGGCTCATTCACTGCTCTGCAGTATTTTCTAGGTTTAATCTGGTGATGAACAGCCCACACTGACACAGCCTGAGGTACCGCCACCAGGCCCGTGCTTGCATATTTAATCTGGCAGCAGAAGCAGCAGAGCCTCTTGGGACACCCAATTCAGACCATGGAGGGGAAAACCAGTACCCAAATCACACAGATGCCTTTGGGAGCATCTGTCAGTATTGCCATAAGGTGGTATCTGCTGGACTCATTTAGCACTAAATGGGTAACATTTTGACTAACTCTAGCTGTTTAGAGTTAGAGCCAAGGTTGCAGAGGACACCATTAACCACAGTACACAGCACCACTGCATGCCCCTATTGGGCTCGAGTTCATGCAACCCCCTTGGAAAAACTTGGAATATCTGCTTATTGTGCAAATTGTAACAATAGCCTTTGTGCCCTGACTGGTAATGGAGCGTGTTTAAGCCACTGACAATGCTGAGTTCCTTGAAGCTGCTAATGGGTTAAAGCTGGGACATCTGGTGAAACACTAGCCTCAGCTGTTCCTCAAGTGACATCTTCTTGGGTCAAATTTATCTCTTCTTGCCAGTCCATCTGCTCACAGCCTGTCAGTGATAAACACTTGAGAGCCACAGAGCAAGCGAGGCAGCAGACAGCAGTGAAGGACAGCATCTTGGAGTCTAACTAGATAGTGATATGGGAGCAAAAATAGCCCCAGTGCTCTCCCCCTCCCAGTCATCTTCCTCCCATTGCTCTCCAGGGTCAGGGTCAGGCCAGGGAAGCAGTGTGTGCCACGCTGAACACAGAGCCCAGACCAGGCCACCCAGGGGCTAAGGAGAGGTCTGTTTGTTGCCTAAGGTAACAAGGAAAAAGCCAACACACACAGCTCTACACACTACTGTACTTGCTCGTCCTTCCAGTGTCCCAGGGGAAAGGTTGACACCTGTGCTTCCAGCTGGTGAATGTTCATTTCATTCTGCAAGGCACTCCAGAGCTTCCCAGTCTTTGCTGGCCACCCCTGGGCAGCCCTGCCCACATACCAGCCCAGAGCAATGCAGCAAGAGGCACACAGGGCTGGAGGCTACCAGGGGAGGCACAGGGGAAATGTGCTGCTCAGGAGGAGTTGGTACATCCAAGGTCCATGGCTTCCTTGCCCATATCTCTAGGAAAGACACCTTTCTTCCAGAAGGCAATGACCCTCACTGTAGACATGACTGTAACACACACACACACAGAGTGCTCTCCAAAGCACAAACTCAAGAGCCCCAGGTCACCCTGCAGCCTGTAAAACAACAAGGTGGGGGTTGAACATGACTTCCCCCAGTGCTCCAAGGGGACTATGTATCTGAGACCAAAATGGTATAAACCCATCCAAAAGGGGAAATACTGCAAGTATTCTTGGAGGTTTACTGGTGTGTGTGTGAGTGGGCAAGGATTCACTTCTCATTAAGGGTACTCTGTGAAAAACAGATTAAACTTTCCTTGGTGTCAGCTGACCGGCAATGACCTCTGAAGATGCATTAACCTGATGGGTCTCAATCTGGTGAATAAATATTTTGGTTCAAAATGGTCAGACAAAGACCACAGTTTTACCCCATGAGTCACAAGGGTATATTCACAGTTAAACAAGCACTCTGTGCTCTTTAAGTCTTGCTACCACAGTGGTGATGTCCTGCAGCTAGTGAGGATCAGTTTCAAATTGGCCCTTTTCTACGCAATGAGAAGCTTCTACCTTGAGTCACTGTGATTCTTTCACAGCAGTGTCATAACACTGCCCTGTGCTATTGCAATGCAACTGCTCGTGGCCCAGTGCTGCCCCAAACACTGCGAGGAAACATCATCATGACCCCCATGAAGCAACAAGGCTTCTTGGCATGCTACAAATACCCTTGAAGAGAAAAAGCTCTTTCACACTGCCAGTGCTATGCAGTTGATCTAATGAGCCACACGACTATAAGGAAAGCATTTGCCTTCTCCATCCCCCCAATTAACTACATTACCACCAACCACCCCCTGTGCCTGGCTCGTGCTGGCAGCTGGCAGAGCCCACGGTTCAAGACACGCTTGATGCATTGCTGCACAGCAGATCGGGGCACAGACATTTTAGTGTGCGTCAGACACCACATTTCTCCATCCTTGAAACTGATCCTGCCAGAGTGTGCTCTCTGCAGAGCCAGGACTTTAACCCGAGAGCGCAGCTGCATTTTTAAGTATCATGTTAATACAGTGTTGTGGTGGGGATTTTGTTCAAGGGAGGATGGCTCCACTCTGACCTTTGGATCCAGAGGCACGCTTTAAAATTAAAACCTTTCTTCTTCTGTGACCCACCACCAATTTATCTCCATTCATACAGCAGTGGAATTCTAAAAAGTGTTTGTGTTCTATCTGGTAGTGTGCATGGCACTTTGTACATGCCAGCAAAGGCCAAGAGAAGAACAATACATACTCTTTATTGTTAACCCAAGAAGTCTTTTATAGATGTGTTAACTCACAAAAGGGAGAGAGATCTTGGTATTGGCCATCTGGCACCATGGTATCCCAGCTCTGAGCTTGGAGCCAGAGCCACAGACCAAAAAGCTACATTAAACCAACTGTAAAGCCAGGCCAAAAGGCTCCTTTGGGAGCCTGGGCTCTGGTGAAGATGGAGCAGTGAGGATGGGGCCAGGAAGAGGAGCAGCAGCCCTGGGAGCCCTGCTCTGCTTCTGCTGCCACGTGCTCCTGATCCATTGTGGAAAGTCCTCTCCTTGCCATGAGTTTGCTTCTGGTCCTGCACTGCCCCATCCACGGGCACCCTGGAGGCACTGTGTGCTCTCACCATCCCTGCTGCGCACCCTTGGCACAGCCGGATCTGTTCCGAGAAATGAGACTTCCTTATGCTTTTAATTGTGCTACCCTCTAGTGGCCAATGCCATCCCCTTGGAGCTCGGATCTCCACTCCTGGCAGAGGACAGGCCTTGGACTGCAAGCCCTCAAGACCAGAAGGGAGCTTGGAGCTGGCAGAAATGACTCGCACATGTGAAAGGAGACAGAGCCCTGGCAAGCTCAAATGCCATCCCAGGTTCCACCACCCCAGCTCTGCTTTGGTCTCAGGAAGGGCAAGATCTCCCTGCCCAGGCTAGAGGTCTTGGCTAGAGCAGGGTGAAGCCAGCTCAATATCAAGTGCTTGCAACACGAAAAGCATCACCAAATTATCACTCTTGGCAGGCTCTCCCAGAGAACATGCTTCTTTCCTTCTCTGCTGTCTCACACCAGGTGCTCTAGCAGCTTGGATGGCAGCAGAAACACTCAACACGTCAATAAAAACGGGTTAGAATTCAAGGAACATCCTTGCAATTACCAAGATAATTGCTACATTTCAGAACCAAACATTACTTAATGGCGCTCAATTATCTTGTGGCAGGGCCTGCAATGGCAGCAACTAATTGCTTAACTAAAGACTTTCTTCTTTCCACCCTGTGTCAACACTCATGCATGCAATTAGGCCATTGGTGCAGGGAGGAGAGGAGATACCTGTTGTGAAAAGAGGGGTTAAGTGGCAGCCACAGCCATGTTCCAAAGTTCAGAGGACAAGTGTCTTGCCTCAGACTTGATAAGGATGTGAAGCAGAACCTCAAAAGCCCAGGAGGGAACAAGGATACACAGGCTTTTTCTTCCTGTCTCTGAACAAAGACCTCAAATGCCTACACAATGTGACTAGGGGTCCTCTTACAAGCCTATAGGCCTCTAAGCTCAGATGCATGTCAGTAACCTTTTCACAGTTTATCAGCCTGCAGAGTTCATAGATACTAACAAAAAGAAAAAAACCAATCAATTGCCTAAAAGCTAACAGAAGACTTTACTTTGATTACTCTCAAGCTGTTAAAAACCTGCTTGTTGTTAACCTCTTCACTGAGCATCTCTCTCATATGAAAGAGAAGCAATGGGAAAATAGGTGCACTTTCCTTGTTATTTGCCATTTCATCACTTCTTCACAATTCTCTACTGTCTCAAGAACTCTCTTAAGCAGAGCCTTTCACTTTGCTTCGACACAGAACTACTCCTTGTCCCTCAAGTTCCTGTTCCTTCTCCCTGGCTTTTTCAGCCTCTCCTCTACTTGAGGTGGAAACACAAGAGCCCAGATCAGGCCATGACCCTTGAAAACATCAGGTCCTGGTTTCTACTCCTCACTGGTCATGTTTGGTTTGTTCCTCTGACCAGACAGGGTTCACCACAGAGCCAGCCCCAGGCCTTGTGTCCTGAACATTGGCTACCCTTCATTCAAGGGCTGTTCCTGTTCAGCTCTGCTCATCCTTTCCAGACTCACATTTCTCAGACAGGAATTCCCAAGGCCATTTTGCTGGTCAGTTACCAGCTCAACTCCCTCCCTTTGAAGCCCCTCCTTGCTACTCTTAAGGACAGTTTTTTTCTACCATTCATCATAGCTTCCACAGAAGCAGTAAACAATCTAGGATTGACTTCCTGCTCAGAGCCTCTCCTTGGGAGCCTTCAGTTTGATGTAAAGCTGTCTGTTCTTACCCTGGTTTTGTATGTTTGTCTGTTAGACTTTTAGTTACAGTTTACTGTCATCCTTTAAGTTACTGAACAGTCCTGTGAAAATTTGAGACAAAGGCTTCAGGGCCCCAAATTTTATTTTTCAAATCTCCATTTTCCTCTTTGCTATACTAAGAGTTTTCACAAACTAAAGGACATAGTCTCCTCTCCAGACCACCACACCAGTTTGTCCTCATTTCTCCCCATCATTTATGTCCTGTGCATGCTCTTTGCACTTGTATTCCAGTTACAAGCTGAGAAAGAGGACAGGAGCCAGTGGGGTACTAAGACCTTGTGGATTCAAACTGGTCACTTAAAAGAATCATAACCCAGCAAGGGAATAGTTAACACTCCCTAAAACTGAGGCAGTTTCATAGCACCCAGTTCAGTTTGCTAGCAATTCCATTTTCACACGCATGCACACAGGCTAATTGTTTCACAGGAATAACCTCACCTGCAATTAGACACTGTTTTAAGCCTTTGATCTCTATAACTCTCCAGAGGACAGCAAGATTCCCACATGAAAGTGTTTTATTATTTTATTCCACATTTGGGAGTGACCCTATGCTCCTGGATTTATTAAATAAAAAAAGCCCTTACCTGATCTCAGCGATTCCCATTGAGCTGAGCAAGACTGGGGCCAGTGGAAAAGCTCCCTTTGGGGGATGGTTCTCCCAGGTGTTAAGGATAAGGGAGTACAGCCCCCAGCTGATGGCCTTTGCCTGCTCTCTGAGCAGACTGCTGCTCTGGCAGCATCAAACCCATCCCAGAGATGGGCTTCTTGGGGACAGGTCTGGTCTTGCTGATTCACTTCCTAGGGTAAATTTATTTCTTTGAGCTATTGTCCAATTCACAGTTAAGGATCAGCACACGTTGTTCCTTTCCAGGGAGCTTACCTTAGCCACAGGATAGGAGACATCTGCATCTGATCCTGTAGCACCAGCTCAGGCCAGAGGGTGCACACAGCTCCTGAAGAGCAGGTTGCCAGATTTTGCCTGGCTGTTTTTCTAAGGAAAGGGATAGGGCAGAGCAGGTAGCTCAGAGGCCCAAGCCATAGGTCTGGTCCCAAAGAAAACAAAACGTCAGGGCCTCAAGGCTCTTAATTAACTCTATTAGAGTGATAATCATGGCCTGCCCAACCCCAGGGGAATGGAAAAAACCCAGTGTGAAATGCATATAAAGGTATTGGACTGAAACATGAATATTTTCACCTATTGTCAGCGGTTAGAAAGCAGTGGGGGGTGGGAGGATGGTGAAAAGATCCTCAGCTGAAGCAGTTTCTAGTTTAGCACCAGCTCAAAGAGATTTCTGTGAAGTGTATTTGCTTTTTGCAGGGCTGCTTTCGAAACATCTGAAAATTTTAGACAACATCCTTTATAGTTCATTAGTGCACAGTAAAATATGCCCCTAACCACTTCCTTTTTTTTTTTTTTAATTAGATGTTGCTTAAAAATAAATCTCTCACATTTCCTTGCAAAAGAACAGATAGGACAGTGCTTTAAGAGATCCAGCATTGCTTCCATGCCTATGTGCAAGAGCTGGGCTCCAGTGATGAGGCTCTTTTCATCTCACAGGGATGTGCTTCCCAAGGCTGGTTCAAGGGAGCAGGAGAGGTGCCTGGTTCCCACAGCTACCCAAGTCCATTCAGTGGCTGGTACTGCAGCTTCATAGAATCATTGAGTATCCTGACATGGAAAGGGCTCGGGAGGATCATGAAAGTCCAGATTTTGGCCCTGCACAGGATGGCCCCAAGTTCAGTCACTTGGGAGCTTCTTCTCCCTCTTTGGATATAAAGAGATGTTACAGGAGTCAAGGCAAAGCCACCCCTCCAGAGTAGCCCTCCGGGGCTGGTGTGAAAGGACACAACATCAGGCAGGCAGCAAGAGGCAGGAGCTACTCTTGTCACTCAAACTGTGTGGGTTTGGAGTTTCAGATGTAGCACCAGGAAGATGCATAATTGGAGCACCCCAGAAGCTGCTTTAAATTATGAAAGGCAGCTTTAAGGCAGCTTAATTTGTCTGCTGCCTTTGGAAGGAAAACTTCACACCAGCTTTTTTCATCTGAGCCTGCAGGCAGGAGATGCTGACCCCAGCCATTTAGTGGGAGCAGCACAGCTTTTTCCCCAGCCTTATGCAGTTGTGGACCCCCAGCACATGCTGATAAAGGAGGTTTCAGAAGACAGCCCAAAAATGCAGTGCTGTCAGGGTGGAGACCTAGTGGACTCCCCAGCTCTGCTTTTGGTAGCAGCTTCTCCTGCCAGCTGCCCACCAGTGCAGTGTTCTTGTGTTTGAGCACATGGCACATGAGGGGCACCAAATTCAAAAATCCTTCCCTCACTAGGCACCAGCTCAACCCATGGCCTCAGCTGTGAAATGTCTCTTTCATCTTCTTTGGTTGTCAAACCTACAGTGTCAGCTCATCGCTTATAAAAGTCTCATATCTCTCTGAAGTGTGGTTTGCCCCAGTCACAAAAAACCCCCCACAATCACAAATAATGTGTACTCAAAACGATCACTTAAAGGTTGGCTTTGCTTTCTGGCTTCTTCACTTTCAGGCAATACACATTTCACCCTTTCAAGCTTTTCTTTGCTAATCTGGGAACTGAAATTTCACTTTGATGTTAGCGAGTATTGAGATGAGGGCAGAGAAGTGCAAGTGGCTGACTGGCCCTGGCTGAATGCACAGCCATTCCCCAGCTGAACCACAGCTCCCACCCTGACCCACAGCTCAGCTCAGCTGATGCTGCAGCCACTGTGCACAAGGAGAAGCGTGTTACTGTCACAGCCTGGACCCTCTGTCACACTTCCAGAGCTGGCATGTTAAAGGGGAAAGAAAGGAAAGCGTAAGTAATATGAATTTCCCAATTAAAAATCACTGAGTTGTGACACTCAGACTTTAGACACTTAGGATTCAGACTTTATTTTCATCTTGAAGCCCAAAAAGCCTCTGGGATATGGTGCCTTCTGCATTGGTGTTACTGCATCTCACTGAGGGCAGACCTTGTCAGTGTTTCATCATCTCCTTTGGTCTCAGAGCTCCCTGGCCTTCCCATGTGACTGGAAGAAGTCAGAGAATCACGGTGTGTGCTGCCCTGGTACCTGCGGGTAGCATTCAATAACAGGTGCTGCAAGCACGGGGCTGCTCCTGCCCTGACCCTCCTGCCACAAGACTGTCAGGCAGCTGCTCTGTCTAAACTGTACCCTGCTTAACAGAGGACAGTGCTTGTCTGTTTTCCTCCCCTCCTCTTCCACTTGAAGCTCGTATTTCTCACCTCCCACTGCAACACTTATCAGAGAGTATATCCTTCACCTCCAGCTCAGCGTCCCTTTCCTCAGACTGGAAAGTCACTGATGATGGGGGTGGAGGTGGCAGCTTGTTCTCAGCTCATTAATCTATCACAAACCTCTGCAGCAGGCTAGCTGCCTCCAGCCCTGATTCATTTTCAATCACAAAGGATGTTTGTGTTTGATTGGGTATGTGGATAAATTATTCCAAGCTGTGAATTTCATTTCATCACTGATCACAGACACGGGTTGAAATCCTGTGCATGAAGTCGACAAGTGAACTTCCATTGACCTCCAAGGCAAGGCAGGACACTGGTCACCCTGAAATAAATAATAATGTAAATTAGATCAAAGGGGTCCACAGGAAGGGGATATGCAGGAAGAGATCATTCACATCATCCTTGTCTTTACTCCTGGTCTGTGGATTACATATGTAGGGGATACTTGCTTTCCTGTATCTTTAGTAGCTGTGAAACAGAAACACATCATTAAGGTTCCTCACAGTCCCGGCTCAGATAAACCCCAGAGTTTCTAACCCAGCCCCAAGATGCTCTCATAACATTGGTCAGACCTTTCAGCTTTGCTGGTAGCTCTTATATCCCTATGGATAAGGGACGCTTCTCCTCTGAGCACAGAGAAATCTCTGCCTACCTCCAGCAGAAAGCTTTCCCCTTTCTCACCATCCCTGGAAGTGTCACCACAGGACTTATGGCTGGTGGCACAGCTTTAGCACTGCTCATTTTCCAGCAGAGGAGATGACTCAGACTCCCTTTCCAAGGACATAAAGGGTACCCCCTCCAAACTGGTAAATCCATCAAGTGCTCAACATGGAGCTCCTCCCAGGAATCAGGAGAAGCAAAAAACCCATTTAATTTCTTTTTTTTTTTTTTTCTTAAATGCCAGTGATTGTGCAGTAGGTTCTAGATGTGCATGCCTGGCTCTTTTTTTCACCAAAGTCAGATCAGGGAAATCAGTTACAGATTTCAGACAGTTTCTCTCAGCACCTCCACTGTGCCCAGGCAGACTGGAGTGAGTTGTTCAGTCCTGCATGAAATCAGCTGCCAGTTCTCAGCCCAGCCCTGTAGTGCAGCATCCTCTTTGAACAAAGCCCCTGTATCACATCTATCATCACACAGGGGGGAGACAGGAGGAGAAGGAAAAGGGGGGTAAACAGGTGACAGGAGGAACAGAGAAGAGAGCAGGACACACAGTCATGATGTGTGCTTGTTACTAGTGCAGCAATGCACATCTGCACTTCACAGCTTGTGGTCTGTGCTCTGGAGCTGCTGAAGGTCTAATGGCTTCTTCCACTGCTGTGCCAAGATGTGCCATGTCCTTGTCTGGGCACTGCAGGCCGAGGAGGAAACTTTTAGGGAAAATCTGCTCAGCATTAACTGTGCTCGGCAGGGCAGCATGGGCACCCCCTCCCTGGCTGCATGATGGATGGCCTCAGCACTGCAACCTCCACAAAAATGCACTTGCCTGAATCTCTCCACGGCACCTCACTGGCCTCCAGAGCCTAATTCCTGAAATGAGATACTAGGGCAGAGGTTTTTGGTCTCCAAACCAGACAATGTGCTGGAGAGTGGCCAGGGGCTGTGGGTACACTGAGCAAGGGTGGGGTAATTTGGGGGGAAGCTTTCTGCCTACAGGGAGAGCAGGATGCGTGAGAGCAGGTCTACAGCTCTCAGATGGAGCAAAAATTACCGGCAGATTATCATCCTGATAGCAAGATTTAGTGCAAGGAGGGCCAGGCCAGGTGAGTCACCCTGCTGCTGCTGCCAGTCGTTGGGGCTGCTGATGGCTGTGATAACCCAGTGAGCACCCAGTGGGGACCAGCAGGGAGATTGCCAGGTTAGTTATGGAGCTGGGCACTCTGGAATGTCAGCAGCTGCTGCCTGCGCCCCTTTGCAGCACCACACACTGCAGAGGACAGAGCCCAGGGCCCGAGACATGCCAGCTTTTGCCACTTGTTCCTTGGGGGGGCTGCACCCTGAGCACAGTGCAGCCAATCCTATCCAGGAATTGGGTGTGGAAGCAGATTTTGCTCCACTGCAAGCTCCTCTTCTAGAGTGCACATGAGGAGCTGAACAGCTCCCAGCCCCAACATGGCAACAGCTGAACCTGGCTCACTGAGCCGTGGTCGAGCACCAGGCACTAAAACCTGTGGCAAGCCCAGACCAAAGATCTTAAAGAACTAAAGCAGAAGGGAATAAATTCCCCAAACAAGAAACAGCCTCTCTGGTTGTTTTCAAGAACACCAGGCCCTGGTGAGACAGGAAGGTCTGGGCTCTGCTGTCCTCAGTTCAGTCCCACAGCAGATGAATGAGCTCAGACACTTGTGCTTTGCTTCAGAGTCTGCACAGCCAGCACCTCAGCCATCCCAGCAGATAGTGTCACATCAGGTATAGTTTTGACACCATGCTCTCTTACCCTCAGTGTGGGTCTAAATAGAACTGGGATGGGCTCCCAAACAGTCCTGCTCAGTCTGTGAGCCAGGGATCACATCGCACCAGAGGGTGTGGAGAGGCCCTTGACACCAAAATGTTTTGACAATCAAACATCCCCAAACAACTCTAGGCATTGAGCACAGCTGATGCACGGGTGGCCAAAGCAGCTTTGAGCTGTCCAAAGCTACACAGACACATAACAGAGAGCTCAGAAAATCCTTCCTGAGAGGTGGTGTGAACTCTTGGGTTACTGCTGCACACAGAGCCAGCTGTCCTCTCTGCACAACCAGTGCCACCTAATGCTGGTGAGGCTGATGGGAGCCCCAGTCTGTGCAAGCTGAGATTCTGGTGCACACTGGTGCTGCTGACTGCTTGGTTTTCAGGAGCTACATACACCCTAGAGAGCACAGGAAAGCCATCACCCTCCTCAAGCCCTGCCACATGGCCAGCACTGCAGCCACCAGCACATCCCACAGCAGAAGGAAACAGAGATTGCAGATGCTGCTGAACAGTCCCTGCAGGCATGAGGCTGCACAGACTCTCCACTGTAACCAGCAAAGGATGGAGAGCTCACACTCCCTGGCTGACACAAGTGCAACTCCTGCTGAAGAGCAGAGATAGTGGCTGGCCCTGATTTGCATTGGGGGTCTCTCTCCCATGGATGCACTCTAAGCCCAAACACATCATCCTCTTGCTGGGGCTCCCATCTTCCCTTTGCTCCAGGTGGAAGCAGTAACTGGATGTGATGAGGTGCTACTTGGCTTGAAAAATCTTTAGATGTTGCAATTTGTTGCTCAGGGGCTGCAGCTGGACTAGATTAGATTACACTGGGCTAACCAGAGAGATTTTTCTCTGGGTTTCTCCAGCTAGAAACTAACCACAAATCATGAAGCAGCAAGAAGACCTAAAAAAATGTTCACATCTGAAATGCCTTCTCACAGAGCAAGTCCAATTAACAAAAGGTCAAAAGAGAAATTAAAAGTAATCATAGGGGTCAGAGATTGTACACTGCACTGAGTATTGAAATTACTCACCCTGCTGCAGTCCAGCTACAAGGTTTCCTGTTTGCTTTGCCCTAATTTTGGGGTGTTTTACAGTGATTGGAATGATAAATTAAACTCCTACACTAGAAAATAGCTGGTGGCAATGGAGGTGGTGTAATTTCATGAGTTAACTGTGACAGAACAATGTGAGAGGCATT
Source organism: Agelaius phoeniceus (assembly GCF_051311805.1). Taxonomy (NCBI): domain Eukaryota; kingdom Metazoa; phylum Chordata; class Aves; order Passeriformes; family Icteridae; genus Agelaius; species Agelaius phoeniceus. Next base: position 16,669,029 of record NC_135274.1, read on the forward strand.
ATGGTCTTACTTTGGTTTCAATTTGGAGGTAAAACCACACCTCAGTCCTAATTTTATTGAAATGGCTTATTCAGTTCAAGAAGATATTTTGCATCCCCATTTCCCCTTCTGCACAGTGGAATATGATGCCGTGCACTGTGCTTGTCATAGCTCAGATCCTGTCTTGCATTTCTATAATGCCTTGCACGCTGGAGAGTCTTGGCATGCTTGACAAACTGCTGTGTACATGGCCAGAATCAGACATGCAGCCACTTCTGGGGTGGAAGGCAGCAGGAACTGTGTGTGCTGCACTGGGGGGAACAAGATTCTGTCCTGGAAGAGATGCTTTTGCATGGCAGGTCATTAACATCAATCTCTGAACAGCCAGCAGGCTCCCGGCTACGAGTTTAGCTGCATCTCAAGGACTGGAAATTTTACTGCTGGGATGTGAATCTGTAGTTCCAGGCAATCTATTTTTGCCTAACCTGCTAGGCTGTCAGTAGCTGTTTTCATCACTTATGTGCACTACAGAACAATAATAGATAAATATCAATTAGCCTCCTGCACCTTTTGGAAGGGGTTATGTCTTCTCAAAGGATGCTTTTGAGAAAGGAACCAACACCAGGTGGAAAAGGAGTGAAGTTGCCAGAAAAGAGTCATCTTCTCTCTCCCACCTCTCATCATCTGCATGTCTCTCTTCTCACTGCCCCACAGTGCAAGAAGGAGGCACATCCTGGTGGCTGGGAGGGCAGAGGTGGGGAAGGAGGAAGGCCATGGCTTGGGCTGTGGTTACCAATGAGCTGCATTAGCTGCAGAGATTGAAGAGTGCATGGCAGTAAAGTTGTGACACAGGTTTTGTTCTCCCAGTGCCTTCTGCAGCCCTCAGGGTCCTGCACATCCCTCCCTGGCTGAAGAGAGAGCAGTGTGACAACACAATTGACTATTACAGTGAGAGTTTGATGCCTGGAGCTGGCATGTCCCCACTGAACACACCCCTTAATTCAGGTTCCCAATTCTACTCCCATATTCCCAGATTCCAAACATCCTGCAGCTTCCATGACACCTACCTGGAGTAATTTACCATTGCCCACCTGCTCATCTCTGTCCTCTTTCCCAAAAACCTGGACACGAAAAGTGTGTCCTGGTGGTCAGAGAGAGGTTCCAGTATGGTTCTTGTTGAGGTGCCCACAAATTGCCTTCCAGAACTTGGGAAGGTACCAAAGGTGAAAAGACAGGTGATGCTTAGCAGGTTGGAAGCTGACCAAGGGCACCTGCGACCTGGCTACAGTGCTGCTACCAGCTTCTTCCTCAACTGGGCATTAGTTTACTGGTTTTGATTTTAAACAGGCCTAAAAAACAGCTATTCTTAGGGAAGCAGAAAGACAAGAAGATAATTCCTTTTTCCATGCTAGGCTTTTTTAACATCATCCTGATGCTACATGAGGAGAATGATGCCTCTTTCTTCCTGCACACTGAGGAGGCACAGAGGAAAGTGCAGTGCCTGTGGCCCTGAGCACTGCCTGAGGCACTGGCTGGCAGCTGAAGGAGACCTGGTTTGCAGCTACACACCCAAGTGCTGTGGTGTGTGTCCTACCTCAGTCTGAATCACAGCTGCCAGCAGGAGAGAACACCTGGGTTTGCAGGGAATGCTGCCTTTGGCTGCACCCAGCTCCTCATGCTCAGGAAACCACAGCCTTGGGTAGGGTGTAGCTGAAACTCATGTGAGCATCTTTAAGCAGTGGGCAGATTACAGCCATTCTTTAGAAAGCATTTCCATTTTGGTGGGGTAGAGGTTACAGAGTGGCTGGCTATAAAACCCTATCTAACATACTGAAAAAATCAATTGCTACTGACATATAATAGCCCTGAGCCAGTTGATCCATCCCTGGTTCCCAGTGGCCATGAGAACACAATGGCAGGGCTGCAGGGTGTTGGGTACCCTGCTAGCGGGAGCTTGCTGGAATGTTAACTAAGCACTGATGTAGGAGTGAGAGGCCACTGGTGAACCCATGCAGCAGCCTGTCTTTATAAGGTGCTGTGGCTGAAAAGGGCTGAGGCTTCAACTCCAAAGCCAGTGTTTGGATAATGAACTTGAAATCAGCAAACAGAAGAAAATCAAACTCATTCTAGGCTCTGCCTTTCCTTGCCACCATGCACCATCCCAGATTCTTCTTGGTTCTCAACAGCATCTTCTACCTTGAGACATTTGAGAGAGTGTTTCCCTTCATCTCAAAAAGCAGGATGTGGGGCAGAGAGAAAACAAAGCACTGATATCTCAGAGCCACATCTCTGCCTTGTGTATTTCTGTACAGTGCCAAAAACCATCGGGGTGGGCAGCCCTGGGATAGCCACTATCTCCAGCCCTGGCTCTTCTCCCTGACCACGGGCAAATGCAGATCTGGTTTGGGCCAGGACCTCGTACCAGCCTCCAATGTCATTTGTTCCGTCACCTGGACCTGTTGTTTTCAAATGTGCAGGGGTTCAAGGGATCCATTTGTTGATTGTCTGTATGTTGGTTACTACCAGGATGGCAGTTTTAAGGATTTTCCACATATCGTGTGTCCTATGTCCGTCCACGTTGCAGTGCAGTGATCCAGACACAACACTGACAGCTGCAGGGTAAATAAATAAAAACAGAGTATTTTGATCTTGGAAGGGGAGGTGATTTGGAGGGGAAGGGGGGGGCCAGGGTGTCAGCAGCCAGAACAGGGTGGCCACAGCTGTGATGGGAACAGATGCGGCACAGGGAGCGGGAGCAGGGAATAAAGTTCCGCCAATGCAAGCAATGCTGGAGAGTCTTGGAGAATGACATGCATATTTGGGACAGGTGGGAAGTGTTTACATTGAAATAAGAAGGATGATGGCCTGACAGAATGCTGGTCATGTTACCTGTGACCCAAACTGACCAGCCACAGCTCTCATGGGCCCAGAACATCTGAGACCACCATTTCTTTGTCACAGCAGGAGCCACTGAATTCATGAATTCCTATGCAGTGGTAGGGCTGCTGCTGCTTGGAAGTGTTTTGTCCCTCTCACAAGCAAGCTGATGTTGCCTCTAAGCCAGCCTTTATCCCAGTCTAGCTTGTGGTGGGTCTCTGTAGGATCCCTGTGCAAGCCTTTAACCAGGCAGCCACAAGGCAGTATCGAGACCTGAGCCAGAAAACCTGCCAGTGTGGTCTCCAGCACAGCTGGAGTACAGCTGGCAGTGCCCAAGGACACTGACTCACCCCAAACAGCAGCTCTAAGCTGGTTACATTCGTTTATTGGCTTTGGTGCTTGGTTTTTGTTTTGGTTGTTTTGTTTTTGTTGGTTGTTTTTTTGGAAGTCTAGCAGTTGTTTCTCAACTGATGTTTAAATGATGAAACAACTAGAGTTGTACACCTTTCGGATTCTCAGAAGCAGCCCAGCTGCCAGGAGGAGCTCACTGAGGCTCTTGCAAAGCAGGTGAGCTGCTGCTGTCTGCTGCCTGACCAAAGTGGTGTTTGGGTACAAAGCAGTTCTGCTGTGTGCTCTCTGCTCATGGTCATTAAAGACTGGAGGTTGTGGGCCTTGTTGCAAAGGATCTTTGCAATGCTTCACGGAATTTCCTCCATCCAAAGAACTCATCACAACTAAGGATGTGAACAAAATCCTCCTTCTGGCCCTTTATACCCTTTTCATAAAACATTAAGGGCTGGGTTTTTCAAGAACCCTAGAGGCACATGTGTCCCCATTTGAAATTAGTGGAAAATGGCTGGGAACCCATCTGCCTAAGGTGCTCTTGAAACCTGAGCTAAAGGCATTTAGCTGAGCCCAGCAAAGGCAGACAGCGTGGCTCTGTCACACCTGCATTACCCAAGGTGGCAAGGAGACTTATCCAAGGTCATTTTACGTGGTGCACTGAAGAATAGAGACCAGAGGATCCATCTCTTAAGCCTCCAGTCTGCCTCCAAGCTTCCCTTTTGCTCCTGGCTGCTTGCTGTCTTGCGTAACCCATGGCAGAAGAAATCCTTCTGACTGCAGCTATGTCACAGGAAGATGCTTAAAGGCAGCTTGCAAGAAAGTTTGAGCATTTCTAATCAAGTTGGAGAAAGATTCACAAACACAAAGTCTCATGTTGAGAGACATTCCCTGCATTTATTCACACCCTAGCCCCTAGATAAAAATGGCTTTGTATGTTAAGTTTAGGACCACAGAAAGCCCAGTGGATAGCAAGGGATTATCACAAAAGGGCAGCAAGGCAGTCAAAAAGAGCCTGAGGGACATTTTGTACGAATTCCATGAAGAGAATAATTAATTCAAACTGTACACAGACAGCTCTGGGAGTGTCCACTCTGGAGATGTTCAAAGAGTCCTTTCCTGCCTTGGGCTTACTTTAAATCGAGTGTCCTAAAAACCCACTTCAGCTATGCACTTCTTTTCAGTTATACAGAATGCCTGAATGCCAAGGGATCAGGGAAAACTTTGTTATTAAAGAGCTGCAAGACTTTAGCAAGGTACATAGTCATTAGAAAGTTGTTGAGTCATGAACATACTCTCAATAATTTGAAATTAATGTTTAGTGTGTGCTGTACCATAAAAATGCTTAGATGTTGTGGCCATGGATACTAAAGCAAAGCCTTAAGACCATGACTACACGAGCAAGTTACCTCAAGGTGAGTGAGGGTGGAATTTTAGAGCACTTAGAATAAGGTAACTTCCCTTTTCCAGCTCTTGTCCTGGGACCAGGGAAGGAGGTCCTAGCTGAACATGGCACAGGCTGCCTTTTGAAGGTTGCTGGCTGAGGGCATGCATGTGGCTGGGTACAGCACAAGAGATAAAGTGCAGTCAATCTGTGCAATAACTGATCTTATCTGTTAATAACTTTGCTCTCCAGCACAGATGCAAGGATGGATGGACTATGTGCAACAGCCAATGCCATAGAAATGGACACAATCAGATAATTAAGAGGGTGAATAGAAAGGGCTGGATCTTAATGTGAAGATTCTGTTTCATAAGAGCAAATAAATAAATATATATATAAATAAATGCTTGCAAATAACAAACAGGGGTCTAGTTTCCCTATACCAGAGGCTCTATTGACAAGGCAATGCTTCACTTCACAATGACAAACTAACAAGTGTTTCCTTCTCTTCTTTCTTTTCCAGAAAAACACGCTTTCAGACTGCTTCTGGTAATCTGTCCTTTCTTTTCCACCTTTGGATTGTGCCAGGCAAAGTTCCTCGAGTTTCATTTATAATTTGTGAAACTTATTTGTGGAGTTTGCTCCCGATAAAAACAGGGCTTCTATCCCAAATGAAGAGTTCATCCTAGAGCCTGGCCTGAGCCTGTCCAATGCTAGGTAAAGAAACACTGTCTTTCTAACCCAAGTTCAGGATATCCTGGAGATTTTTATTTTCAACACAATAATGATCATTGTGCCTTTTCTCTTTTCTTTTCTTTTATTAGTTATTTTAAGGGAGAGCTGTAAGTATATTTTCAATCCAGATTTTGGAAACTGCTTTTACCTCCTCTTGTAAAAACAGGAATGGAGCTTCACCAAGAGAGCCCTGCCACTGCTCAGGTGAGCAGGAGGAAGATCAGTCCTTCAGGGCAGGTGAGTAATCCTGATATTCAGACCATCCCTACAGTCTCTCTCCTTCCATCCAGATTGATGTTATCAACATTTAGGGAGTGAAAGAGACTCCAGAGGAAGCCACGAGCCTGATGAGTACAGCAATCAGCTTTCATTGCCTCTCACAAGGTAAAGACTTCATTAGACAAGAGTGCAGCTTCCTTAGGAAGGGTGTGTTACACTCAGCAATAACACCCTGCACAGCCCTCCTCTTGCAGGTTAAGAACTCACAATCCCATTTTCCAGCTTGCCTCCTTCCCTTGTGGGCTGGCCTGTTGGTCAGGGCTGTAGGATCTCACTGGTACATGGCACCTTACCCAAAGCAAAGTTTTAAACCTAAGATCATATCCCTAAATCCCTGTTTCTATCCCCCAAACCAAGACAGAACTAAGGTACCTTTTCAAGGCCTGGCCCATACTATGCAATGCCATACTTTGCAGGCACTGCACAATACTTTTGTGTTTTCTGGGTGTGAAAAGGGGGAGATGATGAATGGGAAGAGTGGGAGGACTGTGAATGCCCTTTCCGACCAAGGACAGAGGGGTATATTTTGGGGCTGTCATACCTTATGCTGAAGAGAAACAAGCTGTGGTGGTGCTGCTCAGTGTTCCTCATATTCCTTGTGGAAACAGGGACAGAATGCAGATCCCAGCCAGCACAGTGCCTGAAATTACACAGAAACGGGGAAGAAATGATGGTTCCCCCGCTAGGAAAGGGTAACTCACATTTCTACTCTTGCTCAGCTCTACACTAAAGAAACCTTGTTCTGATGGTGGGTGTCTGTAGGCATCTGCTTTCTTCAGGTGCTCGTTATATCAGTGTCTCAAGAGTTAACCTACCTGGAAGAAGGGGATTTTAGTAGAAGATCCGGAGTGGTGAACATTATCAGCAGTGTTCATCTGTCACATCTTTCCTGGACTGTACACACCACGCTCCACCACTCTGGCATGTCATGGCCTGCCTGGTTACAAGATGTGCTGGAGCTGTAGCCAGCCATAGTTTGGCATCTCAGTGAACCTTCTGATCCAAGAAAATACGGGAAGGAGAAAATAATAGTGCCATTTTCAAAAAGAAAAAACCCTACACGGACCAACCCACCTTATAAAAATCAACCAAAACTAACACATAGACTTCTAAGCAAGCACTAAATTAGAATTTTTCAAATACAACTTTAGAACAATTTGTTTGAATTGAGCTAGACCCTTGACTGCACATCACTAAGAGATGCCAGATGGCTCAAGATCCAGAGTTTTTCTCTGTCATTTTTCTCTCATATCCATACACACACAAACTAAAAAAAAAGTATTTGTTTTCCTGGTTCCCACTTCCCACTTCTGGCAAGAACCTGGCCAGCAGCCAGGCTGGCCTGGAAACATCCCATGTTATCTGAGCTTGGAAATGCAGCAGACTCAAGCTGGAGCAGTCCTTGGAGTTGACTTGGAGAGCCCACACCCCAGTGCAGACACTGGACTGCAGACACCAGAGGAGAGGGAAGGCCCTTGGCCCTATTGTTGTTGTTGAGCTCCTGGAAAGGAGCTAGTGAGAGGAAAAATATTCTGGATAGGTTAAAAAAAACTCTCACAGGAATGGATGATCTCACTTGTCCACACACACACACCCAGATGCACAAATATATATAATTAACTGGAAAATATTGTGTGGTACAAAGGTTTCTTCAGCTTGGGATCATCAGAGTTGGGCTAGTTAAGGTTGGTACAGCCATAACAAAGATTACTTCCCACACATCTCCTGCTAAGAGCCCTTCTACCACATCACAGCCTTTTTGTAGGCATTTATATCTGCTGATAGGTACCTCTATGCTTTTCACACAGAGAAAACTAGGCATGTGATACAATTATTAAATGTACATGTAATAGCCCATCTAGTCATCAGTACAGCAGACTGGCTCTATTTACACACATGCTTTTATATGGACAGTCTGTGGACCCCTTTAAATGGTCACGAGGGTGTATAAGGGACAGGAGACAAAAAGACTGTGCTGTTTGAATACCATAAAGAATAAAAACAAAAGGAAGAATAAAACCAAAAGCCACTGAAGGCAGATCCATCTGGTTTTGCCTCTGTGCAGGACATCTGTGGTGGAACAAAGTGGGGACCACTGGGGGTACTGTGGGATTTTGGGGTTTCTTAAGCAGCCCCATGACAACCTGGACACAGTTCCAAAAAGCAGCTGAACTTACAGACTCAAGTTATCAGTTTCAAAGGTGTAACAAAACATTTTCTGCACTTCTTTCCCCATTTACTAAACAGTGCTTGCTAAGGGGCTCAGCAGAGCACTCCTCAGAGCATGGCTGAGAACTGACCAGCTCACCAAAGCAGCAAAGTAATTGCCAGGCACTGCTGGGATGCCATATCACATGACAAACAAGTCCTTGCTCTATTTTGGTCTAAAATTACATATATATATATATAAATCTGGGCTTTTATTTTTTAAATGAAACACATATTCCTCTATTTGTTTTATTGTTTGGTTGGGGCTTTTTTTCTGGGTTGTTGCTTGGGGTTTTTTGGGTTTTTTTTTGGAAGAGGGCAATTTGTTCAGGTTATTGTTTTGTTCTAGGAAAAGCTATTAAACATTCCCACATACTTTCCACTCATGCTGAAAAAGAAGTCGTGTCCTTGAAGAGAGCTAGGGGTACCCATTGCTTCCACCTCAGAGGTACACATGGGCATCCAACCTTTTCCTTGCAAAAGGCCCACACAACATCTCTTAGAATTTTGCAAGAACCAAAACTATCTTAATAAAACCAAGGAGAGCAAGAAAGGAGGTGTGTTACCTCTGCTCTGATAACTCCAGGAGCCACTCCATGCTTGTAGCATCAACTGGAAACAGTTTACTGCTTCCACTGTCCCGCTAGAGCAGGAGATGTTCTGTTGTTTTTCTTGCACTGAAGTAGGACAGTGTTTCTCAACAGGAAGGCTGGTCTGGATCCCAGACAAAGAGGGCTCAGGAACAGCCCTCAAATAACCCAACCACTCACTCATCCTGACCCTGTACACACTGAAGAAAACTCACCACCACAGCTGCAGATTTCCATCCAGTTTCCCCACAAAACAGTTAACGTAATCCCTAAGCAGAGATATTAATGTGAGAAGCCAAGAATGGTTATTTTTTAGGTAACAAGAATGCCCCAAATTTTCCTGGTGTTACATAACTTTTAGATTCTTGTTCCAAGCCTCAAGCTACTGAAAAGCTTCTCTGTTTTTACGAACTACAGGTCATTCCTTTCTCTGTGTCCAAGCTGCTCTTCCAATATATTTTTAAACTGTATCCTTGTTTCCAGAGAGTGGACTCCAAGTGACAGGAAAAACTCTGTAAGAGAGATTGTCTTCTTGCATATAAATCTTACTTTGAAAGGAGACAGTATTTTTGGAATTCAAGAGCTAGGGTTTTTTCCTCTGCAATATTTTTCTTCTGCCACTTACAGAAACACTCAGTAATACTTTCTCTGCAGAAGGAAGTTGCTTGATCAACTCTAAACTGAAGCAGGAGGCACAAGGCAAAAGTCTCCTTTCTAACCCACATTTTTTAGATGGAGGAGGTATTTTCTTTTAGACTGTTCAGGACTTTTGTTCATTTGTCTACATCCAGGTGTGCAGGATTTCTATTAGGGAATGCTACATACCCCTAAATACAATAGAGCACAAATTTTTGGCTGTTTGGTCTGACTCTAAAATGCCCTAGAATGTCAGTGCTTCACCCAATTCTAAATCAGGAGGAATGGCTCTCATGGTACAGACAACTCAGAGATGCTTTGAGGTTCACTGACCCATTTTAAGAGTCTTGACCAAAAGATTATTTATTACTGGTTACTCAACAACAACAAATATAAACTTGCAAGAATGAGTTGGGAGTGTCAAAGGCAGAAAAGTTCTACCCCAAAGGCTTGTTCTTTATGCAAACTCAATGGAAAGAAAGAACACAACACAATAACGTGAAGCTCAGAAAATGGCTTAACATCTCAGACAGTGGATAGGTTTCAGATGAGTGCAAACATACTCCTAAAGCCAGCTCCTCACCCTTGATGACTCCTTGCATCCATCTCCTGATTTATACAGTGCTGCTCTGATGGATTGGCTGCTAGAGCTCCTGCTGAATGCTGTGCCTATCAGCAGGATCTGGAAGCAGCCCAGAACTGGAGAATAGCTAGCAGAACTCCAGCCACACACTTGAAAGTTACTTAGAATCTCCTGTCTTTTTTGAAGCCTGGTGCTGTGGGCTTTTCTTCACTAAGGGACCCAACTTACCCCCACACAACAGGTAATGATCTCATGCTTGGGCAAAGTAGACACCAAGAATTCGGGGACTTTGTGTGTAACTGATGGTAGCTCTCAGTAGGGTCTGACTTCCTAGAGAAAGGAGATACAATCTTTGCTCAGCACTATGCCCAGCTGGTTGCACTGACTACACTGAGGCACACCTCCAGGTGTACAGTTCCTTATAAGATGAAGAGGGATGTATAAAAATTCAAGATGGGGCACTGATTTGATAGCTGGATGTCCTTTTGCAACCCCAGAAAGAGCAGAAGACCTGGAAGACACAGAGACAAGTACAGAACAAAATCAACTTTCTCATCTGTTGATGCTTTACACGGCCACAGTCAACACAAAACCAGGGAGAGGGATTCAGCTTGCTTTACAGTGCAGGATCTCCATCCAACCTGAGCACTCTGAGCTCAATGTTGCAGCTGCTGGAAAAAAACAGGCATCTTTTTAGGGCAGATTAGGCAGGCTTGTTTGGGCTGTCAAGTTAAAATGACTCAGCCCCTAGCCACACCTCTTGCTTTTTGCTTGTTAGAAGGGGTGTCTAGACAGCTCAGGTGTAGGCGTTGCCCTGTCCACATTGAGTGGGATTAATCCCTGTTGGAGGACCACATGCTGTGCCAAGGCACCCTCTGACACCACCCTGGTAAGCAGGGCAGAGGGCTGCAAGCAGGCAGAAGAGGCTTAGACACCCATGAGGATTTAGTGGCCTCATTCCTGGATGACTTGCCCAGCCACACGTGGCTGCAAGCAAGAAACAGTGCCCAAAGCCCAGCTCTCCTCTGCTCCTGGGGTATTTTGGTAACTGTGTTGTTCCCCTCTAGGAGCTCTGCAGGGGCAGCAAGAAGCCACATGGGAAGGAGGGCCAGTGCTGATGAAGCCCCCAGTTAACCTCCCTGATGGATGAACTTCTCCAAGCAGCTCCCAGCATCTGGATGAAAACAGGAACACTGCCCTTGCTGCTACATGGTCTCCAGGGCAACATCCTTGGTGTGTACACAACAGGACCATCAGGTAGCTGTTTCTGTGTCACTGATCATCACACCTTTTATTCCTGGCACAGTTTGCAGAGAGATGAATGAGGCTGATACGAGAAATGGCACCACCCTGCTGTAATGGAGATAATTCTTCAGTGTCATTCTCCAAAGCTTACTATGTATCTACATACGCACAAACACACCTCACTGCCCCTTGTCTCAGTATCTCTCAGCTGTACCAGCACTGCTTGCCATAAAAGGTACCTTTTACATTTTTAAAATTAATTTTCACTACTTGTGGTCCAATATTAGTGATGTCCACTTCCAGCAAAGAGCATTAGTCATCATGTTTATGTTTAGGAGTGGACTCAAATGGTTTGACTGGATAGTAGTAAGTGAATAGTTTTCATAAAAATGTCTAAACGCAAACAAATTTTGGAGTTCAGCCCCTCTTCCATTTGCAATCAATTCCTTCAACAGCCAGATCCCAAGAGTAACTCAAGATATTTCCAGTGAGAGAATAAGCAAGGTATGGAAGATCCTGCAGACATGTTGCCTATCCTAAATGCAAAAAGGACTCCAAAGAGAGGATTTAACAGATGAGAATCAGTGCCTCACAGAGCCAGCATTCATGTGAAGAACTACACTCTATGAACCAGGTACAATGATTTCAGTGAGCACCCTGGTGCTCTTGCCTGATGCCCAGTAGGTTTCTATTTGTTCAAACTTTGGGAAGCACTGTTAAACAGCTTATTTTAGTCTTGCCGTGTATATCAAAGTTCAAATAGCTGGACCTCTGTTGGTACCTGAGCCTATGATGATGGCCATGAACTTAATCAACCAAAGGACTTTTCAACCACTTCCCAGATGCATGAAGAAAGAGCAGCCCTGGAAGCCAAGGAACAAGGAATGCACTGACAAGTAGGTATAGAGGGACTTGTGCAGAAATATCTGCATGTGCATGTGTGAGGGGAAAAGACAAGATGAACTAATCCCTTTCCTCAGGGCTATGTCTTTACTCTTTGAGACTGGCACGTGTCTCCTTTGTTTTCGATAATAAGAGGTAATTATATCTGAAATGTTAAACTGTAAATCCATCACATAATTAAGGGAATTCAAACTGCACAGAACTATGGGAACATTTAAGGATGGATTAGGGACAGTGACTCTGATAATCACACTCTCTGTTTTCCATTCCTTGACTCAAAGACTCAGGCAGTTTACTGCTTTCCCCAGGGACAGTCTATCTCCCCACCACAAGATAAGGAAACCACATGCTGATTCCAGGGAGAATCACTAGTATACTGTGGTGGAACCAAACAGCCTTCACGGAGGGGTTTATGGCTTGTGTTTCCTTTAATTTTTTTGACCCTTCTTATCACTAAACAAAAGCTTGTGGTCTTCCCTAGATAATCACATTTAAGCTCTAATAAAACCACATGCCTGGATAAAGCAAGTCTTATGCAACTCAGATGAAGCAGTTTTTCCCCAGTGTAATTATTATTGAAGAAATCTATCACATTTTACGGCAAAGCTTAAAATGCAAAGCGCTTAATTAAAAATACAGATGAAGCAATGCATTTCCAAATCCTCCCACCCCTCTACCACTTGTATTTGCAAACACAAGAAAGAAGAAAGGAGGAGCACTAAAAAAAGGAGACTCATTCTTTCCTCATAGGATCACCAGTGACACTCACCTCCTGTGGGTGTCCCTCCGAAGGAGGGAGCACCTGGGCTTATGCCACAGTGCTGCGTGGAAGCCTCTCCAGGACAATGCTGGTGTGATGGCACTGGTGAAAGCAGGGATTCAAGCCATGGAGGCTGAATGATCTGATGTCCTTCACATGTCTCCCTATTGGCTGCTGCTGGCCAAGCTCAGGCCCAAGGCATTAATGCTTGCTTAGAGTAAGCTTGGCCTTGCTGCTGCTGGGAAGGTGCACATCTGTGCACATCTGGCCTGAGCTGCCATGCCCAAAGAGAGGAAGGCACCATGTACTTCCTCATAGAAAAGGGAGGAGAGGGTGGTTTGAGCACAGCCTCAGACATGGGCTCCACTAGAAAAACAGGGTCAGACATCAGGAACTGGAGATTGCTTGGGTCCTGCTGGGTCTGTCTTGTTCTTGGTGTCCAGGTGATCTGTATCTGACATTAAGAGCAGAAGCAAGAGTCATTTGCACCTTTCTCCCCAACAGTTCTTTCCAAACATGAGCAGAGAGTGATTCTTGGGGGCTGATCTTTGGGCAAGGAATGCCATTACTTACACCACAGTCACTTGGGATAATATTTATTACCAATAGGCTTTTGTGGGGCAAGCTCAGGCAAGGGAGATCAAATCACTGCTTCAGGGCAGCCCTTGACTTATAACTGCAGAAATGCCAACACCACAAAAAGTTAAATACAAAATAGAATATGAGTGTACAGGGCTTGACTCAGAAACTGTAAGATTTAGTGAGGTATTTTTATTTTACTTTGGGGTGTACATGGGTCATATTCTCCATAAGTGTAAGGGCTAGAAACACATCATGGATTGGTTGGTGGGGTTGTTTAGTTGGTTGTTTTTTATGAGAACTGAACTTCTTAGATATTAACAAAATTTTTTTAATTTTTTTTTTTAGAAAGTATGACAGTGCAAAATTCAGAATAAAATAATGAAAAATGGCTACATAGTAGCTACTGCTCCCACTTTGCATTCAGCATTGCAAAAATGTTGATTAAAAGCTAGACAACTTTCTTCCACTCACCACATTTGGATCATTAAACACAAATAGCTTCATATATCAAGTATCATCCAATATTAGTTGAAACCTTTTGACTGGCCTGGATTTGTTTCTTTGCTGGAAGAAGAGGGACAAATACTCCACCCTTTATTTTAAATAGACTTTAGATGTATCATTGAAGTTACTTGGAACCAGGTTCAGGGACAATCAGGAAAGAATTAACTGTAACAAAATCTTTGTGAGGTTGAAAACTGGGCAAGCTGGTCATTTAAATTCTGTGATGGGTCAGTTGCCAGTAGCAAACCAACCTTTCCAAAAACCAGCCTAATTAGGTGTGTCTACCCTAAAGGTGTTTCCTGAGGGTTTCTGCTGTTGCTGGAAGATGCCCCACTGGAAATGCCTCCATAAAGCTTTTAAGGAGCCACCAACTCGGACAGAGCGGACGGGTGGACTGCAGACTGGGATTTATTTAGTGAGAGGCGTGAAAATCCAGCAATCCAGCCCAGCACTCCCTGGATTTCGTCTCTGGCACAGGAAGGGTTTGCATGTTTCCCGCTTGTGGCTTCTATTTTAGCCCGTGTTCATTGCTGGGATGCTTGGACACAGCTGTGCTGGTTCATTAACTGCCCAGCATGTCACTCAGCCCAAGCAAATGGCTTTGGGGTAGTGTTTTCCAATGACTCAAGGGGAGGGTAGACCTTTCTGTGAGGAAAGGAAGGTGTTGGTCTAGGAGGTATTTGATAATCTCCCGAGATACATTCAAAATGAGGAAAAAGAAAAATACTCAAGAAGGCTGGGACTGAAATGGACATTTCAGGAATAATCCTCAGCCATTGAGAAACACTAGTGAGACATAACCCAAGACCACGAGGTGATCAATGAACCAATATCTCCCTTTGTGTTACAGCCAATATCTGTAATAGAGAGCTCACTGCTCCTGTGGTTTTCCCTGTAAGCTCAGAAGTTACCTGTTTTAGGGTACTAACTGGACACCAAGAATGAGGGAAATGGATCTACAGTATCCCCACCCTTTTCTGGTTGTTACATCCTGCTCTCGGGTGAGAGCCATTCACAAAATTAGAGCATGCTCAAGCCTTGCCCACGAATGCTTTGGTTTGGAAGGTGCCCTGCCCTGTTCCAGAAGCTGTGTCAGGGACGTGCTGAGCTGTGCAGCTGCTTCCAAAGAAACAGGGTCCACATCCTGCTGCAAGTGACTCATGCTGAGATCATCCCACTCAGGAAGACACAGAAGGAGCTGTCCCTCTTCCTACAGGGAGGACTTGTGGCATGGAGGAGCAAAGCAGGTGCTGCGACTGGGGAGGTTTGGGGCTTTTTTATGCAGAAGAAAAGAGACAGCCCCCAAGGAAGATGTTGTCTGCCAGCCCATGCCATGGCATCCATCACAGTGACAGCCCTTGGCCAGGGGCAGTCTGGGAGAAGCATGCCTGGCATGCCTCTGCTCCTTTCCTGAGCCTGGCTGTAACCCCTGCACTGCCCTGCCACAGTGCAACCTCCCTGCACCTGCTCCCAGCCTCCCTGCTCGGGTAGAGTCAGGGGCTGTGGACACTTGGCTTTAAGGGCAGGAAATCCACATGACACCATGACAAGCACAAAGTCCCCATGACTATTGCCATGCTGGTACCAGCCCTAGCTCAGTAACCAAATGTGGAAGCCACCCATCCTAAATAATTCCCAAGGCATCTAAAACTAGTTCTAGTTTAAAAATCAGATTCAGGCTTAGACAGGCCAGCAAGAAATGAGCCCAGCAGCCCTAAAGCTGTCAGTCCAGCCCCCCGCTGTGGAACAGCATTGCCCAGCACGAACCATTGAGAGGTCTGTAATTTATACACTCATGTCCACATCTCTAGAAACACGTATGCTTAGGAAAATAAGGACTCTGTAGGGTTACCCATTCCAGTCTGCTTGTTCCAGCCTTTGCCCTGCACCGTTACAGTTCTTCCAAATGGGATCCTCTGTAGTCATTTCCAGGCACAGGCACTCACACATGCCTGCACCACACAGGTTGCTGACTCCTGCTCCTTCAGGCAGTCAGTGCTGTTCCAATTGCCCACTGGAAACCCAGCTTGGCCCCAAAACTAAAGAGATTGACAAAAACACATTTCACTGCTCTTCCTGCAAAACTCTTGAACTCGTGAAAGTTGAACACATGAAAGCAATCTGAGGTTAATGTGTAATACAAAAACCACATGAAAGAGATAATTTAGCATTAGACACATGTTACTAGGAGCAGGTTGAAACTAATACAGGTTTTGCATTCAGGTCATAAAATTCAGCCCTTACATTGCCTTGTGAGGTGTCCCTACTTAGCATGCCTTGATGGGAGAACAGCCACAAGGTGCTTCAATGCTGATATGAGTTGAACACACAAAACACCCTTTTCCTTCACTCTTTTCACCCGCTCTGTGAAAGAGATACTCATACCTGCAGGACAGACTCTGAATGGTGACAGACAATCCAGGAGGAATAGGGTCAAAGCTATTTTCTGTTCCCATTCCAGACCTAGTGAAAGGCCAGACCAACAAGCTGAATCCAAGCACTCCAGCAATCTTAGAACTGTTGTTTATTTTTGCCATAACATACCTTTAAAACCTGGTGCCAGTGATCCAGTTGGAGCACCAGAAAGGAGAGTAGGTTGTCCCCAGCACTGCCCACTGCCTGTGGCTCTGGAAAGGAGGGATGAGAGCAGGGATCAGCCTCCAAGCAGCATTAAGGAGCCTTTGTGGGATCCCTGTTCTGATCCTGAAGGAAATCACACACGACATGATGTTAGAAATGTCTGTCCGTGGCTGACTTCTGCAGGATTCAACCATGTTACCACTTTTTTTACCCAAAGCCAAAAAGAACCTGAAGCACTCACTCTCACTTTAGGCCAGAAAAAACTCAACAAATTCAACAAATGTCAAACAAGATGAAGTTCTGAAAATAAAGCTGTGTTACCCCTTTAAAAAGTGTGTTGGCAAAGGAACTGGACTTACTTTGAAAGTTAGTTTGGTATGAAAGAGCTACACAGCAAAATTCTAAATCCCTTTAGAGAACAGAATGAAATAAAAGCAGATATTTCATCTCTTAACACCTTGTCAGCAAAATTCTCCTTCGTGGGGAAGACTTTTTTTCTTTTGCAAAATTATTGTGCTTGTTTGCCAATGAAGCTTTTCTAAGAACAACATAGCTGCTTTCTCACCCTGCCTCTCCCAACACATCACCACTCCCTTCTGTAGGCCAAGCAGAAAATTCTTTCCCTTGGGGCCTGCAATGAAGCTCATACAAGTTTTTGGGAGAAAAAGCTGCACTGATGTAGAACCCACATCCCCCTTTCCTCTCTCCCCTCCCTTTTAAGTTCCTGACCTTGACTTTTAACTACTGTTCTATCTGGAGTCCCAGAAATGGATTTGATTTGAGATATTTCTACTGATGTGCTTTAAACAAAAATAAACCTATCAAGGGGCACTAAAAATATTAAGATCAATCAACTCAGAGTTAGGCTGAAAAAAGTTCCTGTGTGACTGATGGCCTGACTTGCCACTGATATACTGGCAAACACAATTTAATTGATCTTGTGGTCTGATTTAACTTAGGCTTTTAAAGAAAAATCTGGATGGAAATGTGAATATTAATCAAAACACACTATCACTGAGAAAGGTTCTATAAACATGCTGGGCTAGCAGTAAAGACCACAAAAGAGGACAGTCTATGTCCTATTTTTAACTCTTTATTCACCAGCTGAGAATAGCTGGAAGAATAGCAGAGGTATCACATACTGACCTTAATTAAGACAGTGATTCACTCTTTCTCTCTGCACACAAATGGAACAGCTTGGAGCTGGAAGGCTGATGTGCAATTAGAGTTTTTTGGGTGAAGAGGTAATATTTACCATGCAGGGCATATTTTAAGGGAGAATATAGGGTTCCTGATAGATACAATACCCCAGGGAACACACAGAGTCATTCATCTGTTTTTCTGGAAACTTAGAGAAATATAAATGTGAAAGGTATTGATTTTTGAAAAACTGGAAATCACAAGTTAATTTATCACTTTATTCTGATCACATTAATTTATCACTTTATCCTTATACAAAAAGGGCTTTCATCAATCTAATAATACAAATATTTATTTTACCAAAAACCAAAACTTGTGACATCCAAAAAATGATTTTTTAAGTTCTTCCTCACCTGATTTTCTTTTTCCAGGTGAAATGTCCTTCCAGAACAGCTCCAGAAAGAATGTTTGTCTCATAAGAATCAACACAATCTATTTCAGTGTTATTTTTGCTTTGACTGGATCTCCACAAAGTTAATTTCAACAGCAATCTTTTCTTGACTAAGGAGACCCAATATTGATGGTATATTGAAAAAAGGAAAATTTCTTTCCAGTTTTATTATTAGGTTGTTCCAGAAGTTTCCAACTAATCCAAACCAAACTCACTTTTTATAAAACAGAATATATTTTAAAAGATATTTTTCATTATATCTCTACCACTGCTCCTCAAAGGTATCAAATGTAATCATCCCACAACCTATCTTGAATGCCTATCAACTGCTGATAACTAAAATATTTATATCACTTTACAGTCATCATACCAAATACCTTCAGATGAAACAGAGAACTACATCTCTATCTACCACGTTGATAAAGAGCTTTAAAGAGAAAAAATGAACAAGAAGTATCCCTTAGAGTTCCTGGGGGATGGGATTTCAAAAGCCCAGCTTTACAAAAACAATTGAACAACCACACCTGTTCTGATGCCCAAAGGAAGCCAAGGGCCCTGGGTAGGTGTCAGCATGGAGAGCCTGGTGCAGGACCACACCCAGCTGTGGGTCCTTGTGCTGGGCTCTCTTCCACTGTCGGGGTAGGCATAGAAAAAGAGAAGTTTCTCCAATAAAAATGGGAAAAACTAGGAGTACTTCTTGATTGAAGAATCAACTTCAATCATAGAAGAGTCTGGGTCTTACAAAAGCACTCCTGGAGGAAGCTATATATAGACATGAAAGTAAGCAAAAAAACCTCCCTTGAAATAAAACATTTCAGATCAAGGCTTCAGCAAAAATTCCTTGCTTCACATCATCCTGGTGACAATACTTTTCTGTAGGAGGAAGCAAAGTGGCCTCTATTTGTTAAACTCAGAGCTCAGAAATCAAAGGAGCCCAGTAGGGAAGTGGAGAAAACCACAGATCTGGTTTTATTTGAAGAGTTTTGAGTGATCCTAGAGAAGCAGACCAGAAAGTAGTATTTCTAAAATGTCAATAACCCAAATTCAAGGTTCAGACATTCTCCAAACTTGAGGTTTGATCAAAGAATATTAGAATTCAATCCCAATTCAACAAACATTGAGATGTGCCATGCCTCTTTCTCTTTTTAAGGGCTGAGGAATATTTCAGGCAGACTTCTTCCTCACAGGTGGGCAGCAGAAAGGCAGAATTTCTTACTGTGCCATAGCCAATGTGCTCTTTTTTGCTGCCCAAGAGGAATTCTCTCCTCAGAGAGGAAGGCAGGGTAACAACCAAGGCCAGAGGGCACAACACAGACTGACTGGTAGCCAAAACTGCAAGGTCAGGTTCTGCTACAGGGAACATCAGGGGTAGGACCTGGCACCAGAGGGATGGCTCTTTTCTTCCCTGCTCTCCTGTGTCCATTTCACAAATGTTGGTGGATCCTTTTGCCAGACCATGACTTCAAGCCTTTGAGGAGAGGAGCCTGACTCTGACTGTTCATTCAAAACCTCCTGCCCTGCCCCCTGCCAAAGGCTGTGTGCTGATATGGGAATTGTAAAAATGGAAAAATGGTTTTAAAACTAACATTAGTCCCAAAGCTTTTCATATGGTCAAACAAAATCTCACATACAAATTCTTCCACAAATTCTTGCTTTTTCTATCTAATCCTTCAGTGAAACTGAAGAATGGGGTTTAGCATCAGGCAGCAGAATTAGTATGTTGGAGGATTTTGTGTCTCTAGATCAGAGTTTGGAGTGAGAACTCTGATCTGTAAATTAACAGAGCCAGAGGGCAGCCATGGTCATGTAGGTCTGACCTCTGAAAGGATGCCAGCAACAAGACTGCTCTGAATGAATATCCTGCATGAACCTGGGTGAAGCTGATGGGAAAAGCATCCAATCTCTACTGCAAATGATGGAATAAATCATAGCCCTGACTTTTGCTCCAAGAATGGTTTCTTCTGTTAAATGTTGAAGACTTATACGCAGTATGAACTTGTCCAACTTCTAACTACTAATTCTTATTACACTATTGCCCAAAGGAGCTTCTGTTTCTGAATTTCTCTTCCTTATATAGCATACTTGAGAACCAGACTTCTCTTGACTTCTCATTTGGTAAGCTAAGGGGATGGACTGCACTGAGAAGTGTTTGCCAATCCTCCAGTCATTCTTGTGGCTCCTCTCTGAGAGATCGCCAGGTTTTCAACATCCTTCTTTAATTGTGGGTACCACAGCTGGATGGAGTGCTCCCAAGGCAGCTGCACCAATGCCAAACACAGCAGTAAAGCAATCCCTGAGTAGAGAGACAGGGAATATCAAGCAGGCATTAGAAAGGCTCCAAGGATTGCTTTAGACCCTTTGGCCATGGCACTGAAGTGAGAGATGACACTCAGCCAATTATGCACTCAAGTCCTCAGTCATTTTCCAGATTGCTGTTTCTCAGCCCAGTCTATTCCATCTGGTACATAGATCTCAGATTTTTCATTTCCTTTACCTGTAGGATCCTGAAAAGAGAAATTATTTGCTATTTCCATTCTACCAAAGGATCCAAACCATGCTAAACTGCTCCTTCTGTCATCTGCTAACACCAGCAGAGTGGAGTCCACCCCTTCTTACAGTCACTGCCACACTATTAAGCAACTCAGTCCAACAAATGGGTCCCACTAGGAACACAACTATTTGATGTATTTATACTTTAAACCTCTTTATAAATCCCACTTTGAAATTTATAACTGAAACAGTTGGAATCCATCTGCTGTTTCTTATTTGGTACTGTACCATTTGAGTTTATGAAAGAATATGTATGGGAGCAAGTTTAAGGCATACAGGGAGTTCTTCCACCAACATTAGTGTAATAATCAACCAGATAGATTTCTGTTTTTTAAATCCAACTGCAGCTGACCATAATTAATTTCCAAAAAACAGTACTAGATGTCTCTTCATGTGATACACTGCTTCAGTATGTTATTCCTTATGTATTCCTTGCATATCCTTGAATTAATGTTAATTATTAATGATCATAGCAATCTATTTAAAATATTGATCTAAATTTAGATTTATTTAGCCTCTAGAACTTCCCCAGTGTTTCTTATCAGGAATCAAAATAAAGACCTAGGGAGCTCTTTAGCTTTGTACCTCTAGGATTTGGAGTCAGAAAAACCCAGTGAGATTTGCATATGTAACTTTAAAACCTGATTAATATACTCCAAAGCAGCAATGAAGTGAAAATTATTCCATTATCCAGAGAAAACATTCATCTTCTGTTTATTCATAAGATACAAAGAAGGTTCTTTTTGTGCCACTATTATCAATTTTATCACAACCAGTCAGCCAATTGAACTCCTATGGACTATTTAGTTTAAACTCTATTATCTTCTTTATTTATCTGATTCTCCAGGTAAGAATGCCCTAATCAGACATTCCTTGAGACACCAGCATTGAAGTCTAATTGGGCATTGGTGTGCAAAGTAGCAGAAGCAGTTTACACACTTATGAAAACAAGGAATCCAAGCGTCCTAAAAAGATCTGGTGCACAGCATTTTTTCAGGCCACAAATCTACTGTGATAGATACTTACTCTTGAAAAAGCTCTAGGTTGCCTTCTGCCTCCCTGGTGGCAGCCTTGCTCTGCACTGGTTTGGCTGCTGTCTCCCTGAAAACAGGGACTGCAGATTCCCAGCAGTCAGCTGCCGAGGGAGATGCCGATCCAGAGTAAAGTTTGTGATTCTACTGAAGGTCATTTTCTCCCCTTGCAGGCGAGCACAGCCCAACTGGTGCATTAGAATAAACAGATGCTATCAGCACCAGCAACAAATTATCTTCCTAGGCTTTGTAATTTCTGGAGAGTAGCAGGTTGCAGCAAGTCAATTTACATTGAGGATGGAGAGGGAGGGAAGCAGAGGTTATATTGGCATTAGCAAGGAATTCAGTGCAAGGGAAAAGGAACAGTAATTGGAGCTGGACAGCTACATTGTGAAAGAAGCCATTATCTGTGCACCCATATTGCTCCTGGTGAGGTACACAGTAAACTAGAGGTGGGGATGTGGAGGTTTCACACCTGAAGGGGATTTGTGTTTTACCCTCAAGTGCAAAAAACACAGAGAGAGCACGTGCATATACAGGTAGATGTTTAGGGAGATGTAACTGCCCACATGAAAAGCAGTTCCTTGCACCAGGACTTGGGGATATACTGCAGCTGGAGAGGACAACACACTCTTTGTTTGCTGTTTCCAGGAGAACACTTTTCTACAGCTGAGATTCCAGTCCCAGAACCAGAGTGGTGACATAACTGCACTCAGGAATCCTTTCACTGGTTCTCTGCAAGAGTGGGAGGAGCACATGTCCCTATATATTTTTAGATGCACAAATATTTTACCCTACAGTACTATGCATAACTACCTGCCCATAAATTGGCAGAACTGGCAGGAAGACATGGGAAAACTTTATAACAAAATAAGAAATGGACCTCCATATTCCTAAAATCCCAATGTGGTGTCCCAGAGAACAAGACTTGCTCTATTTTTGTGGTCTAGGCTGGTCTCTGCTATGTTCAGACAGAGCACACACACCTATTTGTGCACAGAGCTGCAAGATAAGCCCAGAAGTTTATGTAATTTCTCCAGATAAGGTACCCATTAAAGGCATGGTATCTCTACACCCATTTCACACCAGCATACAAAGCCTGCACAGCTTTTTCATAGTATTTTCCTCAGTCTTTTTTTAAGTGGGATTCATAAGTCTGATTGGGACTGGGGAACAATGAAACCATCTGCTGCAATCTTATTTGCAGAAGACAGCAGACACTCATTTCAAAGCTAGTCTGGCTTTATCATCACAGTGAAAGACACTATTTCAGCATTCCTCTGCTGGGATGGAAAGAAAAAGCTGCCACACATCTCCATGCAGGTGACTCTTTCTGCCTCTAGACTCAAGGGAATTGTACTTCCTATATGTGCTAGCAAAAATTATTTATACCCTATTTATTATTTAGCACCCTGCAGCTCCACCCCTGCAGTTTTCTACTTCTGTCAAGAAAATATCTGCAGATATTGATGAGTTTTGGTGATTCATTCATATCAATCCACAGCTGCCTACACAATCTAGTATTAGTTTGCATTCGCCCAGCCAAAAAAGGAGACTAATCTTACCAGTCCTGAAAGACTTCAGTACAAATGGGAGGAGGTAAGCTGCTCAAAAAACTCAGATATAGAAATTCCTTTAGTTTTGCTATAAGAACACATGTAGATTTTTAGTCTAGAAGAACACATAAAATTTAGTCATCAGTAACCTTTGCGGGCTATATTAGAGTTTAAGACAAAAAATTTTTAAAACCCCCAGCCACTCACAAAGCATTACAAATATTACTCTATGTTCCCTACATCATCCTTTAAGTACTTAGGGGTTTCCACCTGTTATGCTGATCCCTCATTTCCCTTACCTGACAGAGTGCAATGAAAATTCTACTGCCATTGTTCATCTGATGTTCACTAAAGGTCTCCTACGGGACATCTGTAGGCCTGGGGTTTCAGTGGAGCAGGACCAATATTTTCCTTCAAATTATTCAAGGGATTTCTCATGCCTTTTCCTTTTCCTTATTAAATAATCAATTCAGAACAAAGAAATACATTCAATAACATAATTCAAAACTAAGAGCTCTCAACAATTTCAAGTTAGTAGCATCCTAAATTCTAGGACATCTATTCACACAGAGCTGAAAGCAATTGGTATAAATCTAGATAATTTTATGAAGAGTCTGATGTCTCCATTTCAAACTTCAGGGTAACTGTAATACAAACAAAATCAGGCTGCTGATTCTCTGATTTAGGAGCTTGCAACATTAGAAATTAAAGAATCCAGTCTCCTGACTCATTTCCATGCCTTTGGACTGCTATCAAACTTGGGTGGGTGCAGCATCTTGTCCTCCTAGCATAATATTTACAATGTTCTGCTATTCCTCTCTCAAGCACTGTTGAGGTTTCTTGATTTTTCAGTTCAGTTCAAAATAGGAGCAGTACTTCTTCTCTCCTAATATCTGTTCACATTATAGGCAAATCCAGTTGAAATAGCTTGTGATTACCTTTCAAGGGCCAGATTCTTATGTTATGTTACGCTATGGACAAACCCCTACATTGCTCAACATTTTAAATGATGCTGAAAAAGAAATCTTAGCAGAAGGAGAAGTCCAAATATTCTCCCAAGAAAATTGGGCTAGCATATTTAAAGCACAAAAGTTTCCATAGCCAAAACATTCACATCTGGATGCTTTTAACTTAGTCAGCTCGGCCAGACACCCACTTGTATCTGGGTGTTGTGCAATTCCAGCATGAAACTCAAACTCATACTATGAATCCAGAAGCAGCAGCCTAACACTCTGCCCTCACACCCCTTCTTGTAAATCTTTGGTCCTAGAGAACTTCTTCCAGCTCTAGGGTTTGGAATAACTTGTTTTCAGACCAAAGCTGTCTTCTCCAAACCAAGTCCTGTATCCTGGCTGAGTTAGCTGGAGATAAATCAGCATAAAACTAAAATAGCACAATGGAAAGTCAGGCTTACTGTTAAATCATGCTTCTATTTTTACCTGGCAAAGCACTTAAGCATGTGGCTGAGATGCACAGAACTTAAGGATATGCTTAAAGTTAGTCCTCTGTTTACATGTATTGTAATTCAGGGCTTATAAATCAACTGATGTTGTGAATCTGGCTGAAATATTGTGATTTTTAAAAGAAAAAACACAGTCCTGATCTCTGAATATAAAAAGGGATCCATAGGGTCAGGATGCAGGAACTTGTACATCAAGCAGGAAAAGCTGAGTATTGGCAGCTGGGCCAAAAGCTCACACAAACCTACAGAAAGGAAAAGGAATATTTCCAAGTGAACTGCAAGACAACACAAAGCAGGAAACAAATTTTGCAGTTGAGCATGTTCAACCTTAGAAGAATAGGGATACAAGCATGGTGGTGCAGGTAAAGCCAAGGCTTATCTGGCCCTGCAGTTTACCTGCAGCTCTGTCCAAAACCAGATAATTAACAGACACAGGACACAGGCTGTGCACAGAATGGTCACAGTCCTCCAGCTTCTGCAACTGGCAATTTAGGGACTTGAAGCAATCTCCAAGCCCACACAGGCCCTTGTGCTTAGCAGTCTCTGGTGAACGGATCCTACAGAATTTTGACTTATCCTCTCTTAAATGTATTTAATTTTGCTATTTCCAGTATCTGTCATCACTTCCACAATAAAATAATGAAAAAGTGCTCCTTTTATTGAATGCCACTGTCCATCTAGTTTCTTTAGCAGCCTTAGTTCTTATGTTGCAGGGAGAAAGGAAAGGTCAGTTCCCATTCACCTCCTCCATATCACTCACGATTTTATGAGCCTCTGTCAAATGCTTCTCCAGTTTTTAAGGCTGAGAAGCATTACTTTATTTAGACTTCTCCATTTAAAAAAAGGAGATTTCATACTTCTAGCTATTCTTACTGCTCTTTTCTATGCTTTTTACTTCTAATACATCTTTTTTGAAATTGAGTGAACAGTCCTTCATGAAGCACCCAAGATGCAGGAACACTATGGGAAGATCCACATCTCTGTCTCTCTCCTATATGTACTGCAGTGGCATAAGTCTTATTTTGCTGCCAATTATTCAAAAAACTCCAAAAAGCGTTTATAGGACTTCTAGTACTTGTCTGACATTTCAGGAAAAGGAGCAGCTGTGACTTTATTAATCATTGTCCTGAGTACAAAAACCACAGAAAACATAGCAACCTAGAGGCAAGAATGGCCAGGATTATTTTCTCCTGTGTTATTTATGTATACTAACATTGACTTTTATCTGTCACAGTATTGCCCAGTCTCTCCAGATTCTTGAGAAAAAAACCAAAAAGGTTTAGTTATCACTGTGATAATGATTTTATAGTCCTGAATCACTTTTTTTGGCCTGAATGTTCTCCTACTAATTATTTTTTCAGGTAGGGCTGTTGAAAGACATGGTTTCCCCTGCCCCAGGAACTCTACAAGGACTACCCTCCCCTCCTCACTCCCAAAGGATCACTAAAAAGAACATGAACATTTTCTAGTGTGAAAATTGGCTAGTTACAGCTCTCTTTTTCTTCATACGTTGCTGGGACTTTTTCAAAATCCATCAAAACCCCAAGCACACTATATTAAGTGTTACATGCTTTTCCAGATGCTTATTGATTCCTTTGAAGTTCTCCAGGGCTTGCAATGCGTGCCTTTAATTTCCAAAGGTTGTGTTAGCACACCCTCAATATATTGTATTTAGGTATGATGCCACTAAATCTGTTGTAATTTCCTTTCAGCTTTCCTGGTAGACAAGCCAGACTGGAGTCACCTGCAGGCTTTTTTCATCCCTGCTGGAACACTTTTTAGGATTGGTGTCCCATTAGTTACCTCTGCTGGATAAGGTAACTGAGGCTGACTGAACCCAGGAGTTTCACACCACAGCAATTAGAACACTTGAGTGAATATCATTTGTCCTGGTGATTTGCTACTGTTCATTTCATTCATGTATGTTTTAAAAGCTTTTCTGTTAGCAAGTAAATTCAGGACGATTCCTTGGGCTCAACCCTTGGAGGACTTTCCTGTTGGCTGTGCAGGCAGTGACTCTGCTCTTGGTGGATTTGCTGACTCCACTGCTCCTTTGACACCCGGGGCATTTGCTGGACCCAGCAGACTGTCAGTTCCTGTCATATTTGAAGGAAATATTTTACAGTTTTCTATGGGTTTTATGAGTCACCCCTCACACCATTTTAGTTTGTGTTGCAATGGGTTTACATTTAACTTGTAAGAAATTACACTCCTCTCTGATTTCTTTGTTTAGGCACGATTTCCACTTTTTAGAGGACATCATTGTATTGTCCCCTTCTTTCACTGTTTTACTGTAGTAAATTTTTGGGGGTTAGGTGAATTTTGGGAACTGGCATGTTTTCTCCACTATACAGGCATGGTACTTACATTCTTAATTATGTACTCATTAATGGTATTAAAATTAAATTTCTCAATATTAAAATGCTTTTGAGATAAAAACAGTCTTGGTCTTTGGGTTTTTCCTAATGTTATTATTCCTACTAAAGTAATGAAATTGACTATAAATGGTCACTATTGCCAAGCCATTCTTTCAGTGCAACAGCTATAATTTAGACAAGGTCCTAGTCAAAAATTACTTTTCTCTTTTATTGATCTATTTAGAAATGTAAATTAAAATTTGCCCTGTATATCCTAAGTAGGATAAATATTCTCCAGTCTATTTTCTTGCATACTCTCCATTGCCTCTGATCTTTTTTAGAGTATTTCATAGATATTTTCACTGCCATGGTCAGCTGTTTGAAAGGATAAATTTATTATAATGTTTTTCTTGATTTGGTGTGGCAACATCCAATTCATAGAGAGTGGGTGGCAAATGATGATACAGATAATTGATTTATCTTATTGGATTCTGGTTTCCAGCTGACTGTGAGTCACTTCTCCAACGGCAAAATCTATTCCTGTTATTTCCACATCATGAGTATCCTGGTAGTGCAGTGTTGGAACAGATCAGCTTTATTCAGAATAATTTCTTTGAGGCCAGTACAGTGAAATTCACCCATCCTCACTTTATATGGATTTAGTATTTCTAGGAAAGCACAGACACTTTTGGTCTTGGTCTGTGTGTGCCTGGTTTAACAGGCATTTGCTTAGACTGCTGGATTATCTGAACACTCTTGGTGGCTATTCTGTCCTGCCATGAAGGCACAGAAGGAAATTTGCCATCAGGATGAATGTGTTCTTCTCCAGGACCTCATCTCAAATAATTTGGAACACTCTCCCAGAGTTTGTTTTCATCTGTAGTGCCACCAGCCTGGCTGGCCCCATTTCAGAAGACATCACCCATTCCTGAGCATCTCTCCTGTTTCTAAGATGTCTCTCCTCTTTCTCCCCACACCACTTCCTTAGACACACAATGGGTCTCTCATTGCCTGGGACATTTCTGAATGCTGTAACAGAGCTCCTGTTCTTTACCCTCCTCTCCTATCAAAATGTTTTGTTTTGCTTTCTGGGCTCTCCCTTGTACATCTTGGTGCTCACACAACCAGGACCAGACATGATGCACAAGGAAGGTCACCAGCTCCTCTCCAGTACCCTCCCAAAGGCTGCTCAGACACCACAAGATACAAAGGCCCCCGAGTACAGGCAAACCACTATGTGTTCCCTCCTGGCCTTGTATTCCCAGTTATCCATCCCACACAGCACTCCCTGCTCCTCCTCAGCTGGGTTGTGGTTCTTCCAGTGTGTGTCTGGCTTAAGTGGATCCACAAAGCTGCCTTCTGGCAAGAGAGGGGTCACATGGACAGTATCTTTTGCACACATGTTTACTCATTCAGCCTGAAACACGATTTTACTATTTGCCTCATTGTCTCCTAATTCAAGCACAAAGCAAGTCAAGCCAATTCTCCCAACCAAATCTCTTCTAAATGTTCATTGTACATTCAGCACCCAGCAAACAAAGCTTCTTTTACCACACACCTAAAACTAGCACAAAAACAGGTGAGCATGAGTTTTCCAGAGAAAAACCTTGGTGCTTATACTTCCTATCACCACAGTCCTCACTTTCCTGTGCTCAGAGAATTTTTATTCTATTTAGAAGCCAACCTTCTGGAGAACACAGCTGTGGTTTTTGCAGTATTTTTATTTTCTAAAGACTGACCCTGTGTTTAATTTGCAGAAAGCACATGGTACAGAACAGATCAGGGAGTTTGGCACAGAGGCAGGAGGTACTTTCAACCCTTGGTCAATTAAACAAGAAATGTAAAACCTGGCAAGTATTGCGTTTAATCCTCTTTGCACCCCTTAGCCTCCTGCCAAGGATGAAAAGTACTTCTCTTCTTAAAAAGAATAAAAGATTTCAGAACACATCATCAACTCCTCCCTTCAGCCCTCAATACTGACAGTGTTATCTCCACACACAAAGCTTCTCCCCCTTCCTCCAGCTTGGCAACAAAACCCAAGCTCAATGAATATTTTATATGTGTGTGGTTAATGGAGCATTCTGGCTCCAGTCCATTAGGAACTTTACACAACGGTGTATTAACTGCTTCTCAATGTAACATTTTGAGTCTGTCCAAAGGGGATGTGTGTTTGCCAGTTGAGCCAACACACTATTATTGTCCTGTCAGCCTAGTTCCTGTCTTTGGTTGAAGAGCAGGGTCCCCCTGCCACAACAATTTGCCACCATTGTGCTCCCAGCAGCAACCTGAGAAGATTAGCTTGGCTCCAAGCTCTATTTTCCCCTCCGTATTTTAAGGTCTGTGTCTCATGTGGGGTGGGGAATGCCTGCAGTCTTTCCCCTTCAAAGATATACACAGGGATAAGCAAGCACATCACAGGTTAGCATAAGGGTAAATATAAAGCAGTTGAGATCTTTAGTTTTAATGGAAACCAGACCTCCATATTTTTTCATCAGCTCTGAAATTGGTAGCCTTAAAATCCACCTGATTGTTTGAAAAAAATTGATAGCAGAATGACAACATTTGTCCAAGTAGTTACCTTCTCACTTTAAAACCTCCTCTGCTTCTCTGGGCCACTACTGACAGAACACCATCTCCATTAAAAACCAAAATCAGCACAAAGACATCTCAAGAGTCAGATGGGCACAAGTCACTCCCCTTGTCCCTTTAAAACAAGTGACTGCAATTCTACCCTGCACATAGACAATATCCATGGTAAATGGCAAAAAGAAGGAGGTGCTGGATTTCTCAGATGAAGAGCCCTGTGAGAGTTAGGGGTCCAGATCTGAATGTTCCCCTAAGCCTCCCAGAGAGTTTGTGGAGCACATGGGAGCTTCCAAAGTGTGAATCATCTCAACCTAAGGCAGATGTCTAGAGTGGGTAAGGTGAATGGCATGGGCTGTTTATCACTCCTCACTGAGCAAAGAGGGAGTCTAGATGACAATCTTAAACTTTATGTCTAAGTTTTAGATAACTAAAATCAGGTGAGACAATTCCCTGCCCCAAGGTTTGCAGACTCATTACCAGGTGAGCCACAGACCCTGACAGACTTAGGGCAGAAAACAACAAGATAAAGAAAAGTGCTGATGTGAAAGGACTGATCTCATTCCTTCCTGCCTGAAAGCAGAAAGAGCTAATGTTTCAGAAGGCAAAGCCATTCTTTGCTCTCACATGATTGCTGAAACACAGAGGAAGAAAAGGAGTACCATTGCTAGACTTGCCAGGATGCTGTAGGGCCTTCTGTAACATTGTATGAGGCACTCACCAGCCATGAGGGGCTTGGGAATTGCAGGCCAGGAAGGAAGGCTCAGAGGAGCCAGGGATGGACAGCTGGCCAAAATATAGATGAGGGGAAGGCTTTCAATAGGTAGGGATCACATCTAGGCAACAGGTTCCTCCTCAGCCAGCAGTGCCTGCACACCTGTGACTTACCCAAAATGGGCACTGGTGGAAGGGCCTGGAGCTGAAAGATGTGGAGAAGGGTCACCAAGACACATAGTTAAGGAAGCTCCATGCAAACTTGGAAGGAATTTCCCATTGCAAAGATCTGGAGGAAAAAGCAAGGGTTTCCTTGAGCACACTGAAAGGATCACCACATCTCATGTCACTCTTGAGAAAGGACAGGCACTGCAGAAATACAATCAACAGCCATAAATCTGACTGACCAGAAGCTCAGTTGCTCTGAGCACAGCTCTGAAGTCAGGTTGTTTCTCTCTCAGAGGCACAGGCAGCAAATCAGTCATCCTACCAGTAGATAATCCAGTTACCAGCCCTCCCTCCTCTCCCTCCCAGATCCCTCAGCTTCCCCCACGCCCCTTAGCGCTATCATCAATGGAAAGTTTTAGAGAATTAGCTGAAAACAACCAAAGTGCCTAATTGACTGAAGAAGGGAAATGGCAACTTCCATCATCTCAAAAAGCTGCACCTTTCTCCTACTCATCTCAAAGCTGAATAAAGGAATTAAAAACACAGCCTGGGGCAGCCAGCAGAGATTTACAAGAAGCAGACATTAGTTCTAACTCTAAAGGCTGGGCGTGTGCATGAGCCAGGAGGAGCAAACAGAAAGGGAGCAGTAACATGCAGCCTTTGCATTTAAAGAGGAGGAAGGAGAAGGAAAAAAAAAAAAAAAAGAAAAAAAAATCAACAACCTTTAAGCCCTTCCTAATAAAACAAAGATGATCCTGGCAACATGAAATGCTACCCTACTTTGTTTATTTATCGACACAAAGAAAGAAGCAAGTTGGCACCTCAGAGGGTATTAAATCCTGGTTTTTTGCTGACTGAATGACCTCAGCTGAAATATTTTCCATGACAAGAGCCCAGAAGACGCTGGCAGAGTGTCAGACAATAAGATTTTCAGAGTGTATTTACATTCTATCCATGGCCCCAGGCTGTTCCAAACCCATAGGCAGGTGCTGCCTTTATCTGTTCTTTGCTCACCTGGCTCCCTAGCAAAATGTTCTGAGACCTGTGGCTGCCTTAACTGTTTGTTGCCTGGTGCTCAGAAAGCTTCAGACACATCTAGAATCCTGGCAAACAGAGATGGAGACACTGTTTGCCCCTCAAAGCTGACCACTGAGTCGTATGTAAGGCACTCTTGCCAAAAAGCAGAGGGAAAACGGTGGTGATGCAATGGTAAAAGACAGCTGAAAAACAGATTAATTCATCTGAGAAAAGTGATGCTTTTTAAAAAAGGAAGGGAGAAGGTGGTTCTTTCAAGAATGCATTGCATTTTCCATGACTTGGGATCTTTAAACTAGGTCTGGGTAGCTCTCTAAGAAGCAACAGTCAAGATCCTGAAGAGGATCAGAGGTGGGGATCAGAATTTTACAACTTCTTGCCTTGAAGTATGTGCAGGACAATATTCCACTGACTGTCAAGCAGAGGACAGTCAGCAAGCTACAACTGTAAAGCAGTGGACAAAAGGGAGAGAGGCAGGCTAAGCCACAAAGACCCACAGTGTTCTGCCTTTCAACTCTGTGGCACAAACTCCCCACATTGCAGGCTTCCAGCTACATTATCCCCTAGACCAGCTCCTGACCTGGTCTTCAGCAAAACAATCTGTTCCATCCCTGCAGTGGGAACAGCCTCCTCTTTGCTCAGTTTAATTTGGCTTCTCGTGCACAGCTCCTCTCTCTTGAGTAATAAGCCTCCAGGAGATGCTGAGCGAGGCTACGCCCTTCATACCGCCCAACCAGGAAGAATGATAATTGCACTTCTAACAGCACCTTCTGCAAGGCAGCCACCAAAGCAGAGGAAACATGAATTAAAGCAGGATAAAAAGGAGGGGCTTTACCCTCTACCTAATAAGGTATTATTCATGCTTTTGGAAAGCTTCCTTGCAGAGAGATAAAAACAGACATAATGGGTATTCATAAGCAACTGCCTCTGGAAAAGGAAAGGCCTGCCTGCCATCTCACCCCATTGCCATGCTGGACTCACCTTCTACATTCCCAGCCCTCAGCTCCCTCTCCCTTTCCTACCTCCTTGACATATGTCCTTGTTTAACCTGTTCTGTACCCGAGGCAGCCCCCCCCTTGCCCTCATGCATGGCTCAGGTCTGACCCACTCACACACATCTTCACACCAGTTCCTCCAGTCTCATCACTTTCACCCAACCAAAGAATTTTTTTTTCCCTTTCTCTGATTCCTGTCCTCCCTGCAAAGTTCTTCAGCTCAAATTCACCCCAGGCCTACTGTGTGTAAATAATTTCCCCTTTCATACCCTTCCTCCAGCCTACACCCACCACCCCCCACCTGAAAGGATCCAGACATCTGCAAACTGTGTTTGTAACTCTATTTTTGTATTTGTCTGGCCTAACATTTCACCCAAGAAACAAAAATGTGACCTTACCC
Source organism: Agelaius phoeniceus (assembly GCF_051311805.1). NCBI lineage: Eukaryota > Metazoa > Chordata > Aves > Passeriformes > Icteridae > Agelaius > Agelaius phoeniceus. The sequence continues at coordinate 16,701,658 of NC_135274.1, forward strand.
TCCAACAAATTTATCATAATAAACTTCCACTCATGAGCCCAAAACAATGGTGAGTTTTAAACATCTTCACAAAGTAAATTACCCACTGGTCCCTTGCATAACTTGTCATTGTCCTTTTCAATCCTGTCCAGCTGGTCATCACAGTGTGTGAGCACCTTGCAGCCTTTGCCATTTCCGAAGCTGTTCTGTGCAAGCTGGGCAGCACTTGCAATGGTGGGAAGTGCAGCTCCAGGCACAAAACCTGCCAGAAAAAAAATGAGCTCTGATCATACTTTGCAAGGATTTTGGCTGCATGGAAAATGGAGTCCTAGAGGAATTTGCAAAGGAACCTAATAAAGTTAGACATCTCAATCCCATCAAGGTCACAGCAATTTGGGGATTCAATGAGCTAAGGCCCTTTGAAAGCTCTGTAGGCATCTTCAGGCACCAAAATGCCTTTGGAAACTGCATGGAAGGCATAGAAACTGCAGCTGGGTGTTAAATGTTTAACCAGGTCTGTGGGCAGCCCTTTGACCTGTCCTGGGGTAAGATCATAGACACACATGCACTAAGACCACCACAAAAGTACATGTACAGAGAACTTTTCAAAGCTGTCCCTTCTCTAGCTCTACATTCCTAACCATCATTACATTACATTTAAAAACAAACTACAACAATCAAACAAATGAACAAATGTCCCCCAACATCCAATCAATCAACCTGCAGACCTCCTGGGATGAAAAAAAATAAGCTATGAAGAGCTCCTCTCAGCTGGAACAGCAAGGATAAAAATGGAGGAAAACAGAAGACTAACCAGGTACTGTACATGGTAGCTGCCACCTTCCATTTTCAGCAGAAGCTCTGAGTAATGCCTGCACTCAGTGTTGCTGCCACTGTCCAACCCAAGGACATCTTTTAAACAATGCCTCACTGATAATCCTGTAAGGATTTTCAGCTCGGTCCTGCACAGCATTTTAATTACTCTCACTGTTTCATGAGCTCAATCATTTACAGAAGGTATTTTCATCCCACTAATTGTAGGTTTCCCAGAGGACTCAGCACAGTATTCCATGTCCTCAGTACTATTAAATGCATTAGGAAAGTATCCAGACTTCCAGAAGTCAAATTTTTTCATGCATGCATATATTTCAGGAAAGAAAGAGGGAAAATCAGGTAAAGGAAAGCTTTTAGGCATTAAACAAAAAAGAAGTTTCAGCTGACAACTTTCAAGGAAAAAATCCAACAGACAATATTTCAAATAATGTTACAATAGACTCATTGAAGTCAGCAGCAGGTCTGGAACCTGAAATCTCTAATGCTAATAGCATGCAGGTATCCCCCTGTGCTGGGAAAAGCAATTTCACTAGTTACTAGGTAAAGGTTATATCTCTGTCTGTCACCCTGAACAGGTAAACCATGAGAGTCAGAGACCCACAGCTTCCAAATGCAGCAGCTAGAGACATGTATTTTTAAGGAAGGAAAGAATGGAGGTTTCCAGGCATATCTGTATAGCAAATCTGAAAGGTAATAATTGTATGCTCCTGCATTCCCTGGAGTGATGGTAGCGTCAGCCCTTACCTCCATGCCAAGGAAATTTAGACACAGCCCAAGGAGGAAAGTGCAATTCTAGTGGAAAAAGGGCTGAGATCTGCCAAGTGCCTGGAGCTCACCACACTGGGAGGGGTATGGAGATACAGCAGGTGGGGGATCTATAGCCCAAAGGAGAAACCCTTTTCCAGCCCCTTCCTATTGGGTACAAAGTGCTCTAAAAGTGAAGATAACATTCAGCCTTGTGTTCCATGATCCTGTAATGGTGGAAAAGGCTCACAAGTGCTGCCCCAGAGATGAAGGCACTTGTACATGGGCTGGGTAGTGGCAACTCTCAGTGTAGATGCTCTTAGTTATGTAAAAGTCAGGTTTGGCACTATAGCTCATAACAGGAGCTGTGAGCTGATCAGCAGTAAATTCTTGGACTGTTGTATATCTCAACTCTGACCTTGAGCCTTCATCAAAAGAAGTCTCCACAGTGGTGATGTCAGGACTGTTGTGGTATGCACGTCCCAGGAGGCAGGTCTTGTTTACTCTGGCTCTTAGCAAACGAGAATCTGTGTCACAAAACACATTATCACAGTTGGTATTAACCAGTTAGCATCTTACTAGTTATCTCTGCAAAAATACCCAGGTGAAATAGTCCAAACAAGCCAGAAGACTCCTACCTGCATAGGAAGTGTCCATGCTGATGAGAATTGGCTGTTCATGACATGAGAACATGCAGCAGTTCTTCCAGTGCTGAAAGAGACATCCTCCAGCACCTCTTTTTGTTGCTCCTTATGTGTTTTTTGATGACAATTAAAGGTGATGGATCTTAGCATTAGGTGGGAATTAAACTCAATGGAGTTTCACCAACCAGAAACAAAATAAGGACGAGGCAATGCATTGGGAATTTCTTTTGACTTCGGGTGTGTTTCCACTCAAAAAGGTCACATGGATTGCAAGGACAGGACCACCTAAACCAATTACCTCAATACTGACCTGTGGGTCCTGTCCTGACAGCAACTGCATCCTGAGAGAATTCACTTTCACTACCCACAATCCTGCAACTTGGAACTCTCACCTGGCACATCTGACTGGGGTGCACCTCGGAATATTCCAAAAATGGAGCTTTTACATCCCCCGCAGGGGTACAGAGCACAGTGCAAATGGTGTGACTCAGATACTGCCTGGAACATGTAATGAGGATATTAAACTAGATCGTCGTTTTATAGGTTAACTGATTTTTAATTGAAAAAAAAAAAAAAAAGAAAAAGAAAACACAGAAGCCAACCAACCTACATATTTGGCCTTCGGATGAATTTTTTTGTTTTATGTGACAGCTTTTTCCTCTATTTAAAAATTTGCATAAATACTGTCAAGACAGGACATGCATGGTAAAGAATATGCAAAATCCTGAGCTAAGCCCAGCTGCCTCTCCCACTGTGCTGTGCCAGGACAGAGCAGTGGGGATAATACTGGGAGGACCCCTCCTTCTGCATGTCACGAGGTCAGGAACATGGTCCTGCTGGCACACAGCTCTGCAAGGGAGTCTTTCTTGACAGACCTCACACAGAGAGCCTAGTTCAGGTTCACTCTGCCCTTTTCCTGGTGGTGAGGGGGGATTTGCTTATTTTCCTGTGGAAATTGAGCATGAGATGCTTCAATGTGACCTCCCCTGCCAAGAGGGGAGAGCAGGCAGGGAAAGCATGGCAGGGAAAGCCAAGGATGCTGGAAGGAACATGAGGTTGTGTTTACCCACACAAGGGCACCCCTGCATGATTTCATGCAGAATTAATTCAGCTCGTGCAAACTCCCATGCAGACACTTACTTGTGGTTCAGGGAGATTTATCTCTGCTAACAGGATTAGGAAAGGTTTAAGCTAAACCAAAAGAGAAGAATGCACACAAGCACATTCACAGCTTAGAAAACAAACAAATACTGAGCAAATCTGCCTTTAGACATGGCCAAAGCAACCAGAGCTCCCTTCCCAGCAGCCCTTAGCACACAGAGCATGTTATCTAATGCCATCCTCTTTGCTGCTTTTCCTGCTGCACCCCTACCTTACCACCCACTCAGAACAGAAAATTGCAGCACTTTACACCTACATGCTGCTAAATAACTTACCTCACTCTAGAATTTGGCCCAAGTAGCCACACTGGAATATTAAGAGGTGTGCAAAACAGCTAAGAAAATTTTTTTGTCCCTTAAGAGGGCAGTGGGCAGCAGAGTTGCCTGTGTTGTGAATGCCTAGCACTGTGCTGCAGTAGGAAGAGAAAAAGGCAAAACAGAGAGAGGCACCAGCTGCTACATTCAGCACAAGGAGGCCATTGCTCAAACCAGGTATCACCAAGGCTGCCCCAATCCCTACTGGTGGGAAAAGGCTTCCCATTTAAACAGTCCCTTTACAGCGAGGACACTTGCACAGGTTAATTGAGAGGGCATTTGCTGCCAGCCCCAGAAGTACCTCTGCCATCTCTCCCAAGCTCTGCAGCAGTTCAGCTGGAGGTACCACGCAACCCAGCAGGGAAAGCAAAGTTTGCTGCATCCTCCTGGAAGGGCAGGGTGGATCTCCATCTGCAGGGTGTGGTTGCTTTGAGACAGAATTTGGTTGGGACTTTGGGGTTAGAGCAGGAGTCCCGTGATGTTCATTCTGGAAAGGTGAGGATGTTGGGTTTACATTTTTTCCAAAAGGTTAAGAGTTGTGGTGAGCCTAATCATTCTGGCATGTCAGCCTGAGCTACCTAGGGGGAAGAGCACCACCTTCTGAATTACCAAGTCAAATTGACTGTAGCAATCAACTTCTCCTTCTAAGTCCCCATCCAAAAACAAACAGGCCCAACCCTGCTTAACTTATGAGATCATAGCCCGAGGCAGTGTAACTCCCTGAGACACCACTGCCTCACCCATCATCTACAAACATCAGTTGTGCAGGGATGGTATGGGTCTCTCCCTGATTTTACATACACAGAGATCTCTGACCAATGACATAAGCCCACTAGAAAGTGCCTGCAGCACCTCTCCGAGGTGGTAGGCAAACAACAGAGCCATGGAATTAAGGACAGAGCAGTGGAGTCATCAGGAATGTGTCTCCTGTGTGGATCTCTAACCTCTCCTGGCTGGCTCCAATTGGAAACCTCTTGCCCAAACTGGTGTTTGCCATTCAAAGCTGCCTTTTGTGAACCTTGCCACACCAACGCTTTGCTGCTGCTCAGTTCTACTCTGGCTAACATATTCATCTCCTCATCATCACCTTAGAACCTATTTGCATTGTTAAACTGCTAGGAGAAATTGGTTTTCCCATGATACCTCCAAATCAAAGCTGCTGGAGCTGGAGATCTTTCTTCTGTTAAGGCATGTTATTAACCCTTAATGGGTTTCTCAAATGCATAATCCATACCTTTCACTTCATAAATCATATTCATGTCTGGCCCATCACTGAAGCAAAAAGTTCTTGTTGACATCTTCTTGAATCTAACTTTATTGATCCACACCTTACATGTGACAAAACAGAGGTGTGACAAGCCCCAGAGGGTTGTGACAGGTCAGGCTGGGACTCTACCTGTACATGATATCAGAAGGTCTGAGCTGATGTCAGATGGTCTGAACTCTGGACCCAAGACAGCTCTTCAACTACTTGCTACCAACTTTTTTTCTTTCCCCATGAGATGCTTTTGTGAAACAGAAAGAATAGGAGAAAAATAACTATTAATCTCCTAAACAGGGCAAAAGTGTTATAGCTGGTACACCTGATAAACATTTCATAAGTCACATCATCTTGGGTGTTCTGCTTGACAGCCTTAAACCCGGAAATTAGTTCCATTATTCAATAGTTTCATAAAGAAAATCACATTAATTAATTGACAATATGTATGCCACTTCTGCATGCAAAAAAAAAAAAAAGCTAAGATGAGCTAACGTTATACAGAAGAGCAGATCAAAAGTCACAATCATCTTGATAATTTGTGAAAATTGGGGGTGGGGAGGTTTAATTTAGTAAAAATCAGTGGAAGATGCCATGCTTGTAAAGGCATCCCTCCTGCCTGCTCAGCACAGGGAAACTCTCAGCTGGTGGATTGACTGTAGCCTCACTCACCCTTCAAAAAAGATGTGGACAGATTACAGAGTCCAGGGAAAAGAAACTTGAGGAACACCATTTCCAGCAAACACATGAGCTGGGGTGTTTAGGAAAGGAGAGAGCTGGTTACAGGGAGCAAGAGGGAACTCATCAACTCTCCATGAAAGGAAATGGAAAAAAGGATTCCAATCAGCCCTCCTTCAGTGGCTGTATGAAAAATTCACTTTTGATCCCTGGACTGATTTCTGTAATAATTTCATGCTTTATGGATAAGAAAGAAGCTTGAAATATAATTTAAGGGTAATCTAAAGGTTAAAAAAAAAAACAAAAAAACAACCAAACTGGAAAAGTTTGTCTTATGTCATGATTTGGCTTGCACTGGATGAGAAGATCCAGAATTTTTGATCACCATTTGGCAATGCTTACTTGCTTCCCTAAAGGGTTTTTAAATGGCACCAACATTTTATCAACCATGTTACCTCCTCCCATTGTCTGTATTTTCATTGACATGTCTTTCTTGAGCCTTGAGCAGCTTTCCAAAGCACCCAGGCTGCACAGGGGCACGGGACCCCTCTCCATATTTTATTGCAACTCAGCATCAAATTCCTCCTTATCTCCCTGCAGCACTTTTTAAAACCCAATCTGATTTGCTCTGCAGTGACCATGCAGGTCTTGCAGTGAGTGCTCTTCAGCTCCCAGATTGCACTCTCTGTGCCCAAGCATCAGCATCCGGAGTAAATTTTCCCTCCAGCTAGGAGCTTGGCTTTCTCTCTGAGCAGTCTCATTTTCCCACCTTCATGCACACTTGCATTTCCTTAATCAAGAGCATGAACTTCCATTAAACAGGAGAGTTTAAACGACAAGTGTTAAAGTAATTTTTTTAACCTCTTCTCATTCTGTAGGTGCCCTATTTCCCTGAAGACCAGGCACTGCCTCCAGCCTACTCACAAAGCTGTGCCCTCACTGACACCAGCATCTCATTTTTATCCTGATTTTCAGCTCCTTGTAGACAAAAGAAAAAAAAATAGCAACTTGTGTGGATCACATCTAAAACCACGTGCATAAGTTCAAAGATAATTAGCCTTTTAGTTGCTTAATGCTGTGCAAAGCACACATTTAACAGCTAAAACTGATTTTAATCTTTGCTTAATTCTTTTGCCAGAGAGTCCCATTCACAGTGAGGCAGCTGTCTAAATATCTCAGCCCCTTGGGGTGAGGAGACAGGGGAGCCTCTTGCAATGCTCCTGGGTGACCTCAGCTGGCTTCTCCCACCGAGAGCTGCTTCCAACTCACTTGGGGCAGAGGATGCCAGTGGGGCTAGGCCCCCAAGGAGATGGTTTATCTGTGAAGGGCAAAACTGCTCTCTTTCCTTGGTTTGGGTAGCCCGTAATAAAATTGTAACAGAAATTTGGGTAGTGAGAGTGGTCAGATTAATGCAAAGTGATGGCCATATTGGTAAGGAAGTACATGGATTTACAACCCATTGCCTTCACACTGGCCAGGCACAAAACCATCAGTCACTGCATCCTTCACCCTCCATGACTGTAAAAAGAGTCAAAAAGTCTCTGAACAGTCAGAGGACAATGGCAAAACAGTCACGTGACTATGCCAAAATTCTGGGGTTTGATATTTTTTCTTTCATCTTTCCTTGTCTAAGCTTTGTCATGCTAGAAGTGCCTGTTTGCAATGACACTCCTTAAAAATTAGTAAATACAACACTTCTTAAAATCATCTCAAATTGCCTTCTGTGGAATGTGATTAAACATCAGCATTTTCTACATCCAGGAGTGTGCACACATACACACAAAGGGATGACACCAGGACCCAACAACAAAAACTTAACAAATCTTCCCTCTGCAACAGGCAGTACCCTACCCCAAGGTTCATTTACCTCAGTGTCTTAATATTCTCCAATATTTAGGGAGGCATTATTACTGTGTAATCAGAGTAGGATACTCCTGCATATGACATATCTAAGGCACTGAGATGGGGAGGAGCTGAACCAAAGAATATGCCTCTGTCTGTGGTGTGATGAGAAAATGGGCTTTGCTCCTGCTCAAAAAAGCTGGTGCACTCCTCAGCTCCAGATCAAACCTAATTATCGTTTATTGTCATTTAAGGATTAAAATGCTCATTATGTTTTTGGTTTTTTTTATTTTTGCTTGACCAATTTCTGTCTTACTGGCCCTTGGGTTCTAAAATATAGGAAGTGGCATAAAAAACGCATTATTTTCAATAAGTTCCTGACACCTAATCAGGCAAGGGTTTCCGTTTCAATTCCTGGCTAGCTCTTTTCTCCCCCAGAGCCCAGGAAACCATGGTCTTGTGCAAGGAAAGGAGATGAGAACCATGAAACAGAGCTGGGAGAGGACAGAAATTGCAAGAGATGTTTGGAAAGCAAACAGTCACAACACAAGATTTTCCTTTCAGGCCTGTGTTCAGACAGTCTAAATTGTCAGTCAGTCCCTCTGCCAAATATTTCCCAATGGGTGTCTCTCTGTGGCTCCCTGTTCAACACCACACTCAGACTTAGGAAAAATTCAAAGGCCATACTAAAAGCAGAGAGTTTTATTTACCTCCTGTGCAGTTTGCTGATAGACTGCACAGCACTTTGAAGTGAGAAAGCTCTAGACAGAGGAGTATTTGAGCTAGTAATGAAAATTAACATGAAGAAAAGGCTTTTAAAATTTTCCATTAGGTTCCCTATAAACGCAGTATCTCCAGGTCTAAAAGAATGTTAGCTCACACAGGAATTATAAAAGACTGATCTTGAATAAAGAGCTAACAGGACTCAGAAATCACACTTATGAGATAATATAAAGGCTTGTCTAGCAACAGAGATATAAAAAATAACCACAAATCCATTTGAGACCCTTCAGGCTTGCCTGCAAGCCTTACAGTCACCTTCCTAAGAGCTCACACCCACAATTCAATTAGATAAGCCCTCTTCTCTTGCAAAATCAAACAAAACCCACAGTCTATCACAAGACTGCATGACAGGTTTGTCCTCAACATTGTTACTTTTCCCAATTTGATATACATTCTTCCTGCTTGCTCATCCAGGAAATCCTACCTTTTCCTTCTGGAGTAAAGCTGGTCATTGCTGAAGGCCTCCTACAGCTCACCAATGGTCTCAGCATTTCAGGATACAGTTTCAAATCAATGTTCTCAGCTGGAAGGATAAAACTACAAATAAATCAAACCACAACCAAAAAAACCCACCAACTCCTGGCACCACAGAAGAAAGGTTATAGTAATTATATTCATCTGCAGGATGTGAACTTTCCATGTGCTTACTGATTTCTCTTATTAAGCAATCATCAAACACTGATAGGATTTTTTTTGCAGGAAATGGAAGTACAATGTGTTCATTAAAAAAAAAAAAAACAAACAACCCAACACCAATAGAGCAGGCAGCCAGTTTAAGCCACTTGACATTTCAGGAAATTAAGTTATACTGTGGTCCCAGCTTGCAAATTCAGCAAGATCCAGGAGAGAACTCCTTGGAGACCTGCTGTGCTTTTATTTCAACAGTGATGGCCACACAGGCTAATTGAGGGCAGGAGCCCTGTGCTGTCACAGCTCTCCTGCTGCCCTTCCTCTCTCCCAGCAGCTCCTACACTGCTCACAGTCTGCATGCTCCAGCCAGCTTTTTCCTTTAGCTACTGAGCATACTCTTCTGGGGGAGAGGAAGAAAAAAAAATAGGATTTGGAAGGTCAAAAAAACCCCCCAGTGATAATAATAATAAAGCTTCAGAGAAAACCTCAGACCTCTGTCAAACAGCTGAATGTATTTTTGGAGTGCAAAGTTCAAAGCCCAAAGCATCTCACCCCTGGATGGCAGATCACGTTGGAGTTGCAGGTATTACAAGTACAGACTGGAGATTCAGGGTCAGGCACTGGAGCTCACAATCTGAACAGATTTATAGGCTGTTTTTGTCCACATCATTGCCAAAAAGGCAGAAAGGAGGAGGTTGAGCAACAGCAGTACATGAGCCAGCTGTGTGGGAGATGAAGAGACACCCATCCTGGAATGGTGGGCACAGCTACCAAGGCTGGTGTTGTTCAGCCTATTCCTGGCGGAATTTCTGCTGATAGAAAGGGAAGGACAGTGAGCCACCTCACAGGGAAACATCCTCTTTACCTGAGAGAAGGTTGAAGCTGGGTGCAGAAGCTGTGAGCTGCCACCTGTGGGCCTGTGTCCCAACGTGCTCTCACCTGCTACACAGCTACAGCAGGGACAACTCACCCCTCCTTAGTGAGGGGGACAGAGAGAAGGGATGTCTGGGAGCTCCTGGGCACTGTGTGCAGGCAGCCTCTCTCTCAGGGGAGTGACAGATGCACTCTGATGGTTGAATTTGCTTCAAGTGACCAAGAGCTGCACAGGTACAAAGGCAACCCCGGTCGCCAAGACTCCTGGAGCTCTCCACATTTTCTCAGCCAAAAGGCTCAGATGATCTTTGAAAGCTTGCAGGATTGCAGCCCATTGCTACCATTCCCAGTTAAAGGTACCTCTAAGGTGTCACACAGGGTACCACTTTCTCCTGTCCATTTGGTGTGTGCTGAGGGTGCCTTTCATCCCCCTGAAGTGATCAGTACTTGCAGGATGTGGCTTTGGACTGATTTGGGAAGGGCAGCTCCCTCACTACTACTACACTGTGTAGACAGCCTGGCTAAGCCAACTTCCATACCCAGCTCAGCCTTCAATCTGTGTGTGACCTCAGGCACACAGAAAAAAGAAAGTCCTGAGGAGCAAACGAGCTGTTTGAGATCACCCAGCTGGTCAAGAGAGGATCAGGAAGCCACCAGCGCCTCCCTGTCCCCATCATTCTGGCAGAGCCCTGTTCCTGAAAGAGGAACAGTCAGGGATGAGTCAAACCCAGCACACGCTGCCCAGTGAAGAATTATGAGACTATAAAAAAGCCAGTTACAGCCCAGCCTAACCAAGGAGTAGCCAAAACCTTTTGTGGAAGGGCCACTGAGAATCCCATCATATTCCAACCCCAGTAACATCTGCTCCATCATTTGCAATGTCATGTGAAGGTAAAATCCTTACTGAAAACACTAATGCTGCAAGCATTCACCTCCATGTAGGCATGGAAACCTTCAAGTTTCCTTTTTATTATATGGATGGGATCCTTCTTTTCATTGGCACAATAGAAAATAGCCACAAAAATTCCACACACACAGCATCAGACCCCGTGACGAGCCTCGACACGCAGAGCGTCAGTAATAAAACACACCCCTACAGGGATTTAGCACTTTGGCTGGTGCTCAGCTGGGGGACTTGGGGAGGACTTTCACTCTTCAGACATAAAAAATATTAATTATAATCAGCTCTGTCATTATTCCAACCCCTACACCCCCCCTTCCCTGTTAGCAAAAGGAAGAGGAGCCATGTGCTGATGGGATCACGGGTTTGCATGAACAAGACGGGGCTCTGTGTGTGTGTGTGTGTACTGCATTTACCCTGCAAATCAAACAGCAACTCCAGCAAGGGCATCCTGGGAAGGGCCCTCAGGTGCCAAAAGAGAAATTCAGGCAAACGCTCCTTTATTAAAACAGTTGCAACAGCTGCTGCAGGTACTTCCTTATGCACACATGCAGGCACCCCTCCTTCCTGCCCATCACACACATCCCCTCTGCCTCAGACACTCTTGCACAACCAAAAGACAAAGTTTTCAACTTCAATCTATGCAGGACCCACAGCCCTTCTCTTACCAGCCTTCCACCCCTGGTGCATTTGTCCTCCTCACCCCTACCCTTCCCAACAAACATCCTGCCCTGTGCTGTTCTACCACAGGAATCCCCAAAGTGTACACACCAGTAGTTTTGCAGTGGTACCACAACAGGTACTGTAGCCAAAAGGGCAGGCCAGAGAGTGCACAAGGTCTGAAAAGGCTAGCCAAGGCAAGGACATCTCAGGGATTCCTGAAATTATCTCCTTTCCTATAGACTACCTTACAGTCCCTTTCTAACTGTCTCTTCCCATGAACTGTGGTGGTGTTCTGCAGCACTCACTAATCAGTGGTTAAGTGAGAGGTCATGCACCAGAGTTTGAGAATTAGCTCTTTGCCAAACACCTCCCCATAAAGGTGTGCAAAGCTGCTTCCACAACACCTGGAAACTTTCTTCCCTAGGGTCTTGGTTAGACTAGTTGCAAGGTGCAGTTCCTGATTTTCCACTACACCTTTCCAACTGCACTGTCACTTTCTCCCTCCAGCTCTACTCTACCCACAAGCTATCCTGCTTTGACCTTCTATATGGTTTTTAGTCCTAAAGACAGGGATGGTCTCTTTCTTAGCTGTGTAGTGTCTACCAACACAGGCCTGTGATTCACATCTTAAAGTTTCAAGAGGGAAACTGCAAACCCATAACACCAAGGACCAACTATTTTGTCTTTCATTGAAAAGCCCACAAAGAGGCAGCAGAATGCAGACACACTGGTGCACCTCCCTTGTCTTACACATACTCCCCTCCTTTACAGTTTACCTGCATTGCAAATAGCGTTTGGGAAGAGCATGGGACTCCAGGCAGGACCACTGAGCAGACCAGGCCCATCCCTGGACACAGTACATTGTGCCATACATCTGTGCTTCCCACAGCTGGCTGCAGAGCTTAAAATGTAATTGATCCAGGTGGACAATTATGAGAAAGATTGAGCTCTAACACAGGATGGGGGAAGAAAAAAAGATACACAGGGCTGGAACCCAGTAGAAAACCTCTCCCTCATCATTTTCACCTTCAGTGCTGCTGCTGCTCACACCTTCACCTGGCCATGCACCCTGCCATGGTCAAACAGGTACCCAATGCTGCTCTTCAGGTCTGCTCTGCCTTTGCTTTGTGCAGGTGTTCGCAACCACACTTACACACAAAGCCAGGCAAAATCCAGCCTATCCTGGAGAGCACTGCTTCAAGGTGATGTCTGGAGGCTACACTTCACCTTGCAGGCACACTCCGCAGCAGGGCACTGAGATGCTATAGCACATATGGCAGCATATCTTGCTCAAGGAAGACATCGACTTTTGTTATTCTCCATAGCTGGTTCATCCACGACAATGGTTTGTTCCTGCTCCAACCAGCTCTTAGTTCATTTTGGGCACAGTAGGAGAAGCAAGACTTCATGCTCCTGGTAATTCCCATTTAGGAAAGATGCCCTCTTTCTTCACACAGATGCCAGCAGGCACTACTACCAGAAACAGAAGGATATTCTTATCAAGAATCTGACTGATTAAGAAGAAATTTGAATTTCAAGCACTTTTCTGGTTAGACTTGTTGGGGACAAACCACTGCAACTCATTATGCCTCAACTTCTTCATATGGAAATTGAAGGGATATAAGACATCTCAAGCTCATAAAAATCTAAAAGGGACAAGGGTTAAATGGTTGCTAATCAAGTCCCCACTTGCATCTGTCCAAATGTAACCAATATCCATCTAGCCTTGGTAAAAAAGAGGTCAATAAGCAGACAGAAAACTCTTTCTCCTGCAAGACAGCCATCCTTCTGTCAGTGGAGGCTTGCAAAATTCTCAAGAACCTTTAACCACCGCCCCTCAGCTCTGAGATTTGAAGAAGGGCAAAAGTATATGCACTGGGCTCATACTGGGAAGCACAGAGGTCTCTCAGAAACATGACACCTAGATGGGCAAAGCATTAATGTCTGAGAAATGTTTCTGTAGGGGCAGAAGATTGGATGAAGCTGTGAAAGACCCAGATCAGCAGCTCAGTCCATTGCCCAAAATAACCAGGTGGTGGCATGTGGGCTCCTCCCCCACCAAGCCCACCAGCAAACGCCCCAGCAATCCCAGCGCACGCTCACCCCATCATCACGCTTTGCTGGCCATTGGTGGTGGACAGCACCCCACCCTGAGAAAACATGGGGCATTCTTGGCACTCTGCACTGCAGGCAAGGTCATCAGACACGATGACAGATTCTTTGCCTGCCATATCCACGGAGGAATGCAGGGGAACATGATCCTGCCCTGAGCAAGCGCCAAGTTTGATTAGGGTTAATCACTCCAAGATCGTTCCTGTGAGGATCTTGCGAAGAGGGAGTTGCTTGCTCCCCATAACAAACCCAAAGAAAAGATATGAAGGTTTGAGAGGATTTTGGCTCCCAAGTATATAAAGCAAGTGGCAGAGCTCACAAGAACAGACAGCCTTTCAGTTAGGAAATACAGTGGAAAGTGACACCTCTCCCAGTGCCCTACAACCCAGCATGCATAACCCACCCCAGATGGACATGGCAGAGCCTTACAAACATCCCTTGCAACTTGGCACTGATTTGGCCCTTGGAACAGGGAAACTCTGGCCTGTTCCAAAATGATCTGCCTGACACAAGGCTCAAATAGTTGGCTGAGCAGAGCTGGGATCCACCCTCATTCTCCTTCCAGCCACTGAGGACAACTGTCCTTTCTCACTTCAGCAGAGGGCTGCATCTAAATGCATTAACTGAAAGGACACCCCAGGGTCATGGGGATGGCCTCACCCCACCCTAGCCAGCTCTGGGGCACACATCTCATGAAGATTTCCCTCCTTTTGCTCTGTAGCAGCACAGCAATGCCTCAGAGGTCTGCTGAGGCCCATGGGGCTCCAGAGAGCAGAGACAAGTCAATGTACAATGCCCCCATGGTGCATCTGTACCTCCACCAGCCCTAGAAATTGTGAGGTCCACCTTGGCAAAGAAGCCCAGAAAATGACAGCTCAAGTGCAAACAATATTTATTTCTCCCTGTGTGCAAAATGCATATCAGTTCTTATGTGTTGTCTTTCTTCTCCCTGTCATGGAAACTCATGCTGCTTCAGCCAGAAAGCAACAAAAAAACCCCTAGAGAGGCAGCAAACATTAACCAAATCCTGTCCTAAAGCCTCCTCACACATACATTTTCCCCTCCACCATCTGTTTTGCAAATGCAACTAACTAAACTAAACAAGCTCCCAGTAGCTACATTCCTTGCATCTCTGAAAGCACATGGATCCCTCTGCCAAAGTAAACAATCTCATGGAGAGTTTACATAAAACAAGTGAACTAATTTCATCATAAACAGAGGAGCTACAAATTGGTTCAAAGCCTGCCATAGTACATTCTGTGGAAATGTCCCCCAGCAAGGAAAGGAGTTAAATAATCCTAGTGGGATGTTCAGTGCATACCCAGACTGGCATCCTTACCTTCAAACCAGTGTAGGAAGTACAAACCTACTCTTCCTACAGGTCTCACACAGAAGAATGCCAACCATCTTCCTGCTATTGCTGCAGGTTTGGTAGCAGTGCAATGGAAAAGGTAGCAAAGACAATCCATGCCAAAAATCAACAGAAGGAGAAGAGATGATGTGGCTGTGTCACCCTGGTGCATGAGAGAGCAGTTATGGGCTGGTTGAGAGTTGCATCTGGTGCAGGAAGCCCTTGCAGTACAATGTCCACACACTCATTCACATCAACATGGAGATACAATGATGGGAGGGAAAAAAAGAATGGAAAGAAGTGTGTTTTTCCCTCACATGGTGATTTCTTTTCCCTTGGGTTCATGTGCATGCACCAAATTCTGGGATATTTACAAGTGTCCAACAACCCAGCACAAAGCAAATCACCCGCGAGAAAAGTAGAAAAGGCTGGGGAGAGAAAAAATGAGCTCCCACTTCCACACAGGACTGGAGCTGGCTTGGCCTTGACTCTGATTTTTCCCGTCTCCCATGGGAAAAGTCCTAGAGTCACAGCTCCATCTGGAGTCTCAGATTTGGCTAAATGCAGGGTGAGGACACCCCCACACAAAGACTTACCTAGAAATCCTACCTAGAGTTTGATTTTAGGGGCTCAGGATTGGAGATTCACTCTTTCAATACATCCACCACTAAATTCAGTTCTTCATAAAGATACACTCTGATGTGTCCTAGGTGAATTCAGATGAAACTTCAAGCTTACACTGAAAGAAGAACATCCAGATAGACTTTTCCATTGCTTGGGAAGCAGATTCTAATTATACCTGTGCAATTTTCCCAAAGAAGCAGCACTGTGCAGCTCAAACTCAACAGCTTCTGTCAGAACCCAAAGCTAGGAGATTCATACAAGTCACCCATTAACCTCCTCTATGATCAATTTTTTTCAAGTCATCCATGCCCATGGCATGCTTCCATTACCAGGACTCATAAAAAGATGGTTTTTGACCCATACCTTAAAGAGCTGGGAACTAAATACATGTCCCAGAGCATTCGCTCACCCATGTCACTGCCAGGAGTGCAAAAAGTGCCTCCCTTGGAGCAAAGGAGCTGCATGGTGGCATTTCTCCCATGGACCAGCACGGTGATTTTCAAAAGCTGCTACCAAGAAAACAAAAAGCAAATGAAAAATCCCTCCCTATAATCACTTCAAAGCACATTGATTTGGAGTCAAAATGCAGCAAACAGATCGTTCTCACATGCCCCAGCTCCTGCAGAGACACATGGAAACCCGTGTGGCACTCCAAGTGCAGAGACTTGAGAAAGAGTCTGAATCCCAGGGGCCTTGCTAAGTATTACAGACAATTCTTACCAGTTACAGCAAGGAATCAGGAAAGATGGCATATTAAAGAAGGGCAATAGAAAAAAAGTGGGTTTTTTTCCTTCTTACACACTTCCAGGGGTGACAAACTGTGGACAGCAACTGAAACAATAAAACACATTTCAATATTCTATATTGTATTGATAATTTGATGGTCTCCTTTTAAATCAGTAGCTTTAAATGCTCTTATTTTAAAAATTGCTGAAATAGATAGAGGATGAGTTTGGATACAGTCTGTGCTGGCATAAATAAAAAACAAGTCCATGGATAAGAAGGGAATTAGAGTGGATATGAGTACACAAAAATTACTCAAATCAGCTTACAGATTTAATGCATTCTGCTGACAGTGGTGGTGGGGGAGGTTGTTTACTTAATCCAGAGAGTTTTTAGGCATACTGAAAAACAGAAGTAGGGAAGGCTAACCCACTGTTGCTAGATCCCACTGCAATTTGAGGTTTGCCTCTCCATTTCTATGGCTTGGAACATTTGCTTCTGAATGCAAAATTCAAATTAATATTTCCCAGGTAGCACTGTACAGTCCCCCCTTTGCTAATGTTCATACTGAAACAGACAACAAATGGGCAAAACTGGTTTGGAGGGGAGGGATGGAAGCAGCACTCAGTTGCCTTGGAGTTATCCAGGTTTATCTACACATCACACTGTATGCTCCCTGGTTCTCATAATTAGAGTGTCTAGACAGGAGATGATGCTAGCAAAGTAGCAAGTAAAAAAGGTTTTACAGAGTTTTTCAGAGGAGCCCATCTAATGCAGTGACTACAGAATAATGACAGACATTAGAGTTACAGAACCTAGCTAAGATTAGAACAAATTTTGACCCAAGTAAAGGCCTTTTCATAGCCATTCACGTCCCAAAAGAACTGCTAAATCAGAGCACCGATGGCTCAAGCACTCAGGAGGGATCAGAGCTTTTGAACCAGCATCAGACTAGAGTTTTCTGCAAAAGTAATTCCAGCTGCCTCAGCTTCATCCAAATACTGGCATTTAGCAGCCTCAACTTGTGTAAACCAGCTTCACTCCACTGAAGTCAATAACAATTGACACCAGCTGAGAATCTGGCTCTCAACGTGGTTTAAATATAGTCTAAAGAAAGAACTTACAGAAGGATTGCCCAATCCCTCATGTCCATTTCCCCCTTGGGCTAGGACCGAATAAGATTGATTTTTTTTCTTTATAATTTAGCTCCAGTTATTTTTAACAACAACGTTATGAGCTCACATTTATTATAGTACCTTCCATCCTGAAGCAGCCAGGCTGCCTTTGAGGCTTCACCAAGGATCACAGAGGGGGATGGACACAGCACCAGGATGGAACCACCTCAGGATGCAACATATCAGATGCTCAGAATGCACAGAAGACTGGCCACAAACACAATAAATCAGCAAGGGTACTAAGATAATTCAGCTTCAGCATTGCAAGAGTAAGCCTCAACCATTTTCACAAAGAGGAAATTTAGGGGGCGGTTTCAAATCCTCCCTTGAGGTGTCCATGAGATGGACAGGATGTTGTACAGCAATGCAGGATGTCATGGTCACACACTGTGGCCCTACACACACAACATGAAGGCAAATTACAGAGTGCTGGGGAAAGGCAAGCATGAGAGACCTTTGAGAAAGAAAAAGTAGCTGGGTCACTCCTACCATGACAAACCAGGGCTCGTTGGTGTTGCCCCATCTCTTTGGCTCAAAGATCCCTGCAAAGCCAAAGGATGAGGGGTCTGAAGACATAGCAGTCCCCATGCACAGAACTGTGACCAGGCTGTGAGCCTCCAAAACTTTAGCCACCACACAGTGACACATGCACTGGTTCCCAACCAAGGCAGGCAGTTGCTTGGTTTTGCAAAGCTCAAGGGTCTGGCATCCCTCACCAACCCTTTTCCAACATAAGAGAGAGAAAAGCTAAGAAAGTACAACAGGAAAAATAGGTTGTCTTATGGGCTTAAATCTGTACAGTTATGCTAGAGGTAGAGGGACACCAAGTTTTATCAACAGTGGTATAGTCCATTTTATCTGGGATCAGAGTAGGAAACCAGGGCCCACTCAGATCCTACTGTATGGTAATGGCTTGGAAACAACATCTTCCAGATGGTACCCCTCAAGCCACCACAGAGTAATGAAAATGCAGCAAATAAGAGCTGTGGCCACCACCCAAATGCTCCATCAAAGACATGAACACTGGCCTCTTTAAAAAAAAAAAAAAAAAAGGAGAAAAAAATGAGAGAAAGAAAACCAATACAAACAAAAAAACCCCAGATCCATTAATGAAAACTAAAGCACAAGGCAAGGGGTGATGAAAACAAATAAAACTAAGGCTGTAAAATGCCTGGTATGTAAGATGTGTTGAAACTTGCTGCTGACAGCAGCTTGAGCAGACATTCACATGCAGCCATTCATAAGATGCACAGTAATTACCTTCTCCGGGAGGCTGCATTATGATGATTTCTTTAAGCAGAGCACAATATCTCTAGCAACAGGATATAATTACAGCAAAGGATATGCCTCTTAACCTCTTTCTACCCCCTCAGCCAGTTCAGGGAGCAGATCTGGGAGCTGGGGGCTCTGTGGCCAGGGTGAAAGTAGCTTACCCTGAGCTGCTGCACTCGTTACCTAGAGCCAAGCACGCTTCTGATGGCAGCTGGTGGTGGCATTGCTGTCACAGGAACATGATTGTCTCCCCTTGCCTCTGGGTGAAACACTCCCAGCACTGCAGGGCTTTGACAGAGCTGGCAGCAGCCACCAGGCCACCGAAGGAGTTCAGCACAGTCAGCCTGCTCTGGGCCGACACCTCGGTGGTAAACAAATAAATACCAAAAGCAAACAGGCGAGGGAGTGACTCAGGACTGGAACACACTGGAAGCACTGTGAGGCAGCAGGACTTCCCACCTCCAGACTGGGACCTTCCTGGCCCCAAATACCCCACACTGCAGAATCCCTTTGGAGAGCTGATGGGCTCTGAAGAAAAGCCCCAGGCTCCCATGAAAAGACTGGTACCATGACTAGCATGGGCAGTGGTGTCCCCAGGGGATGGATGCCACTTCCTGGTGATTTGCTGGCTCACCTGCGGCAGCCAAAATGCCAGAGTTGGTCCTGTTCTGCTCCGCTTCCACAGCCCTCCTGCAAAGAGGCACAGGAAATCTTACTGTTGCAGCTGTTGCATTGATTTATGTAGGATCCAGAAAGAGAGAGAGATTCAGGCAATGACAGAGCCCTAACAGCTGTGTGCTCAGTTGAGGGACTCAGTCTTTCCCATTGCGTCCATCCATTCCCAGTACTCACTTCACTGTTCCAGAGGAATCCGGAGAAGTGTCCAACACAGTCAGTGGTGGTCAGTGAGTTTTGCTGCACTGGGAAGCATCTCATTGTGAGGTCCCACTTGCAGACCAGCAGGTACAAGGCTGTAGACACCACAAATTGCTTTTATTTATTTCAGTCTTCAATCCTGGAGGGAAAAAGTAAAGAGTTAATCCTTGTCCCCAAACCTCTTCACCCCAAACTAAAAATGCAGTGCTGCATCTGACCCTAGGCTCTGTTGTTACTAGCCCACACACTGATTATCTGAAAATCAACATCAGAGCTCAACCTTTTTTCCAAGAGCAGGAAACCAAAACATGGGCTCTCCATGCCAGATACTGAAAGCAGAGAATCTGGGAAGCTTTCAGAGCCCTTTTTCAAGATCCAGACAGGTTTCCATTACAAGATAGAGATTTTTTTGTAGATGAGAGACTGGAAATCTTGTTTTTCTAATATGAAACAACTAAAATTAAAGAATAACCATCATTTTCCTCACTGGTCTGGAAATTGCGTTACAAGTGAGAATCAGCTTGGTCCAAGTTTGCAAGCTGTGGTATCAGTAGGAGAATTTCCCTTCACATTTGCAAAAGGAAATGAATTTTGCATCCGCCGGATGGCAGTGTAGGGAGAGCAATCATATTAGTCATAGTATTATTGTTTTCCTTTTAAGCCTCTCAAAAGTGATTGCAGACACAGCAATTCATTGCTTATTAAGATCTCCCTGCATTACAACCAGGGGAAAAAATCTAGGTCTCATTAATAAACCATCTTCTAGGATCTCTGTAAGAAGACAGACTTTGATTAGCCAAAATCGTTCAATAAATGATTTGGCTTGTCTGACAAAGTGAAATGATTGATTGGAAAGAGTGTGCTTTAGATAGTTCACTCTTTTTAATAAAAGCAAAGACTTCAAATAGTAAAAAGGCAGTATTTCTGCTTCCAGAGAAGATCACTCCTTGTACCAGGCTGGTGGGTGCTGGCAGCATGCACAAAGTTCACTTCAGAATTCTGACTCTGCACAACTGAATAATTCTAAGCCTGAAACGAGAACATCTTCTGCAGTTTCCCTTGTAAAGCACATTGATGAGCAGGGAAGTCTGTTCTAATCCCAGACACAGCACCATGTTAGTTTTCAATTGCAGAGACCAAATATTTGTTTCCTGCGTACAATAAAACTGAATAGTAAAGCTATACGTTAAAATCCATGTAAACAATATTGCAACATCATATAACCAAGTAGATAGCCCCAGAGCAATAAGACGTGGGAGAAAACAGCGCTTGGGAAGCCAAGCCACCGGCCATCCTATTTCCACTAGAGGGCAATAGCAAATAAGCGACAGAAAACTGGAAGCCATGAGTCGATTGCGATAAACTGGTAAGAAATGGTCAAGTTGTGTTTCCCGGGGCAGGAGCCGCAGCTCCCCCGCAGCCCCAGCTCCCGGCAGGTACCGCCTGCCCTCGGCTCCGGGCTTTGGTTCCTCGGGTTAGGCAGTGGAAAATATTCACAGATGGTTTTGGTCTAGAAAACAGCCACAAGTAAAAGAAGTACTTTCTGAGGGATGCATTTAAGCATCATCAAATAGGTGGTCAGATGCCGCTGTGAACAGATGATTGATTCAGCCTCACATATCATTCAATTCCAGATGTTACAGTGAGAATGAAAGATCAGGCTGCTGAAGCCTTTCCATCTCCCTGTTTGGTTTACTGAAGAGAAGGTTTGGAGGTGATTTGATCTAACTCTATTAACATTTCTCAGCAGGGGACTGTGAGAGATGTTTAAGGACTTCAAAAATCTAATAAACAAAACTATAACCAGATCCAGAAGCTCAAAGTAAAAGCTGGAAAAAATCAAACTGGAAATAATACGAATATTTAAAAATTAAAACTTGCAAAAACACCAGTAGTTAATCACTTGAACAAATGATGAAGGGGAGAGTTTTAGTCTCTACCCTTAGAGCTCTTAAAACAAGATTTGCTGTCATCCTAAAACATGTGCTGTAGCTTAACAGTGAATTATTAGCCTTGATGCAGACATTACAGGTACAGGTCTCGTCTGAATGAGGCAGAAGGTGAGATTAGATTAGCAGCATGGTCTCTTTGTGTAATTACAGTCTACAAATATCAAGGTTCTTGTCACAAAGAATTGTCTTTCACTGTAGGGACTGACTCTCACCTTGGCAAACTCACTTCATAGGCTGTGTGACAGCAGTTTCAAGGATTGTCGCATGGCCTTCAGCTAACAGGCCAGCTTCTCTTGCCCAGTCGTTACCTGTCTCTACAAAGAAAAAGCCTTGAGCCTAAAGAAACTCTTCTCTACACCAAGCTGTCCAGGATTCACAGACAGGCCATTCTGTGCCTGGGCTGAGTACTGGCTCCTGGGCTGTGGTACCAGCTGAGGAGAGACTTGGACAAGAACTGATACGTGAGAGTGATGGAGAAGAGGTATGGGCCAATTTCAACATTTTGAAGCCTTCAGAGAGGCTTCCAAAAGTATCATAGCATTGAAGCATCACCAGCCTCAGCCCAGACTTTGTGAGCTGCAGGGCAGACAACACCAACACAAACAAAAGCTCAGCCTTTCTCACCAGAGACATGGAACAGTGCTATCCCAACTGTGATCTGCTTCCAGCCTAACCAAATGCCAGTGCTTTACGAGACTGGACAATTATGAAACAAGCCAAATGTGATGACAGTGCACTGGCCTTTGCAGTTACTCTGAGGCATGTCTCTGTGGAAACAGCATGGGAAGGTAGAGAGCAGGCAGAGAGCAGAAGCTCACAGCACTCAATGTTCATGCTCTTCTGTGAAGGAAAGGCTTGCAGATGCTTCTGAGTGTTTTGTCAAGGCTGAAAGGTGTTGCCAGTGATCCCAGGGAGCACTGGAAGACAGCACAGACATGGCACACTGCACCAGCCAGGGCACAGTTGCCCTCTATGCTGAAATGGGAGTGCTGGCCCAGGGGATGACACCTGCCAGGCCCGCAAATCTCTCCTCCCAAGGGGACTGCACCTATCTTCAATAGCTCCACATGGTGGGCTGATGGCTTAGTTTTCTAAACTGGAAAAAAACCACCTCCAAACTGAAGCAAAAGGATTTGAGATGCAAAGGAGTATAATGAGAACGTGTTTGGACATTGTACTATTTTGTAGGATGAGATATGCCCTAGTCCAATTTCCTCCAAGCACTGTCTCCATGACTCATCTGCAGCAAGTCTCCCCTCTCCTTCTTCCCACTAACCTCAGTCACCTGTAGGAACCCACAGATGTCACCCCCCGCTTTCTCCAGGCTTCAATTCTCACACATCTGCTCACATGTGATCTAGTATCTGCAGCCTACCCTTCATAAGGAAACCCCATCTGAGGGGCACTACTGTTTACCCAAAGTGATCAACAATTAAACCCCATCTCTTAGAATCAGCTTGCAACAAGTCCTACAAATCAACAGTTTGAACAGCTTTTCCAGGCAGGTCATCTCCAAAGGAGAACGTCTGGAGTGACTGTGGCTATTCCCCTTCCCAGGCCACAGGCATGTGAGATGTCCTTTTATCCACACTGACACATATAAAGCAAACACCATGATCCTGACAGTAAATGCTGGAACCAGGCTCCTGCACTCTCCTACCCAATTTGCAGAACAGAAGAGAGGAGGTTATAGGGCAGCAAATCTGATACAGGCAGGTGTCAGACTAACACAGTGCTGGTGGAGGCAGGAAAGTGAAAGCATCTAGGTGGGAGTGGAAAGCCAAATTACAGGTCGAAGGGTTAAGAGAAGAGAGCCCATTATTCATCACTACTACTGTGTTCCAGGCATAAGAAACATTTGGAGATAATTAGTGGGAGAACAGAACAATGCACTAGAGAAAGCAACAATGCCCTGGTTCAACCCAGCAGATGAGCTCCGTGCTCAGAGCAAATTGGTCTAAAATAAGTATTGCTCCATCTCAAAACCAGAAAGGTGTGACCTACTTCTCTGACCCTGGCATCAGCTGGCAGAAAGGGAATTGACAGAATGATTCTTCGTTCCCATCACGGGAGACCGAGCATATTCAGTTCCATTTCAGAAATAAAAGCCAGCAGCTTTTCCAGCTGATTTTGGGTAACTAATAACACACAACTGCACTCATTAACTAAGCTGGCTTGTATTGTAAAGAGTTCCGAGGAAACAACTAAATGGACTCGATATTAACAGCTGTGATAGTGTCAGTGTCAATGTTACTTAGAAGCCTTAACTAATAGCTTTAACATTTTCAAATGTACAGTATATTCAGTTTTTAAATTATTTCAAGGGCTTTAGTGAAATTTTGCCTCCAGATAGTAGCACTTTTCAAAGCTGCATGCTCTATGCAAAACCTGGGAAGCATTTTGGTTCTTCTCAAATGAACATTCTCAGAGAATCATAGTTACACAACTGTAGTTCTGAAAGTTATTTTCCAAAGGTATTTAGAAGTTGCAATGTCAAACTAGTTTGATTTTAGTGCTAAATGATTATTTGGGTATTGTCTTTTAGTGAAGACACTCTTGGACGCTGAGCTTGCTGATCACAGGGTTCATGCTCTAGAGAAGAAATTAATATTTCAAGTTTCAGTTTTTGGGGAAGGAGGGAATATTTTGAGGCCTCAAAATAAATTAGTTTGTCAGTGAACTTGTGGGCTATAAGCACATATTTTTAGGTATCCTGATTGCCCACTATTTGCAACACAGCAAATCCCAAAAACACAAGAATTTCTGTCTATGAGCAGAAATTAAGGCATCAACATCTAATGAACAATATCTACCCTTTATAAGAGTACATTTCCCAAACCTTACACAAATCGCAACTTCAGCAGAACTGGCTTGGAAGCCATTCTGTTGGATGTTTCAAAGATATGCCAAAATGCAGGACAGCCTGGAAGGTGGCAGCAGCCTGTCCCAATGGGAAAATGTTCTGAGAAGTGTGCCTGACATCCTTAGCAACTTCACATAAGGAAGAGCAGGTCCTATTGCATCTGCCTTGTGCCATCCTCCTTTGCTAGATGGGCTATTTGAAAATTAAAGCAAATATACATAAAACACATGATTGCAAGGACAGACAAGGGCTGACACGAGTATTGCTGCTAAAAGGAGCTATTACCTCCAGTCGAGGAAGAATGAAGAGGAGTTGACAGCAAAGAAGGGTAAGAAATGAAAGCAGGAAGCAAAACTGAATGGCGAGGAATAAATTCCAAGCATGAGAGTAGAAAACTACTCCTTGTCTTGGAGTACTCTGCAGATGTAAATTCCTATTTTCTGCCAGAAACTCCCTGCATCTCAGAGCATATCTGGTACAACTTTATAGATCCTGGGGAGCTGATATTTGATGAGACGACTGAACAGAGGATACTGTGTTCCCAAAATAAGTGGAAGAAGCCTATTGACAGTGTATCTCTCTGTTGCCAAATGGTCAAATCAGTTGTTGCAGAAACTTGGATATATTCCCTATGCTGTCCACATCAATTGGATAATAGCAATATTTTTGAGAGCAGCTTCCTCTGTTCCCATACCACCTAAAAACTGCCTTTGTGAAAAGACCTTCTTCATCCCCACTTTGTCTGATTGTTCCAGTCTCAAATTCTTTGGAGAAGGGACTGTCTAAGGCTCAGGGCTTGTGTGAACATCACCCAGCACTTGGAAATGCAGCATCAGTTTTGGCCTCTTGCAGCCAACACTACATAAAAGGCTTAGCACCTTCAACCTGAGTTTTGCACAAGGTTTTTCAGTGACATCTGGAAAAAAAGCTCTCTGATCATGTAGTAAGGCTGGGTTGAAAGATTCTAATGCTGTTTTAGCAAGACCAACCTCTCCAAGTGGGAAAGCCATTTACTCAATCTCCTCTACTCTTTTCTGCCTTTACCTGCTCCAACAAGATCAGGTGATGCTTCTTATGTGAAGCATCCCTTCCTACAAAAGCAGAAAATGAGTTTTGGTTATGGACTTGGCCTGTGCAGCAAATGGGTTGGTCCTGAGGCCAGATCCAATCTTAGAGAACAGTGGGAAGCATTCACTAACTTTGGGATGGAAATGGATTCCTTAAGTCAGAATTACTGCAAGGTATCTCCTCCTTTTAACAGTCTCCAGGCACCTTGAATAACCTGAGAGTGTTTCAATGCCAGTTCTCTATCAGTGGTGTTGGTTCCACCAGCAACTCTCTATTCTCTTACTGGTAAAAATGGTCACCTTCCTTCCAGCCACATCAACCTTCACTAACTCAAGATTAGGCAGGGGACTTCTTTTCATCTTCTCTTTAGGATGATAAATAGGAACATTACAGGTTTTTCAGAAAGTATCAAGAAGGGAAGCAGTATGTAAGAAAGAATAAAAATTTTAAAAGTCCTTTCCTCAATAGGTGACATTTGGCAGATGACACCTCAGGCTGATATTTAGCTATTTTGTACACAATGGGTTTTCAAAGCACCCAAATGTGATCCCTCACTATCTACTTCTACATTTTCAAATGGCTTTGTGGGATGTAAGAATTGTCAGGAATGGCAATAGATGTTATTCTTGTCTCTGCTAAATCGAGGGTGCCACCTGCAAAGATTCTTAAGTTCAGAACATTTACGTTCCCAGACAAGAGCTCTGTGCCACCTATTAGACTGAAGAGTTGTCATTTGCCAAATGCTAGGATTCTCTTAACTAGAAATAGGCACTGCAGAGAAGCACCAAGTTGCAGCAAAAAGAAGAGTTCTGGCATCAACTTTTATTGTTTCCTTTAAAGAAATAGCAGAGAACTTTAAAGTGAAAGCAATAATGATTCAAGTTCCCATCTCCCCTTGCCTGCTCTGAACAAATCAGATTCACTGACGTTGGCTGTTATTACCTAAATGAAGAAAATGGTAATAGCTTCAAAAATGCGTCCAGAATTTGTAATCAATTAATGTCTGAGCACCTTCCAGAAAGGACAGTATAATTATCTCAGTTTTATGAGTGATTAACTGCATTTTAATAGTGGGATAACTAAGGCACACAAAGAGGAATTTACTTGCTCAGTTGGCCAATGAAATACAAAGAAACAGGGTGAGATATCCTGGATCCCCATCAAGTGCCCTCCAGATAACACTCTTGCTAATATAATCAATTAGAAACATTACATATCACCCATCTTCAAAGAATTTCAGAAACAGTGAACAGACATCATCAGTGTTAAGCTGCCCTGTGGATCTCAGTATCCCATTGCATCATCTGCTTTGATCATCTTTGCTCTGTGCCTATAACTCAAGTAATTAATAGTTAACATTCTAAGAGGAATGAGATAATTGACTTATCTAGCAATCGCTTCAGAAAGATTATTATTAGAAATAGGTCTGCATTCTAAATATACACATGCCTCTAGATGAGCTAGGCCAAATACCAGCTACACATGAAGCAAAGCTGGCACTGAGGCCAGCACTGTGCAGGTGTTTGGGCTCCTGTCCTGTGTGCACAAAGCTCATGTGCACCACTCTGCTGCACCTCTCCCAGCCTTGCCAGCAACACATCACCCACACCATCACCACAGCCTGATCCCACAAGAACCTTCGTGATCTCTCAGTCAAATC
Organism: Agelaius phoeniceus; assembly: GCF_051311805.1. NCBI lineage: Eukaryota > Metazoa > Chordata > Aves > Passeriformes > Icteridae > Agelaius > Agelaius phoeniceus. The sequence goes on from NC_135274.1 coordinate 16,728,638, forward strand.
CCAGGAGCTGGAGTAGTTTTCTCTTGACAACACAGACCTTCCATGGCTTGGTCAAACACTCCTGGGCTAAAGTCAGGGAATGTTGCAGTAGATAGTAAAGTAAACCTGGCAATAAAAGAAGACAGCTAAATTATAACTGCTTCAGCTTGATTTCCAGGTCATCAGTTCAATGATAAATGTGTAGGTGGTGCCTTCATAGAAAGTCATTAACAGTAGTTTCCTTCACATCCTGTACTCCATTGCAGCCAAAAAAATTACTCAGCTACCCTTCACCTATCTTCTATCTGGCTAAAATACATAAAACCAAATTTTTTTTTAATTATCCGTATCTCTACATGTCTTCGTAGATGGCACCAAGGCAGCCATGACATCCTCACTGACATTCTGTCATAGAAATCATGACAGGGAAAGATAAATTAGCTCTGAACAAGCAATATTTCAGTCACCAAAAATAAAGCATTAAGAATTACCAAAGCAATCTCAAATATCTTAAGTTATTAAAAGAGAACCTGAGGTGGAAGCACAGAAAGCCTCACAGGTTATTACAGTCATCTGTTGGATGTTTCTACCTTACTTGGATTCCTTGTTGCATGTGTGCTATTTCAGTAGGTTTCTTGCAACTACATTTAATGTAGAGCAATGTTAAATGAGAGAAAAACAAAACAAAAAAAAAATCTGGCTGGTTCTGCATTAAGCATTACTATTGACAGCTGACACAGAAGGCAGAGCTGGAGGGGGAAAAAAGCATGGAGGGACTGCTTGTCTCTCCTGAGATATAAAAGGTGTGTGAAGGCCTCAAACCTCACGTCTTCCTCTACCTAAAAATCCAACAAGCTTCAAGATTAGTGTCTCTTCGTGTCAGTAGCAAAACACAAGAATGAGGGGCATTTTAGATTATCCCACCCTCCTTAACAGTCCTCCTACACAGCTCTAATTTGACTGTATCGATGTCTTCCTCAGAGGAGATAAAGTTGCCTTCCACAGAGAAATGCAAAGCAAAGGAACAAGACAGAAAGGACTATAATTAACAACATCAGATATTTTTTCTACTCAGCAAGTAGGACTCAGTTCTGCAAGTTACTGTCTATACCTTTTCACCAAAGCACCTCTGATCTGCCTCCCACTGTTGGATTCAAAGCCAGTAAATAATGACTTTCCCAGATAATCATTACACTTGGGGTTTTAACCAGCTGAATACTAACCTCTAAAATGAAAGCTCACTTATGAGTGTGCATATAGGTCTGATTTCATACATTCCTGTTGTTTGACTCACATAGACAGAGAATTATGTGGCTGAAAGCTCCAGACTAGTTTTTGGGAGTATGTGGCAAGCCTGAATTGGTAAGATCCAAACCTAGGCACAGGGAACTTGTCTGTTAGAGTGTGTACAGGCTATGGCACAGCAACAAAGAGACAGTAATTAGGCAGCAGCAATCCCATGGGTTTAGCTCCATTCCTCTATACATCCCATGTTCTGAACTGTTAAATTCAGGGATAATTATTTCCGCTCCCCTTTGTCGTATGGGTACAATAGTTCATGGATAGCCACTGATGGCGGTTTATGAATGTGGATGTGATAGCTTAGAGAGTGAGAAAACTAAATAAATTTTCCTAGAGTTGGAGAGACTTTAGGGAGTTGAAGATAAACAATAATAGTTTATTATCATAAACAACCTGTAGGTAGTGTTTTGTTACTCTTTGGGTTTTTTTTGTTTTTTTCAAAATTGTTTATAAGAAGGGTATCTTGTTAATTAACTAATTAGGTGAAAAGTATTAACTAAATGACTAAATCTATCCAGATTAGAACAGTTTATTAAAAAAAAACAGTTCTAAATATAGGGCACATTATTATACCAATCAACCTTCTAATATGTCTATATAATTTCTTACTCAATAACAATGTATGAATATCTCTGCTGATCTCTGCTGATGAGTATGGCTCTCCTGAGGTAGTGTTTTGGAAGAGCACTCTCCAAGACAGAACTAAAGATCATATTCACACTGTGTCAGAGATTAGTGGCTTTCAATGTAACACTTTTCCCTTCTGAAAGCCTCTCTGCCCATCCCTTAGCCTGGCACAGAAAGTAAGGACACAGTCACACAAGGTGCTCAGCGGCTTCTGTCTCAGTGAAGGTAGAAAGAGCACTTAGCACGTTCTTAGAGCGCTTAGAATTGAGTCCTTAATAATTGTTTGACACAATAAACATAGTGATTAACCAAGCACATCCTAATGCCATCCTTGTACTTTCCCATATTACAATCACCACCACCAAAGAAGCTGTTCCAGTTGGTAATTGCAAGGGTAATTTCAGTCTCCTGTACTGTACTCTGCTTCCAAAACATTAGGGAATAAGCCACCACCAATATTACCAATTAGATGGCAGCATACGTTAGGAATTTGCTGTAACTCCAGCCCTCAGTGACTAGCACAGCTTCAAGTGTAAACAAACAAAAGCTGCAATTTGTGCCAAATGTTTACTCTGATTTTAAATCAGGGTTAGTTTTGCCAGTACAAATTATGCCTCCCTTTGTCTTCAAGAAAGGAAGTTAGACAAATTTTTTGTGTTAAATGAGCTGTCTGATTAGATAGATTTTTTTACCAGCTTTTACTTCTTCATCTATAACCAGGGGTTTTACAGCATTTATTATATCGCCCATCTTCCAACATTACTCAAACACAGACTTAGTCTGTATTATAAGTTAGGAAGACAGAGATTGATCTGCTGGTGCAAATGACAGTGTGAATGCCAGTGAATGAGATCAAACTACTGGGCATTTATTCACCCTATTAATGTAAGTCATGAAACTCCAAATTTGGGATCATTAAAGCAGAGTGCTTATGATTTTCTTGGCCATATAAAAGCTGAGTATTCCAGATGAGATTGCAGCTCCCAAACAATTCCCAGCATGGATGGACTAATGAACAGTGAAAAAAAACAAAACCCAAACTGTTACTGGCTTTGCTTACCATAATAATGAAGAACTTCCTCAGGGGATGCTGCTTTGCACAAGGGCTTGTACAGAGAGTGGGTTTGGAAGCCACAGGTGGGGACTCCCAATCCCAAGCATGGGACTCCCAGTCAAGTGTGAATCTGAAGCTTTCCCATTATCATCTCTATCGTGTTTCTCTTCCAGTTGCTCCATCTGGAGCTCTTTCTTGTTTTTGCCATCTGACATTTCAACAGCCTGAAAACAAGCAAAACAACTCCTCTAAACAACCAAAATGTTTGATCAGATCCTTTATATAAATGAAATGCTAGTGTATGCCAGGCATCTGAACTTGGTAAAAATAAATGAGTGCTTCAAACCCACTATTGTTCTCAAGGTCCCTGACCTTCAAAACATCATTCTATTCTATTTGTAAACAACACAGACATGACAGAACATGTGAATACCACTTCACCCTTTGGTAACAGTATCTATCCCCAGACCTCAAAATGTTCTGCAAATATTAGCTAAGCCTCTCATGCCTCTAAAGAACTCCTACTCTTCAACAAATATTAGCTGAATCTCAACCTGCACCATTCAGCTCGTAGGAGACCAGTGCTGTTCTCCAAGGTCAGAAGGGTTGAGTACTCTGGCAAAGGTTATTCAAGAGTTAGTAAAAGACTTAGGCAACAGAAATACAAATTTATAAGTCTTCTAAGTAGCCTGGACCTCTGAAGTTTGTCCAGAGCATCATCCAAACCTGTATGCTACTTTTGGCAACTCTAATATTAAACTTCAGACCCAAATCTAGACTGATCCAGATTTCATTTAAACAAGACAAAGCAACCAGGAAAACCAGAACACTAGTTTAACCATTCATCTTCCCACTAACTTTTCAGGTCTCATAGTCATTTATGGTTTTGTGCATACCCAGATAAACCAAGGCATAGGAGGCCTCAGCTTGCATTTAGCAAGGGACCAAACAAGGCCTGATGGCCAGGAGGAGCACACACTGCCCTGTTCAGCACCATGGGGATGAACACAACCTGAACTCACCCAGGTTTCAGGCAAAGTGCAACTCAGCACAGCTCCACTGGTACAACTAGACTGGTTCCTGACCACAGATGTAGGAACACAAAGATAAGGCCATAGTAGCTTCCATATGGTACACAGCCTGCACTTCCTAGGAGGGCTCCCTGGAGGCAATTCATTTCCAAGGCACAGAAAACATGCTTGGCTTTGACTCATGTTGTTCTTTTGCATCTTTTGAAAAACTGGTTATGGACATTTATGTAATGGAAGTTTTTAACACATCTTGTTAAAAGGCATCACTCCAAGCTCTGGCCAAAACTGCAGCTTACATTGATTTTGATTCCCTCTGGACCACACTTCCATCAGAGGATAGGCACACCTTCCCACTGTGCTGTTTTGGATCATCCAGACTTCCCAAGCAGTTCATCTACTTCACTACTTTCTTTTGTTCTACTTAACAAAAGAAACAGGTAACAACAAAGCTAGAAGTTCAGACTCTGCACACCTTGAAGTTGAAATACATTAAAAAAAAATATGCTTTTATTGGATACACATGACAATTTATTCTATTAGATTCCATTGAATCAGTTACCTTTCTAAAGAAGGGATATTACTCTCTATTACACAAATTGTACTCAGTCTAATACAGTGCCCAGCCTATAATTATAGATATTGTGTAAACTTAGGGTTTTTCCTCCAGAATTTTCTCTTCTGTATTTTATGCTGTCTTCAATTGCATTTCAACCTAAGTTGAAAGCTGATTGATGATGACATGGGAGAAAGCAATGGTAATAGCAGTCAGTATGAGGTTAAAATTCTCCAGGGGTTACTTTTTTATTGGTCAGAAGGGGTCAGTCCACATGGGTGTTGGCTTTTGGCCTTTTTACAACATATTGTTGACTCTTGGAGTGCACTGTGACCATTACACAACACTAATAATGACTGCTCCCAGAGCCTTCTAAGCACTCCAGGAGCAAAAAGGGAAGGTTGATGAACAGCTTCACGATAGCCTAAAAGTACTGTCTGGTTCCCTCAGTAAGGTTAAGTATTTTTACTACAGTGCACTTAAAGCCATGGGTAAAATGCTAAGCAAAAAGTGAGATCTAGGAGCCTGAACTAGCCAGATAAACTCAGGAGGAAAACAAAACCTGCATCTTTACCTTAGGGTTAGGTGGGAAGGCTCAACACAAGGGAAGTGACAGATTGTTTCCCTGAATGTTTGCAGCCCAGGATTGGGTACCTTTTTGCAGGTAGAACAGAGGTCCCCACTTCTGGCAGGAGAGGAACTATGCAGGTTTTGGTGGCGTGACTTACAGAGTTGCTCAAACTAGAACACCCCATTTCAGCCTTCAAAAAGGTGAAGAAACAAAAACCCAAGAGAGGCCTGACACCCACTTTCTTCTGTGATTCTGTTCTGTGATTAAATTGCTAGAAGGAACTATCCTTATTCTGTGATTGAACTGCTAGAGTTCTTCAATCAATAGAAGTGATTTTTCAATCAGCAGAACTGGCACACAGGCCAAAAGGGTTGAGAAACACCTCTGCTCTTTGTAAGAGTCCCGTAGGATTCTCTCTTCCAAGAGGTCTGCTGGAGGTCCTGATCAGGCCAGTGGCGTGCTCACTTCCCAGGCACTGTTTCCTATTTTGGGCTCCTCCTTCCATCACTGCACCGCCAACGTCTTGAATCTGGGTATGTGGTTAAACACTGCACCCTGAACATGGTCACTAGTCTTAGTGCAATACAACACTCTCCAAGGCTTGAAATGCTTCTGAGGCAATACAGTGGGGAAAAGCCTCACAATCCTGGAGAATTTCCTCTTCTTCAAAAGCAGGTTAGGAAAGTGAATCTGCCTCCTGTCTGAATAAGCTCCTCCAACTTCTCCCTGGCTAAAGAGCTGCTCTCAAACTTCTTCTTAGCCAGTATAATGGCAAGTCTCCACCTACTTGTGCTGCCCTGCTGCAGATGGTATAGCAGAGTGTCCAGCTAGAGTTACGCTGGCACAAGGCACAGGGAGAAGGACAGATAAGGTGATTGCTCTATTGCCTCCTTGTCACTGCATGGAGCCCCAGAGGCTCCCCTGTGTAACTCCCTGAGCTGAACTGGCTCTGCAGGCTCCAGACTTGCTGGGTGAGTCACCCCACCCTCCCATGCCCACAGGTTACAACCAGCAGTGCCAAGAGTCCCCAGTACCATGGGCAGGTTCCCATTCTGCAGAATACTCCAAAAACATAAGATAAGAGACTCCCTGCCCTGAAACACCTCATGTTTAAGCAAAACAGGAAAACAAAAGATAACAAAAAAAGGGGTGGCCTTAACAAGGCCATACAGTTAATCCAAAAACCTGGTCTTTTACTGCAGAGCAATGCACATCTTACAACCAATGATGCCAGTGGTGTTTGTGACACACCTGATGTGTCTGGTGCTTCCCATAGGCCACGTGTGTATTTGGAGAGAGCTTGGAGCTAGGAAACCTCATCTTTGATGCTGGGTATCAAGATGAACAGAAAATCTGCTTTCAAAAGGATGTCTTCATACCTATCCACTTATGTCACACCACAGACTGCTCTTGAAGCAAGAGCAATTGCATAACATTCTCATCTTCATTTTCCTGCTGTCCAGCCAGCCAGGAGGAGGTCACATCCCTTCTAACAACTTCTTTGCTTTGCAGCTCACTCCTACATATTTCAAAGGAGCTGCCAGCATTGCATTCTTTTCATAGAACCCCAGGGAAGTTCTAACCTCAAAATTAAGCAAAACAAAGTCCTTTGAATATTTTCCAATTAACCTAAGATTGACACCAACACTTTTCTCTTCATGTTTCCACTATTTGAACAACTGGGTTTCTCCTGCATGCCCCAGTTGTCAGGCCTTTTGGACCATCAAAGATCTAAGTTACTCCTTTCCCAAAGATTACTCTGGTTTTGAAACTCAGAGACCCTTTTCTGCTAAGTTTGCTCTAGGGTTGTGTCATTTAGTGGAAGAGATCAGAGAAGCCTCACAGCAGCACAAATCCAGGGAAGATATCAAAGAAGAGACAGTGTGGCAGGTTTCTCATACACTAGCAATGAGAGCAAGTTAACACTGCTGAAAGCCTTCAGGGTTGCATTCTGCTCCCAGTCTTGCAGCATAAATATCCAGAGAAACAGATATGACAGAGAGTGAGTTCTGAGTGCCTAGAGCCAGCAAAGAGCATAATGGCAATGCCATAAAAAATGTCAGCATTCAGGCAAGAGGCTGGAGGTAGCAGGCACAGTCCCATTCTGGGGCTTGCAGAAGCATGTTGGCCTTCAGGGGCCTGCAGGCACCATTAGCCAAACTTCCTCTGAGTTAATGCTGATGCTGAAACACAGGAACCCTCTCATTTGGCTAAAAAAGCAGTTCTGCCAGCAGATTTGCAGGCAGCTTCTCTGCAACCTGGAACAGAGGGAGGAGAAGGTTCCCAACACAAGAGCAGCAGTCCCCACAGACACACAGCGTGCAAGGAGCAGCCAGCACTTCAAAGACAGTGTTTATGCCCTTTGTCACTCGTTGCTTAGGTAAGGCACATCTAAAAGCTGTTGGGCAGATCACCAAGGTGTCCCAACTGCCCAGGTGGGGAGTTCCTGAGCACTTTCTGTCCATTAGCTTGCAAATGTCCCTCTGAAGAAGGTAAAATATTGTCACCCACACTTTATAGATAGGATAGCAAGGGACAGAGGGCCAAGTATCCCAGTTCTCCCTCCCTGCTTTCTAAACCATAAACAACAGTAATTCTTCCCTCAGTTACTGGAAATGACAGGCTCTTTCAGAACCAGGGAAGCTGCCCCTTGCCTGGAACCAAGGAGCCAAAAGTAGTTGGAGGCAGCAGCCTGCAGCCTATGCAGGGCCTGACATGGTTTTAAGCCTGAGAACGTTTCCTCCAGCACACCTCTGGGGTCTTTTTCTGTACTCACAAAAACATTCTGTGCTCTGTATGCTTAAGGAGTTCACCTTCAGTAAATAATCTGAACAAAGGGAGTTAGTGCTGGCACAGTTGCATGGGTTGCTTTAGGGACAGTTTGCAGCAATGTCAAACTCACCTTTGCTGGTGGCTGCTACCACTTGCTGGGAAGGAATCCAGCCCCCAAAGGGAACACTCAGTAATATCAAGAGCCAAGAGTAATTTCGTCCCCATTAGTTAATATCAAATATAAAGGACACATTCCAGTACACAGCAAGTAGTCTTTGCCTCCTTGAAAGACAGTTGTGGAAGATCTGGGGTGTAGGATCCTTAAATGACAAACTAGAAATACATGAAAAGAACATTTTTTTCAGACTAATTGCAGGATAGCATTGCTCAGACAGCATCAGTAGCTCTCAGATTACTACCTGGAAAAACACTGGGTCAAAGGCATATTGCTGACCCAATCCAGAGAGCAAGCAGAGACCCTCATGGAAAGTACAGATGAGGATGTTGAGCAAAGTGGCCAACAGCCTCCTTTCTGGTTTTAATAAAATGAAGTGACATTGATTCTTCCTGTGTGAAAAACCAAAGAAAACAGCAGATCATTCTGAAGGAAAAGCAGACTTCTTTGTGTTGGGTCAATGGACCAGCCTGAAGCTGTGCAGAGACTGCTGTTTAGTCTGCACATGTACTACAACAGGCTTCAGCCGCAAAGGTGCTCCTTCCTAACACTGCAGTTTAGAGGATGAAGGAAAAGCTGCATTCACCTCACAGCCCTTGATAAATGATTGCATCCCTATGGAGATGTGGAAAAAAGAATATGAAACCCAAAAAACCAAAGGAGATGTGGCAAAAGGAATAGGAAACTTAGTAAGGGTCATGAAATTCTACGAGAACAGTAATCAGCTTGCCTACAAGTGCAAGTTTCCAGCAGAGCTAGCCCAACGCTGATGGTGAAGGCCAGGCTCATCCATTAACTCCACAGGTTCAGTGGCACACAGCTGTGCTGCACCCCTGGAACCAGCTCTGGGACAGCACAGAGCCCACCTTCACTTGGGCCAGGTCAGAACAGAGATGCAGGTGTACGGTATATTTAAATATGGTAGATGTTGACAGAGCAGTGGTAAGGGATCCAGAAAATTCCTGTCTAACTTTGGCTCTCCCCTTGGTGCTCTGCAGGGCCTTCTGACAAACATTTCCTTCACCTTCCTTCTCCCTCCTCTTCTCTGCAAAGTCCTTTGTTTCTCCATGTGAAAAAAACTCAGGAATAAAAGAACTTTCCCCTCTACCATGAGCCAAATACACCAGTGATAGCAAAGCATAACACGGAAGTTATTCTGCCTAGAAGAGACAGTAGTTCTGCCTTAAGATCCCCACAACCATCATGTTCCTGCAACAGTTTCTAGTTCCTGGCAAAACCTGAACCAGAAAAAAGCCTTCACTGCTGAATAAGTGCTAGTAGAAATAAGTAAACAGCCTTGCTCTCTGTTGTATTCCCTGAAAGACAGAGTATGCCAGCAAAGGCAGCACAGACTCTCAGAGCAGTAAACAACCAAGCAGGCAGAGCAAACAAACATTTAAAACCCCATATGTCAGAAAACCTCTCTTTGGAATAAAGAGGTGAAAACAATTTCATCAGAAAGGAGGAAGTTTTCTCCCCTTCCTTTCTCCCCACTTCCCCAGCCCTTCTTTCCCTTGTTTACTTTGTTTCCCTGTTTCAAACCAAGTCCGAGAACCTTTGGTATTTGTGGAACTGGGCTCTTCTGTTTAACTCCAGCTGTGCCCACAGCCCACATACTGGTTTGGTAAAACTTGCCCAGTCTGACAAAGTGGTTTCTCAAGCTTGAAATAAAACCATAGTGATTTTTACACTACTAAAATGAATGGCCCTTCACAGGACTAGCAATCATCCATGAATTCCAAAGAAAAGGCTTGTTGCATGGCACAGCAACGTGCTCCGTACAGCACTGAGGCAGGGGATGCAGGGGTTTTCTGGGCTTTTGCTCTGGCATTTCAACCTCTTTTGAAATATGACATTACTGAGAGCTCCAAGGTAAAAAAAACCCAAGACTCCAAAACTCCAAAGACCCCACACGAAAATGGCTTAGAAGATTTTTACCTGTCACAGACATGGGGTTGGAAGGAGCTCTTAGCCAGACTCTGGTCAAGGAAGAAGCAGCATCTGAATTCAGAGGAAAAGCCCTTGCCAGGAACACCAAACATGAGGCTCCTTGTAGGAAGGGGGTTCCTGTGGTGGTCCCCACTATAGGGTGGGTATCTGTACCTCTTTCTTTATGGGGAATACCTGCATACATAGACCCAGAGATGAAGAAGAAGGCAATTTGTTTCCATATGTTTGATTTAGTAGTGGCTGCTTGGGATCTAACACCCTGCTGTTATCAGAGAGGGTCTGTGGCCTGCAACTGTGTTATCAGGTATCAGAGAGCCCCCTTGGGCAGGGACTGTGGGAACAGATGCTGACTTCAGCCAGGCCACAGGAAAACAAACCTCAGCACAAAAGGGCAGGATGCCACGAAATAAGATTCCTTGAGAAAGGAAACAGGGAGAAACCAAAGCTGAAATCTTGATGCTTCTAGGAGCCATGGAGAGGGATAACTGAACAGGATGAGACCTGGCCAGCACAGGGTTGCACAAGGACAGGCTGAGGGTCTGAGCAGTGCCAGCAGGCTGGGCCAGCTGGGGAAGGAGAAGCAACACCTCTGCTGCAAGCAAGGGCTGCTTCCAGGGCGGCAAGCAAAACCTGTGAGTGCCAGCCACACCGCTGCTTTCTGTTTGTCTGCTCACTGAGGTCTGGCAGACAGAGTTCCCCTTCCATGTGTGCCTGGTCAGTGCCCAGCACAGCACCAAAAGCCTCTCAGTCCTGCTAGAAGGGAGAGAACAAGCCTTTGCCCAGGATGAGACCAACACAGGGAAGGTAGGTGGCCAGCCCGTCCTGCTTTCATGTCTTTTCAGACTGAACATTTTGGAAGGAAAGTTTGCCTCTGTCTGGGATTAATTCAGCTCAAATTTGTAGTCACTGCAGGCAGTGGGGAAGTTGCAATAGCTATTAGAGAATAAACCAAAGAAGTAAAAGCAAGCAGGGACAAAGATTAGCCCTTGCCCTCCCCTCAAAACAGAGAGTAGGCACAGGGATCTAAATTAAAAAGCAACTGCAGTGGCCAGTGCTAGCGAGTCACTGCGGGCTGGCCAGCAGCAGGACAGCTGCCTGGCCAGGGCCTGGCGGCCAGCAAGCAGCTTGGCACAGGAGTGTGGCACACCCTGCTCTGGTGTCCAGCACAGACAAGCAGTCCAGAGCTGACTGGGAAGGCCAGTGGAGCTGGGAGCGGCTGTGAACTGCAACAAGGGGGGAAAAGGGAGAGGAGTGCTCCCCGCTGCTGCTCAGCCAGAGGGACGCAGCCAGCTCACCTCCTGATATTGCTGTTGGCCGGGTGCCTCCAAGCTGTTGGTATTGGTCATTCTTTGGTTGAGGATCTGAGTGGCCAAGATACCCAGAAAGAGCAAACTGCAGAAAGAAATGAGGCCATTGCATAGTGGAGACAGGAAAAAATGCAGTGAGACAGGTCAGCAGCCAGCAGTTGCACCCAGGACGGCTGAGATCCTGGCTGCCCTCGCAGGCATGGCAGCACTACCAGAACCTCATGGAGATGGCAATCCCATGCCTGAAGGCTGGAGATGGTTTCCCGTCTGCTCCCCAGGCTCCGCAGAGCAGCGCCCGCGGTCCCTCCCCGCACGGCATCGCCCTTCGGACGGGAGGTGGCAGCAGATGGCCACCGACAGCCCCGGCCGGCACCGCCGGCATCTCCGGGGAGCGCAGCGCCGGTACCCGCGGGACGAGCCCGCCCGGCTCCCAGGGCCTGGGCAGGGCCGGCAGGAGGGAGGATGCTCTCCCCGAGAGCATCCCTCCTCCCGGGATGCGCCGTCTCCCATCCTGCCCGCTGGCTCCGAGCCCCCGTCCGATCCCACACACGCCACATCCTGGAAGTGCTTTGCCACAAGTTGAATTGTTTTAAAAACAGCCTTTATCGAAAAAACAGATGGCAGCAACTAGGAAGCTCTGATTATTATTGATTAATGCAGGATTACAGTTGGCAATAGGAGATCCTAGGAGCTGCAGAAATGAATGTGGATATTAGCCAGTGGAAGGGGGGAAAAATCATGGAGGGAAAGGAATCATAGAATCATTCAGGTTGGAAAGGACCTCAGAGATCACCAAGTCCAACTTTGGACCTAACACTGCCAAGTCCACCACTAAACCATGGCCCTAAGCACCACATCTACAGTTTTCTTAAGAACAGTTCCAGAGAAAGAGGAAGACATGCTATCCAAGTCTCAACAGGCTCTCAACAGTCAAGAATCATGCTCAGATAACACAAGGATCCACAAATGTTTGGCCCCTGCAACATTCATCAGCTTTCACCATAATAAAACTCTTTCTGAAATTAAAAAAAAAAAATAGTAACTGGAATTATTTTCTGGCAATCTGTAATTTCCATTTTCATCTGCCATTTTGAGAAATACGAATGGGAAATCAGACCAGCCCAGCAGAAACTTGTCCCCTCTCTATCCCTAGATATATATATACACACACACACGTACATATATAGACATATACATATATACATACATACATATATGTATACCTTCCTCAGACCAATAGAACCTGAAAACCAGCTGGATTTAAGAGCTCCTACAAGTCACGTCTCCAGATCCACACGAGAAATTTGAGGATTTGGTCATAGTGCACTGAAACAAAGATACAAAAGAGTACAGATACCAGTACAAGGAACAGATTGGGACACCCTGCAGAACAAGCCCTACCTTTCATCCTTTTTCCAGAGCCTGGTGCCTGGGTCTCTCCAGTCTCTATCCACATTCAGATGCCAGTGCCACACAGCCAAACTCCAGGCAGTGCACCACTGATTTAACTGGCTCCTCTACCCCAAGTGAAAGTTGAACTTGAAAGCAGTGATGTTTGAAGTCATTCCTTCAACCATTCTTTTTTATTTTCGTGTGCCAAACCTCACTTCTGTCACCTGGTATCTACCCTTCCAACAGGAGAGGTTCACACACACAGGTGCCTGCCAGAAGCAGCAACAGACAAAAACCAGCAGGCAGCTTTCATTTCCTCTGCCCAGAAAAAAACATACCTGCTTCCTAGGAGAGGCCCCTAGGAAATGTAATGGATTGTAGAGTGCAGTACTGAATGGGAACTCAAAAGGTCACTGGTACCATATGCCCAGTGTCTCAAGGCATGGTTATCTCCACTTAAAGCATTTCTGGTGTGGTTTTTGGGGGGTTGGGTTTTGGGTTTTTTAGCAGGTGAAGTGTGTGTATTTGTTTCGTTTATTCTTTTCTAGCTCTCAAGCAAAAAAAATTATATAGCCTTGCCACAAATCCATTAACTCCTCTTACCCTCAGAAAATACCATTGCATAGCTAGACTTGATCACATTTTCTGTCTCAAGGTAAGCTTAAGACTTTTAGCCCTATCTACAGTCAGTAGAAATGTTTTCTCTTCACAGTATGTTTACACATTTAAAGGCTATTCACAATGCCCTGTCTCTCCACCAGCAGAAGAACCCTTCAGGTAGAGACCCCTTGATGGAACAGCAACTCACATCTCTTAAAATACATTGGCTTTCATGGATCAGTTTAAATGTAACAAAGAGGGGAAGAAGAGGGACAGATCTTGAACCCAGAAGCTATTCAATACTAATGGAAGTCACATAATCCAAAAGTGTGGCTTATTCCGTTTGCTTTTTTTAAAAAGCCAGATGTAAAATCTGTTTACTGAAGACTGAATTGAAGTAGAAGAAGTAGACTTGCCTGTTTTACAGGTTACTATGGAGACATTTTTCCCTTCATTACTCTGTAAACAGACCATGCTGCACAGAAGTGAGAAGTTCTTATTTTTGGCCATTCAAAAATTGCCTGTGATTAGAGCACTTCACATGCTATGAACGAGCAAATATCTCTGGGTAATTAATTTTCTTAATTTCAAGTTTGGCCAAGGGAAACTGAACTGACCAAGTGATGAATGTCAAAGATAAATATTTTGCAGTATTACAATTCTACTTTTGAAGTCACATCAGAGTACTGATGGCTTAAATTGCTACTAAGGTCCCAAAACCTTTGATATTTGTCCCCAGAATAACAAAGGTAAATCTCATCAAGCATAAATAATCACAACCCTTTTTTCTCAAGCATGTTTCTAAGAAATTATTGTGAATTACTGTGCACAGCATCAGGATATGAGCATGAAGGTTATCAAAAATTGGCTCTCAATTCCCAATGGACCTCAGGTGACAAGTACTGTATTTTCTTTTAAATCATTACAGGTAAAGTAACTGTTAAACTAAACAGGTAAACTAAGGTGTTCCTTAATCAACACTGTGGCAACATTGTTATCTATGGTCCATGGAGCTCCAAAAATATGCCTTCAACTTCACCCTTTTTATTTCACCAGCACTCTCAAAAAGCCCAAGATGCAGCACCTGTCCATCTTGGCCCTTCATATAGCTTCCTCTGTACCTACTTCTTGACTCTTCACTACAGTTTGCAGAAACTATAAAGAATTTAAATCTATTTCTATTGCTGAAACTTCAGTTTTCTTCTTTCTGTAAAACTTTCCCAGAAATCAGAACTAGAAATAGGACAGGCAAAGCTGCAGCAATGGGTGAGGATTGAAACCAAATGAGAAAAGATAGCAAAAGATCAGCAAGGTAGAAGCAGACAACCACTGTGAAGGTGGCTCTGGTGGGAAACTTACTTGAGCCTATCAAACCTGAGACACAAGTCACATATGGCCATGTACACATCATTCCTGTTGCACACGTGGACAAAAGAACTTCCTTTGGAGAGATGGCCACAGATAGTGCTCCCACATAACCTGAGGACACTCATGGCACAGGAACACAAAGCCCAGGCACTCTTGGTCATCAGAAGTTCTCAGATGACCAAGCAGGATCAGGACAGAGGAGGTCTCTGTCAGACTCCATGAGGACATTACACATACAAACCAGACCTCTTGCTTTTCAAGACAGGGATAGCATCTGGGCAGACCTAAGTCATCTGAAATGAATCCTGCCAGGCTGAATCCACAAGCATTTGAGGTCTGAGTGCTGCAGGTACTTCCCCAGCAGACAGTGGCATCAGTGCCAACAGAGCCTTGTGCAGAACCTCATAGATCTTGTCTGTCCTTGTCATGGGGCACCAAAGCACAGGAACAGAGAGGAGTACAGGACAGCTTAAGGTCTGTGGTGAGGGAACCAGAGGATATAGGTTAAACCCAAAGAAAAGAATCTCCCCAAAAAAGAATCCTACCTTCTTTTCCTTTCCAGATGCATAGAGTCTGCTCAGTTATTTACTTTGCAAAACCAAAGTTATTCCAATGCTATTTTTTTTAACATGGAAATATGGATGATTACCAGAAAAACAAATAATTGGGACAGAGCCCAGTTGGATATCATTAAGGCAACTAAGTGAGTGTGCCATGTGGAGGAGGAGAAGAGAGAGTTACACAGTTAGGGATCTGTTGTCACATTTAGGATAAACATGACAAGCAATAGCTGCTTGTCCTCCTGCTACTGAGGACAAACTAACCACTCACAGTCAGGAAAAAATTGACATCCAGGTTTTCTCAGAAAGAGGTTTAAGAATCTGAAATAGGAAGTTACTTGGAAATACTCCCTTTTCTTCCCATATTCATATAAGCATATAAACACACAAGTTTATTTTTGAATTCCATCATGTTTTTCAGATTTAAAACTTATGCTAAGATACTTCCTTAAAATGCATTTTTATCTTCCTGGATGAAGTTTGGATTAGTCACCTCCTAGGGGAGATGAGATGTCTCTTGGTCTGTCCAGCTCCCATGATGGAGATTACCCTCATTTTCACTAGCCACACATAGCAAAAATTGCAGTAGCCTGAAGCTCAAAAATGAGACTCTGCCAGGTCAATCCTTACATTTTTAATTGAAGTAAAGATAACAGAAAGATGAGGCTGGGTCAAGGCTGGGATGAGCACACCTATTTTTTATCTCCATGTAAAGTACAGGGTTTCTCTGAGAACACATGAAATATTCTGGCCATCTGGAACTGAAAAAGGTCAAAGTCTACCTCATCTGCTCTCTGGTCCAGGTCTTTCTCCTGTCTAAAAGCATTCTCTAAAAAAAAAACCAAACAAAAAACAACCTAGTTAGCCAACAGCATGTTTCTATTTTTCTCACAAATTTGCCCATATCTCTCCCCATCTCAGATTGTCACAGCATTATGGGTCAGGACACTGAAGTACTCACAAAGCAATATTGCAGATGTGAGAACCAATGAAACACAAGAGCCCAAGCCAGGTACACACAGCGTCCTATGCCTTAGCTCTACCAAGAAATATAGAGAAGTGTAATAAAGAAAGAAGCAGTAATATCCAACATGCACATTAATCTTATCTAAACATAATACTATTGGGAAGCACTTTGGGATGCTGCAGTCATTTATAGAGCCAAGCATCCAGGGTTGGAGATTCCAGGATAGAAGAGTAGCCTTTGATTTATTGTCATTTTTCCCTCCTACACCTCAGGATTCAAGGCTTTTATAATCCTGCTTCTGGAGCTACTGATACTGTTTCAGTCTCCAGTTCTCAAGAGCCAAATACAGGCCTACAGTGAAAGAACTTCCACTCATAAGAAGTTTTCACAGAAGTGTCTAAGAAAAACAGGTGTTAAGATCAAATGCACTCACTCAATAACTTTTACTTCTGGCCACAGCCCACAGCTGAGATTCTTCACACATCAGAGGTTCAGGGCACCAAACAAATTGGCGGTTTTGCAAGTAACAAATAACATGGGTGTACATAGTAGAACAGATGCTTGTGGTCTTCAGGGTGGGACTGACCAAAGAGAGCGATGAATAAGCAGCACTGTGAGCTCATGACTCAAATGCCATGTCCCTGCTGGCCCACAGCAACAGATTACTTGCCTTAAATCCAAGTCTCTTCAGATGCAGCTTGTATATTTTTCACTAAGGGCAGTACCCTGAGCACCTCAGGGAAGAAGAGACGAGGACATGCAGAGCCGACAGTGAGAAAACACTCTGAATTATTCATATCACTCAAATAGCAAAATTAAAATTAAACTACCCTTCATGACAATGGAGGATATGCTAACACTGAAGAAATTCCACAGCTACTTTTATGTACTACACAGTGAACTAAAGCTGGAATGAAACATTTAATGGTTAAAAGGCTCACCTGTTTGTTCCTTCTGTGGAAGATATATTTCTTGTTTTGCCTACATTTTTATAGAATCTTTACATAACTGCTGGCTCCATACCTGAGGCTATCTTCCTGAATCAAAATCTCTCCCTTACTGGTAGCAGAAGAATAGACTGCTTCTAGCTTTTTAACTTGTTAATAATGAACTTGCTCTTGTCTGATTCTCCTTGTCCCCTTCTCCCTGTGCAATACCTACCTTGGTAAGTACATGGCTTTTGCATCAGTGTTCAAGTCAGTTTTCTGTACTTGCTTGGATGGCTGTCAGGGCCAGTTTTTGAGGTACGGTCTCCTTTTGATAGCTCCTGACAAGCTGTGCTAGAGGAGAGCTGGTTCCAGAAATACATTTCTCTCACATTTGTTTTTCAGGGTTCTCCACTCAACAGTGTGGTGACGAGAGGCACTCCAGACTGGGTTTAATGCTACCATATGCTAGACAGCATGAGAATCCATACTGCAGGAGAGCAGCCGGTACATCTCCGTGTTAACAGAAGCCTGATTGCAAATTGCATTTAGTCTCAACAGCTCAGTTCACTGCACACAGATGCCATGGGGGACTGTAAAGTTAGCAAGATGTGGGGGAGTATGGCTAAATTTTTCAGAAAGAGCCTTGGCTGATCTGATGCCACAGACATTTGGAGCTGATGCCACGGAAGAAAGTTGCTGCTGCATTTCTTCTGCCATAAATGAATAAGAATAATAATGTCATGAGCTGTTAGTCAAATTATACTCTTTCAAAGCTGGTGATTGTCTGCTGATACAAACAGCAGCTTCGGCACTGTCAAATGCTGCTCTTATAACTTGACAGCCAGCACGTAAATGAAGTCAGAGAACTGGAATTTACTCTTTCAAAATAGGCCAGCATGAGAGGAAATGGGTTTCCAGTCAGAGTGTGCAGCGTCTCCCTAGGCTGGCTGCAAAGGGTACCCCAGCTCTTACAGCAGACTTCACATAACTGAAGGTACAACAAGACTAATAAATAAATGAACTGAGAGGAAAGACTTGCCCCATTGGATCCTCTCAGAACGGGTACAGGAGAAGAGCTCTCCTCCACTTGTGTATGACCAAACAAATCAACTTCATAGCTGCTGTCCAAGGCCTTTGCCACAAAAACATCAGCTCAGCTCATCCTAATGGGCCATCTAACAAGCAGACCAAGCGGAGAGGCCAAAGACTTCTCACTGCCTGGCCTGACCCACAGGGGCACAGACTCAGGAAAAGGTAAAGATGCCTGGCAATGTTTGTAGGGATGGTACAGAGGGGTGGTTTCACTATGCAAAGCTCCTAATGCACAGATAACTTGAGTACTTTTAAACGTGACTTAGAACCACATACACCTGTGCACAAGCAGTGTGTGTAAACACAGCCCTTATACCATGGGATAAATGCTTTGCTTCACGTGAATCAGGTGAGGTCTTCTACTCCCTCCTTTTTCTCTCACCAGAAAGCATCACATGTTTCAGCTGCTTAGATCAGTGTTGGTAAATGAAGTAGACAGTCTCTCAAGGTCTTTTTTCCAGTCTAGTATGTCTACAAAGAATTCCCACATTCTTCAAGAAAAAGGACAAGCTTTCCCCAGCCCTGCTGTATAGCCAGTCCATAAAATTTATTGTTAGTGAAGGTCACCAAGTCAAATACTGCAGCTGGGTCATTTTATAGACATTAAAAATCCCTGTAGCAATGAGAATAAAGATAAAAGTGATCTAAATCCTGCTCTTTAGGACATGAGCCAAACATGGTCAGGAAGGAATTGCTCCCACATATGCATCACATAAGGGATTGCACTGCCTATCAGATTCATAGTGGGGTTAATTTCTTCCCTGCTTCTCTCACCATGAAGCCCCAGGAGCAGACAGGAGAGTGCTGTATACCCACACTTCTGTGGTTTCACAGAGGAGTGACCACCAGCCAGAAGACGCAGGGTTCCAGGTTGCTCAGGCGTGAAAGCAATTCCATTATTCCCCAAAGCTCTGTATCAGTGAGGTGGCAGCAGCTTCCATGCTCTGTGAGCTGCCTCATGCAGTTCCAGGAATTGAGAGCTATAGCCCAGTGGAATTGGCTTTACATTTCCGGGCAACAATGCCTCTGCTAGGCAAAAGGCATTTCTCAGACTCTCCCTCTAAATGCATTCCCGGGAATCAAGCTTCCAAATGGAGAGAGAGAAAGAAAAGAACCATTTCTCCAGAGCTCTCCTAATAAACCCGAAACAACCACAAAAAAAAGGCATAGAGGAGCTCAAGATTTGAGACAGCAAGAAAAACAGAAGTTGTCTCCAGGTCTGCTCACACCACAGGATGGGGAGTACAAACCTTGTGGCAGGGGGCTCCACGCCTAGGGAGCCAGGAGGTTTTCATGAGGACTTAGGATGATCCAAATATACCAAATATCAATCTTCCACAAAGAAGACTTCTTCCTACCCCCAAAGCACCTAAAGTGCATTAGCCACTTGCCTAGGCAGGCTCAAGAGAGCAGGATAAATCTTTCAATCCCAAACCAACAGGAATTCTGGGAGAAGATAGCCAAGTGCCCCAAGTTCTTGGAATCATTAGCAAGAAGCTTTGTATGAGAAGCAATCCTACTCAAGCAGGCCAGCTGCTGAGCTGGCTGGGAGCAAGCCATGGAGCTGGCTGCTTCTTGGGTGTCCCATGAAGCATAACAAATCTATTTAAGACCTGTAAACTAGACATGAAAGCGGGGACCAGTTGGAATCAGCTGGAGCAGATTTCTCCCATGAAACTTGTTCCTTGGTTCCAGGCAACCATCCTTCATAACATGAAGGTAGAAAATCCCCATCCTTTTATGCAGTTCTTGGCTTTCATTTTTCACTTCTTTTGTTATATGAATGGGTGGTTTAGTGTTTCTTTCCACTGCTTAGACTACTTTGTGAGGCTGCTGACTCCTTTTTGCCCTCCAGCATGGATGGTCATGTTGTGTGCTGAGCAAGCCAAGGCCTACAGTGATCCAAATGCTGAGGGTGAGCAATACTGAGCTTAGTGGCCAACTCTCATAGTCAGCCCTTTCACTGAGTCACACCTCATTACTCAGTCTTAATCACAGCTATCAGAGCTCTAACAAGGCACTCAGAAATATCAGTCATAGAATGGTTAGGTTAAAGCATGGTTAATGACCATCTCATTCCAGCCCCTCTGCTGTGGGCAGGCAACCTCCCAGCAGATCAGGCTGCGCAGAGCCCATCCAGACTGGTCTTGAACACCTCTAGGGATGGCAAGTCCACAGCCTTCCTGGGCCAGTGCCTCACCACCCATATAGCAAAGAATTTCTTCCTAATATCTAAACCTAGTCAAAATCTACCCTCCTTCATCTTACAGCCATTCCCCCTTGTACTATTACTACATGACCAGGAGCCCATGCTCTCCAGGGATTTTCACCCTAAGGAATAACAGCATTTCCAGGAGCAGTCCCTATCCTGAATTCCAGAGGCATGAGGGGAAATCCAGTGGATTCCTGAAGCTCACCAAAGAATTATTGCTCCAAGCAAAGTTGTGAAACTGCAATGAACTCTCAGAGCATGCAAGACCAATTGTTTTCTTATGACTGTGAGCAATGGAAATCTGTCTCCATTAGTGCTGTTTGTAGTATGGAGACTTTATGTCTACTTTAGTTTTGGCATTATCAGTAAATAAAAAAACCTAAGTCTAGTCCTAGCCTCCATTGTGGAGATTCTCCTAGTTATGGGATCCATCGTTATTTCCTGCCCTGAGCTTCCTTTCCTTTCTCCCATTCATCACTCTCAGCTGTGTTTTTATCAGTCTCCCTCAGGCTCCTGCACAGGATTTTCCCTGAGACCTTGCATTGTTGCTGTAGGTTTTACAGGTTTGGTCTGAGCAGCTGAACCAGGGAGAGGAACCAATGACCCTGGAGACCTCCCTGTTCATACTAACCATAACTCTTGTTTCTGCCAGAACACAAACCTACAGAAGAGCTTTCCTTAGACTTGGGGAAGATGCATCTAACATGATCTAAAGGGGTGGGTTTTTGGTAATACATATACAAGAAAAGAGAGAACTGTGTAGCCCGTATTAATTTTTTTTGTAAGAAAGATGTTAAGTATTTTCCACACTTTGGAAAAAGGCACTGAAGTCCAGTTTTGTGGTTAAGAATATCTGACAGGCCCTGGTCATGTCCATCTGATTGATATTTCCATTTCATAGAGCCTGGAGCCACAATAACCACCTTCATCTGAGAGCAACAGCACCAAAGACAAACCTGTTCAGCCTCATCCATATTGCCATCCCAGCAGAGGAAATATCAGGATTAGCTGGCAGACAATGAACACAATGAAACTGCTTTTCCTTTTTTTTTTCTTTTTGAGAAGACATGTATAATTTGGCAACACACAGCCTCCCATAGATATGTCATGCAAGGCATCTCCTTAACACCATTGGGACCCCATGAGCTTTGTCCTCTAATGCCCGAAATCCTGCTCTAAAATATGGAACTTTATGAGGACAATTAAGCTTATTTTTGTTATTAACAAACAATTTCCAATCTCCTTCTCCAAAACAGCTGGACCACTCTAACTGGAACTTTTCAAAACACAAAGAAAGGAAAAACAAAACCAAGACCAAAATGAGAAAGAAGAATGACCTTTTGCACAGTAGGCATAAGCTGAAGCAGTTACTGGGAGCTCTTGCAAACA
Organism: Agelaius phoeniceus; assembly: GCF_051311805.1. Classification (NCBI taxonomy): domain Eukaryota; kingdom Metazoa; phylum Chordata; class Aves; order Passeriformes; family Icteridae; genus Agelaius; species Agelaius phoeniceus. Next base: position 16,750,468 of record NC_135274.1, read on the forward strand.
CTGGTTTCTCATGGAAAAACCTTAACCTAGTTGGTGATCCTGACATCCCTACCTGTAATGCTGTGCTCTAAAGACTGACAATCTGCTGAATGGCCTGCACCACAGAGGAGAATTACATACTCTTGCTGCATAAAGGAACCATCCCAGGCCTGATTTCAGCTGTTGACTTAACTGCAGATGCAAGGCTTGACTCAAATGAGAGCAATTCTGCCCTGGACAAGGTATTGCAGCTTGTCTACTGCACCATCTCATCACCTCATTTCACACTGCACAGAGAAAGTCACTCTAAAGATTAGAGTAGGACTAATCTGGGTGCCAGCCAAGCTTCCTCAGCAGGAGACAACTTTTTTCAGAATTAAACAAATAAACAAACAAAAAACCCAAATCAACCAATCAAGCAAAAAAAAAGTCACCAAAAAAAAGTGCGCCTGTCACTCTAGAACTGATGTCCTTTTAGCTCCTTTACTGACCAGGCATCATGTTAAGAGCCATAATTCAATTAGTACTTCAGAGCTTTTGCTTGGCCTCTACACCTAGTCTTTAAAACTTCCTTGAATTTCTTGCATATCCAGACTTTGCTTCTGAGTTGTACTCAGAAGGAAAATATACTCCAAAGGAAAATAAAACCAAAAATTGAAGAAATAGCAAACACTACACATCACCTACAAAAGCTCTTATATTGCTCAGTAAACAAAGGCTGTCTGCTTTGGGCTTTTGCTGTTTGGTACCTACAGACAGCACCCGTTTTTCCCTTTGCCTCCTTCCATCCACACCCAGACAGCTACAAAATATGGAGTGCAAATATGGACAAGTTGTACCTGGATTTCCAGCAGAGAGCAACTCAAAATCCATCTTTTCTGTGGCTTAAGGGTGATGTACCTGCCATGCTTCAACAGAACAACTCCTTGACATCCATTCTGGGAGCTTTTTCAAGACCAAGGATGCTGGAGGAGGAAAACAAATGAAAAATCCACAACACAGAACTCATTTCATATTGTTCCGATTTAGGGACTGAACAGCTCTGTCCATGAGACATTTTAATTCAGGTTTCATCTACACCACTAGTTCAACTCCCCTTGGTGAGTTCTCTGGCTTGAGACTTCACTCTTAGCTTTCTGCTGTCTAAGGAAGCTACCAGATACCACCTCCCCTATTAAACTGCTCTTACCTCAACTCATCAGGTTTACATTGTTTTTTCTTCTATTCTCCTCTCCACCAGGGCCAGGGGAGTGAGTGGCTGTGTGGTACATGAGTGCCATGTAGGGTTGAATCACAACACCATCACCAACACAGGCTTTCCTCAGGCAAGCTGTCTGATTATGCTCCATCCCCAGAGCACCCTCTCCCTCTGCTCAGAAAATCACAGGCCATCCAAACCAAAAACATGGAGCTCATCTCTCCTAAGTGGGCTAAGCATACCTGGGGGTGGCAGAGGACATTCCTCCTGGGACAGCCTCTGGCAAGGCCCCAAGATAACAGATGGATGTTTGGTTTTGCTGTACTGTGGACACATCACAAGCTCTAGACATAAAAGCAGCTAGCTGGAAATTCAATGGACATCTAAGGGTTAATCTGCACTTGTTTGATTGTCAAGCACCTGAGATATGACGACAACACATTGGCACACTGTAATTGCAACATATTATTAAGTACCTTCAGCCCCCAAAGGCTAAGACACTTTTGAAAAAATAATAAAGCTAATGCACATAATAGCCTGTGTCTTGTTATTTAAGAAACCTCTTCCCGGCATTGGACGTCGACAGAACGTGTAAATGCACTTTCTCCAATAACTATGCACAAGGAGCAGTTTGATGGAGTGCCAGAAAGCACAATGACTGTTCTACCTTAGCAGTGTACCAAAGATGACATGTTCCCTTTAGAACTAATTGCTTTATTCAAAGAAAAAAAAGCCATTTACTAAATCCTAGCCTGGTCTCTCCCCTTGATTAGCAATTTTAGACTGCACATCGGAGCTTTTGTTTGTTGCTAAAAGACGGGGAGAAAAAGCATGTTTTGTTAAGTAATTTTAATTTTTATTTTTAATGGAAAATAGTTCAGAAGGGTATTTTTCATTATACTACATTAACATTTGCATTATATATTCTGCTGGGCCTTCCCTTATGTGACTCAAGGCTGACAAGCTCAGGCTGTCAAACGCAACCCTTTGCATGTAATAAATTACCCTACACCAAGATAGTTATAACTATTGACACAGACCAAGCTATACCTCTGAAAGTCAGAAAGTACTCTTTATTATCCTTATTCTGCATTCTCACATACATAATAGGAAAGCACTTCAAGAACTGCTTCCAAAATTCACTGCATTCTTACTGCCAAACTGCTTCCCATCTCCCTTTATTTATAAAAAAATAAATCAGGAATTCCTCTTCTAGTGCCTTCAAGAGAGAAACAGCTGTAATGACTTAATAGACAAATCAATGCCATTTTCAACAGAACTATTTCATTTTTTTTCTCCCTACTTCGAAAAATTAGAATAATTTCACAAGGAGCCCTAGGGAACAAGCTCATGAAAATTCACAGAGCAGACAGCATGAGGAAAAGTGTTTGGTTATATATTTCAGGAGGCAGGAAATGGGCCTATCTGCTACTCTGTGAGCAGTGAGAATAATTATGCATGCATTTGCTGCATCCCATAATCATCATCACCACAAAGATGACATTTCATAGCTGAGTTGAGAATGTGTGTTTCCCAAAATTATTTTTTGTTTGGAAGGAGAAATTGTTCCAAGTAATGTCTATGGAGGATAGCTATAGGAAAGCATAGATTTGAGAGTCAGACACTGTAGAGTCAAAACCCTATCACCAGCTCTCTAAATAATTCTATCATTAATTCTACATCAGCAAAATGGTAACACATCTGTCTGTAGCAGAGTCCCAGGATACTGGGGATTTCTGTTAGATATTATAAATTGGTACAATAACATGAACTATTCAGACTGTACGTGCATAGGGGAGCTCCTGTGGGCTTTGGTCAGATTTAGAAGGGGACAACAATTCCCTCTTCATTGTTTGATCCTGGTGACACTGTTCAGGGCCCCAGCCATTGCCTCGCTATAGAATGACAGGCACTAAGAACAGGAAGAAATCACAAAGGGTTGTGTTTCTTAGGTGCACCTCTCCTGCCCTCTGACAACCCAGAAGCAGAGCTCATCTCTGAGCTCAGTTGTGAGGGATGGGACAGGCAGAAGAAGGACCAGCTCAAGGCACAGCAGGCTCAGCAGACATTCCTTTCCCAGGAGTATTTCCACCCACTGGGTCATGGCTAGTACCAAAGATGCACCAAAGCCTTACTCTCAAGGGGATTACTTGCCCAGTTCCTCAGGCTGAACTTGCTGCTGGATTCCTACAGCAAAGAGGAGCTGCCCCAGAACCAACCAGGGTCACACACCTACCCATGCCTCCTCTGCATTCTGCTTTTTTCTCTGGTTCCACATTAGACCATGATAATCAGTCACAGAACCACATCTCATCACCTTTTCTTACTGTGATTGTGCTAAACCTAGTCCCACTCCTTCCAGCTTGCATGGAGTAAAGATTAGGACATAGCTGGACCTGTAGCAGTTTCTCCATGAAATAAACTGCATTGACATGTAGGAAGTCATGGCTGCTCCTAATCATAAGAATTTAGGTGGATCATTTCATTTGTGTCTCTTCTGGTAGTCCTGACATCTTGATGCTTTTCTTCAAGGGACTAGAACTCCAAAAAGTCTTTTGAAAAGGTAATTTCTATTTTCATTGGAGTAGCAAGAAAGTGGGGCCCTAGTTATGACATAGATTTTAAAGAGAAATGAGAGTGAATAAACCCTTGCCTCTGGAAGAGATGTATTGTCATATTAGGCACGAGGACCTCATCAGTGGGCACTCTGGATTACAACACTTTTGCCCAATATTCCAGTGGAACTTTGGCTTTCTGATCCACACCAGCTTATCACAGCCAAGAGGTTTATACAGGCTGATTGTCCTGCCATGCAAGAGCTCAGAGCAAACCTTACTTTGTAAATGGTTCCTTGCAGGTAAGTAGTGCCTAAATCTTAATGCTGGGAACAAGTGTCTGCAAAAGAATAGTTTTCAATACAATGAGGGTTCAAGACCTAAATTAGCCACAAGTCTGCCTTTGACTCCTAGCACATGCAGACCAGAAATCCTTGCTTCTCTGCTACCTAAATATGCAGCAACTACTTGCAAATGCAAAGCATACTCTCCAGGTGTCCTGTGCAGTACAGACCACACTGTGCAGAGAACTGCTACCAAACTCCAAGCCAGGACAAACTGCCAGCTGGACAAGAAAGCAACGTTTACCCAACAATATGATGTCACTTGCGCATTTGGGGGAGGAACAGAAAAATGTTGATTTGTTCTGGCTATAGATGAGGACACAGCTTGAAATTAATTGATCGTGGGTACATTCAAAGTAACAGCTTGATCCACTTCCAGCAAAATCCAATGGCAAAACTCTGGTGCAAACACTGAGCGTGCCAGACTTTCTTCACAAAGACTTCACTGCTTAGAAGCAGTCAGACCCTCCCTGTCACATTGCTGGGGACATTCTGAGCAGCCATTCAGACCTGAGCTCCCTCAGTGGTGGGGAGTGGAAGAGGAAAAATAGGCTGATAGTAAAAAGTTCTTTGTTTAAAGATTTAGATTAGAGAAACAGATTAATTGGAATGAAACTTGCACCAAGATCCTTCAGCCAGGAATCCACTCCACAGGTTGTTCTTTCTTTCTACCTGTATGGTCTCTACCGTCACAGTATATTGGAACCTCACATTATACCCAGCCTTTGAGGCATGGGGATGTTTGCTGCCCCCTTTCAAGAGAAAGGTCTCTGCAGAATTAGCCTGAGTGCTCCAACAGTGGCGTTCTGCAGGACAACCCTTTTCTCTTGCATGTCCAGTCTCCATTTTCTGCAACGCATTTTTTCCTACTGTTTGCTTTGCTTTTCCCCACTGATACCTTATACTCAGCTCAGAAAGCAAAGCTCAGCCAGTCTGCTTTACTACCATTTACAATCAATTTAACTTCCTGGCTCTGGGGCACCTTTTGCTGGTTTTGTGACCACTGCCACACAGTTCTGTTTAAATCCAGAATAATTTGCTGATGTGGAAATTAAACCATTGTTCTTTTGATGCCATTAAACCAAAGTGCTGACAATTGAAACAATCATTCCAGCAAAATGGTCAGGAGTATCCACGTTTGTCATCCAGATAAAGAGTGTTCAATTCATAAAAAGCCAAAAGATGAGCTCCCAAAACACCAATATCACAAAATTGGAATCTGAATGTGTTTTCTTAGAGCTACTTAATAGAAAGAAGTGTCTTTATTTAGCACCTGTCATCTCAAGTTCCCAAAATGCTCTCTCAAAAATTAAGTTTCTTAATAAGCCTTCCTAGCCAGACATCAGGCTCCAATTTACAACGGGTAAACTTGTTTAAGGTCACCCAGCATGGGAAAGAAGATCTGCGAAGCTGCTCCAGGAATCCAGAGGACCACACCCCTCACTAGCCACTAGACCACACAACTGTCCCCATTTCACTTGAGTCATTATTAAGCAGGATAGAAGAACACTGTGGTTTTATTTTATGTTAGCTGAACTCTTGTATTAACATTTTACTGTCCCACTAATGTTTTGCCTAGAACATTCTGTAATCCGCAAATTAATATGTGAAGAACATCCAGTACAGTTTGGAGGAAAAAAAAAATTATCCAAATGGCAAAGAAGTTTTGATTTCCAGCAGTTTCATAAATCAGATATGCTGGAGAAAGAAGGTTCCTTATTTTATCACATATAGTCTTTTGTAATGCCAGCAAAACCACTGCCCTTCCCAAAACCAAGCAGAAACCCTATTGTTGCGGCAAACCCCATCTGGTCACATGGAGAACTTAAAACCTCATGGCATTCTGTTTCACATAGACAGAAAGGGCGTTCTGCTCCAAATACGTGACACGAGCCAAAAATAATTTTGCTTTACCTATGTGCAGTATCTGAAGTTTTTGTTGCCTGTTCTTATTCACCACTTCATGTTTTCTGTGATCCTGCCGTTAGCTTCTCAGATAAGGGTTTCTCTGTCCTGCAAATTCTGCCCTATTCTCATTTTTGTTAAATCACTTTGTTAAAGGATTCTTCTGGGTGGAAGCAGATCCTCCCCTTCCAAGGACAGATATGTGCTGCACGCAATGCAGTGAAATGCAAATCTAAGGCAAAACCCAATTCCAATTCAGAAAGTCTTTGAGCAAAGTAGCAGGAAACTTGTCCATACTTAGATTGGGCATCAGCCCTGCTTGTCCAGAGTACAGCTGGGGAGGTCAAAGAAGACCATCACTTCTCCCAAAGCCCAGTGCTCCAGCCTGAGCTGGAGAGTCAGCATGGAGCTAGGCAGAGCATAAACCCTAGTCTGACCTGAATTATTTAAAATGCGTTAATGCAAATTAATTAGCAACCATCCCCCACCTGCCGGGTGCCATGGGCTGCTCCTCCCCGGCACCGCCGGAGCTCTCCCGGTGCTGAAGGCTCTGGGCAGGAGCAGAGCATGGCCGAGCGTTAACTTGGAGTGAAGCTGCGGGAAAAACGCAGTTACGGGGCTGGAACGAGCCTTTGCAAGGCCAGCTGACACTGATGGAAAGGGGAATGCCAGCAGGGAGCATCTGTATTGCTGGCATGAGATGGCTGGAGGAGAACAAGTGTGCTACATGGCAGGGTTTTGAGAAATGTGGCTCCTTTCTACTCCCCTGCAGCCTTTGCTCAGTAAAATGGTGCTCTCCCTCTGCCTCTCCTTGCAAACCTAAGAACAGTGTAAAATTCCCCAGGATGATTTAAGGGAATGTTTAAGGGAAACAAAGCCTGGTCCCTCTGGTCATTAGAGATAATACACCACTTCACCCAAAAGCAGCTCACCTTAGCATCCTTGGCCAGCTTCCAGCTTGGGTTATCAGAGCCTACACATCTAAATTCAACTCTCAGCAGTAATCAGAGAGGCTGTCCTGCTTCATCTCTCACGAGTAAACACTGTTCTGGATCACAATTCCAGCCAGAAGTGAATGCGACTGGACATATGCCTGGACATCCAGCACTTTGAATGTGCTTCAGGCACATCTAGAATGGAAGAAGTTAAAATACAGATCAGAAGGTCAAGAGGAGGTAGTTTTAGCAAGTGTATGCCAGGCATGAGCCCAACACAGCTGTCATGGCCTTACCCAGAGAACAGAGCCAGTTTGTGGGTCTCCTCTTTAACTCCACCTGGAATGACAAAACAGAACTTTGATGTCCCAGACTGCAGCAACTTCCTTAGCACACACAAAATAGATTTTATTTTCTCTGTCAGCATAACTTCTTGATCACTTATAACCACCCACAGACTTATGTAGAAGTAATTCCCATGAGACCGGCTCTCACTCTGTGCCCTGGCTGGTATTTTTCCCAGTGTTATCTTGTCTTTGAGGCTGCTTCAAGGATCCAGCAGTGGCTGCACACTCAGTGCTGGGCTGCTGCAAGTTTGGATTCTGCCAGACCATGTGTTACTCCAGAAACAGTATTTTTAAGTGCAGCAACCAGTGGGCTAATGCTGGGTTTGTACTGCAGAGTCAAACATCAGATTACCAGGTATTCATGCTGCTTTTTACAAAGGAGAGCAAAAATTTATGGAAACAAGTTTTAGCACTCTTGGGCCCATAACAGAATAACTACAGTAGGATCAGGAGAGTGTAACCTAGTGTTATAAGGGATTGAATCAGTTCTCCAAATAGGGAATTGCATAATAGAAACTATTTTAATAGGACAAGCACACTGCAGGCATACCCATTGCACCCATCAAAATTACATTCAGGGAAAAGATAAAATATGACTTGCCCCATATCTGGTTATTAGGAGGTCTCAGAACATACACAGCTACCCAAATTACTATGTATATTACTATTGTGCTTGGAGGCTGCACTGGAGGCCTTAGCTGCCCTATAACTATACCTGCCTAATATAATCAAAGCTGTTCTGCCAGTGAAAGTTCAGGGGCTACTCCCCACTGAGTGACAAGCTATGACTGAGTGTAGCAGGGGGACACAGCTAAGTCCTTCCTCCAGAGGCTTACAGCCTGGGCAGGCAAGGCACACAGAGACAGATGGGCAGAACAAGGCAAGGCAGGAGGAAAGTTTTAAAGCAATGTGTAAGTGATGTTTTAAAGCACAGTATAAGTGATGGCAATGCCACAAGACTCTGGGGACAAGAGATAAAGACCTATAAGGATCTGCCCCAGAGGGCTCAGCCTCAGAGGATCAGGACTGTGAAGAGCATTACTGTTGGGTGTTACTGCAATCCATTGAGGTGACAGAGGGAATCTGGCACTGAGGTGGAACCCTGTAAGTGCCAGGGAAACCCGTGCCAATGACTTTGTAAGGACACAACACATTACCTAGATGAGCAATGGCTGCTTCGCTTAAGACACCAGCAAAGGGCAGCCAGCACTGGCAACACACATTAAAAGAAAGTGCACAAATACTTCATAATGAGATGCAGCCTCTCAGCTCCTCTGCTAATGTCTAGGTGCAGAGTCCTTCCAAACATGCAGCTGGGTGCAAAGGAAGCTCCAGCAGAGGTTATGGATTTCTGCAGGCTGATGACACAGTTGAAACAGATGAGCTTGAGCTACTGCTTGCGGACCAGCAGTGTCCAAAAGTTTGGCCCTGAAAGCAAATTCACTGCACTACATTCTACAAATAGTCAGCAATGCCAGACTCTGTTCAAAAGAGCTTAAACTTCAAGTAAATAAAACAAAGACAAGATCATTAACATCATTCATGGCTTGCCTGTGGTCATGTGTCATTGATTGCCCACCCAAAAACAGCTAAAATCTCCTGAGCTCCAGCCTAACATCTAACCCAAACACCTCACCTTCTCTTTAGCCAATACTGCCTTCTCTTGAACAAATCAAGCCACAGAGAAGACACTTCAAACTAGAGCACAGCCTTTGCACTGAAAACATTTAAGAACAACAGCAACTATGTTGCTTCATCTACTATCAACTGACAGCTAATTTGCCTGTTTTTTCCAAGTATCTATTTGCTAGTCAAACCTCCAAAAGAGCTGAAAACAATAACACCTTCTGCACACCAACATATTCCTTCCCCATGGGACAAGATCGGTTTCCCACAGTGATGAAAAGCTGTGTCTGTAAATGCTCAAAAATGCAATTCTTCTTGCTCTTGTCAGTGGCAATCAGTAAGGTCACCGCAGCATGAGCTTCTACTGAATGTGTAAAGGTGTTCAATTAATCTTTGCTTGCTGAGAATTCAGAGAATTTAAGTAAGGTCAATGACTTAAAAGAGATCAGGAGACTCCGCACTCCCACTAACACAATATTTCCTGAAGAGCTGACACAGACATATAAGTTACTCCACTGACAAAAAAAAAAAGGGTTTTTCTTTTGCAATCAACATCCTAAGCACATATACATTTACTTGGAAAGACAGTAAAACATCTGGACAAACCACCTCTGCTTGCTGTTCCCCCCATTATAATGACAAGTTGTCCTTCTGCAGGAAAAGGCTCCAGCTCTTTTTTGGTTTACAGACTGTTTGTTCTGCAGTTATCACAAGGTTACCCTGCTTACCTGCTTCCTCAGGTGGAGACTGGACAGCTATGCATTGACTGCTCCAGTCCTGGGGACATCACCAGCCACAAATGCCTCCTTTTTATTGGCTGGGTGTGGGGTAGAGCTGTTGAGGAGCTGGGCACTGTTCTCACACACCAGATAGCAACAGATGAAACAAAAGCAATAGGAAGGGTGCAGAAAATATTGCTGAAAATAGGGGAAGTCACATAAAGAACTCCAATGCCACAAAACCAGCCATGTGGGCCCAGATATCCCACAGATGCCACACAATTGAACTCTGTCCAGGCACATAAAGAGACCAGAGGCCTTAAAATTTTGCTCCTTCATCCAGCCTCTGCTCCTCAAGGAAGCTTACCACTGTAACCCTTATCCCCCTGTGCAAGGGAAAGACCACAGAGCTATGGAGATGAAAAAAGCAGGATAGAAACCAGGCAATCAGTGGCACGATGAGGATTTCCATGAGAAATGGGAAACAGTAGGTTCCACTTTGAGAAAGATCTAAATAAGTCATGGATTGTGCCCAGACACAGGCAGGTGACAGGAAAGCAGCCTTAGTCAGAGAAACTCCAAACCCAGGTGCCCACAAATGAATCAAAAATTTCTCAGGCACAGCTGTACTGCAGGCACTTAATTCAGCAATTCTGAGTATGTGCTCAAAGTCCAAAGCTAGTGCCTCTTCCCTCAGCACTAGAGACAACATTTGGGACTAGTGATGAAGATACCACTTTTTATGGTCTTCACCACACTGAAGGAGGCAGCACTGGAACAGGCCAGCACACCTGTCAACTATCCCAGGCAGGGCTGGTAATGGTACACACAGGGATCTGCAGTCCCCACCCAGGTCAAACCTCTGTGCCTAAGGGCTCAGCAGGACAGCGCTCAGCCCGGCTTAAATCACCAAGATGCAGCTAAAAGGATCTTGACAGTTTTCCATCAGACAAACTTTCATTATTGCTCTTTGGACTGCCTCCATTATTTTCTAATGCAGAACATATTAGAAGCTCTATCTATATATTATGAGATTTTTTTTTTCTGCTGGTGCAGGAATCCATTTCAGTATTTAGAATAAGTAGCAGCCTCAGAAACCCAGCTTTTCTGATCATCTTACAATTGCATCCTTATAAACAAGCAGACAGATGTTGCTCTGATCATCAGCAATGAGAAAACAGCTTCTAAATGGCACATGGAACACAAAGCTGTTCTTGTGTCACCCCCACAGCTGCACACGTAGCAGGGGATTCCCAGCATTACCCTACCAGGGAGGGCAAGCCAGGGCAAGGAAGGAGAGTGGCTGGAGTGTAATTTTGCCAGCAGTGTTAAAGCAGAGCAGCCTCCAGGCAGCTCAATATTGAGCTAGGTTGAAGAAGCAAGGAGTCATGATCACAGAGAATCCTTGCTCCAACTTCTATTTCCTCTCTCCTCAACTGAGCAGGGAAGCTGGGTAAAAGAGAGGACTGTCCTATTCCTGGGAACAAAACTAGGAACACTTCTGGGGAGCTAAGTCACTCTACGGAGTGACAGCAAGAACTGTTAATCTTCCAAAATAACCATACAGGACATGTTTATAACACTGATTGCTACAAACAACATCCTCTCCCCTTCCCTTGGTCTAAAAAATTACTCTGCAGACAGGGAGGATGGAGAAGATGGTAAGCAAAATGGTCCTGGGAAAACAGCCCACTGAAAATATTTACAAGGAAAAACATGCATAACTTAGAAGGCAGCCAGTATGGCTGGCAGACCAAGCAGAATGAATTCTTGCCTTCAAGGTGACTGCTAGGATTTATAAGACCTTTGTCAGGAGATGTCAGCATCCATAGCCTATGGATTCACACAGTCTCCCTTTTACAAACACAGAACACCATGATCAGCACCCCCATATACCTGCTTGCTCTTCTGAATAGCTTCATCTTTGGCAACACTAGCCAGGCACCGGTCCTCCACATGCCAGTGCAGAGCCTGGTAGGAAACAAGGACAGCTTTATTCAGGAAATGTGCAAAAATGAAACACCATTTTGGGAAGACACAGCAATAATTCATCTGCTTAAATGATCAACAAAATACTTTCCCATGTCACCTTGGCAATCATCCGACAGCAGCATTTCATGACCAAGAGTGGTCCAATGGGCAAACATCCCTTTTCCACATTACCTCCCTTCTCCCATCCACCAAACCCCACTCATGGTTTGGCATCAGTGAGTAGCAGTGCCCTAGCACAGCAAGGTCACTCAGGGAACAGCTCTGTAGGGCATCTTGTAAAGTATTTCTTGATTTGTGGTGAGAATTCACCACTGAGCCCAACTACATGCCACATTGTTGGGAAGGGACTCACTGGAATTAACTCTGCTCATTCCTCTGGCATCTCACCCAAAATTTCTGTTCAGAGAGCTGTTTCTGCTTCAGCATTTGTTGAAGATTGCCATTAAATGCAAGTCTTCAAAGGTAAAGTCATTATTACACAAGAGCAAAGACCTTGCTGCAGGGAATCCATGTCCCACTAGAAAGTAAAAGCCACTTCTCCAGTCTGTAATTCAGCTCCCACCACCCAAACATTTTTAAGTCTGTGTCATACTAGTGACTCCCAAGGCATCACTACAAGATTTGTGTGCACCTTATCTGTATTTCCTTCTCTCCCAGAGCTTGTCTTGTATATATCATTGTATATTAAAAACTTCTGTGGAAGAAGCAGTTCTGTGCTCATCTTTTTTGCTGTTCAACAACACATGAGCAGAAACCTCATCACCTCACTATCTTCTTCTGGGCCATCACACTGAAAGCTACTATGTGGCTATGTCATCTTATGAAGGGTCAAAGGCTGAATATGAGTTTACTCACTGACCTTCATACTACCATTTTTAACGCCCTACATTTTGCAAAGTATGTCCCAAATGGGAAAATCTCATCCATTATCTGGAAAGCCAGCATTTCTCATCTGCGTCCTACAGCCAGAGAAGCTGAGTCATCAGCTGCCTAAGTAACTTCCACCTCTCCAGAAGAAAAACCAGCATTTCGATAACAGTCCTCTCAAATCCACTCAAACACGAAGTTGACACAGACTCACCCCTGTTATCTCGAAAGTCTCCAAGAAGGAAAAGCACCTCTTTTACACCAGTCTGTGCAATATCAACACTAAAGATTCCTCTGTCCATGGATGCTCCTTGAGGTACTGCAGAGAAGCAATATCTTGCACAGTTCAAGCATGAGATTGATTTCAAGGGTGACCTTAGACCTGTTTAACTTGAAAGCTGCAGTCTCTGAGCCTGCTCTGAGAGGAGGGGCTGGTGTGGGGCAGCTCCCATATTATTTATTCTGCTCTGGGTAGACTAAATCCTCAAAGACAAGGAGAAAAGCAGCCTCTCCCACCCTAGGCATAGCCAGAGGGCTCCTACATGAGAGGCCCTGCTCTCCAGCTACCTGCTGCAGCATTGTCAGTAGGTGCACGCAGGGCCTCAGGATACCCTGGGTTGCTGAAATGCAGGTCCTGACCCTCGTTGCCTTCCACACAACCCAGAATCAGCAGCAAATCTCCTTCTCTCCCCCATTCACAAGCCTACTCCATGTATTTTGGGGGTTTTGGGTATTTTTCTTTTTATAGCTCACCTCACTTCACACCTGTGTCTTTAGCCTGAGGGCTGGGACTAAGTTGGCAAAAGTTGAAGTTCAGAAGAGAACATACCCAACAAACAGGCCTTCCTTCTCTCACCAAACAAACCAAGCTTAAGGCAATTCCCACCTTGTAGGCATCACACCCAAAGGACAACACAAATAGAAACAGCCTTGCAAGCAACAGCAAACAGGATTGAAAGGAGTGTGACTTGGCTTTCCTCAGTAGAAGCGTTAACCTCCCCTGAGGTCAGATCCCACACAAACATGGGCTTTATTATCAAGGAACAGAAAGAGCTATTGAAGAGGCACCAACACCTGACAAAAAGGTCTCATAGCCCAAACCACACATTTGGTTCTGTGTATCCACTTGTCCCTAGCTCTCTACCCAGTCCCAACATTCCTATGCGCCTTAAAGTGCCACCAGCCTCCTGCCAGGCAGCTACCCCTTGGATGTTACAGGTGCTCTTTGTTTCAGGAAATAAGCAGTGAGTTATTTACTATGTTGATTCATTAATTTCTCCCTGATGGTTTTGGAAATAGCAGACTTCATTTGGCTTCCAGCAAGTCCCACAAGAAACAAACCATGACATGAAGAAGGATCTTTGTAGCCACTACATAAATTTAGGATTTTGCTCATGAGCCCATGTTGATACAATGGCTATAGGGTGTCATACAGCATTAGTGCCTAGCTACAGAATAATTTGTTACCAGAATTGTATTCTAAGCCACAGCTCAAGTTCTCCCCAAATCCTATAATGGGTAAGTTAACACTAAAATATGGCTTCCAGCTGGGAGAAATTTAATGGTACTGTTTTACACAGCACACCTCATTAATAATAAGCAGTGCATTGGACAGATGAAAAATACCTACCTTGCAATACTGAACTAACAAGGTCACACATTCAGATGTTAATATTGGTATGGCATCATGCTGAGCTAGAAAACCTCCTGGAGCAGCTTCTATCTCTGCATTACACATAATGCAGTGTAAGAAAGACAGCCAAAAGTTGAAGGACAGTACAGACTGATTAGACACAAGCAATACTCTAATGAAGCTGGGAGAAGCTAGGATAAAAACAAGATAGTCAAACAAGGCAAAGAAATCAGGTACTCAGGAGTACAGGATCTACAAACCTAGAGAACAACAGAAAAAGTGCTCTGGTGTGTTCTATGGCTTTGTCTTTCCCTAATGGGAACACAAAAATAAACTTGCTTAGATAACTTTTCTGCATTTAAGAGTTTCTTCAGACCCATTTACATTTTATTTCCACCATATGCAAAAGAAACCCCAACATCAGCCTGAATTCTGACCTCTAATTGTTCATGACTGATCCATGAGTATTTGGAACGTTACAACAATCTTTTCTAACATGTGTATCAAGCCTTTTGCTTAAACACCTTCAGAGTTCAACTATGTTTAGGTGCACACTCTGAAGTCACTACATACTTTGGGGGATGTAGTGGCCTACAGGCCTGCTTCTCAGCTGCTCTCTGGAAAGACAAGACAAGGGCATGGTAAGTAGCACTGCTTGATTAGCCATGACAATAATAAATCCTGTGGGCTTCAGAGTGGAATATTCTACATCAGAATAATAAGGAACAAAGCAAAAGAAACAAACAAAAATTTAAGCTCTTCTCTGAAAAGTATTAAAAACAAAGCCAGATCATACCAGACTGCATGTCACTTGGAAAAAAAAAAACCTCTTAGAGGAGGGCTCTGGGTAAATTCCTGAAGAGATATCTCCATAGGTAATGCAAAAAGAACAGGCATTGCTACCTCCTGGACCAAAGGAGAGTTTGAGACCTGCATTAGACCAACATGCAAGCAGAAACACCATTCTCATTTCACTGCTGCCTCTTGTACAGGTGAGTGGTAGAAATGACTCCCATACAGCTGTTACAGATGTCATGCTGCTTTCTAAAAGCAGAACAGCAGGGAATTAGCTGAGATATCAGCACTTTGTCAAAGTGCCTGAGACTGATTGACGGTCCACAGTTTTGCAATAAACTTTAAACTACTAACTTTCAAACACAGGAATGTATGTGCCCTTATTTTGCTTTAGCATCACTGCTGCTAAATTCAACATACAGCATATCTGTATACCTACACCACCTCAGACCCTCCAGTCAGAGCATCTCAGCACTTCCTGCTCTTCCCAGCTGTCGATCTCAAAAGAAAAAAAAAAAAAAAAAAAGCAATGCAAGGACACAATAAAACAGTGACAAAATAAGAAACTGAACCCGGTTCAAATGCCCCAACTGAATGGAACTTCTTGTCTTCAAACCATACAGGACCCTACATTTTCCAGCACTTTGTCCAATTCACTTCTAAGCATCTCCCAAAGGGAAAAATATTTCATGGTCTAATAAGCATCAGTGTTGGGAAAACCAGCTGACATTTCCCTCTGGGGTTAATGTGGGTTAAACATCATGAGAATTACATTTTGTCTAAGTAATTCTGCTTCCTCTTACATAATTTCAAGCACCCATTTCAGCTGAGGTCTCAGGCCTCAGCACCTTGGGTATCCTAGCCTGGTTTACTCTCTGTGATATCAGCAAACACAATCCAAGATCTGCTGAAGTCAATAGAGAGTAGCTTAGCTTAAAAAAAGATTTTTCTCTATTATAAATCCTAAGGTTTGCAATGCTAAGGGTGGCTAAGTTTCCCACGATTTCAAAAAGCTTGAATTATGCATTAGACAGTTATTAGAAAGTACCCTAAGCAAATATTGGTCATTTCTGGTAACTGAGCATGAGGTATGTTATTTTTAACATGTTTGGCTAACCTCACCTTAAAAATCTCTAGTGACAAGAACCCCATGACATTCCCAAATAATTCAAACTACTGCATCAGTGTCTGCCACTGGGAAGGTTTCTGAAGTGCCCAACCTGATTCTTTCTTGTTACAATTTAAGTGTGTTATTTCCCAACCCATGTCCATTGCTATGGAGAACAGTGTCCTTCTCCCTCTCTGCATGGGTTTTTCTACATTTTTTGAAAACTTTTTTTGTACTTTAATTACAGTTAAGTCAGCTTTTCCCCCCTCCTCGTTTTGAGGTTATGTTTTTAAGATCTACAATTGTTCTCCCTGTTCTCCTTTGGCATCTCCCCATTGTCCACATCTTCCCTGAAATGTGCTCAGCAAATTGTACACAATGCTCCAGCTGTTTCCCCAGGACTCTGTAGAATAAAAGAATTACAGATGACTCTCCTGACACCGCATGAGTAATTAGCTCATGGTTCTTCAGAAATTTAAGATTTGTGCATTTTCCTGCTGCTACACAGCAACTTAAGATATCCTCTGTTCTTCAAGATGCGGAACAAGCTGGCAAAGCTCTTCAGAACTACAAGTAAGGGATGTTAAAAAGAATACAAATTTAAAATAGGGTTTCATTAGAACTTATTATGCTTAGTTTAAAGGGAAAAAATTTAAAAACCCCAAACCCTCTGCAGACTTCCATTAACTTATCTGTACTGTCAGTGCCAGATCTGTTTTGAAGTACACAAGCCTGACAATACCCTTGGAAGAGAAAAAGAAATGAGCTATTCTCTGGAGGCATTATTATGAATAGCATGTGTTCCTGGCCTGTTTGCTCTGGGCCTATTTTATGAATCAGTCCTCAGGAAAAAAAAAAAAGAATCAATTCCACCATAAGGTCACCGTGAACTCAGCTTTTGATTTCAGCTGGACAGTAACTAACCTAAAAGCTCTGGGCTGCTACTGGGTTGATCCTGAAATGAAACAGTATTAAGCTGTCTTCCATGCTCCAGAGTCAGCACTGTGGGCATCTAGTTTGTGCTAATGATGTTGACAGAGGAGCCATCTCAGGAGGGAGAGCACCTATCCCAGAGCGATCACATCCAACAGGCAGCTTGGTGATCTTTCCATTCCAGGCTGGAAGTTTTAGCCCCAGAGCATCCCCAGCACTGGCACGGTACCACACAGGATCTGCATCACTTGCAGCACAAAGCAATGGTTCAGCTGCTGGCCAGTGCAAAAGTGCACAAAACCATTGCTGTGCAGTTCACAACAGGGAAAGTCAAAACAGGCAATCAAACCATCCAAAGTGCATTAAACTGTAGAGGCCAGGACATGAGGCAAAACTAAAAGAAAGATGATTATTTGGAAGTCCCCCAAAGTATGTAGTTCCACTGCTTTGGTCCTGCAAGCATGTGAAGACAAGCTGCTCCCTCCCAGGTTGTCATGCTCTCTTTATAGGCTTCACTGGCCTTTGAGGAGGCTCATAATAGATTTTTGAAGAGGAAAGGCTTGTACTGGACTATTATTAGTCAATGGAAGGAGAAGATAAAAGGAAAGGAACGTATTTTTTAATTCAGTGCCCAGAATTATGATCTAGATTTATCTAATTGTACTTGGATCTAGAGAATTAGTTCCATCCACTGTAACAAATGGAACCAATTGCAAAATTTGGATGTGGGTCAGTATTTAGAACCCAAGCCAAAGGTTGACAGCAGGCTTTGTTACAACTCCTAGTATTTAAGGAGTAAGGGAAGACAGAAATGAGAAAAGAGACACTACGTGGCACAATTTTGGCTCTGAAATGCTGAAGCTTTGGTTATCAGGATACCTGTTGCTCATCACAAACACAAAATGAGGGGGAAAAAAGCAGTACTAACCAACCTTCTAAACATGATTAATAATAGAATGTACTAGGAGGAACATTAAAGCACAGTTCTTGGTCTGGGTGAACCTCTTTCAGTGTTCTGATTGGATTTATTGCCTTACAAATAATTAGGGAGAGCCTAATAGAGAACCTAAAGGCCTTTGGGCAAATAAATGAACACTAGCAATGCTTTGATGCCATTTAATCTACTGCTGCTTCCCAAAGGCTCTCTCCACCCCACTCACTACCTCAAAAACCATTATTTTCATCTCTCAGTCTCCCAGGGGCTGGAACAGCCACATAATTGTGCTGTGCCTCCAAATACTGCAAGTTGTAAAGTTGGGTTATTCTGCTTCCTAAAATACACACACAGGTTCTGGAGACTCCAGGTGAGCTAACACATTTCAACAAAGCCCATTTTATGCTTCTGTTTCAAACTGTTTTCCAAGCTCACAGCTAGTGGCTAGGAGAAGCAGCAGTGGCCGGCGTTGGTGAGCACCATGTGCTGACTCAGTTTCCGCTCATAAAACAGGCTGGGAGCTGCAGGACAAGCAGAGCCTTTGTGAGGGCAGGCACAGAGGTGTCAAGTGCCTCAAGCATGGCAACAGGAGCCAGGAACACCAGCGTGGTGACAGGGATGGGCAGCCACCCCCCCTCACTTCTGGTGGCCCTTTGTCTTGAGCAAGGGGTGTCCTCCTCACCAAGCAGCCTTCTAGGGGCACCAAGAGGGCTGGTTGATGTCTGCATAGCATTCAAAGGTCCTTGCCACCAAAATCTTTTAGAAGCACAGACTAAAACTGGAATTTTGAGTCAGCCAGTTCAAACAGTAAACAGGACACTCACTTTTGACAGGGAAGAGGTAATTGGTCCTTGGCACTGCTGAGACTCTCACTCTGTACAGAAGAGTTTTCTGCATACCACAGTTCAGCTCAAACACCAGATACAGGCTGTCTGCAGGAACAACTGGCTGCAGATCTCTACTCTGTGCATATTAGCTAGTGCCATCCTCCTGAACCAGCTCTTTCTAGGCAGAACTATTTTAAAACTGACCTTAAAATCTCTTCTACAGAGCCAGCAGCAGTAGAAATCCTTGGTTAGACTGGAGGCTGCTTGCTTCCACCACTCACCAGCATTTCCAAGCATTTGCAGAAGTAAATTGGCTGAAGAACTGGAAAAGATGAAGGTTTCAAGAAGCATTCTGACACAGGACTTGAGCACTGGTTTCTGTGCAGCTCAGGCAGCAAATGTTGACAACACTAGGAGACTGCCCAGCTCTGTTCCACCAGCCCTGCTTGATACAGGGAAAGAGTGGGGGGAAACCACAAGAATATTTCAGCTTGTTAAACATGACAGCTTCATCCCCCAAACACTGGGTACAAGGGAAGTTTTGCCTCAAGTGGCTGAAGAGGAATTTATAGCCAGAGGATGGGAGCTATGAGCAGGACTTAAATGCCAGCCCTACATAGAAAACTTTTGGTTTCTCTGAACAGGGCTACAGAAAAAAAAAAAAAATTAAGTCCTCCAAATTCTAAAAGAACCCTCACTTCTAAGCTTTGACAATTTGAGCCTCTCAACCCAAGATCACTTCCTCCAGTGGGCTCCCACCCCAGTTCTGAGGTTGGGGGTTGAGACCTGAGGAAGAAGTAAGTTGTCCTTGCTGCATGTGTTTTGGAGGACTGGGAGCCCTGCAACACATGCTGAACCAGGACAAATCCAAAGTGAATTTATCTCAAGTGGCAATACTGATGCCTTAACAGCCTGGTGAGAGTTAAAATCATACCCTTTATCTACAGGACTACAGCAAGAAGATTAACATCCCAAGCTCTTTCAGCTGGCACTGCTCTGAAATGTTTTTGCCTTTTGAGTTTGATTCTCACCCTTGTTTTTGGTGGTTTTAATTTTGGGGTTTTTTTTAACAGGTTGAAATTCTAAATTAAGTGCGTAGCAAAGATCATCGTCCACACCAAGTTGTAATCAGTATTTTAAGTTAAGGAATACTTACTGGGATAAGCCACATCTCCAGACCTGAATTTCTCTCTTTAAACACTAGGGTGGAATCCTGCCTCAGAGATAAGGTCAGGCTTGAGTCCATCTTCCAAAGAGATCTATTGCAGGCCCAGTGAGTAATGCTGGGTGAGAATCAAGAGAGCCAGCAGGCATAAAACCCCCTCCTTCTTTCAAAAGTTAATTCTGAAAAAAAACAAAACACAACTGACATAAACAAGGGGACTCTAATCTATAAAGGGGATGAAAAAAAAAATTAAAAAACATATTTGCAACCAAAGATTGTTTTGGTCTGCTAAGAGTGATTTTCCATACCTGTCCCATGTTTTCTGCAAGTGCTATTTGGATCGAACTGTGGGGCGAGGGGAAGAAAACCACGATTAAAAAAAGAAAAAAACCAACGAAACCAAACATTACCATCGCTTGTAGGAGCAAGGAAAGCTGCTCCAGAGGGAACACCTGTGCCGGGAGAGGGCGCATGGTCCAGCGGGGCCGGAGCCCCCCAGCCCCGGAGCGGAGCGGCCGCCGGCGCCTCCACCTGCCGCGCTCGGCTCCTGCGCTCCCATCCATCCCTTCATCCCTGTTTATCCCGCACAGCTGCTCATTCATCATCTCCCATCCCACAGGGGCTCTTTTTCGCTCCGCTCGCCTGGCTCCATGGTAGGGCTCGGCTGCCTTACATGACACCATGACCTACTTTATTTTTTTTTATTTTCCTCCCGGAGAATAGCAAAGCGCTGCTTCAGTGTGGCTTGCAAGGAGGAAAAGCAAAATTAAGGAGTGCTGGCAGGGCAAACCAAGGCCCTTTTCAAAAATTCGTGGCTGTATGTGAGAGGTTAGGCAAGGAGAGGCGAGGCCAGTCCAGGCACTCCAGACTGCACAGCTGAAAACAGGACGATAACAGAAGAATA
This sequence comes from Agelaius phoeniceus, assembly GCF_051311805.1. Taxonomy (NCBI): domain Eukaryota; kingdom Metazoa; phylum Chordata; class Aves; order Passeriformes; family Icteridae; genus Agelaius; species Agelaius phoeniceus. The sequence goes on from NC_135274.1 coordinate 16,771,234, forward strand.
AGAGAAGGGTCTTGTGTTTTGAGTTTGAAAGACAACACCTGTAATAACTTTACCAAAAAATCAGAGCCCAGAGAGCTCAAATCAGCTGGCTCAGAGGCAAGGGTAAGAAATAGCATCACGGGCAGCAGCAGTGATTCAGGGAAGAACTGAGGGGAGACTGGCTCAGGAAACAGAGTCTCATTTCTGTCCTCCCCTACAGACACCATCTAAGGCAAATACTTAAACCCAGAGCCTCCAAGATAATCAATTACATGCCTATATACCAGCAAAGTCAATCAGCTTAACCATAACCCTGAGGAAATCCTGCTATCTCCACCACTTTCCAGTGCAAATTACAAATCTACATTCCTTTGAGGATGTGGATTTTAGCCTCCATATGTCTCCCTTCCCTGGTGTTTGAGAAGAGATAAAATTTCCCTAATTCTTCAAGGTATTCTATGCAGCAGACTGTCAGGCATGTCTAATAATTCAGTGAAGGGGTACCTAAAAGAATAATCTGAAAATATCTACTCCTAGAATAGCTAGAATCCAGTCTGTTCTGTGAGTCCAGATGATCCTTCAAGAATTTTTGATTCTCTCATCCATCCAGACTTCCTTAATTCTTGAGCTTTCAAAAGCTTGTCTAGCACAATTTTAAGGGTGCATTGCTTTGGTTTACCATGGCTTTCTTGAAACACAAGGATGGTTGTCCTTGGCAGGCAAGCTCAGAGCACAACTACAGCAGGGCAAGCAGTATTAGTCTGCACTCTAACAAGACTGGAGAGTCAAGACAAGCTATTTCCAGACTGGTATTTGCTTTCTTCATTGCTGGAGAGCTTGCAGGACAAACAGAATCTATTGCCATGCTTGCAGGTCAGGCCCAAAGGGTCCCCATGATTTTTGCTCTGTTCCTTTCAGGACCTGGTTTGCAATGGGGCCAATGCAGACATGGTTTGGCAAGAACAGCAGGAACCCTGGCAGAACTCATGTGCTTTGGGATAACACTCTGTGGGAATCACTGGCAGAATTGTAACCTTGTACCAGAGGCAGTGAAAATCTGACCTAAGGAATAGCTCCAGCAGCTGCAGGCATTTATATATTCAATCACAGAGCTTTAATCATTACAGTGCCTGCTGCTAGGGAGGAGCTAAAGAGCTTTAAGGTGCAGCACTAAGCTTTGAGAGCTTCTTACTATCAAGTTTAGGACCTGACCCAACTGGAAATCTGCTGGAAGCTACTGCCACTGTACTCACCAGCCACTGATGCATAAGGCTACGTTGCTGCTGTTCAGGGAAAAGGATTTTGTTTCCGTCACCTCTGAATAACCCCTTGGGGTTTATTCTTGCTGAGCTGGGGCAGGAGTTGCTGAATGCCCATCATGTCACACTTCACCAAAATACAGACCCCATCCACCCCAGTGGTGTCCCAGATACACCACTTACCCTGTGCTGTGTCCAGCTGCCCTGGCCCACAGGGAGATGCTGCACTTGGGAATGTTCCAAGCACCAAGCCCTGCTGGAGAGTCAGCTGCAGACTGCAGCTTCTCTCCTGTCACATACCATCCATGTCTCCTTCACATGACCCAGAGTGGGTCATATGTTAGTAGGGAAAAAAAAAAAATCAAAAAGAGTGCTGACAAACTGATCTTCACTACAGAACACATTTGTGAATAGAAAACAGGCTCCAGGGCTCACAACCTAAATGCAGATACCAGCAGTCCTAAAAATATATCTTCAAAAAAAAAACCCCACACCTGAAAACTGCCCCTCAGTGCAGGAGACACTGCTCCCTTCTGAGCATCTTTTTTTTCCAGAGCCCTTCTGGAACCCAGCTGCTCTGCATAATCCCTGCTTAGGGACAACACACAGCAGCCCAAGACAAGCTGCTCTCAGTTTTCCACTGCAATTAACATAGGTGGTGTTTATCTTATTTTAGAGTGACCTGGCTCCTCTGGGGAAAGCCCTTGTCTCCAGTCCACTCAAAGACACAGCAGCTGCTTCTCTGCTTTCAGCAAGAAGTGTCCTTGGAAATGGCTGGGATGGATGAGTAGAGGGCAAATGAGAGTCACTACCACCTAGGCCCTGAGTGTGCACAGGCTCACTGCTAAACACCTGCAATTCTTCCCCAGAGGCCCCAGAGAAGTTTCAGTGGCCTTGTCAAAGGTTCAGGGAGCCGCTTCCCAAAAGCCACAGATTCTCTGGGTTGCCCAAAACTTGCAGACAGAAGAATAAAATAATCCCCTCTCAGCTGACCTGCATGCAAAGAATAAACACAAGAGGCAATTGGCAGCATCAAGGCACCCTGCACTCTCTTGGCTCAAACACATGCTTTGGGGCTTTACAGATGTGCAGCTGGCATGCCCCAGGAGCTACTTCCCTCCTCAGACATAGGTCAGCATACCTAGAACACACCAACACAAGCACCTGCATTCAAACAGGGGCTTTTGAAGCAGCTCTCCAGCTCATCCCCACTCACTGCACTTCGGTTCACTTCACAAGGTGATCTTGGAGGGTGCAAGGGGGACTCCTGTCCGATGAAGCCAGACAGAGATACATGCCAGAACATACCAAAAATCCTCCAGACACCCACTTCCAATCCTAAGAACTGGAGAGTAGATCTAATCCAGAGGAAAACGCCCCCAGAAATGCCAACAGCACCGACCACAGCACCATCTGACTTACCCTGCAGAGCCACTCACAGGGCTCAGTGACACAGAATCCCAGAACACTCTGAGCTGAAAGGAATCCACCCTCAGAGCCACTCCAGCTATGTTGTTCTCCCACCCATCTGACTGCTTTCACCTGCTTCTCTACCTGGTGCTTCACAGATCAGTCCTCAGAGACAATCCCTCAGCCTTTACTGCTCGCAATTGCAACAGCTATCCAAACAGGGCCTTTGCTCTCCCTGCCCAAGATGCCTGAATAAAACAAAATTAATTCATTTTTTTCATTCAGTTTTCACTGCTTCCAAATTTGCTTTCTACAGATGCTTCCCCCATTTCACCAGGAACCATTATACTTCAGTTTCAGCTGCAGAAACCATTAACCCATTATGAATGGGCAATATTGACCTATTTTGAAAAGCTGGTTCTAGTTCCTCTACCACAATAAACAATAGCAGCAAAGCTGCTTGGCACTAGCCACCTTCCGAGAGGCTATTCATATTCTGGTGTTTGTGCATGGTTTACGGCAGGGATTCTGCATTGTTTATTTTCTGTTTCTCTGCAGACAGTGGCATTGTTAAACAGCGTGTGTCCCAGAGAATCCACCCTCTCCATGGGATCTCCTCCCAGCTATTACAGCACTTCCCAGAAACCTACTGAGCTTTGGAATAAACAAGTCTCAATGGGGGGACTGAGCCCACACCCAAGAACTACAGTGCCATGAAGCCTCCATAGCAATGAAAGTAACTTGGCTTTGCATGAAACCTTCCTTTTTCCTAATGAAAACCCTGTGCTGTCACCCTTCCTAATGATGCTCTCATGTCCCTTAGAGGCAGAAGACACAATAATGGACTTTTCTCTTACTTGCTCCAGCTATGATATGGGCCACAAGAGATGATTTCCTTCTCACTCATGATCTTGGGCACCCAAAGCATTTCACCTTGGATAGAAAGGGAAGAGATCAATCTTTGGTACAGATGAGCTGGGAAGGGGGATGAGGAAGCAGGGAATTCCTCCCAGCATTGAGAAGCCTTCCACATAGTCAGTTTGTTTTTCCTCACCCATGTGAAGTTAGACCAAACGCCAGATTTGGGGTCAGGAAGGAAACTCCTCCAAGTCCAATTGCAATGACCACTATGTAAATAACTCTTGTCTTTTCATTTCCCCCCCCCCCCCCCCCTGCAGTTTGGGGCTTGATAGATCCTCAGTATCATCTAGCCATTCTGCCCTGGCAAACACCCTCCCAGCAGCACTGGAAAACCTCTGCTGGCACTTTGCCTTGCATACATTCACTCATCTCTTGTCATGCGATACAGAGAGATGCTCTGCAACATGTTATATTAGCAAGGGCCAGGGAGGCCCTGCTGGTCTAAACATCTCATATGCAGTAAATTAGGATTGTGGCAACTTTGATTCATTGATTCAGACAGTGCATTTCATACTCACATTCCTAGGGTTTGGGGTTTTTTCCTGGCTGGCAACAGATGTCTAACATTTCTGCTGCACAAGGGAATCACTGAGCAGTGAAGACATGGGCTCATTGTAGGATCTGTATCTGGCAGCCCACCTCTTTTCTGGGCCAGAGCAGACCTAGACTGACAAGCAGTATCAATGATTGTTCTCCATATGGCATGAGTGGGAAATGCTCCCAAACAGGAAGAGAAACACTCAGTCCTACATTTCAAAGATTTTGCCAGCTGACCTCAGATTTGCTCTTTTTTTGTATTGGCTTTGAAAAGCATTTACCCATCTCTCTGGGTCTTTCAACATTTTAACCAAGTTTACAAGACATTCACATTTCGCTGCTCTTCATAATTCATTCCCACTACAGCCAATATCACACACAGTCAAAGCAGAAGCCCTTCAGAAGCACTAAACCCAGTACTAGGTTGCATAAAAATGATAGCTCCCATATGTACTTACAAACACCATGCCAAACTGTATTGTGCTGTATTTACATTGTGTTAACATCTACCAAATTACCAAGCCAGCAGGAGAACATACACCCATTCACATTTCTAAACAAGGCTTAGAGTCTGGGTGAGAATTTAAGTTTTTGGTTTGGGGTTTTTTTTAAAGCAATGTCTATGGGGAAAAAAAGGAAAATTTTAGCATAAACTTGGCCAGCAGTTTCATGTTACTTGCCAGAACTAAAACATCTGCACCCTGTGGTATCAGTCCACTTGGGAACTTTGTTAATTCAGAGGCAGCTAGAGTTTTGGATGGTATTACCCCTGGGAGAGCTTCCTGTCCTCCTGACATTTCACGTGGTTCAAAAGAAAAGAACTTAAGCTACCATGACTAAATTTTCTCCCTCTTTTACATTTCAGTTTATTTTCAAGTGTACAGTTCTACAAAACAGGGAATCAGGTCCAGTAATACAAACTGAGGAACTGAAATTACACTCTGGAAATTTCCTTCCTATCCAGGGATATTTCCTGGCTACCAGCCTTCTGAATTTTCTGGACCTGGGCTTTCTTTACAGCTACTAGCTGGTCAATCTCAGTGCTTGTAATAAGATATCCTCACCATAGTTTTTCAGATGAGGACCAAGATCACTCCCTAGGGAGACACAGAAAGTCAGAAGTGCCAAACAGCTTTAATGGTAAAGCCTGTTCCTCCCTAAGAGCAGCAGAAGAGAGACAAATAAAGCTCTAGACCTCCTGCCCAGGCTCATGAAATCTTTTTGTGACCTGGCTAACTAGGCAGTAGATTGTATTTGTAGGCAAAAGACCTTTCCTTTTAATCTATATGGTTACAGGCAATACCTCTCATTGCTTACACTGGCACACAGTAATCAGTAAGATTAATTCTAAAATCTCTGTGAGAAATACCAAACTACCTGGCCCAGATTTGAAGCAGAAGCTGAAGTCAGGATACAGTAAAAGCTACCTGTCCTTTAGAGGAAGCTTCTGGTTCTGATTGTGCTGCAGCTTCAGGGGAATTATGGCTGCCTCTTCTGGTATAAAGAGATGTTCAGCAGGATTCAGGTCACAAAGTGCATCAGTGCCCAGACCAGTCAGAGCTCAACACTGGAGACCACAATGAGGAACAAACCTGAACCAGACCAGAGCTGGGGCCATGCAAAGTGGGTCATACCAGACTCTGCTGTACAGACAAGCTGCATGACCTCAGAGCACTGGTCTAACAAGAGGGTTCCCCACTGAACCACTCAGGCAAGCTTTCATCACAGATTATTTTTCTTCCTGTTTCCTCCTAAGTCACACTCTTCAGCTTCCCTTACACAGGTCAAAGGACAGTGGCAGCTTTCAGTCTGCTCACTTAGGGTTGATCTAAACAGACATAGAGGAAAGATAAAAGATCTTCTAAAGATTTGCTCAGCTGTCCATTAAACCTGAAACACTAGTGGAGTAGTAACAGGCCTCAATTCTTCATGCACTCACTCTTATGTATCATTTCAGGTGTATCAAACTACAGATTCAAATTAATTTGTCATAGTCAAAATACCAATTTATAGCCATTATATTGATGGCAGAAGGCAAAGCACAAGAATGTTTGGAATTCATCATACATCCCTTATTATAACTTTGTTTATTCTTCATGTTTGAGACATTTGTCAGATCTAGAACAAAAGGAGCACAGATCACTACTTCCAGGCAACAAAACAAATGGAGATGATTTTTAGATACTTCTGTTTGAAACAACACATGCATTTGGTAGACAATGTAAGTGAAAAGCTTTGTAGTCAGCAGCTTGGGCATAAAACCCAAGGGAGTTCCTGGGTGGTCACATCCAATTCTCCAGGCTGCCATATTTTAGACAGCATTTTGGATCATCTCTGCAAGCAAGTTCATGCTCAGGTCTTGGATTTCAACCAGGATTTTGTCCTACTTTTCTATCTGTGATGGTGATGTTGCTGCTCTCTTACCAGCATACACCGACTACTCAGGGTGAGCAGAGGCAAGGTATGGTTCAAGAAAGGATCTCATGCTTGAAGGAGGATTTAAGCCTGTCCATCAATGTTTTTTTAAAAAAGGTCACTCATTTTGTACATCAAAACTTGTGGTTCTTTTGTGCTACTTCTTGTAGCACAAAAGAATTGAATTGAAAAAAAAACATACAATAAAATGGCCTTCATTTCATCTACACCTTTCCTTTCCCTTGTTTCTTTGAGGGACTCAGAACATGATAAAAAAGGATTGCCATAGGCATGGGTAGGTCACATAGATGTTGACAGCCTCTACCATGCAGGATGGACCAGCTGTGTTTCTAAGAACAAATTCAGCCACTCTGGAAGGGAGAAAGCAAGCACAAGAATTTGCCTGTGGTCCACAACTTATTTATAGCTCCAACTGCAGTTAGAGCCCAGGTCTTGCTGGCCACTAGGAAAGCACAGTCTGAGCTTCAGTCGTCTGTTTGAAGGTTAGGCAGCCTCCATCTCTGCCAACTCCTAAACTTTAATGAAAATAGGGTTGTTCTTTTTTTTCCTTCCTTCCTTCCATTAAAGCTCCTCCCAAGCTTAGATTTAAGAGCCTAACAGTAACATTTTAAAAATACCTCAGTGATTTGGGACCACAAGTCACAGTAATTTCATGCAGACACTGTGGTGAAGACTGACCACTGACCAACTCCTACTATGGAAAAATTTTGGCCACCATCATTCCGAAGGATGGCAAGGAAAGGGCTCATCTCCAGAGAGACAGCGCAGCCTTTGAAAAACATTTTAGTAATACTTTGTCATACAAAGCACCAGTGCTGGAGCTGCTAGAGCTCATTCCTCTGGGACAAATTCTTTTCCTCAAAATGATATTTAAACTATATAGTCATTGTTTTTGAGCACAGTTCAAGACATTCCTTTTCCCTTAGCATATATGCCTGGTTGACCTAAACTTAGGAGTTGTGAGAACTCTGAAGGACTTTTGGTAAGTGAACCATACTGTATGTGAAGAAATAGAATTAATTACTCTTGGAGTCAGGGAATGTCACTACCTAAACTTCACATTTCAGTTTAGGTAACAAAACATCTTAGAAAATCCAAATTTAGCCTGGAATGTACCGGCATCTTTGTGATGAACTTATTTCTTGTTATCTGAGTAGTCCAATTCCTTAACAACTGCCCTGAAATGGGCCGTCCTCTATCTTAAAAAAAAAAAAAAAAAGGAAAAAAAAAAAAAAAAAGAGAAAACTGTCTTCCCAGAGCATTGGTGGGATCTTTCAGCTGAAAGGGCCAACTGATGGGTTGTAAAATTTTGATGTTTAATTTCAGAGTAGAAGAGAAATCCCACCCCTCCACCTTCAACAAAAGCTTCGGGAAAATGCTTCAAGACCAGTATTTGCTGCTAGCAAAAGGCTCATTGCACATAACCTCCCAGGGGAAGTCTCACAAGAGGAAAGGCTCTCCAAGACAAAGATCTCTTCCAACCAGCTGGAAAACAATATGCCTTCATTAATTTACTCAAGATACTGGGACTTCTGCAGAGCTGTGCTACAGATTTGTGCAACACCCCATAGTGCAGATCTCTGGGTTCTAAGGAAAATACAGAAGAAGAAGCCTACAATGGAGAATTCTGATTTCTGGTCTTGCATCTTGCACCCTTTATTAGGGCAGCTCAGGGGAGGTCAGGGCTCCCCTGCATTGTATATCTGCTCTATCCAGGGCTAAGTGAGCACCCAGCTGCTTCATTTTCATACCCAAATCCCCCTTTCTGAGAGGTGCTCTTGGTAGTCCCTCACTGTCCACCACAGGCAGCATTTGTCAGCCTCCAGTACACAGAAGTTGTCCTTGCCCAAATCAGCTTCCAGTCCTGATGACAGAACACAAGGTGCTCAGTGTTCACACACCTGTTCACAGCCAAGAACAGAGCCCAGGAGCACTGATTGGTGATCAAAGCCCTTATCTCCCCTACATGCTTGCTATCAACAGCTGACAGCATGTGATCAGATCCAGAGCTGAGAACAGACTTGCACCTGAACATGCTTGCCTATCACAGCAAAGTTGGCTTTTCCTCCTTAGCACAAGTCTAACCTAGACCACTACTGAGCAAACTCAGTGATCTCCAAGGACCACAGGAAAAATAAGTGCTGCTAACAAACTGTTTGATCAGTAAAGAAAAGGACTTAGTACCTCTGGGATGATTGGAAAAAAAAATGTGGAATGTAAAAATGAATGGTCACAGAAGAGAGGCTTGGCAAGCACTCCATGCCAGCTGAGCAGCCCTAACATCTGGGAGCCATGAGTGCCTCAGATCAGAGACTCTCAGTCATGCTCTGCACACCACAAAATATTTCAAAGAAAAGGGTAAGGTGGGGGCAAGGCTGCATTTACTTATTGGCACCACCCAGACACGTGCTGACAGAGGGGGCCAGGAAACCAAAGCAGTGGGAGAGGCCACCAGTCATGGCTCAGTAGGCAGGGAGGGAGTTCATCATCCACCTCCAGCAGGGCCTCAGCACAGCCAGGTTTGCTGCCAGGAGCCAGCAGTGACCATCAGTAAAGTACCACAAAGCTGCTGTCCTCAACCTACACCATATACCACAACCCTTCCCCAGAGCCAGGAGCACTGCAGCTTAACTTCCCTACTCACTGCCACCTTGAAACATAAGTAGGAAAACATGTGATCATCAGTTTTTCCTTTGTTGCTGCATTGGACTTTGCTATTGCCCATGTCTTACTCCTCACCATCATCCTAGAAACAGCAAATATTGAACAGACCAGGATAAGAAAGGGCCTAACACAGCTATGCCTCCCGCCCCCCCACCAAGGGCAACCACTATAAGGAAAAGCTACAAGTATTTTAACTTCCATACGCAAAAAGATCACATTAGAAAATACTCTGAAAGCAAAAAAAAAAAAAACTGAGAAACAAAAACCCCCAACTTCTAATGCTATTTAAAAACTGCAAAGACTTCAAGAGAGGGAAAGGTGAGTGGAGGGTCAGTCAAATACCAAAAACCCTGACTAACAACACATATACCTTTTGGCACACAAATTACCTCTCCAGACAGCTTCTGCAAGGCCTAAGCAGCTTAGCAAGCTTTTGAAAACCAAGAAAATTTGAAGTGGCTGTGAACTATGATGCTATGAATCAGGTCAGCCTTTTCTAGTGTGTCTACTGCTATAATCCCAGACTTTGGCTTTGCCTGCAACCCATCACTGAACCCTTCCACCAGGCTGCTTGTTTACCTGCAAGGAAAGATGGCTTTAGGTTGAGGTGTTAGTTTAGACTTCACACAGGTTCCCATTCCAAATTCACTACTTGTTTCCTGTTGTCATCCCACACCTTCATTTGCACAGGCAGGCTGTAAATTCATTAGCAACCTACACCATTCTTGCTCAGTTATGACAAGCACCATAAAAAAGAAATAGAAGTTATGAATGCATCAGAGTCTGCAAATCTCTCCCTTCCTCCCCATTCTGCTCTAGGCTTGTGTTTTTGGGGTTTTTTCCCTCCCCCCTTTCCTGGGAGATGTGATGAAGGAGGGTGGAGTGGCTGGGGCTACGTACAAATATTCAGCCAGTCTCTTAGCAATAAATGGATCTCAGTCAGTTCTATTATCTGTCTGGCTGTGGCTCCTATTATCTGCTGTGAATTGTAGCAGCGATCTCTGGAACAGCATTCAGGCACCATCATTACTTCCACACCCTCCAAAGACTGCACTGTAACAAGGCATGCTGGATAATACTTGCCATTAGAAGAGGGAACATAAAGGCTTCAAGCTATGACTAACACAGTAAAAGGCTCTGCATGGGGCTTTTACATTCATTGACTGGGGTTTGTTATTAAAGAAAATTCTAGGTTCAAAACCTAGACCTGCATTTTATACAGCACATCAGCTGACTTACACAAAAAGGTGATTTCAACCTGTTCTTGCTCACTTCCCCACTCCCCTCAGCTAAATCCCCATGGAAGGCTGCAGCTGGAGAGTGGGGAAGGCGCAGCACAGGCCTGCCTGGAGCTCACAGTCCCCAAATGGGGACCATAAGCCCAAAGCAGTGAATTTGTCCAGCCCAAAGTGCCTGGGAGCCTGCAAGGCACCACTAATACAAGCACCACAGGGAGCATCCAGCAATTCAGAGCTGAAAGCCTCCAAAGCAGCACTCACATGGCTCCTTGTTAGGAACAGGAGTTTTGGGATCCAAACCCACATCTTACTTTCTCGTGCTTTTCACAACCCCTCCCATTTGTTTGAGGCCCATCTCAAAAGTCTGGATTGAAATCCAATATCCTCCCCCAGGGTAGGATGAGGGTTTTAAGAGAAAAAAAACCTCTTAGGTCTCCCTCCCCTAGCCAGCAAGGCAAGGCCACAAACATGAGCTCCACCAAAACTCATTTTCTTTTGGGTTTCTACCTGGCAATGGATTGGCTTCAGCTTCCCAGGCACAAAATCTCTGGACAGAGGCTTTCCTGAAACTGGGATATTTCAGAAATCTCCCACTCCTGCACAGCTTCCCGTACACTTTTCTGACTTGGACACCTATTTCACAGCAGGGCTTAATATCTTACTATTACCCATCATTCAGCATGGCTGAAAAATTAGTCATCAACCTAAAAAGTTATTAAGAAACACTTGATACTATGATTGCTTTCCTGTGGAATGAAGCAAAGGGAAGAGGTAGGGGAGGGAAGGTGGGTCAAACCTTGCACTTACAATCAGGAAAGCTTTCCCAGTGCAGAAACAGATCTCCTGAGGAACCTCAGCCCACAGGAGAGCACCCAAGGTCCCAGCCTAGCACAGCCCCTCCACCACTGATAGCCCAGAGGCAGCTGGCAGAAGCTGCCTTAAGCAGAGCTGCTGCTCCCCAGCAGCACCTCCCATGGCTAATGTGCTCCAGCTGAAAGTCATTCCTCAGCCAAAAACTGCTCCCAGGCCGCAGCTGGGAAATGCAGCCCTTCTCCCTGCTCTGCCCTTGGGCAGTTGGGTCCAGGAGCAGGGTTGGCCACTCTCTCATCCGTGCACAGAGCAGCTCAGGGACAGGAACAGCAGCTGGCTCTGGAGCCATGGGCTGTGAAGGCCAGGGAAAGATATGGGAAATGAGGGAAGGAGCACAAGATGAGCTCCACAGGCTCTACTCAGGTCAGGGACATGCAGCTGCTGCCACCAGCGACATCTCTTATTATATCTGTGTGTACCCCAAGGCATGGCTTAGGCAGAGTACCCCAGTGCTGTTTTCCTGCATGCTTGGATGGCTTTTGACCACCCCAAACTGCTGTCCCAGGCCACCCTCTGCTCTTTCCACCACTCCTACCCAGTGTCCCAAGAGCTCCTCCAGCTCTGCAGGTGGTGTCATGTGCAAGCCTGAGCTGGAGACAGTGAATGGCACTAGAAAAAGGGGAAAGGTATAATGGAAAGATAAGGGGGACAACTGGGAGCAGTGAAAAAGAGCATGGGATTGATCACAACCACAAAAAGCAGAGAAGAACAAAGTATCACACCTCTTCGTGGCTATTTTCACACCATGCACAGTTGAACTCAAGGCATCTCTGGGTGGAAGGAGAAGTAACCTGTTGAGGAAAAACAAGAACTAACAGCCTGTAAAAACGTGGCATCTCCTTAGGCAAGATTTTTTGTGAGGTAGAGCTGAGCTATTGTGTGCACCCACTCAACCCCACCACCCTGAGAAGGCATTTGCTGGGAAGGGGCTGCCATTGGCTGAGTCCTTGTGCCCACAGCAGGGCTGGCTGGACTGGGCAGTCTGAAAAGCAACATTTTAAGAGGCTTTCTGTCAGGCAGTGCCAAATATTTGTGAGGATGTTTTGAGAAGGGAAAAAAAAAAAAAGAAATACTCCCTCCATTTTTATGTTAATAAAAACATATTTGATTTGTATACAGTTCATATGCTTCATGAAAGTGCTAATGACTCTCCCAAACAGAAGAGAAAACAGAACCTTTTTTTTTTTGCATCCCACCCTTCCTCCTGCCTTGCCCTTTTTACTTTTATGACGCAGCATTTATTTAAGTCGGAATTGTGCCCAGCTTATTCTGCCTTTCGCATGGCACATCCTCACCTCTCTTCCCACTCATAACAAAAATAATAATAACTTGCAAATCTATGTCAGTGGAAACTTGGAAAAACATTTTGAAGGGAAAAAAATCTTCTTCAAACATTAAGCACACAAGGACTCCAACACTGCCCCCCCCCACCCCTCTCCACAACTTTTTCCTTTGGTGCATACATTTTTCCAAGGTCACCTCGGAGGCTTTTCCTAGTTGGCCATTAAAACAAAAAAAACTCCGCCTGCCCCAAGAAGCACATGAAGCCATCACTGTGGCTTGGACTGTTTCCCTGTGTATGGATGCCATGGGAGAAGCAGCAGGGCGGGGTGGGGGGGGGGGGGGTGAGCTGATATTTTTCCAAGACTTTTTCTCTCACCAGAGGAGGATGAAGATGGAGTGATGAGTGAGGTTCCGTTTGTCTGGCAGCATGAGTCACTCAGCAGCAGTTTCCGATATACACTTTTTTTCTTTTTTTCTTTCCATTACAGAAATTGGTGTCATTTATTCCTTCCTCCTTCTTAAGTTAAAAAAAAAATAATAAATCCTGCTACCGTTATGCCTAATTTATTCTGGGAACTTGTCTGAGGACCCACCAAACCTGGGGGGGAAGGGTGATTTGAAACACAATCCAAAATATAATCGGCTCTGGAAGCTTTTAAAGAGACTCCTTTAAGGCTGTGCCAAACCTTAAAGAAGGAAAATACTTCCACTAAATCCCTCCCACCATGAATGGGATCCTGTATGTCTGAGGCTTTTTATTGGATGGGTGGTTTTGGGTTGTTGGTTGGTTGTTTTTTTTATATCAAAGATGTTACTCTTTCAAATAGGGTCTGAGCTCTGTGGCTTTTCAGCAGGCAGTGAATACTTGCTCCTCGGGCATGCAGTGATCTGACACAGCCCTCCCCCATGCTGTGTCGGGTTCTCATGCTAAGATCTGGCTCCTGGAGCTTGAGCTGTTGTTTTTTTTCTGGAAGCTGTTTTTTCCCCCTCTTCACCCTTTAAAAGCAAAACTAAACAGAACTAAGCTGTTTAAAAAAAAAAAAAAAAAAGCAGCCTCACAGGGCCCAGAAACCCAGCCTGACCTCCTTACTCCTGAAATATCAAAATATTCCCACTGTCTGCAGGCAAGGGCTGGTGCTGCCTGTGCTACCTCCACCAGCTCCTCTGCCTCCAGCCAGAACCAGGGGTGAGACAGGAGAAAGCCTCATCAGCAGGCAGAGAACATGAACAAGGCATCACAGTTATAGTCAAGACCACCCAATCAATGGTATTAGGAGTAATGTGTGAACATACCCAGGATTCCTCTTATTTCCAGACAAAAGTACCTCCTTTAGGTCTTGCTCCACACCCCAAACTGACCAAACCCAAGCTGTCCCTTGCTGTGACTCCCCTGTGTGGCAGAGCTGAGGCAGGCTTTAAATGGGGACAATACTAAACTGGTCCTCGGCATTACCAGAGAGCAAGGATGATTGCAGAGCCTAAGTTTAATTATTTTGATGGAAGAGTATCTCGGGGGGTAATGGAAATACTGTTGTATTTTATCTAGAGCTGGATGCCCTGCTGCCCTATAGCTCTTTCCTTCCAGCTACATGTACATCCAGGTCTGGAAATGCATACCACTGTAATTTCTGTTTTACAAGGAGCAGCATTAATGAGCCCCACAGCCTGTGGTTTTTTATTCTCTCAGATGCCACATTTAACCTCTGCTCCTCTGCCCAAGTCTCAGCTCTACCAATCCACCCTGTGCTGAGAGGCTAAAAGGAAAACAGCAGCAGGGGAAAGCAGTGCTCTAGGAGCAGAAATCTTTCCTGAGTTCAAAAGGCACAGAGAAAATGTCTGGATATTTGGTTGGAGTGAACCACATTTTGTCTGAATGCAGGCATACAGCAAAGAAGGGTCCTTTCTCTATTGACTAGGAGGTCAGGGACCTCAAGGCACTCTGCCCACAACAGCCTCATTCTTTACATGCCATAAGCAACTTCTCTTCTGCATTTCAAGTTCTTCTCTGCTGCAATGACTCCCAAAACAGGTAAGGCCCACCCTTGTACCAGCAGCTGCTCTAGTACAGACTGGAAGGCCAGAGAGGAGCTCTGGCACCCTGGGAGCATCTCCTGTTTAATTAACATGCTTCTGATAGGGGACAGCTGCAGCTCAAACATTTCATTGCTCTTCTTTCTCCCTGTCCTGGAGGAGCGAGCGCTTGTGGACTGCGCCAGCACAACGTGCAGGTGGCTGCAGCAGCAGGAGTGGCTGTACCCAGAGCTGTCCCCTCGGAGCACAGGGTGACTCGGAGAGCTGGCTCTCCTGCCTGCTGGCTCTCAGGTGGCCCCTGGAGCACGGGGTGACTCGGAGAGCTGGCTCTCCTGCCTGCTGGCTCTCAGGTGGCCCAGGTGCCTGTGTGTCCCCAGCCAGGCCTCGCCAGGCTGACCACTGACTCCTGTTTGCTGCTTGGTCACTCAGCTGCTTGGGCCTGCAAAGCTTCTTGGAGACCCCACAAGAAATACTCCCCCTCAGTTCTGATTTCCTGTTTACAATGACATCTTGGGATGTGCTTCCAAGCCAGTGTTTAATCCTTTCACTCTGTCACATTGATTTTGAATCATTCTGGTTTAAGGGTTATGAGTACCAAGACAAATATTTTTTATGAGTCTCAAACCACAAGTATCTTTTTTGACCTTATTTTTAATTTAATCACAAATAATCCCAATTTAGCTTGACAGGATCCAACTTCCACAAGCTACCAGAGGCTGCCTGATTAAGACCCAGCTTCATGAAAGCAGTTGTTTAATGAAATTTCAAGGCAGCTCTGAAAGGAATAGTTTCAGACCTCCGACCCCACAGTAAAAAAAGGTGCATAACCCCCTTTGGGAACACAACACAAACTGTTCTGTAAGAAAATTGTGCTCATGCATCTTTACTTTCCTTATGCTTTAGTTTTCAGTAGCTGCTAAAATGACTGGCATTTCTCAAACACAGGCAAACATTATTTATTAAAGGAAATTAAAATTCCCTCCCTGAACAGCCAGAGGGTCCTCAGTCTAGGGCACAACCTCAGAGAAATCCAGAGCATGGAGGCACTGCTGACTCCGAGCACTACCTCATCCATCCATGGATCAGTGGCTCCTTGCAGCTCAAGAGAAGCTCAATGGAAACTGAAGCCTCTATGCAAGCAATACCATGGCATTTTCTGTAAAGGCAGCTTGCAGCAGAAAGCTCAGTGTGGTTTTTTTCCCTTTCTTGACCATCATGACCCAGCTGAATGTGTTTGCTGAATGTGAGGGAACCCAACCTAAACATTGTAAGTTAAAGGGAAGAAAAAGTCAACCTCACATCAGGTTTTTTGTGCCAGACCTCACCATATAGAGATGTGCAATTATGGAATTTCCTGAAATACATTTTTGCTAGAAAGAGAAGTGGATAAAGGTTACATGGGACTCTGAAGAGCCTCATGAAAGGATACAGGATTTCAACCAAAAGATCCACAGAGTGGGGAAAGAAAACCACAGTATCCAGTTTCAGGTGGCAGTCAAAGTCTGAGCTCTCAAATACATGTGATAAAGAAGGTATCCACAAGCAACATGTGCCAGCATGGGGTTCAAGCACTGATTATACCTGGAGGCAATGGTCCCTGTGTGCCTTGCTAGATCAGTGTTGCTGGCATGAGCCTGCTTATTCATTCCCAGGAAAAAAAATATGTTCTTTTAAAGCAGTGTGTTCTAATATAAATTTCTCTGGCCTTCCTCTAAAATGTCAGCACTTCTGGTCAACTGCTCAATATCATCAAGAGAGAGCTGGAACATCTCACTGCTCAAGAGCCCACATCTCATCTGCCACAGGGCCCTGGGACAGGCAGGATTTCTTCAGCCTTCATTGCATTCCAATGTGCTCACTCACACAGGTTTGTGACCTTTTTAAGGGTCGTGTTTTTCCTTTTTTCCTTTTCTTGTCCTGGTCCTTGCAAACCCTAATTATGAGCCCAAGGTCATTATCAGTGATGTCAATTATGCAATGGCTGAGCAGCTGCTCCCCCTGTTGCTGGTCTAATAGTACCATGTTGAAGGAGACAGCAGAATTTCTTGTGCCATTTAAAATTTGCTATATCATGAGTTTCCTTTCAATTGCAAAAGCAGAAAAACAGCTTGAGTACTTTTCCTCCTACATCTTTACTTCAAGCTGCTTTTACAGTCCTCAGTACATCTTTCAGCATCTCATGCCTTAAATACATATCCCAAGGGTAATAAAGAGGAATTAAAAAAGACTAATTTTTCCCAGATGGTACCCAAAGTCATCTATGAACACAATGATAGGAACTGCTTTAAAATAAACTCTACTGGCAGATTCTGACTATGGGAGAACAGGGCAAGTGGCCATTCACATGTTACAAAGTGCTGTGCTGGGTACTAAATACAACTGATCCGGGGTGAGAATGTGGGGGCAGCTCAGGAGAGAAGAGCAGTGTTGAGCATGCCATGAAATGAAAGGGGGCTGCCTGTCTTCACCTTCATAGATTTTATAACAGTTTAGATAACTAGAAGGAGGTAGCCCCAACAGCAAACTATCAGTTATCAGTGATTTCCTCCTCTGTGCAGGGTGAGGAGTGTGGTGTGCCACATCCCACCATGTAGGAAGTGTTAACAAGCACTCGCTTTTTCATGGCAGGCATCTGGTAGCAAATATGAAAAAGAGACCCAACTCTTCCCCTTTCACATATATTGCATATTTTTTCCTTTTTCACCATCTTGGAAGATAGAAGGTATCTGGATTCACATGGGGTGGCATTCTCTGTGACTTGCCTCACAATGTCACCAACACCGGCACCAGTGGGAAGCACCCATTTGCCAAATTGAAGTTTGGCTTTAGAAGAAATCCATTTCAGTGCCTCTTTTATATAAAGCAATGCTAACAGGATGTTGTACAGAGGAACACAACTATCTTTTAGTCTGCACATCATCTGTTCATAAATGGGTATCTCTGTTACTGAGGAGCTACTGGGCTCCTCTCTCTCTCTCTCACCTTCTTACTTCCCATTCCCAATTTCTACCTTGCAAAACTCCTACTGGAGCCAGGCTAAAGCTGAGCTCTTTCTTGCTGAGTACTAATCCCAAGAAGGAAAACCAGCGGTCCAATTTATTGTCTTGTTGATGCTTACACAATCCCATCCCCGTTCCAGTGTTTGCACTGCCCCTTCTTATTGCATTAACGAGGTTGGAAAGCAAATTAAAAAACCCTGCCATTGTCAGTGCAGCCAGAAGCTATGACTCAGAAACACAGAGCCTGCAGATGTAGTGAGTAAGATGGAGCTTTTTCTCCCCACACCCCACACTTTTTTTAAAAAAATAATCTCATTAGAAAAATAGAAAGACTTCAAAGAATTTGACTCTTTCTCAAAATTACTGTATGATTAAGGATTTTTGGTGGAGCCACCTTTTCAGCTAGCTCCAGTGACGGGCAAGGCTCTCCAGGCTGCCAGCTTTGCATGGTCTAAGCAACTCCAGAAGCTGGAATACCTCCTGATGATGCCCTTAGGGTTAGTGCATCTGGGCTTTAACCATGCAAGATCCAGAACTCTCAATGCCTTCAGACTTTGAGAACTTCCTGCTTAGGCCAAGAGGATGCTGTCAAAACAGACTTCTTTACTGAGTGACTCAGTGCTGCTTTCAGTCCTTGCCAGAAGCCAAGTACAGAGGCATGAGGAAAACAAACACAAGTTACTGAAGCATTTCAGAGTTTTCAGAAAAGTTTGGTTCAGCTTTAATTCCAGTAAAGCTCAGAGAAGGATGAGAGAAGGATGAAGCAGAAAAATATTTCCTAACCAAATTCCTCATGCAAAGGTTCTTAGTACACAACACGTGTAAATTTTACAACAGTTTTGCATTCCTGGTCAGGACTCACCCGGTTCCATGATTGGAATAGGCACATACAGAACTCATGGAAAAATGCCCTAAAGATACCAGCTGAAGTTTTGCCTTCAGCTCTACTCCCATAGCCAACCAACCTCTTGGGAGGTTTTTTTTTTAATTTTTTTTTTCCTTCTTTTTTTTTTTTTTTTCCCCTCTTGTTTTTCAAGCTGTATAATCACTTTATGGAAGAGCCTGGCAGACACCAAAGGCTGCATGCACACAAGCATGCTTGCTGGGAACTCTCCCCCAGGAATGCTCAGCTTGGATCTTGCCAGCTTTTCATCTAATTCAAACATTAGAATAACAGTTTTTGAAAACAAAATAGTCCAAATATATTTAAGTGTGAAAACCAAAGCTATATTTGCCTAAAATTGGAGAAAAAAAAAATGAAACCCCAGATATGCTCCAGAAAACCCTTCCATGCCAAAGCCTGTCTTGGATCTGTATTCACACACTCTTTTGTGGGTTGTTTGTGATTAACATCAGTTTGGCACTGGGGAAAAGGAACCATTGAATACTTCATCAGCTTCTTCCCTTCTGCCTCCCTCCAGAAAAAGGACCATAGTTTAAAGTAGGACACCAAAGCAGTAACAGCCACCACCATCACCCCAAGCTTGTGATAATGCCACAAAGGCAAAATAGTTCAACAAAAACATTGACTTTCCATGAAAAAAAACTAATGTAACCTAATCTAGGCCAAACACTGCAATATCGTCTTTGTGACAACATAGTTAATTCCTAACATCACTGAACAGGAAAGGGAAGTCCAAGTCCCTGAGAGTACTGCTACAATTATATTAACTTTAACCTTTTAAAATTTCTTTTAAATGTAACTGTCTACCTCATGGGGCTTATGACACTGTGACTTGGAACAATTTAGCATGCCTACTCTTTATTTTTGAACATGTATCTCCTATACACGCATACACACAAGCTCAAATCTGTCTTAATGAAATTTCCCTAGTCTTCAAAACTACCAGGAGAGCTACACAACCGTACATGGAGCTCCAGCCTACAAACCCATCAGGAGCTCAGGCTGTGCAGCTGAGCCCAGGGTCCAGACATGGGCCCAGCCCTCCCCCCAGCTCCAGAACATCCCTTGGCACACGCAGCCGCAAGGAAGGGTGGCCCTTGCTCCTCCACACAAAGATCCATTTATCTTGATCAGTAGCCTATCTGCAGGCTGGCTAATGCCAACAGACTGTAACCACTGATAATGGACCTTAATAACAAACTGGTGTGCTAAAGCAGTGCAGCAAATCTCGGATGTTGTTTTCTTCCATCTTTACAGTTATTCAGAGTAAAAACAGCATTTATTTCCCCCCAAAAATAAAAAAAAAAAATGTGTCATATTAATCAAACTAGTTAATGAAGCAACTTGCAAGTTGTTAGAAAAATTCACTTGGCATGCAAAGTCCAAGGCTTACAAATTTAGGGAATTCATTAGACTATCTTCCTTATGTAGGACAAGAGGAGTTAACTGGCTTTTTAGACAAAATAGAGCCTCTGATTCATCACTGCACCAACTGACTAGCACAGTAAGACCAATTTAGGCAGTTTCTAACAGACTACAGAACCCAAACCAAACAGTCAACAAAATTAGACCAAAAACCTGTGCTTCAGTGGGGGGGGGGGGTAGATTCTGACCCAGCCATAAATCATCAACTGCAGGTTCTTCAGCTGTTGTTTGTGCAGTCACACTCCCCTCTTCAAACTCACTGGAGATCCAGAAGACAACTTCAATGCATTCTCCCAATTAAATAGCTCGTTTGGATCTAATACAATGTTTATTGACTCCTGGGCCTGTATTGATTCTGAATAGGCTACAGCTAAGGTTTAGTAAATGCCTTGGAGATAAATCAGCATGCAGGTAATAAACTGCAGATCACATAAGCAAACATTACTTAATTATATTCCTATTAATATATTGAGTCTGTAATGAATTTTTGAGCCATTTAATTATCAATTTGACAAGATAATCTAGGGGTAGTTAATGATGGACCAGGAAATTGTTAAAAAAACACAGACACTTAATAAGTCTCCTAACTGACACTGAATTAACTTGCTTTAGCTGTCTGGTTAAATAGACAGCAGTTAATTACTGAGTGCTTAGGCAGTCTCACAATTTTAATATATGACCCTCTTTGCTATGCAGTAACTATACAACAGGGGACATGGGGTTTTCTCCATGTATTTCCTTCTGATGGCTGAATTATTGGCTGCTGTAACCACTTCTGCCTTCAGTAAGATTCAGCAGTTGGGCCTTTATTATTTACAAATACAATGGACTGTTCCCTTTCTTTAATGGTAAGAAATCATTGTGTGTTTTAGTCCCTCCAGGATTAACAACAAATAGGGAATTTCTCACTCCTAGCAGGGGTAGCAGTTTGAAAATGGAAGCAGCTGCCTTGGGGCTCCAAGTGGTCCCTGGACAGGCAGAGATATCAGCTAGATACCCTGGCTAGCCATGAATGTCTGACTTTTGCTGTCTACATATTCATGAATATCCAAGAAATGCTCTACCCAGTGCAGAAGTGCAGCTCCTTATTTGGATAAAATCCGACAGTTCCCTGCAACAACGGGATCAGCACTGACTCATACCAGGATGATCACTTGCCATAGTGTTTTGGGTGCATAAAAAAAAATTAAGGGAACGGAGCCAGCCAAGGCAGCACCAGAGACAAGTACTAACAGTTCATCCCAGAGGTTAACAAATAAGGGTAACAAGTAGTAATAGCTGTGACACCTTCTCTAGGAGTAGCCTCAAGCTACACTGGGGAAATGCAGCTTCCTTGAGCTGGGGAAGTGGTGGCACTAGCTGGTTTGAAATGTAAAACACTGCTGATAATCCCGGGCTGTGCATGAATAAAACATTGTAGATCCTTAATCGACTGGAGAAAACACTCTTCTTTAAGAAAAAGACATTTCAGGAAGTAGAAGCAGTGTTGTTTGGCTCCAGGAGTTCAGAGGCCCAGAGTCATCAGTCTCTCCTATCATTAGCTTCAAGAGAAATTTTCAAGTGCTGGTTCTTTTAATTTATTTACTTTGGGGAGCCTTTGAGAATGAAGCCTTTTTCCACAGTAATTCTGCAGCCTAAAAGATTTTCTCCAAAAATAAATAAAAACATTCATGCAATAGCACAAATCCAGGAAGAAGGGCTTAAAAAAGCCACCAAATGTTTTTGCTACTGGAAAACTTGAGCAGAAGCCCCAGGGACCCTTCCTCAGCCACACATTTGCATGGCAGTGCAATGACACCAGCAACATCATTTTGCTCCAAAAGCCCTTAGCATCTGCGATAGTGTTAAGTAGCAGGGTTAATGGGCAGAGTCCTTCATCACAGCCTCCTGAAGGTACAAATTCAGTGGAGACAGCCCTCAGTTTGGGAACTAAGAAGTCCTTGTGAAATCTGTGTCTCTAGTGGCTTTATTAAAGTCATGTCATGTTGTGCACAGCGAGGCCAAAAAAGACTGAGCAGGGCTGTTTCAAGGCACAGTTCCCAAGGCACCATTCTCCAGCTTCACTCAAGTAAGAAATAGAAAAGTTTCTCTCACCTTTGGTTGAGGGCAGCTTTGACACCTGAGGAGGCTCTGATGGCTGCTGAGGACACCCCAGTCTTCAGCTTGAGCAGAGCTGTTTAAGTGGTCCTGCAGGCCCGTTCTGCCCAAGGAGGGCAAGAAAAGCCAAAGGAATCTTTGCCACCTCCAAAGCATTGGTTCCTCCAGGTTTATCAGTGATACAGAGAGAGGGAAAGGATCACGTCTTGGCATTTTGGCCAGCACCCCCAGAATCAGCACTGGTTTGTCATCAAGGGAGCAATGACCTCCCTTCAAGAGGTACCGGATCATTTTAGGGCAGATCACCATTAGATCAAACATCTACACTAAGTCTCCTCTGAGAGAGGGAGCAGTAGTTGAGGTTGGAAGGGATTCACAGCCCTTCATTTTGTGCTGCAGGTGGGACCTTGGCAAATTCACAGATCATTCCTTCAGGGCAGAAAGGGGGAAGCAGGGCTGAATTTAACCCCTTGCTCTCTGAAAGAGAAGACACCACTTTCCCTGCACTGACACCAAGCCAGCAAGGTCACAGCCCGGGCTGTGCTCTGCAGGATACTTGCTCATGCTGAGGCTTTTCAGTAGAGAAACTATTTTGACAGAGATGTCAAATTTACCACCAGCTCTGCATGTGGAACTCAGCACATGCATCAGCAACATGCTGTGGTAACTCTTAAAACCCTCTTTTGGACTCAGCACCCCCTGGGATGTCTGGAAACAAGCACAGCCTATGGTGTTTTTGGATGGGCTAGTGATGGAGCTGTTGGCCATGGCATGAAGCCCTGCTCTGGCCTGGGAGGTCAAATCCTGGCCCTCAGGATCCTTGGTTAGTGCTGCTGTGGTCCAGAGCCAACTGAAAGTTGATGTCCTGCTCTCCAAGACTGTTGCCCTGTAGGCTCATTCTTCGTGATTTCTGCTCAGAATGGGCAAGACTGTCCCATTTCCTCAGCTGCTGTGCCCTGCTGGGGCTGCAGATGTGGGCTGTGTGTCCACCAGCCCTTCAGCTCTCCTCCCCAGCACAGATGAGCTCTGCAGCCCCTGCACATCCCTCCTCCTCTTGCACAGATGGTTGCCGGGATTTCTCTTTGGCTGCTGCTTTTGGGCCCAGCTGCAGGAGGGCTCTGCTCCAACACAGGCTCAGCTGGGCGAGCACAATGGGAAAACAAAGGCCCACTCGCTGGGGATCTAAGCTTTTTCAGCCCCATTTCCTTTCCCAATGCTTTCATTTCCTCCGAGTGAAATGCTGCTGAAAGGAGGACACTGTGGCTGCTGCCTTAGGCATGGGGCTTGGATGTCACTAGTTGCTGCTTCATCGGGGTCAGGGATTTCAAAGGGGCCTTCACTCAACTCCTCCCAGAGAGATAGTATTTCTCCTTAAATAGGTTTACCCAAGCAATCAGTAGAGACCTGGGTTCACTCTAACTTAGAAACAACTGGCCTTGCCTGGCTCATGTTCCTACAGCTCATCCCAGAAGAGGTGCTGGATATCCTGGAGCAAGTGCAAGCAAGACAAAGCCTAGCAGGGGCTTCTTAATTTTATCATTTGCTTTGCAGTTTTGAAGGCACCCAAAAAATCCAAGGATACACTTGGGAAATCGGGAGGAACTGGGTAGCTCGTGCTTTGTCAATTACAGCATGGAGCTGGAAAGAAGAGGAGGGCATAAAGTGGCCTATTTTATAGCATGGCTTTACTGCCACTGCCCCTGACAACGAGGGACTAGGGGAAAGTTCCATGTTGGAGAAAGGGAGGCTGTATTCCTTTAAAAGCTTTTTTGGCAGGTGACCTTATTCTTGCCGGAGGGAGAAGGCGTCAATGTGCGCGTTTGCTAAGGAAGGAACTAACATTCCCTGTCTTTAGAGGAACCTTTAAGCTGAATCAGACCGAGCTGAACTTCGGGCGGAACATTCTCCCGGGGCGAGCTCAGTCCCGGGCGGGCTCCCCGGGCCCCCTCAGTCCCGGGCGGGCTCCCCGGGCCCCCTCAGTCCCGGGCGGTCTCCCCGGGGCCCCTCAGTCCCGGCCGGGCTCCCCGGGCCCCCTCAGTCCCGGGCGGGCTCCCCGGGCCCCTCAGTCCCGGCTCCGGGAGCCGCGGTGCCGGGCCGCGCTGCGCGGGCCGGCCGGCAGAGGGCACTGGCGGAGCGGGACTGGCTCGGCCCACCTGGAGCCGCCGGGCCCAGCGGCACCTGCTCGGCTTGGGCAGGTCCCTCAGGGCTCTCACCGTGAGGGCACCGGCTACGGGAGTGAGCACTGGGGTCCTTGGGCAGCCCAAATCTCTCCTAAGGATGGATGTCTTCCAGAGGACAGGGATAGAAATAAGGCATCTCTGAGGAAGGAGTCTGGCAATGTGGCACCTCTCTTCCCCTCTCGCATTCACCCAGCCTCTGTCCCATGACCTGCACTCTGAACAGCCTCTGAACAGCTGGGGGACATGGGGATTTTTGGAGCTGGAACACCATCCCCTGTCCCTTGGCTGACTCTGGCCAGGACCCCCAT
Source organism: Agelaius phoeniceus (assembly GCF_051311805.1). Taxonomy (NCBI): domain Eukaryota; kingdom Metazoa; phylum Chordata; class Aves; order Passeriformes; family Icteridae; genus Agelaius; species Agelaius phoeniceus. The sequence continues at coordinate 16,795,776 of NC_135274.1, forward strand.
TTCTGGAGACCCACCCTCTTGCAGCCTGCAGAGCCCTCACTCCCATTGACAAGCACGTTTGTTTTATTTCAAGTTTCACAAAGTGACATGGGCTGTGTTATTTGAGCCCAGGACCCTCCTTGGGCTGTTGGCCGCTGTTTCCCAGTGCTACACCTCTTCCCAAGGAGGGGAACCAGCCAGCTCTGCCTGCAACCTGCAGCTCCAATGCAGGCAGGCAGCTCATGCTGACAGGGCAGCCAAAAATACCATGTGCAGCTGGGGGTGGCAAAGAGGGGTACACAGGAGCGTGGGGCAATGGCAGCACCTGGTCCCAACTTGCACAAGGGTTGCAATGGGGCTGCAACCCAGGAAAAAGCCCTTCCTTGGAGACCCTCAAACCATGAACGGCAGGAGCAGCACATCGCTGGAAGTGACTGGTTTGCTCCAGTAGCCTCTTTACAAGCACCAAAGGACAGCTGTTTGGGGACCGCTGGGTTTTTAAAAGGCCACTTACGAGCTTTAACACTGCGCTGGGGGAGAGGGAAAGGAGAAGGGGGGTCAGGGAGGGGTGGTTGCGTTGACTGCTTAGGACTTAAAGCTGTAAACCTCTTCTTCCCTCTCTCATTGCTGGGACATTTTTATTGGCGAGATGAAGGGAGACAGAGCACAGCTCCACAACTTGCTCTTCTTCTAGAGGTTAATGACCCAGTTAGCAGCTCTTGGCTGCATTTCCCGACATTTTGCAGACATCAAGACCCGTCTCCCTGCCAAGTACATTCTGTTCCCTGGAGCTCGGCCAATGCATCTCAGATTACTATGTAATGCGACAAAGAGGGAGAGCTGGAGGTGAGGGTGGGGGCTGGAGGGGAGATATGGGAGCCGTTGGGGAAGGGGCAGGAGAGGGTGGGAGAAGGGGAAACACCACTTCTAAATTTAACAGCTAAGATGGAAATGAAGCTCCCAAGGTGCTTATTTGCTGGATAAAACGTGAATCCCGGGATGAATTGGAGTGATGCTTCTGGGAAACAGATGCAATCAGCAAATAATTCCCCCCTAGGGACTATGCAGGCCTGTGCTTCCTGGATCTGCTGACAGTCAGGCTCTGCTTCTGATGCCCTTGTGCCCAGGACAAATACTGCTGGGGAACTGGGGCTGCTTTCCTGAATGACAGTCCAGGATCCCAAGAGGGACAGGGGCTTAGACAGGAAAATGGGGAATGGGGGGATTGAAGAGGATGAAGTTCCTATATGGTGTTTTATGTATCTTTTTGCACCCAGAGCACATGATGCTGCTCAGGCACTGTGCTTGGCGAGCCTGGTGCTCCAGATCCTGACACTTTCACAGTAAAGGAAGCAAGGTCAGTCCATGGGGAAGGCTCTCCTGGCTGTGGTTGAACTTGTGGCTTGCAGAGGGGCTGAGCTGCCAAACTGGCTGGTAGCTGGTGCTTGCCATTGTTAGAAACCAACTTGATCCTGCACTCCACACATGCCCTCAAGCCTTTCCCCAGTGACCAGTCTGGTGTCCTCTCCCGAGCCATGCTGGGATCTTCCCCTGTAGCTCTGAGGAGATTCCGTGGCCATAATATGCACTACAATGCCCTTGGCCCTTGTAAACCTTTCCTCACAGGCTTCATGTGCCACATTTCTGATTAAAACCACATTGTTTTCTAGTTGTTTCTTTGAACCAGAGACCCTCACAATGTTGACAGTGTTGACAATTAATCTTGGGGTCCTGACCTGAGAGGAATTCTTGCAATCCCTCTTCTCCCAGGCTGGCATCTCTGTTACAGTTTTCCCATGCTACCTAGGTGCATTATCTCCTACTAATTCGGCTCTGGACATTTGTGAACCTTCTCTTCAGAGCTGCTTTAAAACCCCTCCAGCCAGACCTGCAGACCCATCGTGCCCTGGGCTGCTGCACCACTCTGATGATGTGCCACAAGCCTTTCTCCATTCAGGGCACAGTTTCTGGCACATGGTCATGCCAGTTCTCAGCCCAAACCTTTTCCAGGTTTGGGGTTTCTTTCCCTCCCACCTCCTACACTTGTGTCAGCTCCACATGGTCTGAGCATATTGCTCATAGACACCCCAGCTGTGGGCACCTTGCCTGAGTCCTACACTGATGTAGGAGCTCATCCAGTTCCACTCCTGCTGGGACATAGCCATGGTCCCAGTTCCAGCCCATTCCCTCTGCTGTTCTGCCATATCTGCCTGCTCCCACGTTGTCTTTCTTGGTCCAGCCTGGCCTCTGGGGCACAGGATGTGTGGGGTCCCCTCTCCTGCTGCTGGCCATTGCCTGCCTGAGCCTCCTGGCACAGCTCTCGTGCAAGATGTGCTGGGAAATGAGCCTTGAGAGTCACCTCTGACAGAGGGGTGTGGGCAGGCTCAGGAGCAGTGCGTGAAGGTGGGACCCCAGTGAGCAAAGCAGGAGGCCTGGGGAGAGCTCAGGGGGCTGACTCACACAAGGTGTCAGAGCCTGCTCACAGGACCTGAGATACCCCACAGCCTGGCCCATGCCAGCCTGCAAGCACAGTCAGGCAGGGTTGGCTCCCAGAGCTGAGAGAAAGGGTTGTTCCCCAGCACTGCACCAGGTCATGCACCAGGCTGAGGATCTGCTCCCCCCTTCAGAGATGGTTGGATGGAGCCAGGCTTCCAGGCAGCACCTCAGGGCTCCCACCCTGCTCCACAGGCTGGAGAGACCCCTTTGTGCCATCCCTCAGGATGCTGCCTTGTGAAATGGGAGGAGAAGAAACACCAGAGGTCTGCCTCAATGGGACTGCTTATCTCCCTGGAGCAGAGCCCTCCCTCCTCTTCAGGAATTATTTCCTTGAAAGACACAAACCAGCACAAAACTGCCTCTTGCTCAGCTCCATCTGCCACGTGGGGGTTGGATGCTGGGAGGCCACGGTTGCTCACTGCATTTGCCAGACAGACATGGCTTTAGGAGGATTTTTCACTATGTACAGCCTAAAGAAGAGATGAGTTGGGTTTACCTGTACCAGGAGGTGCTCAGGAAAGTCCTGGAAAAAAAAAGAAGAGTGTTTTTATGGAGAAGAGGTTCCTCAAAAACCACAATGAATGCCAGCATCTAAAAATCTGGCACTGCATCATTTCACTGCTGAGCATCTGTCCTCGAGGCCAGCCCCACAGACAGAAAGTCATCAGGGGCCAAAGCATCCTTTGAAACACAAGCCTTGGCTAACCACAAACATGCAACCCTCCTGACTTCTAAGCCACATGTCAGCCTCCTCCAAAGGATGAGAAGGTTCAGACACAGTCCCGTGATGTAGGACAGTTGGGAGGAGGGCAGAGGTTGAGGAAGGAAGGAGCCCTTCCTCCCCAGGAGGAGCTGGGTAGAGGCATACACCAGGCATACCCCAAGTCTCAATTTTCCAGCAAAGTCATCCCAATCCTCTTTATGTGGCTCCTGTCCTTCCCCAGCAGATGCCCAGTATGGAGATGAGCCCACCTCACACACTGTGCTTGATGCTGCACAAACCCAGCCTGCAGTGATGGTCCTGGCCCCACACCCCTGATATTCAACTGCCCAGCAGAGCTGCTACAAGTCAACAATGCCCAGCCAGCACGGAGGGCACAGATGTGCAAATGGGGAAAAACCTGCCAGAGGCATCTCAGCATCTGGTACAATGCTAAGAAGACTTGGGTTGGGACAATTATGGTTTAAGTATTTCTATTACCCATGCCAGAAGAAGTGTTTGAGCTCTTATCAGGGTAAATAATAGCAGGTAGGTGACTGTTAAGTTCACAATGCTTTTTTTCCATCCTTCCCTTTCCCCACAGATCTGTGCTGGAGTAGAAATCATGGCAGTAAACAAGCATCAAGGCCAACACATATAAAATGTTCCAGTCCTATTTGTGGGGCAGGGTGAGCCAGGCATGCACTAGCTGGGCCCTCCATGTCACTTGTATTACGGAAGTAGGGACATGAGTAGGGAAGCTCATCCCAAAAGCTGAGACTTTTTGCTGTTTCAGGAGACCAGCAAAGACCTCATTTCTGTTTCAATTGGCTCTTGAATTTACCAACTCACAGAAACCATCAGGCAGTTTTTTATGCAAACTACAGCCAGTCCAGGCTCAATTCCTCACCTTTTAACATCACCCCAAGATCCACCTGCCTCAGGGAGAAGTAACCCAAGTTGAGCACAGCTCATTAGTCCAGTGTGGGCAGGGCAGAAAACAGTAAGCTGAAAGTGCAGCAAGGAGGATTTAACTTTGGCCCATCTCTAACTGTTTTAAATAACAAACACAGTTAAGCACTGAAATCATTGCCTAGGGGGTCTGTGAGGTCTGTATACTCAAATGCTTTCAGGAACAGGACAGAGGCAAACATCTGTCTGAGCTAGCTTGGGTCCAGCTGATTCGATGTTGTGGTAGGGTATGGACCAGGTGAACTCTAATGCATTGGCCTTTCCCATCCCAATTTCCAGATGTGTTTGTTCAGCTCCTCTCTGTCACATGCTGACCCCTCCCTGTGTGTTCACAGGATGTGTGGCACACTGCTGAGCCTGGTGCTGAGCACATTGGGCTGACTTGTGAAATCATATTTTCCTTGAAATTAGGATGAGTTGTGAGATATACATAAATGTATAGAATAGCAGAGAATATTTATTAGGGTTGAAATTAACATTGATTGATTTGATTTTTGCTGATTAGGTAATTATGAGAACTAAAGGGGTAATCACCTTTTCAACGAGGAAATGAAACAATCATCCAAGCTAGACAAGTCCTGAGTTTCTAATTTGAGCAGAAAAAAAAAAAAAAAGAAAGCTACAGGTGAAGAGGAAAGAGCAATATCTGTGCCCTGTTGCCTTTTACTCTCGAAGCAGACATGGACTGGGACTTTTCCCTCCATGGTCATCTCAGTTTTATCCATCCATATATCTTGGGAGATGGACTGAGGAGAGATGCAAGGGTTAGCCTGGGGAAAGCAGTGCAAGGTGCAGATTTTGGCTTAGTTCACACCCAGAGGAGGAAGAAGCCTTTCCTGCCCTTCTCCACCTCACCAGAAGTATGAACAGTTCTGTCAAGTCACTGACAGCTGAAATGAGCCTCAGAGGAGCAAGTCCAGCCTCACTACCCTCCCTAGACAGGTCTCTTGCACACCTGCAGCCCCCCAGGGGCCCTGTCCCCCAGGCTGACCCCCAGACTGGTTCACTGGATGTTTGGGATATCTCCAGGCCTCATGTCTTGGTGCTCTGGGACTTCTTCCCCAGTCAGCAACAGGAGAAAAGGCCACCAAGGGCAGACCTTGGCCTCATGCCCCGTGCCCAGCAATTGCCACCCCTTGTTGCCTTGTGTAGGGCTTGGACACCCATCCAAGTGCCACGATCCCTTGTTCCCACCTGGGTCATAATGGAAACCAGGATGAAGGGACACTCTGGAAAGCCAGCTACCATCAGTCCCTTGAAAACAAAACAAACAAAGGCCTTTTCTCAGCTGCAGTGGCATGAACAGAGCTTAGTCCCCCTGGCTGCTCCAGGATGTGGCAGAGATATATCAGGGAAGAGCAGCTGTCAGCATGGATGTGCCTAAAATTAGCTCAAAGAGAAGGTTTCCTCCATTTATTTATTTATTTGCTCCTTAAAAGGTCCCTTCTCATTAGATGCAAATTCAGCACAAAAGCTTCAAGCCAGTACAAAGGCACTGCTAATATTTTTCAATTACACTGAGAGGAAGGTCACAGCACTTTGTGTTTGAATTTCTACTTGGCATAGAAGCTGTGGCAAAGGGGGGACTCTTTGGAGATTTGGCTAAAGGAATGTATTTGGAAGAGCTGCACCACGTGCAGCAGTTTCAGCTGGTGAGCTGGTATGCTGGAGACCAGTGTGTCACTTCTTTGAGGTTTTAGGTGCCCCAGGAAGAAATAATGGAGAATGGGTCTCTAACCTTAATTTATTTCCTTTCAGATATACACACACTCCCTTCCAAGAGGTATTATATTATACATTATGGCATCTGCTTTCATCTGTTTGCCAGCTTATGCTTACCATCCATCTTTCCCATCCTCTGATAATTCCAGGACTCCCTCATCAATTTCACTCCCTCAGACTGTAGGGGAAGAAAGGGAGTGGAAAAATCTTAGAGATACTAGATTCCAGCAAGTGTTTTGTCAAAGTAAATTACCTCAATAAGGCCTTTTGTAAGCAAAAGACTGGAGAAAGAATTCCCTCCTTCTTAGAAAAGAATCCACATATGGCATAGATCCATAGGAAAGCAGGCTTGATCACTTCTGCTGCTCAAGGGACCATCTGTTAATTATAGAACTCACAGAACTTCATCTCATCACCTCTGTTTGGCTCATGACCCAGAGACTGAAATGGGAATACCTATACAGACATTTAGAAGAACTGAAAAATAATAAAAAAGAAATCTAGGGAAAAAAACAACCCCAAATTTCTTTTAAAGTACCTAATCCATCCCACACATCTCAGAATAACACCTTAATATTTCTTTGTGCATACCCCTGGAATGGGCTTTTCAGGACACAAGTGTGCCTTCAAACTCCTCCTGACACCTTTCTCTGCAGTGACCCACAGACATCCAGGAGCTGACTCCTGAGGTTGCTGCCTTTGTGCAGACTTGCTGCTCTCCCAGCTGCCTTCCCTTGCTGCCTTTCATCTCCTACTCTGCTTACTGTATTTTTTGAGGTGAGGAATTGCCATCACCATTGCAGGGAGGTGCCGGGCAAGCCTGGGGCAGGGGGCTGCTCCTGCAGCGTGGAGAGGTGATGAATGAAGTGAGCAGTGAGTGGCAGCAGCACCTGCACACAGTCATGCTATAATGCAACATTTCTGGTGGAGCCTGGTCAAGTTATGCCACAATCTTTGTCTCCTGACTCTAAAAGTATTTGGACCCCAGTTTGTGATTTGTACAAACAGGGGAGGCCGTGCACCACAACTCTGTGCTACTGGAGCATAAATCATAGGTGGGCTGGAGCACTGGCTCTGAGCAAGCCATTCCATCTATAGCCAATCTCCATATTCAAGGTCCAGGAGCAGAGTTTCCAGACTGCAACTTCAATGTTTTCTGATCCACCAAGTCAATTGAATGCACATGCAAGCTGGATCTTGAGATTTTATGGCTTTTTAATGAGAATGTGAGAACTATTAACACTTTGCATAAGCTCTTCCCTAGAGACAGCAATCCTGTTCAGGGTTAAAGGCCTGCTAGAGCTACCTGCTTACCACATCTTTATCCTCTTGTCCAGGAAAGTACATCAGGGAGCAGAAAGTCAAGCATCTCAGAGTACATCTGGCTTAAAAGACCAGCCCCCCTGCCTCATATCGCTCATCCGTCTGCTCTGATGGCATCAATGTTGCTCTGCACAGCACTGCAAGTACTGCTGATTGCAGAGCAGCAGCAGGAAGATGGGAATCATTAAAGCAACTCAGCCAAAGCCCTGTAATTAATTAGTTAGAAAAGCATCTTGGCGTTATTAGAGAGGCCTCAGCAGAGGAAGCGACACCTCTGTTCTAACAGATTCACCTTCCGCCAGAGCTGCTGCTGTGATGTTTGACATTGTGCTGGTGTAAACAGAAATTAGAAGTCAGTGTGACAGGGAGAGGAGCCACTGGCAGGCTGTGCCCTTGTCCAGGGCTGTGCTCTGTGCCAGGAGGTTTCTGTGCTTTGCTCGTAGGCAGAAATCAGATCCTGGAAAAAGCTCAGGTAGGGATGATTGCTGCTCAACCAGGAGACCCTGATTTCTGCTGGGATTAAAAGCAAACCCAGATTTCCCAGGGTACTGAACATGAGGCTGGTTATCCAGGTGTTTGTGATTATAAACAGCTAAATGTACACAGAAATGCCACCCAAGACTCCCGGAACTGGTGTCTCCTGGGATCTAGACACATGCAGGATGCTGCTGTCCCTGGCAAACATGCACAGTTTAGCTGCATGGAGAACTGGGCCATGCTCAGAACTGCATATTCATGGCATGCAAATGTTACGCTATTGCAAACTCCCACAGCTGCCATCAGCACACAGTACCATGGCTGTGAGCCCCAGAGATGGAGTAACATCCTGTGGGGAGCAGCAGGAGGCTGCAAGATCTATGCGTTGCTGAAAATAAGAGCATCAAAAGGAAAATGGAAACATAAGACTAAAATAGTCAGGATTTGTTTAAGGAGTCTTAATTTCCTCTGGGGCAGGAGGCTGGGCAGTGTGGCTGGTCCACAGGGCGAGGAGGAGGTGGTAAGAGGCTTGGCTCTCCCACTGACCTGCCGTCATACCTTTGGCAATTCTTTTTTTTTTTACCATGGGCTAATTTTGCCCTTTCCCCCTGACTTGGTGCTGTCAGCCTCTAGGAATTCATAAGTCTTGATTTGGGCCTCCAAAAACCATGATTTTGGCTTAAAAATCCAGAGCTATAAGCATGTATGTATGAATTACGTGCCTTTTTGAGTGGCCTTGTGGTTTCTGACTCTTTACGGATCATATTTCCAACCGAGCAGGTCAGATTTTTTTATTATTATTATTATTATTTTAAATGAAAGCCAAGAATTTCACATAAACACAGGGCACTGGCAGCTTGAATTGGCAGCACTGCCTGCTCTTCATGTGTCCTGCCTGCTTAGACAGGGAGCATCTGAGGCATGGGCTGTCACTGGCCATGTCTGCAGAGCGTCAAGCAAAACCTCCCCAGTCTCAGCTGGCATCCTGAACTTCCCCAGGGCAACTGAGAAAAACCAGCCATTCCCCAGATGTTTCCAGTGAGGGCAGTAGTTGGGATAACTCCTGAGTTTGGCCTGCAATAGAGCACACGTAAGCAGCAGATTGGAAGTGACTAAAAATCTACTCCTGAGGTAGATTTTTGGTGTATCCTATTTTGGCCCTGCTGGTGCAGCCTTGCCAGGGTGCTTTAAGTGTTCTTCAAAGCAGCAGAAAGACTAAGCTCTGAGAACTTGTCTGTGCATGCATTTGCTGTTCTCTCTGCTGAGTTTCAGATGAGGTCCTGGGCATACTCTGGGCAGAGGTTTGAGAGGAAGATTGAGCTGCCTTGCTCATCCCACTATGAGCAAAAAACTCCAATCCCCATGTTTTACCTTGCAGATGTGTGGATATACCATGGGAAGCTCCCTGTCTGTACAGCTGTCACCAGCTCTGCAATAACAAGAAACATGGCTTTGGCTCTCAGCTCTGAAGCTCATCTCTCCATTCTAAAGTGAAGATGTTCTCTGAATAAATGAACAAACTGAGATCTTCAAATGAACAACAGATTCTTCCTCAGGTCAGCTTTGCAGAGAAAGCAAATATTTCAGGACAGTATGGTTAGTGCTCATAGCTCTCTGGAGCCAGCCTGCTAACTCCTCTGCGGTGGCTGTAAATCTGATGGTGGTTCAGCTGAAGGACCTCACAGATGCTATTTCAGGCTGATATAATGTACCATAAATGGGATTGAAAGCACCCATCCATAGCAGACAAAGCCTTTCTGGTTCATTCAAACACCGAGGAAACCGACCATTGTGTATATGCACAGTTGGGATCCATCCAAAAGTGAGTGGTAGCCAAAAGAATTTACACGTTCCCTGGCTGGGGAACATGTTGATTTCAGAAGGCAGCAAAGGTAACACAAGGATACAGGGAGACTCCCTTGCCTGGCATTTAGTATTTGAATCTCATCCTTTGACTCACCATAAAAGGGAAGAGTCCCAGAAGGACAGAAGAGCCCCCATCACAAATTATATTCCTCATTTAGAGGCAACAAGGTGTTTGGTCTCCATGGGACGGCAAGAAAACAGGACTTGCTCTTGGGGTCTCTGGCTGAATTTTAGGGGGTGCCTATCTAGCTGATATGAGACATCACTAAACATAATATCACAATCAGCTTGTGGAATGCATTTCTATAAAGCCCTGCAGAGAACCAAAGGGGTCCAGAAAGGTTTTTGTGGGGGGGGGGGGAGGCAATTCTTCAACTGTCAGTACAGGAACAGCCATCAGCTCCCTGTGCATTGAGAGAGGTTAAAAGCAATCACTTAACCCCAAATGAGCACAATGGCAGGGGGAGCCTGTCTTCAATGCCTGAGAATATATCTAATTAATGGGGTCAGGAAAGGGTCCCCTGGGGCAGATGGCCACACCAGGGGTACACAGGGTGCCCTGGGAAGCTGTGCTCCTGGTGCTGGTCCCACGTGGGCCACAGAACCAGAGGGATGCGTGGTCTGATCCTCCCTGGCAGTTTCTGTGCAAAATGGGGCCAACTTGCTGGGAAGCTTCCCACTCCCAAGGAGGGAAGAGGTGGGCTGCGAGTTTAACAAACATTTTGGTATTTGGAAGTCATTCCCAGCTCTCATTTAACACACAGACTGCATTTCCCGTTGCTAACTGGCAGCAAAGAGCTCATCAACATTTAAATAAGAGGCTTGTTAATGCCAGCGTGAGGCAGGTTTGCATGCCAAGGCTGGCTAAGGTTTCTTGCCAAGGATTTTCTAAGAGAGAATTTCTCTAGGAAACTCCTTTAAAAGGAATAATTCACTACTGGTTAAAGAGAGCTAGGGCTTAATTTGAAGAGGTGCTGAGCTGGTTAAGTCAAATGGATGGTGCAAGAGCTGAAAGCCTGTGAAAATCAGACTCCAGCTTTTAAATCAATTAACTGAAGAATGGCATGTGGAGTTTTGCAACTGATTATGCTTTCTGCAATGCCATAACTGAAGGAAAAAAAGGCTACACATGACCTTTTCCTTGAGTGTCACTGACTTGCCCATGGTAAATACACTCAGGTGGGGCTTTAAATGCACCTGTTACCTGAGTGTGGGAATATAAGGCTCTCCAAATGGTTCAATGTGCCTTAGTGCAGGAAGGATGTGCAATATTTGGCTCTGTTTCTAGATCCCAAATGAGTCCTGTAAATTAAAATGCATTTTTACTCTGGGACTTTGTTTTGATCCTTCCATATGGAGACAAAGTCCTTATCCCAGAGCTACTGGAGAGGAAGGGTGGCAGTTTTGGCAAAGCTGGAGGGTCCTGTGCTATATGTCTCTATAGCATGGTTTATTGCCTCTCCTTGTTCCGTCACAGAACAGGAGTAATGTCCATGGTGTCGGAATGTGCACATGGTAATTGGCTTTTGCTGTAATTAAATGCCTGGGTGCCAGCGTTTAATCAGCCGCCAAAGCCGTTTATTGCCTCATATACGGCTGCACCACCAGCATTACCCCTTAATTAGTTGCTGAAATAGTGATGATTTAGCAGCGTCTTTATATTTATACTTTAAGACAGCAGATTCAGTCCAACACCAACAATATGGCAAGATAAAAAAGCAGACCATTCTGCTATGCAATGATTTAGCTTTATTTATTTTTCCTTACCTCATGGAAAACAGTGTCATGTGTAACTCCTGGTGACACCACACTGGAGGTGGTTAGCACTTGGAAAGCAGTTGCTGTGCCTCTGCTCTGCTCCAAGGCTGACCTTGTGTATTTTCAGTGGGTTCAGTATCCATAAAACATTGTTCCCAAAAACTCTCAGCAGTTTAGAAGAGTAGGCTTCACCCCCTTTGACTCACCGTTACCAGGACTGCCTGGTTGGGCAGACCAGAGGCAGAGAGCTCCCAGTCTTCCTCACAGGAGCTCCCAGGAAAGAAACTCCTTGGTGTCACTGGAGTAGTGGCACTTTGTTTTGCAGGACCCTGGCAGGTTGTGACATGTGACACTGACAGTAGCAGCAATTCTCCTGACAGCCCCATCCAAACTCTTCCCTCTTTTCCCCGCTTGTTTTCGCAGCCGTGGTGGTGCTGTGTGGTGCAGCCAGTTGTATTTTGGGGGGAATGGAGCAATGAAAGGGCTCACTCACTTGTCCATTCATCTTCTCCATTTCAGTTGTCTGAAAGGAAGAGGTCTGGTCTGATCTTTCTGAGTCCCTTGGCAGTTAATGGCATGAGAGAAACCCCTCCAGAAAGCAGTTCACCCTGCCATGAAGAAGCTGCCAAAGCTTTGTTGGAGGAATGGCCCTTTGGAAGTGTCCATCTCTCACAGAGGGAGTCCTGCTGCTCTCTTGCATTGGGCTCTTTCCTTCCAAACCATTATTCCAACCCTTCCCAGGACACCAATACAGCCTGCTAAAACCAGCACTGGGGACAGATTTATCAGCCTTCCAGGTTTATTTTCTGCTTTGAAAACCCCTGAAGAAGCTCAGGAAGCCTCTGAAATCTTCTCAAAATTGACTAGAAAGCAAAATAGAACTCCCTTTTTGACATAGAAGTCATACAGGAGGTTAGCGTAGATAAACATCAGGATAAACATTCCAGACCCACCTTTCTTCAAAGCCAGGTGGTTAAATCTCCAGTAGCCACAGCTGGAGACAGCCATTGCACCAGGAGAACACAGGGGTACAACTGCTTTTCATCTGACCAGGAATGTCACCAACAGAGCCAAACAGCCTCCTCTGCCTCCATCCCTCCCTTAGCCCCAGGACAGCTCCCATTGGCACCTGGATTTTAGATACACTTCACGCCCAAAGCTTCCATTGTCTTCAAAGGATTCTGGTAGCCTTTGATTGCAAAAAAAGCAGTGCCAAACTATGGAATTAATAGCTCCCCCACCCTTGGCCCTCGCCTCTGGCCCCTGGCCTGCTAATGCATTTTGATTTGTGTGTGGACAACGTATCCCTGGAACTTTTCCATCGTAACAAGTTTAGGAAAAAGTACCTTGTGCTATAAAGGAAGTAATAATATCGAGTTTGGAAAACTATACAGCAGTTTGAATAGACTTGAAAGCCCACACCATCACACTCCCTTTACTGCCAAGACAAAGCCTGTCTGCCTCCCGTGTCCTGTAGGAACAAGCTGCAGTTTGTCCTTTCCTGAGGGAGAACACAGGCCCTTCCTAAAGTCCCCTGGGGAAGGGGAGGAGGAGCTGGGAGGGAGGCTGCTGCCTGCGCCTCCTTCCATGGCTGACAAAGCATCCCCTGACAATACACAACCTACTAAAGAAGTCCTTCATTTTCCCTGGTGGTGGGAAAGTAAGGATGGGATTTAATTTACAGCCAAGAATATTTGGCCTGGACAGTAGGAGAGACTGTTTAAGGGTGAAGACAACACTGCCACAGAGAGGACTGCCAGGGGAGGTTGTGGGATCTCCACGTGCAATGTCTTCAAGGTCACACTAGATAAAGATTTCTTGGGAATGACATGGAGGGAATGGGTTTAGCTGTATTGTGTGGATTGGGATCTTTCTACAACTCTCAAAAATTCTTTTTATGATAAGCACTTCTGCTAATAGGGAGGACAGTATTTGTCTCATTTAACCCTTAAAGGCACAAACAAACCTGTCTCAGATGCTTACCTAAAGAAAGGATGCAGCTTCTCCACTGACAGGAGGGCCACCTTAGACAACATAGTTGTCTTCCAGGCTGCTAAAGTTCACGGAAATTAATCCCATCTTGAAGACGATCTGTGCAGCACTGTGCAGGAGATTTCTGAGGGAAAAGGGCTTTTATAAAAAGGTCCAAGGATAGAAAGGGGAGAAAAACAAAGGCTTTAGCAGGGTGCAGATATTTAGCATGTATCTGTGGAAAAGCTTACCGGGATACACTGGAGTCCCCACCACATGAGGCATTTCTGTCAGGGAGAGCATCCAGTGCTGCCCCAGGTTCTCTGGATGGAGAGGTAGAGGTCAGCCTGTGTGGGGACCAGTGATATTTCCTAAGCAGATGGGAACAATCCTGATTATTTACCGCAATGATAGCCTAGAAACAAGTTTCTAGAAGAGATAGACTTTGCTAACCACACTTCTTTCTACTCTGCCTGTAACAGTTTGAATAATGTTCCTCCATTCAGCTGCAGGGCAAGGTGTCTGGCTCTGCTGTCACCCCATCAGAACACAAATTTGAGAACATTTGTGGACATCTTCCCATACAACCCAACTCTGCAGATTACTGCATGGGTTAGGAATGGAGTGCTCTCTACTGCAAAGGCATACAGTTTTAGGAACAGTGCAAAATTCATCAAGACATGGTCAGTATGACAGGGGTGAGCCTCTCGGGACACTTTTGTATCCTTACTTCACTCAACAGTAAAACAGACTCTTCTATTAGGTATGCTCAGGAGCCACACAATGAAATTTTGACCCTAAAAGAGAAAAAGGTGAAGGATATGAAGCATAATTGCAGGTGGAGGCTTGAAGAAAGTAAATACCATTCAACTTGAAAAAATAATTTCACACGCTAGCAAACAAAAATGAAATTTATAAGAAGTTTATTGGATTGGTAAAATGTAATAAAAAAGCATTTGTGATACTTCTTCTGCAAAGAAAAAAGGCATCTGGCGATTTTGCATATTTATTTTCCCTTACAAAACATTTGAAAAGCATAACTGATAAAAAGGATAACAACTGAAAGAGCAGAGCAAAGAGGAAAATACATCTCAATATAATTGGATAATGCATAATAAAAATACAGAAAACACATGCTTAAAACAGCTTTCATTCTCTTACTGTAAAAAGTCATTTTACGTGTTGAATAAAAAATATATGCCGGTTGCTCTGAAAATTGCAGTTTAGAAGAGGTAACTAGCTGAGAACAAAATATATATATCTATATATATTTATAAATATAGAAAATGTGTATATGCTGCATCTGTCCTCAGAACAAATTGGAATAAATGATTTTTCAATTCATGCACACAAGTTACCAGAGAAAAAACTTCATTTATTGCTTAGCAGATCGATCCTGTAAGGTGCTGATTGCATTTCCTGAGTGCCCTCAAAGCCCTGTGGAAGTAGTCAGTGAGGGAGACAAGTGGCCTGATGGGTTCAGTGACAAGGGAGGCTACTCAGCAGCTCACAGGAGGTGCACTCAGCAAGTCACAGGAATCGGGAAAATTCCAATGGCAGCAGGATTAGGCCCCCCACAGACTTGGGTAATGCTTTTGCTCAGCAAGGTGTAAAACTCTGGTACCCCCAAGCTCTGACAGACAGGAGACCACTCCTAAAAGCTCAAGTAACGTTACTTCATTAGGATCCAAGGGCACAGAGTGTGCAGTGGAAGCATTCCTCATATAGGAAGTGCTTCCTTGTGCCTCCCCTTGCCCAGATCCCTAGGCTAATGATTCACATTTAAAAGGAAGATGCTGCCCACACCACTGAGAGCCTGTCTGCTGGCACTGGACAAGGAGGAGAGTGGCCAGTCACCCTGCCTCCCAACTGCAACAAAGGCAACAACACAGAACCTTCTCCATCTCATGGGCTAAACCAACAACCACCCTGAAGCTGAAGCACCACCTGAAACCACTGTGAGCTACTGCACATCCAGTACAGATCACCCCTGGTGAGCCCTCAGAGCACACAGGTCTGCAACTGGCAGGGACAGGCCAAGGCATAGCAGCTACATAGGCAAATACATTCCTGGGGACACTTCCTCCTTGCAGTCTGAAAGGCCTGAATCATTCTCCCAGCCTTTAGGGGGTTCTCCATGTAGCCAAGAGGAATCCTTCTGGAATGACCTATGTGTGGTTCAGACCCCCTTGTAGCTGCCCACAGGTAAAGCCAGGGTGAGAGACTGAGCTCTGAAACATGACAAACCTTTGCTGTTTGTTCTCTTCTGGAAAAAGACTTCAATAAATGCAGAATTAGTACTCAGGGCCTCTCATTTGACTAACTAGAGGGAAGGCACTGGAGGCTGCTTTCCAGGCTCTCTGACTGTCTAAAACACAAGCTGTGGCATGGAAAAGTACAGGCCCACTAAGGAAGCTGATGTCCCACCAAGGCAGATCCTTTCTAGCAAGACTATGAGAGAAAAGTCCAGGCATTACTTGGCTTTGCCCATACCTCTACCAATACTCAGTTCTCACTTTCCAAAGAGACAGTAGAGCAGGTCACAGTGGTGCAGTTCAGAGCATCAAAACATCAAATCTTTCCCTTCACTGCATTTCCAATACACCCGGCATTTCCTGTCTGATCACAACAGGGAAAATTTTGCTAAAACATTATTTTGAGGATTGAAAATGAGAGCATACCAGCCTTTTTAATACAGTAGCACCAATCAAACTTTGGTTCACCTTCAGATTTTCTCTCTTCTAGCATTATATAAAAAATGAATGATGTAGATTTTATAAGAGACATTATTAAGGGAATAAATTCTTCAAATATGAATGACCCTGGAGTTCTGATCAGGATGAGATGTTTGAGGAGATATACCCAAGCACCTCTGCTACAGAGCAGTTGCCCACCAGACAACAGGGTGTACAACGCAAGACAAGCTGCACATTAATGGGATAAGCCATTGCTTTGCTTATCACCATGGAGAACAGATGCTCAGCATTAGCCTCTTGCTTCTCTTCTCCATCACCCTCCTAGTTCCCATCTCTCTGCTGCCCATAAAGGAGCACAGCAGGTCTCTGAAAAGGCACACAGTGAAGAAAGTGGAATACTTTACTTACTTTTTAGAAAGGCAGCTCTGTCAATAGCCTACTTGTCACCTTGCTGGTTGTTCTGTTGAGATGCCAGTCAGGAGCTTAGCTACTTAGGCACATTAGAAATATTCCTTTTTAGGTGGATAAAGCAAAGAACTAGATCAGACTTGGGGGACAAGGCACAGAATGTCCATTTGCAAAACTGAAATGGGTTTCCAGCCCACACAGAGCTGTCAAGAAAGCACTGGCAGATGCAAAAAAGAGCTCTAGTTTGGATTTTCAATGGGTACCATCTCAACACAGTTGAAACTCAAACTACAACCTCCGGCTGTGCATTTCAGTGCAAACTGCTCTTATCTCATGCAGCCCTGAATGAAACATTAGCACAAAGGCAGCCTAATTGGAACAGGATCTTCTCCTCCCTCCCTGCAAATCCTCATCATTGCACACAATCCCATAGCTAATGGCAAAGAGAAAACAGCTGATTCTGGCAAAACACTCTCACTGGGAAGGCAGGATCAAGCCCCAGGCTGGACGCAGACTCACCATGGGGAGCAGTGCTGGCTGTGGAGAGGATGAGGCTGACCTTGCTCCCTTAGCAGGCCTTCCTCACTCCCATGCTGCAGCGCTGTGGAAAGCTGGAGCTGGAGCAAATGTTTGCAGAGGAGATGCTGGGTTCTGGCTTAGTTTAGGGAACAGAGGGTGAGGGTGTAATTTTTCTCCTTGTATGCCACCAAGGAAGATTATAAAAGCAACGAGAAACTACACTGAATGGCCATCTCCCTTTCATTTTGAAATCTAAGCATTTCCCCCAGTGAAAGCATTCCTGCCATGTAGAATTCCTATTTTGAAAACTTCTCTATATCAGACTGGAAAATATTCTCATTGCATTTGCTGGTTCCAAATTCTAGGTAAGCACTCCTAGACAGAGCTACTGTTTTCATTCAGTGCCCAAGCCAAAGTGGCTCCATATCCTATGGGGACCAGGGCAAGACTACAGCTCAACAAATGAAAAGTAAAAATAATGATACCTTGAAAAAACACATGGTCCTGATTACCAAAAATGCTGAATAAGCAAAGCTACTATGGAACAAAATCAGCGGGAGACACAGGAACAGCCATTAAAATAAAAAATCAGAGCAATTCTGCCCTTTATTTTCTTGCCACGTTATTATTTTCACCTCTCTCTTCTCACAGATGAAGTGGGGCAGGCCAGTTCTTTTTCCTTTTCAAGCTGGCTTTGCTCTCTGGGCTGTCACGCTGCTGGCACAGCCCTGTGGAGACAGGACTTCCCGCACTTCAGGGGAATGCTGAACTGGGGCTATTTTTTAAACATCAAACTATTCCTGTTCACTGTACACTCTGCTTCCAAAAATAAAACAAGCATCCAAGTCTTTAAACAAGTAGACGGACCCTTTAAAGTCTCCTAACAATGTTTTAAACCTGGGGTAGGAGGGATGGGAACGGGAATACATTTTCCTGCTAATTGGAAATAATGAAACTGATGTTTGTGGCTATGAAATGCTGGGTAATAACAAATCAGAGGTCTGTGGCTGAGCCTGTTCTGCCAGCCAGCCTTTGTGAGAAAAAGAGAGCAAGAAAGAGTTTTTTTTCTTTGCATTGATGAACTTAAAATGAAAGCAGGGGCAGTACATGTGAAGGAAAAGGGCAGACAGGTACAGGACATGGAAATTATTTGCCTGGAGCAACCACAGAAGTAGGAAGAAAAATGGCAAAAATAATGTCTCCTTATTTCTTTAGCCCTGGTTCCTAAAACTAGTTTGGGAATGAACTGGGGGAAGGGGAGGAAGGAGCAGCAATTTGAACACAGCAGATGCTCCAGTTAAACCATATCTTCCCAAAGAGGAACTGAGGGTGGGGGCAGGGGAGATGGCTATTATTAATGTCCTTCCGTATATAGCAAAGCAGACATCCTGCATAATGGCAACACAATACATCAATAATAGCCCAAGAATAGCTTCCTACCGGTTTTTTCCCCCTGACAGTTAGAAACATAAAGAGAAAAATCAAGCTGCTGAGATAAATAGCTGAGTCTCCACCCCCACCTCAAATTGCCTTGGCATATTTTAAGAGATAAATGGTTCTATGAGAAATTTAAATAGCTTTCTCTTTTCTTTTTTGGCAGCTGCAGGAACTGGGTCAGGTGTAGAAATTATTAATTTAGAAGCCTGAAAAACCCATGTTTGAAACTAAGTTTTTTTTTTTTTTCCTTTAAAGCATCAACTTTCTTAGAAGCAGAGTTACAAAAAAAAAATAAAAATTGAGGGGTATTTTTTAAACAGAAGTCAGGTAAAAATAATGAAATAACAGTGCAGGCTGTAGAAAAGGGACAATTTGTTTAACAGTTTAATGGACATTAAAAGTATCCACAGTAGATTGTTAATGGGTTTTATTGCAGAGTGCTGTATTTGCCTAATGGCTTTCATTCCTCTCGATCAAACATAACACCGGGAGTCTGCCTTGAGGAAAAAGTCTGGGGGGCACCATTCTGTAGCCTCACCCAAAGTTTAGTGCATGTTTCCAAAGAGACGAGAGATTGCTGCAAAGTGACCAGCACCAAACATTCCCATAAGGAGCCCATTATTCTCTTGCAGGTCTCAGAACTGACACCCCAGGGAGCTCATCTGCTTGAGGCTGTGCTGGCTGGTGCTCAGAGCTGGTGAACCTGGTACTGAACCACGTGTAAATCACTGCCTTCCCCCTCCTACTCAAGTTACTCTTGCTTTCCACATTGATACCAGGATTTGTAACACAGCTTTCTGCTTGATGCCAACAGCTATCTCCCTCTTCATGCCATATGGGGAAGGATCTCTTTGCAACCATAAAACCTTGAATCTTACAGAGAAAAAAGGTCAAATCCTTTAGGAACAGCTCTGAGCAAAGAAATGCTGATGAACTATCTCACAGGAGAGTACACTAGTTAAGACCTGTAAAAGGTTCAAATTTCCAGTCCTATAAAGAACCCTGAGGTCTTGAAAGATACCTAGTTGGCAGGTAGCCCACTTCCTCTGCTGCATGGCTGGTGAAATCCTCCTGTTCCTCGTGCTCTGTGTCCCAAATCAGGTGGATACCTGAGAGGGAGGAGACTCCCTCGTTTATACTCACTGCACCTCTCAGGGCTCACAGCTCATGCTCTCCTTCCCTTAGTGACCAATCAAAAATTTAGAATGGTGACAGAGAGCCAGATGTAAATAGAACTGCAGTGCCTAGAAAGTCAGAGCACAGATAGGATCAGAAGACAGACTGTAATTACAGGCCCTGCTACTTATTACATAGGCCAGTTGGGCTACATGAGCCTTTGGTGGAAACTTCCTGTGCAATTAATAAAGGAGAAACAGAATACTTTTGCAATCACTTTTCTAGCTTTCACTGTGGGGGTCCAATCCTGCCATCCTGGATTAGCTCTGATCATAGACAATCTTTTCTCTGCATAAAATGAAGGCATCTGTTCTGTAAGACTAACAAAAAAAAAAGAAAAAAAGAAAAAAGGACAAAACCCTCATTGCAAACCTACACCATGCACTCAAGAAGGAAAGGAAACTGATCCTGATCCCCCCCAGATCGTAATCTGACAATGTTTTCAAGGCATCTGGCAAAAAGGAAGAAGAAAGAAGAATGCTATGAAATATTTAAAATCCTACTTCTGTCAAGAATACATAAGAGAAGAAAGGTGAGTTTGAAAGGGCTGCATTATTTGTAAGGTAAAACCTGAAAGCACCACCTTTTGCATAGAGGCACGAGGTGCCCTTGGCCTGAGCCAGAGCGGTCCTGAGAACAAACACCAGGCACTGATTCAACAGGACTGGTGTGGCAAAGTCAAGGCTGGGTGTGAGAGGGACCAAAGCGCTGTCCTGCAACACCCTGGCATGTACCATGGCACACGTGTTGGTAATACAGCAAAAGAGCTGCACCTTTGCAGCCAGCAACTCATCCTCCTCATCTAAAGCTTGAATCAGATTTCTCCTAAAGGCACTTTTTTTACTGCTGATAATCTCACCAAAGAGACTTCCAAGGAAGGGGAGAGTGCCCTGTGAGATCTGAGATGCATCAAATGACACTTTGCTTTGCTTTGCTCCTGCACCCAGAATATTCCCAAACTCAAACCCCACTGGTATAGAGCACATTTGCAGAAAGGTCTCATCCAGGCATAACCACTGGGCTGATCCCAACCCTATCACAAGAAGCAGGCACAGAAAAGGGCTGGATGTGCCCAGCTGTCATCAGGAGGAGCCCCCACGCAGGTATTCATGAGTTCCAATGCTCAGCTGAGTCTTTTTCTTGGTCACATCCACCTGCCTGCTGTACAGTCCCAGTAGAAACCGTAACAGACTTCAGGACTGGTACTGGGCATACAAATGGGATCAAAATGATCCTGAAACGCTGAAAAAAAAGACTTTGGAACAAAACTGGCACAGCCACAATCCCCACAATGCTTGTGTAAGAGAGAAAGAAAGAATCCCTAGAATGTATTTATCAAAAGCCATTTTATGCAGATTTTTCCTTCTGAATATTTAAAACATGGTGAATATTAAACTTCAGAGATTCTTAATATGTTCCAAAGCCCCACGGACCTTTGAAATGCTAGCTCATCAATATGCAGCATCTAATCTTGTCAGAAAAAAAAATAAAGAGGGGGAAAAAGAAAAGCTATTCATCCTCTGCACACAGAGGTTACAGTGAGACTCCCAAGGAAAATAAAAAAACAACCAACTTCCAGCATCTTATGCAATAGGTTAAATTTACTCTGGTTGGGAAAGTTTCACTTTCTGCAAGAGAGAAAGTGCCTGTATGTGCATAGCTACTGGAAGCTTCTTCTGAAGTGTGAGGCTGAAACTGTGTAGCTGGATTACAGTAAGTAGTTTATTAAAAAAACCAAGGCTTGTGGCTTTGCCTCTTGTTCCAGTCCAATGCAGTCTCAGGATCCCCTCTCCAAAGGCCAGCAGACAGTGCGCCACCTAAAAATCCATTCTAGTCCAAAATGCTGTGGTTGAAATGGTTTTGCTTGTTTATAAAGTTTAGTGTTTCGTATCGCTTGCATCTGACCTTCAGCAGAAAGAAAAGCTCAGTTAAATTGTGCAAATATGTACCAAATGGGAGCAAGGGAAGGCAGCCAAAAATGCTGCATGAGCTTTTGCAGGGCTGCAGCCTTTTAGGAGCACCAGTTAGATGAACTGGATGAGAGGCCAAATTGATTTAGGCTCCAGGCAGGAGCTTAAAACACCATGACATCCAAATTCACAAAGAAAATGTTCTGTTGCTGCAACCCCAAATTTCCTGCACATGAAAACACTGTTTTCTTTCATCTTTAGTAGATGCTCGTACTGTAATCCGACATTTAAAAATGAACAAACAAACAGGAGTCAGCTGACAAAGGATTCTTGCTGGTGAATGGAAGTAGGTCACTCTGAGTATTTAGCCTTTACAGTCTGGCTTAATATTAGTGTTGTACACAGAGCAGTAACAAAACTGCACTGGAGACAGGGAAAGACTCTAATTTTGTCTTTTCTGTGAAAATTAGCATTAACGTTCTGCATTAATGTGCAATGCCTCCCCAGCACCCTATATCTGGTTAATTAAAAGAAAAACCACAACCACAAAGCAACCACACACTAAATTAAACAGCAACAAAAAACCCTTACTGGTCAGCCTGCATTTAAAGGCATCTCATGAGTAATTGGGGAGAGAGGAATTTTCCTGAAGGAACATAAAAGAAAATGAAAGCTCTACATACAAGACCAAATAAAATCTTCTGTCTCTCATGAATGCAAATTCTGGCTGCCCTTTTACACAAACATATTAAAGGAATATAACTGGAGAAAAAAAATAAAAGAGGAAAAGCTAATAAAATCATTTTTGAAGAAAAAAAATATTTAAAAAACAAACTATCCTTCAAACATATTTCTTCATGGTAAATCCCTGCAATCATGTGGTTCTAAATTACATGGTTAAATATGACTGAAAAAGTAAGGCACAATTTCATAATCATTTTAAAAGCAATAATTATAACAATTTTCTTTGATATCCATATGGCAGGCCAATGATACTAAGGACGCACAAAACTACTTGATTAAAGATCTGAACAAGTTTTTCCAACTACTAGCTAAGACTCACAATACCTCGGTGAAGTAAGTAAGAAACCATCTTTACTGCAAAGATGAGTGCACATTGAGGACATGGAAAAAGTGGGTAAGAGAGAGGCTTGTGGACAAGGGGAGGCAGAGGCAGGAAAGCAGAGGCACCCCAAGTGTGATGTTCCTGGGGAGGGACTCTAACCCCTGGAAATGTAAAGGTAATGCCACCACTGGGGCTTCTGTTTCCTTCCTCATTTTCTAAAACATCGAAGTAGGATAACAATACTGGACAAATAACAAAATTAAAAAAAAAAAAAAAAAAAAAAAAGTTTTAACTGGATGCTCTTGCTACCTGTGATAAACCCTGTGCTTCCACACATTACATGAAGCCAAAGGGAGCAGGGACACATAGTCAGGAGTGAAGCCCAGTGCAGTGTAAGTAGCAACAGTCAATGCTGCAGCCTGGATTTCTGCTCAGTTATAGCCTCACAAACACCTGACATGTGTGTGTGTATGCCAGACTGCTCTGAAAGGGTGCAACTTAGCTTTTTTCAGACCACAGCAGAAAATTTCCAGGCTGAAGTGAGAGCTGTTCCTCAGTGTCCACCAGGAAACTTACTGAGGCTGTCCTTTTAGATTTTCAGATGCTGGATGAATGTTATAATTTCACATGTCTAAAGTCTGTTCTCTCTCAGGCTCCAAATGCCAGCTGGGCAACCAACTGTTGCAACTTCAAATTTGAAATGCTGAGGGAGACAGGTAATATTTCTAGAAATGTTTAAGGAAAAATGCCATTCCCAAGCCCAGAAAGGAGATTAAATTCAATCAGTATCTCTTGATTTTCACAGCAGTTGCCGTAATGTGCCTATATTCTTCAGTAATTTCAGGGGAAAAAGCCAAACAGAAAAAGACCCCAAGATAAAAACAAAGAAGAAAATTGCAGCTGCCACAGAGAAAGACACTGGCAGTCCCTATAGCCAGCCACTCCATGGCTTTAAGACGGATAAGAAAAATGAATCCAGCAGAAGTAACACTGTTATTTTAAGAGTCACATTACTTGGATTGTTCTAACAAAGGAAACAGTGACTTCAAAATTAGCAAAACTAGTTAAAAATAGGGAAAAAAATCTCGTAAAAAGTTTCAAAGCTTTTTTTATTTCACCAGGTCCAATACTGAACCATTTCCCAAGAACATTTGCTTGGTTTTAAGTAGAATTTTTATCCAAAATGTTTTCAAAATTGTAACAGAAACTTTAATTTACCAGCAGAAGAAACCAAAGAACTACAAACAACTGTGAAAAAAGACATGGGTCTTTGAAAAATAAAAATATTGGTTAACAATTCTGAAATTTATTTAGATAAAAATTCAGTATAATTTTAATCATAACAGCAAAAAACAACCCCCAAAAATGCTGTGGGTAATATTGCAAAAAGAGAGAACTTCTCATTAAAAAAATTGCCCTTCTGCTATCACATAATTTAGTGTAAAAATTGCAACCAGCTCTAACTGGAAATAGTGTTCTCACAGCTCTCTTGGTCTGTATTTTACTAACCTCTAGGTTATGGAGCAGTTCCTGCCCTCCTTCCACAACAAACCCTCAGTTACCATCACTGGTGTTTTCTCATGGGAATTTCACCACAGTGGGATGGTTCAGCACCCCTCTCCAGGAGCCCCAGCTTGCAGCACTGAACCTGTGTGAGGTGTTGTCCACCCAGGTGCTGAACAAACAGCAAATCACCACTGTGACCCCACTGCAGGAACCAGACACCATCAGACACCAGTCAGCAACTCAAACCCCTTCTGAGCCACTCAGCTCAAGCACCAGGTGTCCAACATTTATCCTTGACATGGGATTTATCTCAAGAACCTTCTCTTGGGTCCTGTTATCCTCTGCCTTCCAGACTTTCCCAAAATCAAAAGGAACCAGCATTTATCAAACCTAAGCCAGGCAGCAGCCATAACAGGTCCAAAGAGATTTCAGACTTGTTGCATATTCTCTTTAATAACCACCATTTCTTTAAAGACACTTTTTTTTCATTCTTCTCAGGCACATTTTGCTGATAGGCAGAAAGTCAATTTAAGGCCTGTGTTTTGTTAAAGCCTCACTCCTGCTATCAGGATGAACGCTATTATGTAGAGTGACAAACACTTTGGTACTCCCACACCTCTATGATTAAGTCATTACTCAAGTGTTTTGCAGCCATGATAAAAATCTAAGAATTAAAATATTAACACCCCTCCCAAAACCGAAATTAAAGGTGTGTTATCTGATAGGCTAAAGAATTGGTGTGGATTTCTGGTTTTAAAAGCAATGTTCAATGAACAAAATAAGTGACAATAAAACCATCACATTCACAAAATACTAGTGTTAGCCTTGGGGATGTGCTTAAGGATTGGGCTGTAACCAAGGCAACCCAATCTCCTGGAGAAAGTTTAAGTAGAGAGTTTTAAAGCTATTGCTCAAAGATACAGTAAATCTGGCTGTAGGGCTACTTGTGACATATGGAAGGTGCCACAACCACCCAACACAAAGCACTCATCTTTTAACAACTCAACCTCCTGTCATCCAAATGTTACATTTGATCAGCTGTGGTGTTCTCCTGCAGTTGGCATAAGGGTGATACAGGAGCCATTTCCTGTCTTCTGGGTAATTTGATAGAAATTTAACTGTGCCCACATCCTACCCAGATCAAACCTGTATGATCAGGGAATAAAGAACCAGTCTGGTATTAATGGCTTATGTCACACCACGCAATGGCTTTAAGTCTGCACTTAAACAAACCCCAGGGACATAAATATTTTGCTAAATTAGAACCTGATCCTGGGCCCTGTCTGGCCACAGAAATCATGGGATCAGGCCTGACTTGCCAACAAATGCTAGACAAAGACAAAGCAGCATAAGCAGAAACTGCAGACTTGAACAGAAATGTTGGGGTGATCTTCCAATTCTTTCTGAAAGGAACAGTTTGGACATTACTACAGCCACAGATGATGTGAATTTTTGTCATGGCTAAGAAGGTCCAACTTGAGAAAAGCAATGTTTCTTTGGCAAAAACTCTTTCTTTGGAACAGATAAACATGATATATTATAAGTATGTGATAAATATTGTGATGAAGCCATATCCCAGTGGTTCTTAATTGCAGTGCAATTGAGATAAATCCCACCAGCATTTCTTATTAAATCCTGAAGCATCAGCAGGGAGATTTCCATATACATGTGGGTGATGAGAGCCTCTGTGATACAATATCTTTCAAATTATTTATAGCAATTTTGGAAAACAAAACCACACTGAATAAAGAAGAGGGTTTTAGATACTCCCTCCTTCCAACGGGCAGATGGCTTTGGTGTCTAGGGGTGAAAAAAACCCCATCATAGTACCTTTGCACTGATGTGTCAGGTCTAGAAACCAGCCACAGCACCTCAAACATCAACACTGTTCAATCTTTGTCAATCATATTCCATCCATGAAGTATTTAATGCTTGAAAAGTTTGGCTCTCACCTCCCTGCATGCCAGCCCAACTCACCACAGCACTCTCATAACAGAGAGGATTCTGAGCTGGATCTCCTGGCTGGCCGCGTGCATTGCAATGGGCTGGAATCCCAGGCCTACATACCAGCAAACTTTTCTGGAAAGAGAAAATAGAGCTCCAGAAATCACTAGTTTGTGCTAGTCTGTGACTACTTTAATCCCCATAATGTCTCTGGGAAACTGCAAAGAAGCTCTCTCATGCAGAGGGCAGAAGACAGGGAGCCATATGACTCGCTCCAGTCCAGCCTATGGCAGGGCCATAAAAAGCCCAAAGGCTCTGAACTCGAGTCCTTAGTCTAGGCCACATTCTGCTGGAAGGCACAGCAGCTTGAGAGTCTCATCAACCACTTGATTTAACACTCACAAGAGTAAGGAAGATCAGAGCTATGTTTTCTGCCTGATGAATGGCTCATTCTGCACCCAAATGCATCACTTTATCACCTGTGCTTCTATCCCAGCACTGACCTCCCCTGTTTTTGTAGGGTTAGTTCAAACTAGATTTGCTCAGTATTTGCAAGGTTTTTTGGACTGGTGGTGGTGCAGACTGTGTGTCAAGAAGCGAGCTCAGAAGGACCTTACATGCCATGGTTCAGGGAGCAGGAGCCCAGGTGGAACCTGGTGAGAGCCAGGGTGCCAAAAACTCTGTTTATGTCTGAGGCAGTAACATTCTTGCAGGCCAGGGTAGAAATCCAGTATAAAAATCCAGTATAAAAAGTCAAACTGCTTCAGCACAGCCCCTGTGGTGGTGAAGGAAGACTTCTGCTCAATGATGCCACCCTTCTACAAAGAAGGATTCATTTCAAGCTGTGAATTTTGGGAAACTTCCCTGACACTGGTGAAGTTTGCCAACATATAAACCATGTAAGGAATGGAGCTTTCAGACTGGTATTTCTGTATTTGAATTTACCACAGACAGCTGAAGCTACTGAATATCACAGTGCTCTTCCAAAAAGGTTAGTGCTAAACTGAAAAGAAATGCACCATATGCAGGAGCTGCAGTATCACATCACAATTTTTCCTTTGCTTCCTATCAGTTCAGCTCATCTAACTTTTCTTTTCAGCATTAGTGGATATAATTATTCTCTATAACAGAAGCCTGATACAAAGGGGAAAGCACCACCTTCTTATTATTTTTCAGTGGGATGCATGAAAAAAAGATCTTGTAACTTACTCTTGAAAAGTTACATTTTGTCACTTTTATGGTCAATCAGCCTGCAACTGTTTCAGTTCTGCTTCTTAATTTAAGTGCAAAGAAAGGTGTTTTCCTTGATTACATCTGCAAATAAGATATTAATGTCAATTCAGTGATATGAAAATTACTCCCTCACTATGTAATTTGCACCCAAGTTATTATGGGTTTCATGAACAAGACTATTATAGCTGCTCAGAATGCCATGGATTTCTAATTTTTTGATTTGTTTTTAATTAACCAAACTAAAAAAAAACAAAGAAACCCTAAACCCATGATCATGTGAAAAAAAAAAAAAAAGGATTATCTGTGCCCAGGTTTTATTTACCTTGGGATATTATATTGATTCTGGACTGAAGATGAAAATGCTGCTGCTGGCCCAGCACTCTACTGCCATGAATTTCACAGAGGCAAGTTAAAAGTGGCTGGGATGAAAATGGAAGAGGAAAAAATTGCCTGCTTTCTGGAATGGCATAGTGAAGGGTTTAATACCCTCTTTAGCTTTCTTAGGATGAAAACTGAACATGTATTTAGGATGATTTTTTTGCTGTTGTTGAAACAGGACCTGATGCTTTAAATTGAAAAACACAAATCACATGTGTTAACATCAGAGAAATGTGTATCATCCCAAAGCCTGATTCAATCCTTGTTACTGTTGAAGGAAAATCCTCCCACTGCAATAACAGGAGATGGAAAAAGACTTTATTGCTTGAATGTCTACCCAGAGACCAACACTGCCAGTGGTCTCACTAGAATGGGCTGTATGAGAGTGGTGTAAGATTTTTTTGAGCATCGCTTTGCACTGCAATTCTATGTAGTCATTTTTATATTTTTTTTAACCACTGGGATTTCAGAAATGTGTTTCCAGCCCCACATCCCTTAAATATCTTCTTAAGGGACATGACTGGCTTATGCCCCTGGAAAATCAAAAGCATGCTGTGTGTGTGTAGTGTGTAGTGTGTGTGTAGTGTGTGCAAGCTCACATCCTTCTGTGATTGCTCATACATTGTGAATTGGAAGCATCACTACTGAATAAATTTATGCGATAGCTAAGTAGACTTTCATGAGTAAAAGAAAAACACTATTGAACTGGAAGGGAATGGAGACAAGTAAGGGCCTAAGAAATGACCAATCTGTGTCCCAAGGATACAAGATCACACCTACACTCAGCTGCAGTACAGCTGCAGTTGCACTGTTTGTGTTAATGCTGGGTCTGCTCTCACACCTTCTAGGACAGTGGAGCTACTTCTGTTGGTGACACAGATCCTATTAAAGTCATCAGCAGACATTGAAGTCCCATGACTTCAATGAGAGCTGCTCAGGTTCTCAAAATAACTTGGGAGAAATAACCACCTCAGCCATCTTTCACCCTCTACCTTCATGTACTTCTTAAGAAACAGGAATCAAACACAGAAGCATAGTAAGGACCATGTTCAGACCTCCTTACACAGGCAGATAACTTAGGTGCTGTGACCCATAACTCCATCAGCTGCAGACAGAGCAGCTGCTCTGACTCACTCACTGCCCTCCTGGACAGTTGTGTCTAAATTAGGTGCCTGTCATGGGTAGTCTGAACATGGCCTCTCAAACTGCCCTCTTGCTCCAAGGCCTTCCAGTTTTACTTTTTTTTTTTTTCCTTTTTTTTTTTTTTTTTTCTTTTTTTCAATAAAAGAGATTCAGACCCTAGGTTGGAAAGAAATCATGCAAAGCTTGTGCAATATCTCCCAATGGGCATCCTGGGGAGGGTCACAGTTGATACTCAGAGATCAGTGCTGGCCTTGGCAGTCAGAGCCTGGATCCGAGCAGAGTTGCAGGTCTTGCAGAGGATGTGCCCATCCAGAGGGTAACAGCCCTGATTGTCCCCTTCAGACAGGAGGCCACCACAGTCCTAGGAAATAAGTGAACAGGAAGAGCAAAGTAAATAATAAAGAACAAGATTAAGCAAAGAATCTATTAGTCAAAGAAACTCTCCTCACTCTCCACCTTGTAACAGGATCCAGCCTGAGTCAGTGCAAAGCATGAAGCTGAGGTACGTGATGTCTTTTACGATTAAGCCATTTTCTGATAAGAGACAATGCTGCAGAGAAGATGGGTTCCCAAGCTCCCTGCTGAATTTAATCCAATTGAAAATAAAAGGAGATTATTCCCTTCACATTTCTGAGGAAGCAAAGGTCTTTAGCACTGGAGAAACATCAAACTAAAGCACATATTTATTAATTCAAAAAAAGTATAAAAAAGAAGCATCACTGGGAAAAAGTTTAGTACCAATATCTGACTATAGGTAATCTCCTTTGGAAGAGTTAATGCCATGAAGTTACAGCCTCCATTCCAGGAGTGGCAGCTAAGCAAAGTCCCTTCCTCTCTCCCCTACTAGAACTGTCACCTGTGTTTGTATTACAATTGGCCAAAAAGGTTGTGGCAAAAAGGAGGATGTCAGACAGGAACATGGAAACCCCACTCCAAGGCCCCCAAACCTGCTCCAGAGACCTCAGCCCATAAGCTTTAAGGAAGCTGCTAGGAAAGTTGGGAATTATCCCACACTTTGTGATCAAGCAATTGCTTGGCCCAAGACTACTGATGGATCCATGTGTGTGAAAGCCTGGGTATCTCAGCAACCAGCATGGGGACATGCTGTATGATGAATTAGGCTCTACAAAATTTAGTGTAAGAATGCCCAGCATCTTAAAAAATAATGGGCCTAAGTAATGGGCTGGTATGTACCCTGAAAGCCAAGGTCAGATTGAGAACTGAACCAGATGCCTCAAGTTTCAGCCTAGACCTTTAAACCTTAGTCCATCCTTCTTTCCAATTAAGGTTATTAAAACCTGCAACTGCTATAAGAAATATATTTGGTCTCATTTTCTTACCCTGCCATCTGGCTGATGTATTATCCAACAAGTAACACTAGCACTGAAGAATTCTTGAAGGTTCCCTAACACAGCTGTTCCCACATGCTAATTGCTTTAAGGTGATTTTTATTCTCTGTCTTCAGACTCTTACCATCAAAATTACATGAAGTGTGTTATGAAACTGAACAGGAAAAGTAGCATAAAAAGCATTGCACAAAACAAGAATGATCATGTTTATGTGTCCATTAAAATTCTTCAACCCAGAGCCATATGCTGAATTTCCTGTACAATCTTGCTCAAATCCTAACATGCATTAGCTTTCATTTTAAGAACATAAAGATGAGCTACGTTTGTGTCCAGGCTATAATTTATTAAGTTCTCCAATATTAAGACCTAATTGCCTGAGTCACATTCTTTTGCTCTTCTAATGAACCTGTCATAAACAAGGGACCTGATTTTCCTCTCATTTGCGTGGATATAAATGAGGAAAAATTCCTTGCTTGCTGAAGTCAATGAAGTAATTTGATTGTAGAGCCAGTGTTACAACAGGGTATGCCTGTTGTGTGGGCAATGTCAGGTGGTGATGAAGTTAAGCCAACCCTTGCTTTCTGTCCCTGCTGTGCCTGGAATACCAACCTCGCACCGGTAGCACTGGACATGGAAGTCACGATCCAGGGCAACAATGCGCACGGTCTCCTCTTGTCCCGGGGCTGGCATGATGGGCTCCTTACACACAGAACACCTCGGGGCAAACTTCCTGAGGGAGCAACAGACAGGCACAGTCATCTCAAACGTGGAGAAAAAGTTTTTGTTAACTGGACCGGCCAGCCAGAAATGTGTGAATTTGTACCAACACACACACACACACACACACACATGTGCATACACAACACAGGCTGGAGCTCTGCACAGATCCCTCCTTGGAAAAAAAACAGGCAGGAGCACTTTAGTCTTACAAGGCAATTTCAGGCACGTAGGATATTAAAGAACATTTATAAGGAGATGACTTATAGAACTTCTGACAGGCAGCAGAGCATTTTGCCTGCCCTAATTAACAACTAAAGTGCCTGTTGAATGACCCTCCATTGTGGCACCTATGCACTGCCACAACCCTCAGCCTCTAAGAAAATCCATGCAAATCCCATGGTTAGAAAGATGACCAGAATCTGCTTCAAGAGCATCTCTTGAAAATAAAAATCAAACTATTAAGATTTGGAGATTGGAACAAATAGTTTAAAAGTCTGAAAAGAAATGGTAAAAAGAACTGCCTTTTACTAACACTAATTTGTTGAGGTTTATGTCACCCACTTTAAACTTTCAAGCCATCTTACCCACTTATGCACACAGAAGCACATTTCTGGCTGTGCTCACTCTCAGACAAGAAGCATCAGGGCAATTCTGACTTGCTGCATCTTCTAGCTAAAACCTACTCAGTTATCCAACAGGGTGCTGTCCAGGCTTGAAAGGGAACAGGTCTGGGTGCAGAGACCCCAATGTTCTCTCTTCCAGTCAGTCTGACTTCTAATTGTATAGTGACAATAACTCGCTGCATGAAGAGACTGACTTGAATCAGGGTCAGCTCAGGGATCAAGAGAAGCACAGCCCTTTCTTCTTCCCTTCTATTGCTCACCATATGCCCTTCTGGATAATTCACCCATGTTCTGCATTCCCTCTAGTTTTGCTCCCCTCAGGTCCCATGAGAAGTGGCCACCTCTGCTCCTAGGCTTGGGAACCTTTAGCCTGTGGTGAGTCGTTCTCTATTTTAGTTCAAAACCTACTGGTACCAGTTTCCTGGCTGCAAATTCTGCCTGCAAAAAAGGAAATTTACACCCACAGAATCTGCTGCCATGTAATGAGAACCAGGGTCAGGGGCTGTGGAGCGACAGAGGGCAAAGCTTATGGCAAACATCAGAACACAAGGAGATCAAAGGGCCTTCTCTTCTAAAATGCCTAGTAAGGACTGACTCTGCCACCCAGCCTGTCACATGAACCACCTCAGAATTAACTATCTTAGAAAAGAAAAATAAAATCTATCTGTACTAGGAATAAAGAAAAATATTAATTTCACTGGCAGCAGATGAAAGATGCCTGTGTAGCTGTGATCTAATGAAAGAATGAATTAAACAGTGGCTATAACGAGTGCTCTGAAAAATAACTTAAATGGATCATGATATGACTGGAGCTGTGATGGCAATTAATTGTGTGCTGCTTCATGCAGGCCCTTCCTTTCGCCATTTAGCTCAAATGTGGTAATAAAAAAATACTTCAACATTTCTTTGCCCAGGCTACTGTGAGTAATTCATTATGAGACAAATATTATCTCCTAGGATCCTGAGATCATTCCTGCAGATTTTAGGGGATGTAGATCTGTTACTGTGGGGCCTGAGCTCAGGTAGTAGCTGAGTAACAGTGTGAGCATTAGCTACAGTTTTGTTATCAAGAGGATGTAGATGTAGAACACTCAACCTCCAGATCAGGAGGACATGCCATCCCTAATCAATTAAAGCTGGGTTGGCCGAAGTACTGCAAAATGTGTGGCTGGCCAAAGACATTCTGAGTGTTACACTGGGTCTTGTGCTATTCCCATCACCTTCCCCTCAATCCCTCACTCAACAATTTTTATGTCCTTCCTTGCATTGACAGCCTCCCACTTTCTACTCTCAGAGCCCCGAGGTCTGTGTGCAGTCACTGCCAAAAGGCTTCAATGTGGGACATCAGCTCTCTTTCTCCTGACAGCATGTGAGCCCTTGGCCTGTGGGGCTTTGGGAAGGGGCACTCTCCAAATTGCTGAGGGGGTGTGAGGGAAGTCCTTCAGGTGACTGAGTGGTGCATGAAACTCCTGTTGGGCCTGTGCTCAAGACCACATTTTACCTTACACACAACTGGCAGCACAGAAAGGCAAAGCAATGCAGCAGCTGCCAATTAACCCAGCCTAGCTGAGCTACAGGGAACATCCTCCTGTTGGATTCTAACATGCCAGTTAATTGTGGCTGCTTCCCTTTCTGTCAAGTCAGTCAGCTTCTTTGAGCTTTCAGACCCACACACTGATGTCATGAGGCTCTAATTAAGTCTACCCGCTTAGAAATTAAGAGGTAAATGGTTGAGATATAAACTCACCTTTGTCAGTATTGATTTCATCTTTTAATTGAGGGGTGTAATGTATCTGTCTTTTCCATACAGGGCAAACATTTGTGCTCTGATTATATCTACCTGTCTTTCCCTGGATTAGTGATGATGGGGGTGGTAGTATGTCAGTGACAGAAATTACTTGCAGCTATACCTTTCAACTTACTTTAAATAGCAGTTTCACTATAAATTATTACCAGGGCTGTATTTTTAGTAGCTTTAAAAAGCTAATTAGCAACTAGAAACAAAAGGAGCTGTGAGCAGCCTGTGGCCACTGAGATCCCTCTAGCAGGTAAGCAAACACCTGCAGAGTGCAGGAGGACAGGACCTCTCTTAATTGCTCAGTGGAAGAGGCAGGGAGGTGGTGATGTGAAAGTGCAGGTAGAGGCAGTGAAGAGAAACATGCCCATGCACAGTGAAAAGGCAAGAGGAAGGCAGAGCACTTAAAAGAGAGGGACACAGAGGTTATCCCTCAATTCAGCTCTAAGCAAAACAGAGATCAAGCAGAATCATCCCCTAACCAATTAACCTTGTATGCCATGGCTGCTTGGAGCAATGCTCTCCCTACTATTTAAGAGCCTTGGGAGGAAGTGGCATAGGGTTCAGAAATTCCTGAAAGCTCAGTCTGAAAAAGGAGAGTTTTTAGCAGCAAAAGACAAATACAACAAGTGAAGCAGTGACAGCAGCTTAGGCCTTACTTATGGAAATCCTCAATGCAGTGGATGTTGCCACCAGCATCCACAGTGAAGGGGATCCCATCCAGGCTGCGATGGCACATCACACAGGTGAAGCAGTGGGGATGGTAGGCCTTCCCAGTGGCTCGCAGGATCCTTTCCATGATGGGCTTTGCACAGACACTGCACTGCTCCAGTGTATTCTGCAAAGAAAACATACACAACACATGTGAGCACCATCTCAGCAGGACATTACAAAGGTCAGCTGGGCTGATGGCTGCTGCTGGTCTGCTTGGAAGCTTTAGGTACCTTCTTTTCATTTCTCCTAGATAAAGTGCAGTACAGTCAACAGTTATCAAAGAGTATGATAACATGCACAGGGAGCACAGGGCCTGGGTCAAGCCTTTAGAACAGTGTGAGAACACAAACCAGAGCCTTCTCTCAGCAGCTCTGACAAGTGATCAGAGATGGCTCATCAGGTGGGTTATCTGAGACACAGCAGCTTCTGTAGCCAGGAGCACATGAAGGAGTTGTGCAGCCAACACTCCTGGGCTTTTGCCTCTGCACTGCCCAGTCAGAGTGAGCTTATGCAGCAGAGTTCATTAGAGACAAGTTCCAGAGAGGGCAGTGCTAAACTGAAGTGCAAACTCCTGGGGCTACACAGAGACCTCCTAATTAATTTGCCAATGCAGATCCCATAAAAATATCTTTATCTGCCTTGTACAAAGATCTTGATCTTCCTCTCTCGCCACAGAGAATACTGCTAAGTCTGGGCAGAGAACAAAGCAGTGGTTGCAAGGAAAGCATCCACAAGGACAGGAGCTCAGGATGACTTAAATGCTTCATTTATCTCTGGCCCACAATGTTTGAGATAATGACTGTGAAATGCCAGCTCTGAGGCCATGATCCTAGCTGCACAGGTTTTACATACTAGCCTGCTCCTAAAGTGCTGGAGCCAAAAAAATTCCCACTTTTCAAGTGGGGTCTATTGAATGATTCATCTCATTTCAACCCTCACTTACCCTTGCAGTTAATTATAGAAACACCACGATAATTTTGTTTCAGATGGTTGTCTGTGAGCCACACCAGCCCTTCTGACACCAACTGGGTAACTCACCATTTCAAAACAAGCACTTTAAAAGACACATGCCATGAATGGATGGTGCAAACCACATAGATGCAAACAATAAATCTGATTCGGGTAATTTCACTGGACTTTAGAAAAGCAAACTTCACCTACTATTCTTGCTTGATGGACCTGAAGTTATCAAATAATGTTATCAATCAGTGTTTGCATCTTGGGTGAGGTAGAAAAATCT
Organism: Agelaius phoeniceus; assembly: GCF_051311805.1. Classification (NCBI taxonomy): domain Eukaryota; kingdom Metazoa; phylum Chordata; class Aves; order Passeriformes; family Icteridae; genus Agelaius; species Agelaius phoeniceus. The sequence goes on from NC_135274.1 coordinate 16,830,897, forward strand.
ATCATTACACTACTGATTATTATTTAGATAGACAGAAATAAGGGGGCGGGAAAATAAAGGAAAAAATCCAACAGGACAGAAATATAGAAAGCTGCTGAAAGGTAGATATTGTTGACAAACACAGGAAGGCTAAAGTTCTGCTTCCTCATGCAACAAAATTCCCAGAGAAAGTCGTGTTTTGACTGACAGCATTGTTATTGCTTCTTTGAGCCAGTATTCTCAGGGGCAAGATCCACTCCTTACATGTGCAACTGAAATGTATTGTGAGGAGATGAATCACCCAGGAACTCAGAAGGTTCTACACTCTCATATTTGCTCTCAGACATTATCTCTGGGCTGCACGTCACGGGTAAGGTACAAACATAGAAATACACGGGTTCCTATCAGAGGATCTGAAGGATTGTTTTTGGAAAGGTCGATATGAAAAATCCTGAATTTCAACCCGTATGAGAACTGCCTCATGCATTTGTAAGGAGAGCACAGCCAGACTAGCATCAAATACAGGCTGGATTTTGCTTTATACCTTGTAATAATGGGCAGGAAAGAATGACTGCTGGCCTTTCTGTCTGGTTGCTGTCACCATCATCATCATTATAACAGTGGCTGGTATGCCAGAAAAAGCAAGGTCAATAATTTTCTCCATGGAGAAATAACCTGGCAGATTTACCATTTTGCTTTGCATAAGCAGATCACATCATCTCAGTCCACATCCATGTGGTTCTCTATGTTTTTCTGCCAAGGAGGGAAGGCAGGATACCTGCAGATACTGATGGAAGATTGTGCCATTCGTGAAGCATTTGCCATGAAATTTTCTGAACACAAGCAGGTATGGAGCATTTGCCTCACCAAGTCACTGCTTGCCTCATTTCCAACAGTTGCCAACAACAGAGGCCAAAGTATGAGAACAGGATAAGCAAAGCAGAAATTCCTTGGGATTTGCTTCCAGTCTCCACTGATTACTGGTTTAGGCACTTCCTGAGTCAGAGCCTGGCTTCCCCATACTTTGCCTCAAGTGGATGCTTCTCCCATAAACCTTCCCGATTTTTGAATTCTGATAAATACTGATCCCCCACAACGTGACCAAGAATTCTGTGGCTTACTTCCATGCTGGGGACTGATGTGTTCAGCAGTTCCCCTGGTCTGCTACTGCAGCCCACCCAGGACAGTGACCAGAGCAGGCACCTGCAGCAGCAATCCAAGCTGCAGAGGGGTCCAGCACCCAGCAGCATGGCCTGGAACTGCTCACACCACGGGCCAGATGTAACTCCTGCTCACACATTTCGGGCACACAGAGTTTAAGCCCATAAGGGATCAGTACAACCATCCTGTCTGACACCCCATGTTAACACTGATTTTGGTGGAAACTTTACAGTGACCAGGACAGCAGGCAATCACCCTGCTGGATCATACCTTCTGAAAACACACATCTTCTTCTCCCAAATCTCAGCTCGGTCACAGTTTGACATTCTCACAGCTACGTAAGACAAGCATTATGAATTAACCAACTCCTGATTAAGCCTTCTATACGACCTGAAAATCAGACCTGAGAAATTTATTCTTTTCATCCTTCCAAGTCTGTACCAGTAAGGAAAAACAAAGTCATTAGTTTCAGACTCCAGCTCACTCCTGTCTGGGAGTGTATTTGCTTAAGCCTCCCTCCTTGCTAGAACCCTGGCTGGCTCAGACCCTTCCCTTCAAGGTGTTACCAGATGATGCCAAAGGGAAAGCTTCCTTGATTCACACCCATTTGACATCAGGTTGCTGTAAGGCAGGATTTGGCCTGTGAAGCTACCAGGTTTTCTTTGATTCTCTAATCAGGTTATCCCACATGCCTAAGTGCTGCCCCAGCAGCTAACAACCTGCACAAAGGTATTTATGCACATTATGGGAACAGCATCCCTGTAGGATTATAAGTTTGGCTTCTTGATTTTGCTCTCTTTCACTGTCTAACTCTCCTAGCTCCTCCTGGAGCTTTCAGACCTCCAAAAAGCGAAATAAGATGAAGAAAAAATGCCTAACAGGTCTATTTTCCTTCTTTTCTCTCCGGCTGCTGTTGCAAGTCTGCTCTGTAATCAACAGGTAGAGCTGAATGCATCTGATGAGCTACACTGAGAGCTAAGGCAAGGCACAAAGAAGAAAGATGAGAAACAGCTAGGGAACATCAATCCTAGGGGTTGTGGTCACATTCATGTCATAAGAATATAGCCCACAAATCTAGTGTGGGCTGAGGGTAAAGTTTGCCATTCTTTTCCCATATTTTTGGCCAAGAGGCAGGGAGTGCCCTTGTGTCTCCCAAATCCAACCAATTTTTTGGGGGTTTGAAAAGCATAGGGAAGGAGCCATCCATTTCCAAAGGGAAGGCTGGCACAATGTTTAAGGCTGAGTCTGGGTCCATGTCCCTTGAGGGCAGAACATCCATGGCAAAGAAAAAGAATCTCACATGAGAAGAATAATGCACCCTAAATACCAAAAAGAAAAATAACCTCAAGCAAAGATACACTAAAACACAAAGAAAGGACTATAATGACCAGGACATCATAATCATCTTGCAAGTTAAAATTAAGAGACTTAAACATGTATAACACAATCAGTGTCAAAGTGGGAACAAGCTGCTTGGGAGCAAGCACCTAGCAAGTGGTGTTTGGAGTTGACCTCCCTAGAGCAATACTGGTCTCTTCAGAAACCACAGAAAGCCAAAGGGGGTTGCTCTGCAGATTTTAGGTTTAAACATGGGACACAAAGTAAAAATTCTGACTGCTAGGAAAGACTTCTGGGTTGCAAGAGCCACAGAAGGCTGGAGCTGGGGAGTGTTTGAGTCTCCTCCTGAAAACTTCACATCCCAGATGGAAAGGTGGCAGAGACTTTAGGGACCAGAGGTGCAGTGACAGCCCATGGGCTGCAGCTCATCCCACTGCCCTAATGCTGCAGAGTACAACCCATCCTAACCAAACCTGGGGGACAGCAGTAACTCACAACATCATGCCAGCACAAGGACTCTCCCACAATGACCCAGCAATGAGTGCAGAAGAAAAGCCACACAGATTAGTCATTGCTTCTTCTGCATTGGCAATTCATCCCAAGCTCTAATGAACATAAATAATGTCTCCTGCACTCTGAACAGCAGACCGAGGAGAGCTCATGCACAGGGACATGAGCATGGTATTGCTTATTTTGCTGGGAGAGGGGAGGGAAGTTGCTGGAATAAATTACATTGGCAACTCATGCACAGGGACACAAACTCACTTTCTGTAAGCACTGCAGAAGAAACACATTTTTCGAAGTGACTGAGCAGAGGAGATGGTTTTGAGCTGCACGAATGAAATGTGACTGTTGTGCTAAAAACAGGCACATGGTCAAATGCTATAGTTGAACTGTAACTTAGTAAAGTGTGGTAAGTGACTTGCTTTAAATCTTGTGACTCCGTCCTTCATTTCCTCAGACAGCAAGGAGAGCAGAGCAGCAGACATTTTCCCCTTTGTGGGATATTTTTTGAGGCTTGAAAATGTTTCCATACTTAAGTGAAGACAGAACACTTTAATCTCAAGAAGCCTGGTGAATTTATAAACCTCAAATTAGATCAGGTCAATTGAAAAACTGCACTTCAAAATAATTGCAAATGGTTTCATTTAGGGTTTGGGTCTGAAAATATGTAGTTGTATTATAAATTAAATATAAAGCAGACAGTGGTGGAGGGGTTAAGCGTCAAGATGTAATTTCAACACTTTCAAACACTTTTTTGGCACTATTTCTAGAAAAGGAAAACCAAGGCTCCCCAGCTGCTATCTCCACAGATGGGTTAAATCTTGGCAAACATAACATTTAAGTCACTAATAGCCAGCATGAAATTCCTTCCTGCATGTCTGAGGAGACAACTTGGGCATGAGTTAATCCTTCTCACTTCACCTGACCAGCTGGACACATTATTAGCAGAGGGTGACAATCCCCTTCTTGCTGCTCTGAGGGTACTTTCAGCAGGGTACAGCACTGCAGAAGCACCTTGGCTAGTGACCTTCAGACCATGCTGCCATAGCTGCATCAGTGTGCTGGGGCAAAAGATGTGACTGACCCTGACAGCCTAATTCAGACACAATGGTGAGCAGTCAGGCTGTTCTTTAGATGGTACAGCTTGATTTGCTGGGAGATGGAAAGGAAGATAATGGGAATAAATTACACGGGCAACCCTGCAACATTACCAGCATGCTGGGAATGGGGCTGAGCTGTGCTTACAGCTGCCCCTTGCACAGTGCAGACTCAGGCCCTGAGGTTACTGTATTCAGTGCCTTTCAAATCACTCTTCCATTCATCTCAGTTTTTAGTGGCTTTCCCAGCACAGTAGCAATACCGCGGCTGGCATGCTTCTCCTCTGCTGGAATTTGCTTTTCTTGTCAGGAAAACTGAATTCAGCTTTGTAGTTTTGGACTCAGAGCAGCTGGAGGTGAATCTGGCAGAAAGTCCTCTCAGCATACAGGATGGAGGAGTCCCTTCCCCTTGCCCTATAACTATTAGAGAAAGGCTAGACGTATTTCATGGCTTGTGCTAGTAGCACAGATAACAAAGGCATGCAACTGAGTCCACAAATGTGCAACAGCAGAAAGGCCATGATGAAAATGGAACAGTGCTTGAGAAATGCTTCTCAAATGATAAGCAGATGTCAAAATATGCTCTACAGTGAGAGGAGGAAGAAGCTCTATTCTTCTTATCAAGTGAAGGCTGAGGGACGGCTTTGCTGGTGTCTGAGCACACCAGAGGCTGCAGAGGAAACCTAGAGAAGGCTGCTGGGCCTGGCAGGCACACAAGCTGGCCATACTACCTGCAGAAGGAATTATATTCTTAATGCTGAATGTAATTAATGTTTGGAGCAGCAGAGGCAGGGACTGGGTGACTACTCTGATGCTCAGTGCCAGTTTAGATAAGGCCTGCAGCCCTCTCTAGCACCATCCAGCTGAGAGTGATGAAGGAATGTCAGAGTTAAAAATCTGCTCTGCATTATGCTCCATGTCTGACCACAGCCTCATTGACTCCTTCCAGCTAAAAATCCACAAGAAGCCCCGTGCTGGAAATTACTTAACTAATTTCTGGCACTCAAAGCTACTCATCTTCTGTACATTCCTTGCTCTGACAACAGAGATCTTTGTCCCTTTAAAACGGCAGAGCCTATGAATGTAAGAAATGAGGGAATTGTCCTCTGAACTGGTAGGCTGGAAGATAAAATGCCTGGACTTCTGGCTTTTAAACCAAGTAGCTGCCATAGGCAAAGCATTTCCACACTCTGTGCGTGGCAGGCACATTTACAGGCATCCCCAGCCTGTAAATAAAATGGCTGTAGAAGTTACGTATCCCAGTGAGAAACTGGATATTGTTAGATTTGATAAATACTTGTGAAGTACTCTGTGTGCCTAAATGGTTACTTAATGGAAACAAGATATTATTAACAGAAAACATTAAATTCCTTTTATCTGTAATGACTTGCACACATCTCAAAAATCAACTTTGGGTGGTGCACCACCAGAGAACAGCACCTGAGCTGTTATTCAGAATACTCCAATGTGGCTACAGCCATTTGCAAAAGTAAAGTAGTTTAATACCGGGGAAATGCTTCTAACTTACAGTTGACTTTAAAATAGCACGGAGAATAAAAAAGGCTATGCATTTGAAATTTTTTTAGCAACAATAATTACAGCTGCATGGAATACTACAATAAGCCAAACAATTGAAAGCATCCTTAGCAATTGCTATGTAAAAGAACATTGTTAAATATCTTAGTAATCAGCTCCAGTCCCTTCAGTAATTTTCTTGTGAAGCTGCATTTCCAAACCTCCCTGCATCTTGTCTATTGCCACCAGGAAAGAATTGAAGCAGCACAATGTGCATTTTGGTGAGCAGAGCTCACTCTTGCTGTTAGCACTGCCACCACACACCAGGTATGAACCACGTGAAATCGGTCACTCCACACCGGGACTGCAACTGGCCCAGAAAACATCCAACCAGGAGGCTGGGACAGGCTTTTGGAGCACTGGAGAGAAAAACATCTGTAAAGCACAGCAGCACCAGCAGAGCACAGGAGACGTGGCTGCCTTGGCAGGGAGGAATGATCTGATAAGACAGTTTCCATCTCTGATTCCTTCAATCCAAGGAGATCCTAAGTGTACGACCAGACCTTCACTCCGAGACATTGCATAATACAATGCCTGGCGCAAGATGCTGATTTTCGAAGATTTCTAACTTGAAGGAAATCCCTCAAAATCCCTCTCAGAATGTCAGAGGTAAACAGTTTGTTCAAGGCTGCTGCAGCTGAGGCAAACTGGCACAGAGCTACCACGGAAATCCCTGGGCTGTGTCACACAACAGCAGCTATGCCTCAGCAGATAAGCATTGCTTCACACACTGGGGTCCCCACCTAGGGAGCAACCAGCCCATGGCTTTGCCCAACGCAGAGAGATGTATTTGAGGATTTGTTACGACTTTTTTTCCACCAAAGTGAACCTTGGTAGCTTTAAAAACTATGATACTCTACTAGCTTTGCTCCTGAGGGACAGGGGGAATACACAGCAGGTTTTGATAGCCTGTGCTTTTATCTGTTTTTAATACCCACACATCAGGTGAGAGCACTTACGGACCATACATAACTCAGGGCTCGGTGGAACAAAGTGCTGGGGGGGACAAAGCAAAGCCGTTCCTTATTCCCAAGCACTCCCAGCCTTTGTGCTGTTGATGTAGCTCTGCTTGCCTTACGTGTTCTCACCAGCAAGTTCCTCAAAACATGATGTGCCTGACCTTGCATGCTGCCCTGGGAGTTTTGCCTAAATAAAGGTTCTGTCCTGTTGTGATTACTTTCTGCACAGGCAGCAGAATTACATGCAGCTGGGAGATGTGGCAAACATTGAGCAGATACACTCTCCTCCTTGTTTAGATACAATTGTGGACAACACAGAGATTTCAAGCTTAATTAGCAATACCAAGGAAGCTGTTAGAGAGGCATTTCAAACTGCTTGCAGTTTAAGCTGATTAGAACTTTGTGAAAACAAAACAAAATTGTGTAGCAAATTGTTAGGCTAAAATTCAAGTCAAACTGAACCGCATCAAAGGAAACAGAGAAGTGACTATCAGGAAGAAGTGGGCTTTTTTTCTTTTCTTTTGGTGAGGAATTTAATTTCATAGCCTTTAATAAACCCAATGATCCAATCCAAGCTTGCCACTCTGGCAAGAAGCTTAACCAAAATAACATTGGAACTCAGAGCTGACGGACCAAAGAGGCTATAAATCGGTCAAATCCGGGCACAATACAAGAAAAAAAATTGAAGATTCCATTCAATTTTCCTGTTTTAGAATTTTGATGTAACTGACCATTGACATGGAAATGTTATCTTGACCTTAACTGCTAAAGCTGACTTGCAGAGGAAAAAATGACTGAGACTCTGACATCTCAGTGGTTATTTATAGTTCCCCTCACTCTCCTCTTTCTCAGTATTTTTACATTTGAAATGAGTTCTTGCCTGCCATGAGTTTCCTGAAGGACTGTTTTAACAATGCAAGAATTTGTGACATAAAAACCATCAAGAAAATGGTTGATTAAAATGGAAAACAAATTTTAGTTGGAAACTCTCATCAGTAAATTAGCATCCAGCAAAGCTGGGCTTGCTTTGGTTACAGATTGAACACTACAAGCCTTTTAACTACAACCGGTTTAAAGCTGGCTTTTTCTGCTTCCTGTGCTCTCCAAGAGAGATTTCCTGGAGAACCAAAAAAAAAAAAAAAAAAAAAACAAAAAAAAAAAAGAAAAAAAAAGAGAAAGACAGGGCTACTGCTCGAGAGTCTGGGTTGTTCTAGAGTTTGTAAGGAAAAAAAAAAGACAGGATCCTTCCCCTTCACTCCTTGCGAATAAAAACCCTTCATCTCTCTAAGCCACAAGAAAAGGCACACAATCTATTTTCCTCTGCTTATTTCAAGTCACATAGAAGGGCATCTCTAAGTCACTTCTAATGGCTACTAAATAAATTAAATATTCCAACTGGATATCAGTTTAACAGCTCCTGTTCTACCTTAATTGCTCAAACAAAGAGAATGCAAAGCTTCTCCTGAAGATCTCATACAAGTTACAAGAGAAATTAATTTTTTCTAGTGGCAGGGGCAGAGCACTGGAAACTAAGGGTGTTTGTCTTCTGTCCTTGGTTCACTAGTGACTCAGAGAATAATTCCATTCTTTTCCTCCTCTGTTCTTCACATTATCTATAGAGTGGCTTTAGTCAGCTATTAGTAGGTGTGTGATGCTCTGACAGAAGTCACATCTCTATTGTAAACACCAAAGTTGGCACCTGGAGCTACCAAGAAATAAAAACCTCCTCAAACTGAAACAAAATGAAAACCCAAGCAAGAAGGTAATGAGATTTTGCACAGAATTTCATGGAGCTTTCACTGAAACACCTTTTGAGTGCAAGATAATGGTTTTTTTCAGTGTATACGTGCAAGCTGTGAAATACAGGTCATTGCAGCAGTTCACTATAAAAATAGCTGCTTTTAATAGATAACGTAATCCAGTATAAAGCTTGGAAAAAAACTCCCCCAAAACTCTCACAGCACTTGGATGCTGCTGGTACCCAAAGTGACAGTGAGAATATGATTTGCCCAAATCCATGATATGTTTCCTAAAGAGTTGCCAAATACATTTATGTCCTTGATGTGAGGAGAATGTCTTGGAGCCTTTAGGGCAGTGGGAGACTTATCTGTGATTGAAATATGAGGGCTGAAAGCTTTGTGGGTGCTCTGAGGTCTTTCCAAAGGGAGAAGAAGAGGGCGTTTCTTATTTCTTGAAGAAAGCCTCCTGAGTGAAATGTCTATTTTTAAAGACTGAAAGAACACTGGAAACTCACAGACAATCAACATTGGCCACTGTCAGGAATAACAGAACCCAAAGTTCAGTGAGCCAATAGTACAGTGAGAACTGTACTATACTCTCTCCCCTCTACCTCAAGACTAGAAATTTCATCTTTTGGGGGGACAGGATTTCTTCAGAGGTTTGAATTGAATTATTTCCTGGAGCAACACTTCTTCTTCTATCTAGAGTCAGACTCTAATTGGAAATAAATCCAGGCTGCTGACTAAGTCCAGGGTCAAATATGTCACCTACCAGGTACTGAAATTATTTTTAGATGCAATGACATCCCTGTTCTTTTCATTCAGTTGACCTGGATGTTTGACTCGGTTCCTTGTCTGGGAAAGCAAGTTTGAGCCACCTGCTGAGATAAAAGTGACAAAGAAGGAAGGGATACAAAACCAGAAAATTGAGATGGCTATGTAAGAAGAGCCCAGACAAGGCATGGCACAGAAAAGAGAACTTCCCAAAGAGGTCAAGTGAGATGTGAGAAAAGCAAAAGCTGGAGACTGATGTTCCACCCTGGGAACTCATCCATCACCTTCCTTCCTCCACTGGGAGATAATCTCATCCACAAAGACAGAGATAGAGAAGATGATTTACATCAGTCCCTCTGCCCCTCCAGCCCACCTCTGAGGGTGCTTCTGCTGGAACTCAGCTTGCTGTACAGTTGGGAAAGAAAGGAAGGCACATTATTCCTTCTAACCTTACAAAGAGAAACCCATGCAATAGATCAGATCCTTCCTTGAATAAGTGAAAAGTAAACCAGAAGCTTTGTGCTACTCTACTGTTCAAGATACTGCTGTGGAAAGTTGGGCAGAAGAGTCCTTGCAACACAATTGTCTGCTGAGCTGATTCAACCTCTTGACACTGTTCCTTTGCTCTCAATCTAGAAAAATTAGAGCTCCCTGAAATATAAAAATTTTTCTCCTGTTTTGTACAGACAACATGGAGACTTGGATACAGAGATCTTGTATGGCAAACACATTGTCATGCAAATAAGCTCAAGAGTTTCATCAAGAGCAGACAGGCATGTCTGAGTAGGTGGTAATTCTCTGGTGTCTGCAGGGTTAGTCAAGGATGTTCAGAGCAAGAAACATGCACTCTAAAGTAATTTCTTTCCCTTTCATTACCATGAGAAATTTTGGATTAATTTAGAATATGAAGGACACTGGTCTGAGCTGTCAGAAAGGTTCATGTCAGAGCAGAGCAGACCAAAAATCAAGCTGACAGTTGGCATTTCTTTACCAGGTCTTTTACATCACTTGAGGAGGCTGCCCTGGATGTTATTTCAAGTTGAAAAGCACAGCAACTGAACACTGTGCTAGTCAACTGTCAGTCCACAGTATTTACTAACCAGATTACTCCTGTATTTGTGAAACCAGCACCAAAGGCTTTCTGCCAAATATTACATTTAAAAAAAGAAACAACAGTTGAGAAAAGACCCAGCAAAACCCAAAGTGAATGGAGCTGCTGAAAAGAAGAGATTCACTTGGGCACACATCACCAGTACAACCTGCAGTGTCTTGGGACAGTGCTTAAGAATTAACAAGCGAAGCAGAGCGGCAATGGCAGGAGAAACCAACTTGTCCAGCCTCACCATTTTCCTAGTGACACAGTTACATAAGAGATATGCATTTCTATAAACACACTGAATGTATAATAGATGTTATATAACATGTCCATTCTCAAGTCGATAGCATCCTCCCAGTGTATGGGCTCTTAGGCTGAAATCACAGTGGTTATGGAATATAGAGGAAAAAACAACATTATTGCAGCATCATTCTGATCTGTAACTGTTCCATTCCATTATGGGGATTTTCTTTCCATAACAGTGGAAAAGACCATGCTCCAGTGCTTCTCACAGTACTTTAAAAGGTCTGAGATCACCTGCATCAATGGTTGTTTCCCAACGTAACTGCTGAATTGCTCATTTCCATCCTAATACAACTTCCAACTTTCCTTTATGAGGACCAGAAGTTGCCATTTCCCCAGCAAGAACATCTGAACACCCAAAGTAGTCTGACCCTCATGTTTTGCCAAGCAGCTCATGCAAAGTAAAACTGGACCACATCTTTCTATACACAGCTTCTGATTTAATGGACCTGTGAGGAACAAAAGAAGGAAAGGCCACTCTTCATCAGGCTCTAACTATAGACCAGATCCAGGTGAAAATAGACAAGACAGCCTGGTATTAGCAGGTGGCTCATGCATCTGAGTGATCCAGCTAATGCAGGCCATAAGGACAAGTGCTGGTGGTCTCCTAATGGGAGGATGACATTTTATTGCTGCTCTGGTGGTGCAAAGTGGTCACTCCCCACAGGCACTGCCACACCAGCTTCCAAAGATATGAGGGACAAGGACAGAGGGACTAGAGTGGCAGTGAAGAGTGGGGAACAAAGAATTTATCTAGGGCTTTCTGAGTCATTCTCTTTCTCAAAGTTTGCTGCTGGAGCAGCATAGTCCAGCTCTGCCCTACCTGCAGATTTTCCTATGGAAAAGTTACTGTTGGCTTCTTCACAGGCAGCATGAGTCCAGTGAGCATTGTCCTGCCAGCTCTGCAAGGGCAGCTAAGGAGCCTTGCTGGAAATCTGGCCCCAGAGAGAAACAGCAGGGGAAAGCAGCCATTTCAGAAGCACATTATTAAGCCATCAGACCAGTAGCTACAGGATCCCCATGGAAAAGTTGATCCAGGCACTTTGTATAATTACTTGAGCCCTTCCAGTCATTTATTCCCCTTTGTGGTTGGCGGGGAAAGTCAGTATCTTCTCGAGCTGCAAAGTCATAAGGCTTTTTAAGAAGCCAGGTTTGTAGGTGAAGACATTTCCCTTTGCAAAACCTTTGCTGGAGCACACACTGCTCAGCAGCAATCCAGGCTAATGCAGCGAGTTCAAATGAGCATGGCACGCAGGCAAGTCTAAGCTTTCCATTTGCTTTACCTACATATGTTTTAACACTTACATTTTTAGATGAAGAAGCATAAAAATAGCTTAATTGTGCGTATTGCCTACATTACTGCTGGACTCCACCTGTGGGAAGGAACTGGAGTTTAAGTTTTATTAAAGTTTCACATGTTTCCAGGAGGTTCCTAATTATCCTGCGTGCTTTGTACAGTATTTCTGGCTCCAGGACCTTTCTTCAATTTTCTGAAAGAAACCCAACACAAAAATATTTGAGCTGAGACCTGGAATGTGTGACTGAAAATAAGGCATTCACTCCAGGGTTCATCTAACCCCACATATCCCTGTTCTTACCAGTCTTTGGAAAGCACTTTAAGATCTGCTGGTAAGAAAATACTACCTGTATACCAAAGGCTTGTTACTGCCATTTAGTTCTCCTGCTTCCATGCACCTTAAACTCCTCTGTTTGCCTGGCATTCCTGTGACTACAGATGGGTGTAGAGATGATCTTTTCAGGACCTAAAGTAAGAATTAAGTCACTTTGGGTATAGCCCTCCTTTTAATGACTAAACACATAACAGTCACACACTGCAAAGTGTCCTCAGGGATAGGGTGTTCTATATTTTAGGGTGGTTAATTCAAACCACCTTTTCTTAAAGACACTTCAAGCCAGCAGCTTGAGTTGGGGTTTGTTCAGCATCCTGGAAAAAAAAACAAAGCAGCCCATACTCTCTGACAGAGAAGACAAACCACAAGATAGCTGGAAAGAAGGCCAGTTTTTGAAAACAGCAACTTTTACCTCTTCTGACCTAGACAGCTGACCACCCCAAGCACAACCTCCAAGTCCTTTCCTTGTGCTCCCTGAACAAAGGCAGACAAATCTCCAGTGGCCATAAATCATTGTTCTTCAGTGGTATCAGCTGGAGTTACTGACATCTGGACCTGCTGTGGCAGTGCTCTGACAGGAGGAATGTGTTAGCTGGTGCCATGTACAGAACACAAGGATCTTCTCAGAACGCTCTGTGCATGCTTCCCACCGTGCTTGGGCTCTCTGCTCTCTTCTGGGAGCGTGACAAAAAGAAAACCATACAAGGCACCACTCCTTCTACCCCAAATCCACAGTGTGTGAGGTTCTTGGTGCTATACCAGCATTGTTTCTGTGCAGAATCCCTGGCAATGGATCCGCTTAGGATTTTTAGCGATGTACAGGTTTGGCTAAATCAAGACTTCCATCACAGTGCCCAGGCTTAGCCTGAACACATCAAGAGACACAGACTCACCACTCGCTAAGGCTCCCTTAGCTGGCTACAGAAAGCTCTGATCCTTCCTTAGAAGGTGCTTAGCTGGATGAACCTCTACCTGCAGATACAGCTGGTTTGCCAGAAGTTGGTTTTGTTCCTACACAAATAGACAGCCTCACAGCTGGGTGTGTTAAACTATTCTAGTTCAACTGAGTTCGGGATGTTCCTCAGTTCATGCCTCTCCATTCCACTGCTCTGGCATCTTACTAATCCACTGATTTTATCAGCAGTTTTTTCCCCTTTGTTATTAATAGTAGACTACAGGTAAGCATCAAGTACTATCAGATGTAACAGCTCTGCAGTAGCACACTAGAAATCTGTTTCAGCCATGCTCAATCACATGGTTTCTCTTGTAGGGACAGTTGCACTGGTCCCAAAGATGTGGTTGGGGGATGGTTTATCTCAGGGTAACATCACAGAGAGTCTTAAGCAGAAGCCATTAATAAGCTGTGTGATTTAATTATATTTCAAGGTTTCTATAATGTGTGGAAGTTACTCCACACATTTATTATGAAATAAGAACTTCAGTGTACAAAATGTTTTTCAGAAAGACTTAAGAATTGCTTCAAAAGGAGAAAAAACTGCTTTACCTTACTACAGTATAAATTGCTAATTACTCCAACAAGTAGCAATTGCTAATTACTCCCCTGGAAAGCAACAAGCTCACTCTGGCTGTTATTCTATAGAGTATATGAAATAGCTAAACGACATTTTCAAAGCTACTGGTCAGGTCTATGTCTGCAGCAAGTAAAGGGCTCAGAATCGCCATGCAGAGACGACCCTAGGGCTAAAAGCATAGAGAGAGCTTGAAGACTGACTATTTTCCCAAAAGACAAAACTGCTGTGTCAAAGAAAGTGAAGTCTTAATGTTAGAGCTTTCACAAATACAACCAGGAGAAAAAGATGTGAAAGTTCCCTTGGGAAGCAAGTGGTAAGCATCTGCAACAGCTGATACTGAGCAAGGGGAACCTCTGAAACTAATCTGAGGCAGTTTTGTGCATCTGTAAATCCATTTCTTAAGCCTAAACTTTATAAAGCTTTTAAATTATTCAGTGTCTATTGAATGTTACAGTTACTTGCTGTAATTTTAACACAGTTTGAATTAATGTTGATGATATTACATTAAGTACCTGACGTGGAGTACCAGGAGTCCCTAATGATGCCCTCTATCAATAATACACTGCTGTAGAAAAAAGAACATATTCTCCCTTAGCTGTCCTTGCTAGCCTAGGAGATGGGAAGGTGCAGAAGAGAAATCCAGCTAGAAGCTCCCAGCACCCCAAGACCATGGCCATCCAGTCAGCTAAGCCCTCTGAAGTCACTCCTTGTAAGACTCAATGAACAAACAATTAACATCAACCCCTTTCTCAGGAACGTATCACTAAGGCACAGTGTAGCAACTCAAGCAGAGCAAAAATAGACATAAGGCAATGAAGAATTCAGAAGAGAAGCCAGGGCTGTGAGATTTGGACCCAGAACTGTGTTCAAATAGCTCAGGCTCTGCTACTTGAAGTTAATCAGATTTCTTCTTTCCTTCCTCCTCCTTTAGGGTATCCTCAACTGTTTTGGCACATTTGAGGCCAGCAAGACAGCCTCAATTCTGGATTCTGGATCTAGGAACTACGGAAGCACCAAGGGGAAGGAATGCCAGGCAAGAGGAGGAAAAAGGCATTTCCCAGTTGGCTTCCAGAACCCTGACATTAGAGTACAAGAGGTAACTGAAGTGCCGGGAAAACATCTCGGGGAGTGTGGACAGAAAACCCAGTGCTGAACACAGCTCCAGCAGCCTGGCCATGCCACCCCAAATACCTGGTGTCACAGAGGGGCACAGGGTAGCTGCCCATCCATATCCTATATGGGGTAAAAGCAGCATTATATGTGTCATTTCTCACACCAGGACCTCCTCTCTATGAGGCAGACCAAGAATTCCTTTTCTTGACAGACTTCTGAAGGACTCTTTACATTTTCCTCTTCCTTTCCAACAGGTGCTGCCATTTGGCACACACAGCTGACACATCACCCACATATACCCCTGAGCTTTGTAAATCCCATCTAGCAACATGTTAGCTCAGACATGCAAGATGAACTCAATTCAGAATGGAAGGAAAGTGACAACAGTAAACCCCATTTTTAAAACCTTTGGCAAGGATTTCAGAGGGTAGGGTAATCTCTACTGTATGTTTTTATATGGCAGGATATTTTCCAAAATTACTTGTGCTTTAGATCCCATTCACTTCCTAAAAAAAAAATTTTTCCACCAAAACCTGCTGAAAGAGAAATCTACTGCAGAAAGGGGCAGCTGCACCTTGCAGATATGCACAGCTGAAGATCTTTTATGTAAGACTCCCCCTGACTGTGTGGAGAGCTGTTAAGATGTCAGATCATGGTTTGTTGCTCTCAGGGAGGCTGCTGCAGCACTCAGTCAGAACAAGTTTACGTCTTGGAGGAATTAATTTGTCTGAATAATGTCATCCTGGTTAAACAAAATGTTAGGGAAAATATGCAGCGTTCTGGTGCACCTCCCTGAACTGATGCCTATATATGGGGATTAGCCAGCATGAAAGGGATCCTGCTGAGTCAAACTGGATTATAGCAGTATTATTTTATAGAGACAGTAGAAAAGAGGATGGAGGAAGGAGCTAGGGAAATCTTGCAAAAACATCAGCTATTTGACATGTTAAAGCAAACAGCATAGATGTGAAAATGCTGCCTGCTTACACAAGTGCATCAGAGCCAGGTCAGCTGACAGCAGTAACCCAAAAAAAAAGTTTAGTTTTTACCCCTTTTAGCCCTTCAAGCAATGCAGCTCCCAGAAAGCAAGGTGGACTCCTGTGCTTTCTCAGGCATCAGGAGATGTGCTTGTGTTCCCATGGTGGCACCCTCGCAGTGGTGGCAATGTTCCTTATATAGGGAGGATGTCCTGGGGACCTTTGCCAAGCCTTCCCAATTGCCCAAGCAGCACATGAGGGGGCAAATGAGCTTGCAGCCTCAGCTCTCAGAGCCCCTGGGGAGCTGGTGCAGATGGCAGGAAGGGAAAATGTAGGTTTTCAATAAAGTCCCTGAGATGCCTCCATTTATCATCACCAGGCACTCACACAATCATTTATGTGGTGATTGTTCAATGCTGGCTGGAGACTCAGGGCTGGTGGCAATTCACAAATGGGACATGTCCTTGTACATCTTGTTTGCAGAGCTGGATCTGCAGTGTGTTCTTTGAACATGCCTGGAGGGCTGATGTCCTCTCTCTCTCTCTCTCTCTCCAGCAAACAGCTTGACCTTACAGTAATGGCATCAATTCCTCTGCCTGTCTTGTTGTGGCCCAGCAAATATTAACCTGTACAAATAAGAGATGCCCTAAGCCAACTCCCTGCACCCTGCAGTGCAGGGACACAAGACTGGGTGAATATCCTACAGCTGCAGTCCGTGAACAGTGCAGAGGACCCAAGGGTGGGTGAAGAAGACCCCTCCACAATTATGTCATTAAAGTACAGACCCTATTTAAGCACATAAAAGCAGCAAAACTCAGGCTGAGGAAGAGGTGGCACATTTTAGGCCAAAAAGAGTTATCACAGTATGAGACAAGGCCTGTGCCTCTCTTTGTAGTGCATCTATTCAGCAGTGCTGGTCTTGGTGGATCAAAACCCCTGTGCCTGCTCCCCCTGGGAAGTGTCAGTCTAACTGAGTGTGGTGGATTGTGCTAAAAGTTGTGCTTTGCAACACTGAGCTGAAGACCACTGTGGTAGCAGTGGAAAAACACTTCTCCATCCTCCACTGCCCAATGCCAGAATATCCAATGCAATGCTATGCTAGTCAGAGCACACAAACACATGGTTTGAAGGAAAAATTCAAAAGCATTTGAGTCATGGGAGTATAAAAAAATTCTCAAAAAACCAAATAGAACATATCAGTCATGTTGTAACTTGGAAAGCCAAAATTTCCTCCCAAAGACAGCAGTGATGCTGTTTCCAAGATTCCAGGACGCATCTCTGTCTGGAGCTAATAGAGACATGTTTTTTAATCCAAGTTTCAAGCCCAGTGAAATCCATTTCTGACAATAAGAACCTAGCCAGCTGAAGAAATCACACCATGCCTTCCTAACCCACCTTTTGCTCACAGGTAGCATTGTAGTCCATCCAGCTCACCCCTCCAGCACTGCCATGCCCATCGTGGTACCCACTGCACACCCCCCTGGATTAAGGCCATTTTTCACCTCCTTTTTGCAATCATCTGTATTAGCCTTGTGTTTTTCCAAGTGGGAAGGTGGAGCAGGCTGGGAGACTGTGGTGGGAAGACAAGTGCAGTCCTGACCCACATCATCCCAATGAACACTTTCATCCCTGCCTTGACCCTCTCTGGCACATCTCAGGGTATTTTCTGCATGCTGGCTTCAGCTGGAGCTGCAACAAGAGCTCTTCTGGAGCAGTCTTTTCTGTCACATTTCCCCTACATCTAAGAAAGGGCAGTTTTGGTTTTGCCCTCTAGCTGAGGCAGTTTCAGAGCTTGGGTCCACTCATCTCCAGGGCTCATTTCCTAACTACTTAAAACTACCTGGGCATATTGCAACTCCACTTTCTCTTCCTGGCTGCATCAGAGAAAATGGTCAGAACTGCCTTTTCTGGTGGAGTCAGTCCTGAACAAGAGTGAATTAGAGCATGACTAAACAACCAGGCCATGTGGGAGCTATAGGTGGAAGAAAACCTACTTTCTAGGTACTCAGATGCTGCTTGCCTTAAATACACTGAGCAAAGGTGACACCAGCACTGGGGTGATTGCAAGAGTTGTTGGTAAGGCTGGTTAAAATATCCTTCCCTAGGAGGGAGGCACCAATAACTCTCCACCATCACTCCCAAGGCACATGCATGTCAGCCCAAGCACGTGGCTTGCAGTGAGATGAAGTTATCTGGGATGAATTCCACCACAAGCATCAGACCCATTTAACAGCAATCCCCTTGTGCCCCCTTAAAGAAATAGCAGTAAAAACCAAAACAACCCCCCGCACTCCCTGTGTGTAAACATCAGCAAAAACTAAGTAGTTTAATATATTTTGCAAAAGTAAAACCAGAGTAACTGCTTTGCCTCCAACACATCAGGAACATATTATTACCACATTGTCTTCAGTGATTATTCAAGCAATGCATTTAAATGTTCAGGGAGAAGAATGTGTGCTAAAATATTGTTATGTAACACGGGGAAAATGACTAATTCTGCCCTTGATCTTTTCCTATTTTGCTCCAAGTAAGAGTCATTAGAACTCATTCTCTGGTCGAAGCACCAGCACGGCCGAATTCTGACCCAATTCCCCTGGTGGCTTTTACAGTGGGCTGATCCTATCCCAGGCAGCTGAGCTGTTCCAGAATTACTGAGCATAACTGTCTTCTGAATCAGTCCTCCAGGGCTGCACTTTTCCAAAGACAGGTGGAATAAACAATGCACATTTCCCCATGCTCCCTGCTGATGGAGGTCAGAGATCATTTACTTCCCGTTCCTCATGACTTGTGAGGAGTCTGGAGCCTCACCCATGAGCCAAGTGGGGCCTGCTCCATCCAGCAGTTGTGTGCATACTTCAGCAACTGCTGATTCACAGAGTGGGACTGCTACATGAATTCCTCTCCTGACAGCAGATGCAGAAGATGAAGACCTGTTCTGTGTATCCTTACTTTCAGTCCATTTGCATCAACAGTATACATGCAAGACAAACAGACCCGTCTGTTCTTACAGACAGCTATGAAAAGCTAACATTTTCCTATCCTAGTGGAAAAATTAAATAAAACAACAAGCAACAGTTACAAAAAAAGAAAATCAGAGTTGAAAATTTTTCCATAGTCTTTTTTAAGTTGTGACCCAATCCAACTTGTATTGGACTGAAACGTGCCCTACATGAACAGAAATAAGGTGACACTGACCCTGGGCTGTATTCACAGAAGAGTTCTAATTACAACCAGTGAGAAAAAACAATGTTGTTTAAAGCTCCAGAAAGGCCCCAGACTTCCCCTCCTAAAAGAAAATTTTGCATAGGAAATGCCTAATCCTGCCACACTTTTGAGAATCAGCTTTTTACTAGTGGGAAGGAAAAAAAAAAAAGAAAATCTGTTCTTGGGGTTTCCTTTCAAAGCTTTTAGATTCTGGTCTTCAAAACATGCTATTTAAAATTTTCATTTTGAGGGATAGCTGGGGTGAAAACAGAAGTTCTCAATGATCTTCAGCTGAAATCCATTTCTTGAGCAACTTTCTCCCTAAGTCACTTTCTCCCATCCCTAAGGAGAGGCAGGGATGGGTTTTAGCTCTCACAGGGCTGTGTTACCCCATCAGGTGATATATCACAGCTCAAGTATCTTCAGTCCTGATCAGGCTGGGCTTGGTTTGTTATCCTTCCTATAACCTCCAACTAGGAGCATAATACTGTGCATGATTAGATAGGATGGACAAGTCTATATCTTGCTTAGCTTAGAATTAAGAGGGAGAAAATTTATTGAAATCAAGTATCTGGGATTTATCCAGATATTTCCACAGCCAGAATCCAGCACCTTGGGGCCAACCCTATAACATTGTCTCCCTTTTCCTAAGATTGAATTCAAAGGCACTCGTGAAGCTCATCACTGCATTAGCTCATTCCAGTGAGATTTACCCAATCTGCCACAGAGATCCTAATTGTCACCCACTGGACACCTGATACAACACTTCTGATACTTTTAATTAACCACATCCAAAATAAAATTACCAGCTCAGTCCTCAGTGAGTCTGACCTGAAAGCATGTCCCCTCAGTGACAGCGAGGGCTGCTCTAAGTGAAGGAAAATGCATCAGCTTGCTAAGGGATGGTGAGGCAGAAAGTCCCTGACCATACCAGGAAGTTCTGGAAGGCAAGCAAGGCTCCTTCTCCAGCTAGAGCACCAGGGCTTATTTTGCAATTAGGCAAGAGAAGATAAAGGGACAAGCAAATTTCCTGCTGTGATGGGGCATTTGCAATGCAGTCCCTATAACTGCATCTCATTCCTAGCAGTACCAGTCTACACAGCCCTGGGTTATTATGTAGTGTCTTGGACTGCTTAGAGGTAATAAGCATTCACCGAAAATGGACTGCTATTAGCCACTGGCAAAAGCTGAATATAATAGTGCCAGCACTGGAATATGTTTTCCACCCATTTACAAGAGAAGTAAAATAACAGGAGGGAAAAAAAAAAATCACATTTGCCAGTGTTTGGAGCGTAGTGTGCTCTACATACAATTATCGAGAGAATGACAGGAAATTGACCCATTTACTCAGAAAAGTTCCTATCGTGTTCTGCACTATTTCATTTCATGCCCATTTGAGAACAAGTCATTTCTCTTCAGGGCAGAAGATAAATTGTCAGCTCGTACACACATCTCTTTCCATTGCCAGGCACAAAAATATCACAAAGAAACATTTTCCTGCCCTCTGCTTAATTTTCTTCTTCTTCTTCATCTTCTCTAATAAATGGTGTTAACTATAAAAGTCAACAGACTGTAAATAAACTCCATTCTATTCCTTCCTTACCTTATGATTGATTTTTGGATATAATGTATTCCACCCACAAGGTCTCTTGTCTGATTCAACTGCTTTTCTCAGCACCAAAGAAAAATCAGATAACCTCGGTGGAATAGCTTCATGTAAAAACAGAAACATTTGGCAACCACAGTTTTCCTAATGGCACACTGCAGTACAGGCTATAGAGCACATCAGTGCCCAGCTCTGTGTCAGTATGGGGAGAGTTCTGGGTATTTAGGCTGCCAGCAGGGCCATTTCAGAGATAGCATCAGGAAAAGGTGCTTGGGTTATGTATGGACACCTTGGACAGGGCGTGGGGAAGCCCCAGGCAGCTTCCCAGTTTGGGCTTTGCCCATTTGAGCCAATCACTTCTCCTCTCTGAATGTGCTTGACAGAGGGCAAAAGAGCAACTGGATCACCATCATGGATGGGAAATTCACACAAAAATTGCTCTCTTCAGGACCCAGAGACCTGAAGACAGCAAGGTCCATGGGGAGAGGCAGCATGTGCAAGTAAGAAGAAAAAAGGACATCATGGAAACAGCTCTATCTACAGCCTAAGCTCAGGTTTCTAGAGAACTGAGCTTGCTGCTCCTGCTCCATTCAAGCAGCAGTGCTCAGCTCTGGTTAATATCAAGGACATCAATCAGCAGAGAATCCCATGGCATCCCTGATGGAGGTGCCAGCAGTCTGGGTTTGCAAGAACACAGGTGTCTCCTGTGCTGTACAGCTGAAGAACTGCTAATGTAAGGATGAGCCTTGGGCACAGAGGAGCCAGCATGGCAGTAATTCTGTACTCCCCAGCTCCTGTCAGATCCATCAAACACCATTTCAGTCCACAGCTGGTTTCTCACACCAGTTTCTTGAGGTTTAAATTAGAGCAGCTCCACAAACCCCCAGTTCACACAACTTTTCCTGCAGCTGGCACATTGGCCAGCACACCCCAGCTTATGTTCCAGCCCTTGCTCTGCAAGGTGCAACTTCTTTCACGTGCCCATAGTGCTGAACAAGACACTGCTCATTTGCTCTGGAACTCTGTATTCAATCTCATCATTTAACACTGTTCTTTCACCTGAATAGTAGCTTCCCTGTGCTCTTCCATCCTGGAGCATCATTTCTAGGAGTGAAAATTACCAATCATTTGGAGCAGGAAATGAGATGGAGAAGTGAGCTCAGAGCCAGAACCAGCCTCAGTAGCTGCAGCACTCTATTCCTATACTGAGCATAGCAAAACTCATGTTTTGCAGAGAAACCAGTCATGGAAAGTGTTATTCAGGCTTTGACTATGGTGAAGATATGGGATGGGAATATGCAGAATATCAGCTTGGGAAGTGCAAAGGAAAGAAGAGCCCTTCTTCACAAACAAGCAAAATAATCAAGGTTCTGCTAATTCACATCTGGACTTCTTCCCCTCTCCCCTCTCAAAAGGGATTAGCAGAATAACAAAAGGAGGAATTTTCAGGTCAAGAATCATATGGAAATTATAGTCAAAACCAAATTGCTTGGATCTGGTCTTTGTCCCAGGGAAAAGCTGTTTGCTCCTGCTTAGTACAGAGCCCAGCCTCTAAAACCTGGAGTCTGCACATGCCTACAGGGAATGTGAAAAAGAAGGAGAGAGAAATAAAACAGCTCCCTACCTCACAGTGAGAGGGTTTTGTTCCTCTCTGGCCAACAGTACAGACACCTAGACATGTGTAAGAGAACAACAGAGATCATTACCTGCTGGGGAATAGGATTGCTATTCCCCTCTATGAGGGCAGCCGGATTCACTCAACTCCCTAGGAAAAACAGTAGAAGCATTAAGAGACACTTTTTTACCTGTCTTCATCAGCTAAGGAAAGAATTTCCTGTGGCTAATTACACATTTTAGCACCAAGGTAGTGATTGTCCTCTAACTGTAAACATCTGCTTCCAGCCTGGGGGAGAGCCCAGCTCTGACCACAGTTCCTTGGGCACTGGCACTGGGCAGACAAGACAGGATGGTGGTCCCTCAGCTCCAGCCCCAGCACACACAGCTATGGGAACATGACCATTTCTGAAACGGGATTCAGCACTGGAGGTGCCAGCTCCTGACTGTGCGCAGCCTCCTGCTATGTGCCAACCCCATCCAGTCCTTTGCCCAGCTGCCCACCCTGCCTGATCAAAGCCCACAGAGGCCTTTGGGTTCGTTACCAGGAGCTGAACTCTTCCCTTAAGGTCAGATTCAAAGCCCACCACTCCACATATCTGTGGCAATTTTCCCACTGATGGGATAGAGTTCCAGTTTTCAATCAGGTAATAGCTTGCTGCTTACCCACAGACCAGGCTCACTGGGCTCACTCTTGGTCCCTTAGAAGACAACCAAATTCTTCCTAACATTGAGAAAAAGGAGACAGGGCTCTTCAAATGCCCCACTCCCTCACCTTGCTTCCTCTTCCTTTATTTGTAAGTGTTGAAGTATGAGGTTCATATTAATGCCACAGCCCTGAAGTTCTGTTGATTGCCACCCAAGGGTGAGACCAGGGATGTAACCCATCCACCACCTGTGCAGGAGGAAACTCCTTTGCACAGTTGGAGAAAATTTGCCTCCAACTTCCCACCTCACTTCATACATAAATTCTCATATTCTCTCCACATGAAAAAAAAAAAAAAAAAAAAAAAAAAGAAGGAAGAAGGAAAACAAATATCTTCCTCTGCCAATACATACATGTGTACACATGCACAAATACTTAGGAAAAATTGAAGAATCTGTAGATGGAGGGGTTAGTGCCAGATTTTAAAATTATTAAACATTATGTACAAAGAAAACATAATGAGCTCCTATGGGATGTAGAAAAAATTACCCATGAATGAGAGGAAAATGGATAACCACTCCTGGGTTTGCCACTGGTGAATTATTTAATAATCACTCCCCAGCAGATGGAATATATTTATCTACCCCATTGGAGCACACTTTGCAATTTATTTATACTGCTTTAAATATGATTATTTATTTAAAAAATAAACAAGGTAACCACATGGGAAAAGGGAAGGAAACAAATTTAGAGGGGGGAAAAGTATGGTTTGTGCTTTTCAGTTAATTTTAGGGAATTTCCACTAAAATTAACTTGAATCTTCCTTACTTTTACTTTAAAAAACAGAAAGTGAAAATTCTTTTGATCAAGCCAGTCTAGATTCTTCACACACTCAAGAGGATCACTTTGTGAGATGGGGTCTATATCTCGTGTCTTTCATTAGACCCATTGTCTTGGGCACCACACATCAGATTCAGCTCCTATAAATTTTAAAGAAAATATTTAAATTTGGATCAGTGGGAGCAGGCCTACAACTTAGACTAATTTGTTTTATGGGATCCAGTCCTTTATCTAAGTTAGAGTGACTCTAACCCATGGCTCAAACAGCACTCAGCCTTGCCATTTAATTAGCTACTTATTCTAAAATGCAAAGGGTGCCATTTAGCAAAGTTTGAAAATGCAAAAGGTACCCTTTAGTACCGTATAAGTGCATAAGTGAACTGCCGGCTTCTAAAATTAAAGCAGCAGTTGTGAGCAAAAGGCTCTGCCCACTCAACAGCTAAGTGTATTACTGATAATTGAAGACTGACTTGGACAAACCTGAGGGAAGGTCCACAAGAGGAAGGAATACCTTTTCTGGGCAAATGCCAAATCATTTCAGATTGAATTCAGGCTTCCAGATTCTTCCTGTGCAAGTCTGTGTGTATGTACAGGTACACATTAGCCATGGAGAGCTGCACAGAAACTCTATTACCCAGCTGGGCACAGATGTTTTTAGGAGTTGGAAATATCTGGGAGAGGGAAGGTCAAGAGAAACCCTGCAGTGTAATACAAGCTTGCATACTTTGCCCGAAGAAAACAAAAAAAACCCCAACCCAAAGCCCTAAACCACTGCTCCCTCACCAAAGAATAAACTACTTGCTGTTGGTGAAACCTCTTCACAAATTTTTCAACAATCCATTCTGATTTTCTTTAAAACCAGTGAAGTTTGTTTATAGATCTCAAATGTGAAGAGTCCCATGATGGTTATTGGAGACGTAACATTTTCTAAAGTGACTAAAGAATTACATGACTTACTACTAAAAGTTTAAGTCTCATTGTCAAGAGTGGGTTAGCAAACCAAAAGGAGCCAATTCCTCAGTCATTTATGCGCTTTTGAAAAAGTTTCCCCAGGTCCTGATGATATTTTCTCTCTCACACCTTGCTTCACCTTCCCAGGCCAAGAAAATCTGCAACTAAGATGAATCAAGAACAGGTATTTTGTAAAAGATTTCACCTTAAAAAAAATAGAAACCAGATAGACTAAAATCCAGCTGCAGGCATGGATGTCAGTGTTTTACCAGCTAGCTAGTTCAGCAAAAGGGCTGCTCTATAAATAATCCAGTATAGCGAATGTTTGAAGTAAAAATGGACTACTAGAATACTCAGTTCAGGTTGAGGAGACCAAACCAACATGTCCTCCTTACTAGGAAAAGACTCAAACATAGGCAAATCCTCTCTTGAACTGGGAGTGCTGCACTTCCAGCAAAAAATCCAAACTAACCTCTACAATCTCAACATCCTGGAAGAGTAAAAGCACATTCACTGTGTATTATTTCTGGAAAGAGAGAGATCAGATTTCCAATATTACTTCCACCAGAACAATCCAACACATGAAGACAGACAGTACAGATGTGCACAGATGTCTCTGGTGGGATGTGGACAAGGGAGCCAAGTCCTCCCTACATCCTCCTGAGACAGAAAGATGGAAATGTCAAACACCTTGTGCGGTTGTGCACTCGTTTATTTTAAAGACAGAAGGGATTAAATACATCTACATAAAGGAAAGGAAAAGTGTTTAAACAACAATAAAAAAAAGATTTAGTGGCATTAATAAAGAACTCCCTTAAACCAGCATGTCACCATTAAAGAAATTAATAGGGCATGCAAGACATTTCAGTGGAAAGTGAGCAGTGCTCACATTAGAGCCTTTAAAGTTTTCACATGACCTCATGACAGACTACGGCATTCCTGTGCAAAAGTACCCTCTAAAAAAGAGATGGGGGCATTCAAGTCTATAAAAGAGTGATTTTAAAATTTAAATGATATGGTCTAAGTCTAAAATGCAAAGGTTAAGGGAATATTAGAAGGGCAATAATTCTATCTGATTAAACTTTTATCCAAAGTGACAATAAAATGTTCAAAATGAATTAAGGACTTTATTAACAGATGCAGAGGCTCTATAAAAAGAGTTTGAAATCTAAGTACCAGAGAGGAGAGGTTTTATTTTTTTTTTTGTCTGGATGGAGGTGATATTACTATAAAACTTTAATCTTATTGCCATGCCACAGTGAAAGTAAAACTGTCAGAGGTAATACAGCAAATCAAGATTGCTTTCTCCCCCTACTCTGTTGCAAGGGCCTCTTTCCAGAATATAAGAATATGCATGTTCTGTGCATGGCATTGTTCCTATAGGTGATAGACACATGTGGACAGGTTATGGGCTGATGATTCACCTGGGCTTCTGCTGGTTGCAACAGTCCCAAGGTGGTAACTACAGGCAAATTATATGGACCATTTCAAATCAGAACTTAGCAAAAACTGGTGCTGTGCCACCAGGGACTCTAGAGAACATTTCAGCTTTTCCAAAACAGAATTCACTATTTCAGGACAGTTTTAGACATTTTACTTGTTTATTAGTACCTGTATGTAGTAAGAGGATAACCATTTCCAAGCCCTTGAACAAAGGCATTTCACTACTTTAGAATGATCAAGTTTAAGCCAGCCATAAACTTGTGGAACAGGATAAAAAAACAAGACTTTTCTGAAAATTATTGCTAAATGCTAGATGTGATTTAGAGCATGGCTAAGCTCCATCAGGGCCTTTAGCAGCCACGATTTCGGCCATCACTAATTTTTCCTTCTGTTTTGCTGCTGCTAAATTCTGGTAACTTGGTTGCCTTGGTGATGGCTGCAGTGCCTGTGGCAGATGCACTGGAAGACATCCTGCTAAGTGGTTTGGCTTTTCTGGGAACTCTTGAGCCTTTTTCATGTTGGCAGGAATGCTGTGATGGCCACCTGTGCCTGTTCCACCACCCTCTGACCCTCCAATGCCAGCACCGGGCACAACCTGGCCCCCAGCCTGCCCCTGTCACACCCTCCATGGGAGGACCCAGGGCTCAACCTCTCTCAGCCCCCACAGAGCCCCATCCTGCTACAGCTGCCCCCATTCCTCGCTGAGGAGCCCAAAAGGCACCTTTAGGGATTCCCACATCCTCCTTTGGCCCTGCAGCACCCACAAGAAAAGCACAGCTCCTCAGAGGAGCAATCGACTGCAAATTGCCAGGGAATCTAGGACGTCAAACAAATATTTTTCTTTTCACAACAGAACATAAATATTTGGCAGCACATTTAATTTAAAAAGTCTAGAAGTTACTCAAAGAGATTGGCGAACGTTGCTATGATGTTCATTTGCTTCCTAAAATGTGACCAGTCACAGATGGCTTGCTGTAGGAAATATTAAATAAATTTTTTAAAGTGTTGTCTGGCTTGAACACAGATTGCATTTACACAGATATCTTTGTTGGTGGGATGCCAAGATGGTGTATTGGTTCAAACATGACCTTAAACAAAAAACTACCTTGTCAGGAGCTAATGGAATATTCATACTTAAAATCTCAATCCCTGATAACATCTGAGAATTAATTTACATTTCAACACTTATTCCCCCCAACCCCCCCCACCCCTTGCTGTATTTCCCTTCACAAACAAGGGAAAGTATCTGGGTTTGATCAGCAGCAACTTTTAGGTTTTGGGCGCAATAACCATTACTTTTTATGTCTTTGAAGCAGTTGAAAAACCTCCTACATGAAAAAGGTTAAGTGACAGGAGAATCTGGAAGGCCACTCAGTGTTAAAGAGTCAAACAGCAAGGATGCAAATACAATGAGCTGCAGCATTAAACACATTAGTAGATTGACTTCAGCAAGAAAACAAAAATCAAAACAATACGAAGATTTTTTTTGATGGCCAGCATCTGCAGGAGCACATTCCTATAGCGACTAAAGACTATCGAATCTGTGCTTCATAACCTCACACCAAAGAGGTCACAAAGATTCTTGGTTTAGTTCTTTCCATAAAGCTCTATTTTTAAAAAGAACAAAAACCTTTGAAACATGGGCATGTAACATAAGAGCGGCCACCAGTTCCTAACTGCCTGCACTTCCTGCACTGCCTCAGAGAGCTGCGTGGCAAGTCTGCTTTGACACTTACAGCATCAGGTTGGTGTGGAAAACCTCCATGGTGCTTCTGTGTCAAATGTTTGTCAGGAAACAGCAGCCAGGGAAAAGCAGGGACAACGCTGAGCGGATTTCATCACCGTTTTCAGCAATCCAGGTGCCCCATGAGTTCCATGCTCACCGACGTGCGCGGTGCCATCCCTGCCTAGCCCCCACAGAGGCGTCGCAGAGATGGGCACACACTGGGGCACCTCACTGACCACAGCAACCTCTCTGCTCCTGTGAAGGCTGCTACCTACCAGTGCACAATTATCTCTTGTCCCCAGCAAATGCCACAGCACCAGAGTTAAGCTATAATGTGGTTTTGCTTCTGCCCAAAATACCCCAGTGGATTATTTCTCTCTTCTGTCAATATTGTACTTGGACCACAGCTTTGTAATCAATGCAGATGAGATGAAACAATAGTCTTACAATTTGCTTTGTCCCAACGTGAGTACCAAACACTCTCCATATTCTTAAAATCAAGAAACTTTTTCCCCTTTCATGATTCCCATTTGTTGTACTTTCCCTACACTGGCATTATTTTGTTTTTTTCCAACCAGAAATCTCCCAAGCCCACTGGGGTTTCTGTGTGCGTGATGGCAAGTTAAACAGTTTCCCCCACTGCAAACAAACATCACATGCACACAAATCATGTCCTGGAGTGAAAAGCAGAGGCAGACACTAGAGGGAGGATCGACTCACAGACTGAGCTTTTGCCAGAGCAAATTCCTTGGAGTGTGGCTTCACCAAGGAGACGGCTCAAGTGGCATGCTGCAAGAGCCTGCTGGGCTGCCTAGCACTCAGGCTTGCAAATCACTGTCTGGACTGAAGGAAGAGGGTATCTGGAATTGAGAGTGAGCAAGACAAGATTTTGCTCTCTTCAAGGCTGCTCAGGGAACCATCCTTGCTAAATCCAAACACACCAGTTCCAGGACAGATTCAACTCTGTTACTCACAGGTACTGCAGCGTGCTTTGCCAGCAGCTCTGCACAGGGGCACTGGCAAAAATAAGCAATACTTAATGGTTTGTTTACTTCAGTGAGTTCCAATTTTTTTGTGTCTGGACATTGCAGTGCTTTAACATCACTGCATTAGAGAGGACAAAGCTCCATAATACACAGATCTGATGGAAACACACACCTAAATTACAGGCCCTGTTTCAAATACATTACAGCCTTTTCAGAATAATTGTCTTCAGCAGTTTGAATTGACAAATAACTATGCAGGGTTACAAGCAAGCAGTAGGACTACTTGGAAAGGAAAACTGTCATGGTGCCTTCCACCCTCTTGGGTTTTCCAAGAGCCCTCACTAAGCTTTCAGATGCTCGTTCTTATTCCTGTGCAGTCTCTAAACAGCAGTGATTGGAAGAGGGGAAGAAAAGAAAGGAAGCTCCTTCACCTCAAGATCCTGGCAGGCTGAACTGCAAATAGGTAGAAAATTGGGGCGTGGAAAACCTGAGCTGTGTAGTGCAGGATGTGTTTGTGGTCCTGGACACGTAATTCAAGCTCAGAACCAGAACAAGCAAGGCTAGAAAAACATCCCTAGGTCTGCCCATGCCTAGACCTTAACCATTCCTAAGAGATGTTTGTCCTGCCTGTCCTTGAAGGCTTCCAGCAATGGAGATCCATGATCTAAACAAACTGCATTTAAACTTCTCAGGGTCAGATCTCCATCTGCAATATGGAGACAACACTGTTGCCTTTCCCATAGACTTGCTGTTTACCAAGAAGTTTTTCAGAGACAAAGACTTTCATTCACTGACACACCACAGTGAGAGTTCATTACAGTGGTATCTCCAGATGCTGCTCAGGCAGCAGAGGGTGAAAGCAGCAAGTAGTTTACTGAGGAGGTGGTGAAGAACAGATGAAAGAAAAGAGATGAACACTGTAAAAACTGGATGTAACTTGCCAATAACCATCTACACTTAACTGCAAATGAGGAAGATACTACAAAGATGTTATTCTTTCCTTATAAGCCATTTCTGCTAGCTTGCAAAGGCAGCAAGCTTTGGGATACATTCCATAGGGAAAGCTCAACACACAGCTAAAATCCATTGCTAAATGACTTCGCCATCCCCTCTACTGTAGCATGATCCCTAAGTGGATCTATAGCCAGGAACCATAAAATCCCATTAGTCCTGCAGAGAGGGAGACTATTTTCTTCCAAAGAATATACAGTTGGTCAGTGGAATTCACCCCGTAAGGCAAGAAATTCACTGAATGGCAGCAGCTGGTCCTTCACAGTATCATCTTTTCAGTCACTAAGAACTCTTCATTTCCCATGGTATAGTTTTTCTAGATTATACACGTCAAATCAATGCTTAGTTCATATAATCAAAATATGAAAAATGCCTCTAATTATAAAAGCACAAGGCAGAGACAAGACTACAATTCAAGCTGTTGTGGCTGCCAACACACACAGGAGGAAAGATCTGGATTCTAGCAAGTCGTCACAAAAATCCCAAGTAAGCCCAGGTGTGGAGGAGGACTCATCACTTAGTATGGACACATTTTTAAATAGGGGCCATGAAAAGGAATGAAAAGTGATCCATACCTAACAAAACTTTGCACCACCAAGACATCAGTGAACAGTTCATCAGCATGTCATGCCCAATCTCCCAACACAAACGTATCTATTAAAACACTGTCCAGCACTATGGTACTTTACCAAAAATATCCCCCTTGTGACACTGTTCTCATTGGTAGCATGAAGTTGCTTTACCTCCACAATCCATAGCTGGTCTTCCTCTAAAGCAACACTCCAGTCAGCTTTCTGGAAAGTCAATTACACCAAGGTATATTGGTCTCAGAATCCATCACCAAGGTGAGCTCGGTGCAATTCTTGGCAGGGGTCGCTCTCATGTCTTCCAAGAACACTATGAATTTTCCTTCTTACAGGCTTGATTTGCGGGCTTCTTGTCCTGTCCTTGTTGGACAGGAAGATGAATTGGCCCTGTCTTCTTTAATATGAGCCTCTGGGTCTCTACAGAAGAGTCTCTGTAAAGCATTACCTCATCATCTCACAGTACACTTTCTCCCCTTTCTTTATAATTCCAGTTTAGAAAGGAGGTTATTGACCTCTGCTGACTCCCCCACCCATCCACCCCTGCAAAGGAACCTTTTCTCTTGCCTTGTGACAAAATAAGAGGCATGACCCATCCCCTGTAACAGCTGGTAGGCCACTGAAAAACAGATGCAGTCTTCCAGAGGGTCAGCTAAGTTCAGCTGTCCCAGTTCTGACAGAAGCTGCTTCATCGACATATTCTCTCACACGTTTTTGTACCTCCTAGACCTGGACTCCTGGAAACTCCAGGTGCAGCTTATGTAATAGCATCCCGTCCTCCTATATCTGTGCCCTGATTGCACAAGAACATTTACCCCTCAAAGTAGTAGAGTTGAGCTTATGGCCACTATTCCTCCTCCACCTGCTGTCTCTATTTTTTATATCAGCTGTTGCTGGGTGGTATCAATAGAAAGGACTGTTACACTCTTAAAGGGATTTACTAATTTTTCACTTCTACAAACAATCAGTTTATTAGATGTAACAGATTTCCCTTGACAATATGTTTTTTCCATTGAACTACCAACTGGGCGCAGACTAGCACAATTATCAATGCTAATAATCAGTAGCCTGTGAGCAAGCCAGAACTCTGGACCTGTTTTGTGGCTGCTATGCCCACGGACCACTTCTGTTGAGGGTAAGAAATACCCAGGGCTGAGCCTGCTGCTGCCTGGCACAGCCCAGCTCCATTTCTGTGCCACAGGAGCTGAGCCTTAATGCTTTTCGATCCACGGGTCACAGGTTCAGCTCCCTGCTGCCGATGACTCACACAGGAGCTCCGAACTAAAACTAGCAACACCAGCTTTTTTCTAGGAGAGGATTGAAGAGCAGCATTGATCTCAATGAAATATTTCGAGGGCAGAAAAATTCCACCATGCAAAGAGTGCGTGACTTCTCTTTAGTTTATTTTATATTTTTGTTCCAGTTGTCATTTTGAATTCAAACTCTTTGGAAAGCAGGCATAATAGTCTTAATGATCCCATTGAGCAGTTTAAATTCAAATTGTGGAGCACTTGCAATACCATGCTGGCAGCACTTTCCATAAATTACTCTCAAATTCAATACGTTGCTTGACAAAAACAAGAATAAAGGCCTTTTTACTTTAAAAAGAAGAAAACTTGTATCATAAAAAAAAATCTTTAAATTATAGTTTCTCTTTTCTGGTCCAATTTAAATTGTTACATAGTTGCTAAATTAGTGCTGTAATCCCTGCTTACAAATTGCAGAATTATTTTTAAAAATAGATGTAGTTTTACTGCAGGGAATAACCTTACACTTCAAACCCGATGTGCTGCAGGAAGCCGCTCTTGCACAGCTTTCAACCAGCCACACTCACGTGCACACAGGGCGAGGTTTTCAATATCAGTCACATTGAAGCCAATAGCAGTCTCACCAGAGATTTCAGTGAGCACAAATTGAGTTAACACTGACATTTTAGAATGATTAGCAAATTTAAGCTTTCCCAGGATGCTCCATGGCATCAGCGGCTCTCATTGTACCATTTCTTTAAAGCATTTCTCTTGTGTTCTGTTTTGAACTATCTTCTACTGAACTGCAGCCACTGATAGGCCAGGAAGTTAGAAGATTTTAAGAGAAAAAAAACCCTCTAAGATATACTTTTTCTGCTCACAAAACAAGTAATTGGGGGGTGAGGGGGCAGGGGAAGAAAAAAAAACAAACATGGAGCACTATGATCCCAAGTTCAAAGCTGGGGAACAGAAATAACCAGGACAAGAGTCCCATGCATAATGGGACTTCTTCCTTCAAGCACTTCCACAGCTTCAGTACTATGGAAAGATAGTATTTCACCTGCAAAAAATCCTTATAAGTGATCTTTGGGGATGGGTTTAAGATACTGTTCTCAATACCTCACAGTTCTCAGCAGAAATAGGAAACCTCAATCCCTGGGTCTCCACAGGGCTCTACAGAGCATACCCACCATCTGCCCTGATCTAGCTTGACAGAAATGAGAGTTTCTTTCTTCTCCTCCTTCAACCAATCCTTCACCATTTCTAGCCCACCACTTCTCTGAAGTCTTTCATCTGACTCTGGCTATTTCTGCTATTTCCCCTTCCCAGTTCCACCATGGTCCTGTCCTCAGGTGGGTCACATTGACTGGGACACAACAGAAGAAACCCTGAGAGGCCAGGAGCATCAGCAAGATCTTGCTGCTTTCTGCATTAAGTGCAGGAGCCCCTCCCAGCCCTCACCTCAGAGTGCACATCTCTAGCTGCCAGCCACCAGACTGTCAGGAGAGGGGAGTAAGAATGGAAGAAAATTTCCACATCCTGGAGAAAGTTATCTGGACATCAAAGAACACCCCATTCACAAAACAGCAGCATCACTCTTGCCAGACTGGTGTGTCTGGTTAACCTTGTGCTCAGTCCTTACGATAACACGGTATTTGGACAGCAGACAGCTGGCACTGCTCAACATCTTGCTCTTCAGTCTTTTATAACAACAGTTCCACTGATATTACGCTTCGCCTTTTCCCTGCTCTCAGTCCAGTGTTAAAATCTCTTCAACTACTTAGAGGAAGCAAACCAAATGTTCTTTTGTCAGTAATTTGCCCTGTAAGGGAGGGGGGAAATATACTGATAACATACTGCAGACACGGCATTCATCACGTGCACAGCAGTGCACTGGTTACACTGGAAACTCTATCATGGTATTTCAAATGTTAACTTGACTGTCATCATGACTGGGAAACATCTGTTTCCTATTAACACTTTAGTTTTTACAGTTGCTTTTAGTTCAGCAGAAGAGTCTTAATGGAGAAGGCTGGTACTCTTTTAGAAATAACATCAATAATGAAAGAATCCTTGGATGCAGAGCAAAACCAGCAAACACATTGGCAACAGAACTCGCTGCACTCAGAAGATGTAACAGGAAATGATAGTGATGGGCTTTTGGGTGGGAGGATTTTTGTGTGAAAGAAATTAACTGTGGTACTCAAATTCCCATTAAGAAAAATATTTCTTTTCAAACAGGTGATTGATTTCCTTAGATGTTAATTCAGACTTTTGGGGAATTTCATCTTAATTGGATCACTGATAAATAAAACCAGAAACAAAAACAACAAAGAAAACCCCTTCTGCAGGCTATTTAGGCTTGGTACTGACTAACCAGTAATTAAATACAGCTCTTCACAGAAGTCTTAATTATGGCTTCACTACACCACAGCTAAGAAGAGTCACACAACAAATTGAGAAGATTAGCCAATTCTAATTGTTTAAAAACATTTATTTTTATTTTTGTGCATAGTTTTTGTGTGCATAAGGCCACAAGTCACACCAGTGAATTATTAAAAAATAATCTAAGGTTTCAAGAATTTATATATCACAACTAGGCCAGTGTTACTAGGCAAGTATTTGTTTATTTTCTTTATATCAATTAAGCCTCTATGACTTGCGTAAGAGGTCAAGAGTTTTCGA
Source organism: Agelaius phoeniceus (assembly GCF_051311805.1). NCBI lineage: Eukaryota > Metazoa > Chordata > Aves > Passeriformes > Icteridae > Agelaius > Agelaius phoeniceus. The sequence continues at coordinate 16,865,218 of NC_135274.1, forward strand.
CTTGGGAAAATAGGGATGTGTGCTAGAAATCAGTGTGAATTAGGTAGACCAGAAACAAGTTTCACTGAATTACTCACACTTACACCAGCTGAGAACCCTGTTTTCTCAGCTGGCCACTGCCATGAATTAGCTGTGCAGTTTTGGGCCAGTCACATCTGCTGCACCTTCCATGGGAATTCAGCTCCAGAGGAATTTGAGTCAAGGTACTTCAGTCCCACTGAGTTTCTACAGATCTAGGATTCCTAGTATCCAAGCTATTTTCTGATAGAGGGACTTTGGGAAACAAAAAATTCCCCACCCACCTTCAAAAACCAAACACCAAAAAACCCCCTAAAACCAATCAACCAACCAACAAAAAAGAAAGGGGAAAAAACCCCAAGCCAAAACAAAAATAATCAGAGGCTACAATTCAGCAGAATGTGGCTAGACAGGCTAGATTTTAAGCAGGTCATTAAGACTCAGAGTTCAGGATAACTGCATCACACATCTAAAGGCATCTAAAGACAAAAGCAGTCAGACTGCGCCTCATCAATTTAAGGGTCTCATTCATCTGCAAGAATAACTTGCAAGCCTAGCTCAAAGCCTCAGTGTACTTAAGCATTCATTATCCTGCTGAAGCCAATGCAGGCTTCATTCCACTGAAAAATCAATGAGACATATGCTCTAGGACACAAATTCCTCAGGCCTAAAGCCAGAGGATGGCAGAAGCCTAGATCCCTTGTAGATCTGGCTTTCAACACAGCAGAGTCCTGAGATTTCTGAAAGACACTGAGACATAGGCTCCCAACACTTGTTTCTTCCACATTTAAGAGTTTAATTTGTGCTTGGGTTTTTGTTTTTTTTTTTTTTTTTCCTTACTGCATCAGACTGCCAGCTTCCTGCTTCCCATTTTTCACTCACAGTACCAGCTGCCCAGCTACATATATGTAGCCCCATCAGCATTGCAATCCTTTCCCCTGCATGTGCAGCAGCAGATGGATCCAGACGTGTTTTGGGTTAACTCCACAACCATGTTTTTGTGGACTGCATGGATAAACATTTAAAGGCCCCTTCTGGTTATATAAAAGGAAGCTATTAAACGTTTACTCTTTCTTCTATACTCAGAGCTGCAAAGCCCTATCACAGAACATACAAACGCAGATGCAACCAGGCAATTATCGTTCCTTTATCACTTAAATAGATAGAAGATAAATTTGAAAGAAAATGAGGAACAGAATCCTTCTCCCTTTCCTTTTTTATCCTTTTATCTCCCAATGTAGGAAGTTTACTGAACCCTTGCCAACAATTCACTCAGGCTAATGAAGTGTATAAGTAATGGGATTAAATAATCTTAAACCATTACTAGTGGCTAATGCAGATGTTTTCCCAAACTAAAGCAGATGAGTGGTGTAGAATGCGTGCTTGATTTAAAAAAGAAGAAAAGAAAGTATCAATCTGCAAGCAGATGAAGTCAATTCCAGCCTGAAGTCAATGAAATGTTTAATTCTAGTTACATAAAGTTGCTCCAATTATATTATGAATGCACCTTTCTAAAGTCTTCAGTGCTTTGCACGTGGTTAAACTTGCCACAAAATGAAACTTAAATTTTTTATGGTGCCATCATTTTAGTGCAAACAAAAACAGAAATTATTTAAAAGGTACATATTCCACCAAAAGACCATTTAGCTTTTAAAATCAATTTAACAAGGCCCATCTATCACTGCCAATGTAAGTAAGACACAATCCTCCCTTTTTATACTCAGTATTTTTGTAACAATCTCACTGTGAAGGCTCTGTAGAAATAGAGAGAACAACAAAATATTGATGCCATTTTCAGAAATATTTTAGTATTATTGCTCTAATTATCACTGGAATGACAGAAATGTCATGAAAAACATCAATTTTTACTTTTAGAAGTGTAAATCCAATTATCCAGTGTTTGTAAGAACTCAAAACTGGAAGTTTAAAGAAAGTTCTGTCAGTGTTTTAAGAGTGTTCCAGCGCTTTTCCTACTCTAAGTTACAAGGATAATCCTTATATACTGGTTGCTAAGGTCAGACCAAGGTAAAGCCTCAGGTACATTATGGGATGTTTCTTTAATTTGCACCTGTGCAACTGGTTCCAGCTACTTGTTACGGGAGCCTCTTAAAATGTGTAGCTCCTCAGAGCAACTGTTAATTGTTTGCTTTAAGACCTTGCTGGAGGCATGAAATGAAATTTTAGGGTAATGTAAGCTTCAAAAGACATTTAATCCAAAGACCCTTAGCTCAGTAGTAAGTCTTCCATCAAGCAAGGCAAAAGTCTTGATTTTAGAAATTTTAGTGCTTTCTTGCATCCCACCTCCTTAATCTTATTGGGCACACAGTGTGTAACCATTTTGGTATCAGATTTCTCAACACAGAAAGCTGAGAACCACACTACTGCTAAAAAATGACTGCATAGTCTGCTCCTTACAGAGATGAAACAATCACAAAACCCAGCTCTTTCTCCTGCTGTGTCCACTTTATTTCAGAGGGAAGTCAGACCAGGAAATGTAATTCACCCAGTAAGCTGAAAAGACCAGAGTTCTGAAGACCATAAAAAAACCTGTTGCTCATGGTACTGCACAGGGCTGTGAGATTTTAACTGTAAGGCAATTCCACAGCAATGAAAGAAATAAATGTTTCCCATGTCTGTGCATTAAAAACAGGGCACAAAGAGGAACGGGTACTCACAATGTAGCAGGGTTCACAGTAGGCTTTCTTCTCCACGGCATAGAAAGGCTGTCCCCTCAGCTTGCCGCTGCACTTTATGCAGGTGAAACAATCCGCGTGGAAGACTTGGTCCATGGCTGTGCAACCGGTGCCCTCTCCGACAACATTCTCCCCGCAGCGGGCACAGCGTCCTGCCACCAGAGGGAAAGGACAGCAGTCAAAGCAAGGCCCTTGTCCCAGCTGCACAGGAGGGCCCTCCACTCACCCGTGGCTCTTGAGGGGGATGTGGCAGCTCAGTCCACAGAAAAACAACTTGTGCTACTGCTGGCAAAGATCCAGTGCCCCTGGAAGGCACTCTGGTGCCAGTCCATATGAAAAGATCTAGAAAGGATTGTCACTGGCTCCCAAGACAGCACTCATGTCAGTTGTGCTGCTGCAAGCCAGCAATCATTGTAGGGATCTTGAGCTCCAGATACAAACCACTCAGCTATCATCTAACCCAGCTCCTCAGTTAGATGGGATAAACCTGTGCCTTAAGCCTTGCTTCCACATGAAAGGATTTTGTCAGAGGAGGCCTCATAAAGCTGCCTGATGGCAGCACAATTTAAAAAGTTTTTTGCTTGTATAGCTTAAACCAATTCTCTCAATGGAGCCAATTACTTTTTTTTTTCCCGTTCAAAGATTAATACAGATTAAGATATTCTGTCTATTTAAAGCACAGAAACTATTCCTAAAGAAACTGATGTGTGGATATTTTATTCTTACCATCCTTCAAGAAAGGTGTATCAGACTGCTGGTAAAGACTCTAAGTACAGACAAGCCTTAAGAGCTCTGTCTGTTTCTGAAAAAGGTCCTTAATGTCAGACACAAATGCATAACAAAAAGTCTGTAGACATGCACGTACAAAAGGCTTGCTGCCTTGTTCAGATTGTTGCTAAAGATGCTATGTGGCAGACAGTTTTAAAGTGAAGACAAGATTTCCTTAGCTCATGGGAAAAACATTTCCCTAGGGAAGACTGTGGTGCAGAGGTGATGGAAGAGGTGGGTAGAAGGCACACCTTTACCATTTTTCTCAGCCATTTGGGTTCTAGAAAATGGAGATAGCCCCTCAAGTTCTGATGCCCCTACGTAACAGTTGATGTTGCAAATGGAAGGCATTAAGGACAAGGTCAGCCACACTACACAGGAAAATCCCATAAAAGGTAACAGAGCAACTATGATCTGGGACATTGCCCCACTCAAAATGGTACCCTCCAGTTTAAGAATAACTGTGGTGACCCCAGCCTTGGGACCCTGCACTTCTTGAAGGCTTCATGGGTGCAGTGGTGTGGTCAGTGAGCATGGGAAGGGAAGCAAGAGCTGAGGTACAAGCAGGAAAGCAGACTGAGTTCAATACAGAATTATTCATGAAGGCATATAGAAATAATATGTACTTGATAATAATTACATAATCCAGTAGTGATATAATGCTCCCTCATACCTGTTTATTGGCCTTTTCATGCAAATACTGCACATCTTCTACAAGTTAGACCTGTCTTGTCATCTCAAGAGTAGGGCTGGTGCCCTTCACTGTGAACTGACAATGTCCCCACACTCATGACTTCTTTCCTGCCTGTCCCACACTCCAGCAAGCTACATTCAGGGAACAAAGCATGGAAGCTACTTTTGGATCCCTCAGGATGTGGCAGGATGATATATATACACATTTGAGATATATTAGGAAAGCTTGGAAAAGAACCCAGATCATTACGATTTGCTACAATGGTATAACTGTAGTTGGCTTTATACAGGACAGACAGTTCCTGACTCAAACAGCTCCCAGCCTGAGCAATGTGGAAGGAGAACTCACCAGATGAATCCAGACAAGTCTGGAAATCCCCCAAATGGAATTAATAATGATGTATTTAAACTTAACTTTCCTTAGCATTTGTTCTTAGGGTTTTGATTGTCACTGTTGTGCTTTAATCACTCCACTGTAACACTTCTAGAGAGGACTCCTTTTTTATAAGCAGAAAAGGAATTCAGGTTTCCCAGCACGGTAGTGAGGCTACAGAGCACAGGGGAAGAATGGAAAAAAACAATCAGGGCAAGAAAAAAAACAAAACCCCAAACTCACTGGAGAGAACCACAGGAGTGAGCACTGTGCTGAGAAGAAGGCAGAAGACACCTCCTGTGTAGCACAGGAGAGCCCTGCTGAGCCCTGGTGTGGACAGCACAGAGCTGCTCCAGGGCCTTCTCCAAACATCTCGTGTAGCTGGGCTGTAATACGAAGAGACGTCTGGGGAGCAGTTAATATCTCTATATATAAAACATGAAATTGAAAGCCATTAGTGTATTACTTTACACAGTGTTTTTCCAGAGGGAATATTCCGCTGAAGAATTTATTTTCCCTAGTGTGCCATTCTGTGATCATCCGGTATTATTTTTATGAGGCATTTGGACATGGAATAATGTAGTGTCTATGCAAACACTTCTCAGCTTTCTTTGTTAACATCTGAGCAGAACATGTGGGAATCTTTTCTACCCCTCCTTCTCTTCTCACATTCATAATTTAACCAGCTCTTGTGTGCTTCAGCATTTATCTTCCTCTTTGACCAAGGTATCTCTCCATTTGTTGAAGAAGCTGTCTACATGGAGACCATACTTATGGCTGCACCTGCACCAGGAGACCTGGGTCTCTTTCCTACGTACTCCTGTAATCTCTGACAAGTCACTCAGTGCCTTTGTACCTCTGCCCTCTCTTTGAGCAAAGGGCATAAAGACATCATCTCTGCCTCCCAAAGGTGCCCTGAGGCTACATTCCCCCATGGCTCTGAGGTATTCCCCAACTACACTGCTGGTGGTCAGATACAAACCAAGGAGTAGCACAACATGAATCTTGGTCAACTTCTTCCCTTTAAGTTTGTTTCCTGAGGCTTTCCTTTCTCTTTCTGGGTTTTTCCACAGAAGATTGCCACTGAGGCAGCAACAGACTCAACCTGTCTACATTTATGAGAAGTCCAGTTTCTGCTATTAAGTACACAGACAGAAATACTCCTATAAACTCTCACACAGGAAAGCTTAAAGAAAGCTTCCTTTTTTATAAGTTTATATGCAAATTATAACACTGTGGCCTTGAACAAACCGTGTTTTTCATGAGACATGGCCACTCCAGTGAGAATCAAAACACAAACTCTGTGCCTAGCAACTCTCGCAACTGACTCACTCACCCAAAAGGTAAAAACAAATAAGCCAAAATATTCAAATTTGGGAGCCCACAGTTGGGTGGCTGGATCCACTTAAAGGCACATGGGCAAATACACAACTGATCTGGTTTGCAGCAATGTGATCACTGGAGACTGCACCTTCTGCAGACCTTGTTGCGATCTTGGGGAATTCACAAGGCTTCTGCAAAAACCTGTCTCTTCTCCCAACTCCTGCAACTCACTCAAATGTAGTTGAAAATGGCTATTAGTTTCAAGTGTTGGTGGAGGAGGAACTGACAAGCAGACAGGCACATGCACACAGGCAGTGTGATTGCACAAGCCTCATTTCCTTAGAAAACCAGAAAAACCCCACTAAAAACAATGTATCTATCATTACGTCTGATAAAAACAAAACAAAGGTCTGCTCTTCCTCTGTGCCAGTTACCAACGGCGAAGGTATTTGTGGTTGGGCTCACCACAATTAAGTGCCCACACATGTTCCCCATTTTAATATTTTCACACTGTCTCAAATAACCCAGTTCGTTGTGTGCAGAATACCCATGAGTGAACACAGAACAAGTTGCACTGCTTATTGGGAAAGAAGTAGCAAAAGGCAAAGTTTGCAAGACTCAAGAACAAACAGATTGCACAAAAAAGATTACACAAATAATCTAAGAGAAAAATAGCAGGCAGCGTATTACAGTAGAAACACGGAACAACGTGACCCATTTGCTTTCCACAAGCAGCATTTAAAAGGCAGCTTAAAGACAAAGGACAAAATTAGCACTAAACTGCATGAAGATGAGAAACTATGTCATTTCAACATTCTTCTTTTGCCCCTTCAGCCCTTTTTAGATCCTTTTTCAAGATCATTTCAGCAAAACTAGAAGGCGATATGTTGGCAGCAAGCCTGGGAGACCGGAGTCCTCTATTTTTGCATGAAAGAGGTTCATAACCTTGGCCGTGCTGTGACCTTCCTTCAGCCCAGCCTGGCTGCCACATGGTGGTCTTACCTTGGGGGCATGTACAGAAGTGCCTGCAGAGGCTTCCCTGCTGAAAATGCCACAGTTAGTGAGTGCATTACACAGAAACACTTCAGCAGCTGAAAGGATACATCAGCTGCTATACTCTGTTCTGAAACCTCCTCATTTAATGTCTTCTTCTGTGTAAAAATTTTGAAATATTGTGAATTTGAAGGAAGGGGGGGAAGGGAGAAGAGGAGCTCATATTTGCACACGATGCCATGTTCTAATTTCTTGTTATCTCATTACTCTCACATGGTTTTGGCTATACCACCACAAATCCTGGCTACTCAGATTATAGAATAGATCCATTCTGCTGGGTATTGGGAAAACACAGAATTCAAAGAAGGGCCCAGCTGCAGGAGTTTACAACCTAATACAAGCAGTAACAACCAGGAAGTGATAGGAAATAGAAGGAAACAATCAGACAAAACCAGTCAGCAAGGGGAGCTGTGGTCTCAGCACTCTCAATGTTTTACTGTTGACAAGGAGTCTGTAGACAGCACAGCAAAGGAAAAGGTTAAGGAAGAATTTGAAAGAGGACCCGGAGGGAGTTTAAAGGAAGTTTAATGGAATGCTTCTGAAGAAAGGACAAAGACAACACAAAAGAGAATGTAAGTGCTTGAAGGTTGAACATAGACAGCTTCAGATGGGAAGGATGAGTTGGTATGTCACTAGAGAATACTAGACAAAGAAGGGTGGGAATAGGTCATTACAGGTCGTGCAGGTAAAGACATGAAGCTTCTGTTTGATATGAGGCAGAAATGAAACCAGAGGAGAGATGTTTAGGAGTTGGATTCGAAGATCCTTGTGGGCCCCTTCTGACTCAGGATGTTCTATGATTCTATGACTAAGAGGCAAAAATTATCTGGCCTAAGTTAAAAGCCAGAGAGTTATTTCTACAGCTAGTTGAGCATGAATAGAGAGAAATTGCATTTTTTGAAAAGGATGTTGCAGAGATTCAAGGTCACTGGAGCTTGGATGCAGGTTTTAACTGTGAAGATGAATAGGAAAGGCTATAATCTGAGCTGTTACTCAGCAAAGCTCTTAAGATTTGGCCAGAAACTGGGCACAATCTGGAGATGAGGAATTAGGCACAGGGTGTCCAACCTTATCCGGGACATGCATCACTTTTAAATGTCAGATTAAGAACATGAGCAAATGGGACAAACATCCACCACTGAAGATGGATGATGGAATAGGTACATGTCATACTAATCCTTATGGCAGTAATATTCTGATAGCAATCACACTGGAGCCGAGGATAAAGGCAATGTAACTCCACACAGGGGGCTTGAGATGCTCCTGTTTGCACATCCAGGGACTTCAGTAGCCTTTTCTAGGCTACAGCATTATTTTTCTGTCATACCTACTTAGACATTAAGCCATTGGCAGCACCATTGCGATGTACAGTGCCTAACACAGACAATTCAGGCAACTACAGATGCCAAGAGCAGAGAAAGCAGAGGGAAAATGTGCAAACCTCTCCACAAAAGGCTTAAATTCATGAATTCAAAGCATGCATTCTATGTAGAGAAGAGATAGGGGATAATTTTCTGATAAAAGCATCAAAGTAGGGAGGTTCTGCATTTGCTGAAACATGGGGAAAAAACGTTGATATCTCAAAAAACTCGGCATGATGGAAAAAACTGTTTCCCACCTCACCGTACAGTGGGAATACACCACAAGGTCATATCCTCAGTGCCTATCAATTACACAATTTCCCTTGATCAGCTAAGTGTATTCCCTGGCTCTCACTGCAGCCCTGATACACAATGCAAGAAAGACCTAAAAAAATACAGCACACTGCCTTTTCAAAATGGTACCAAGAACACTTTGAAAATAGATAAATACATTGAACAAAATATCTCACTAAAAGTTCCCCCAGCAGCCTCAAGACAGCCAGTATTTCCGCTGTGTTATTTTTCTAATCATTTCTGTTTAGAGTTCGCCAGTGAATGCATTTTAGAGATTCACGACACATTCTGCTTTTGGATGGCTTTGAATCAGCTGGCAGTAAATGTGGAAAAATCATTATTCCTAATGAAGAAATATTGATGACAAAACAGCATTTCGAGGACAACGTTGACCATAAGTCAACAATGTAAAAAGACTTTCCCCTCTCTCCCTCCTCTTTCCTAGTGACTTTTATCCAAGGGTTTTCAAGCATTTCCCGAGCACATGGGATTCCTCAGGACACCTATGTCAGACAGGCAGAATTACTCTATTTTAAGGGGATGCCTGAGCAGAAATTGATTACTGGGGTAACAGTGTAACAGCAGACCTTAACTTAGTATACCCTAATCAAGTTAAGTCCCAGTCAGAGCTTCTGCAACTCGGAAGTACCCAACAGATTCTGGGTTCTTTAATTCATCCAAAGGGAACAGAAGAGGCATCTCTGATCCACAAGGGAGGGTTTATGTCCTTCTACAGTGCACAGGAGGTATGTGTCTAACTGATTAAGCTAGATACAGATGTGTTGATCATATTTGTCCCAGAGTGATTCTGAAATTTTGGCACTCAGGGCATTGCAATAATGGTACAGAGGGAAAACCCAAAGACATTTTGTACATTTTGTAGAAAACTATACTATTTAGCTCATTTTACCCTTGCCTTCCTTACCTACACTTTTTTTGCTTTTGAACTCAAGACTTTTCACTGAGTGGGAAGCCCTTGGCAATGGTTTATTGTGCCAGGATCCAAGCTTGAAGTGTCACCATTTGACAGTAGCAGGCTGTATGCATCAATTGTCTTGCACAGCCTTTGGACATAAGACAGATCAATCTTAATTCCCTCTTCTTCAGCAGACGTCAGAAAACACAATCTTTCACAGTAAACACAGATTCATGCTGCAATGTGTGCCTGAAACACTTCATAAATTAAATCCAAGGCCATGATTTAATTACTGTGTCCTGGTTATTCTGCTTTAACTGTGTTCCACTTGTACTCCAGATGTACAGGTCCCTGCAGTGACCTACTTGTCATTTGTACTGTACAGCACTGTGCAGTAGCTGCACTCTGGTGTTGTTTGCATCCCTTTCCTCCAACCACAATACAACTTCATATTCTCACTTTGCTTGGCTGTAAAAACCTGACACATTCTCAGTGTGCCCCAGAGGTCCCATTCCACACCACAGAGCAAATGCACTGCAACTGTGCAGGCTCACTCTGCCAACACTTTACCTTCTCAAACATTTCTTCATGCTGCTCATCATAAGATTACTGTCCCAGTGATCTCCAGGCCTCACAGTGAACCTTTCCAGCACCTCAGGGAAGGTAGAGGACTGTTAGGACACCCAACATGCAGGCAGGGAACTTGAGACCCACACAGATTAAATAACCCTCCAAGGGTCACACAAAAAGTTTATGATGGAGCCAGGAACTGAAACTATATTTTCTCAATCACAGTCTGGTTTCTTTAACCACAAGGCCATATCTGAAAAAGCTTGATGGTAAGAAGGGCCTGTGGCATAAAAACTCCATTTCAGAGGGAACTCCCAGTACCAGTCTTACTAAAATCCCTTCCCCAGGAGAAGGAATTTGCTCCTTGTGTGGACCATGGCATCACTCTCTGGCAGCCTGGCTGAGCCACATAGCAACTGAGCACACAGAGTTCTGTGCCTCTGCTAGTGCCCTCTGTTTATTGACAGAGAAGGAAAGACTCTGCTTCCTTCAACATCTGTGTGGTGGTGATCCTTTACCCATCTACATCCCCCCCTCCTCAACATCCTGGGACACCAGAGACAGTTTAGTTTGTTCTGATATAAACCAGATTACAATGACAGGTACCTCCTGAAATTATTGCAGCCACAATGTATTACTGCCCCAAAACGGAGAGGACCACTCCTGATTTTCCCAAAAAAATATAAAAATTCAGGCTGAACAGGATCTTGAAAAGACCTGGAAATGATCTTATTGCTTTGAAGGCAGCACCAACTCTCTCTACAGCATTCTTGATAGATATTTTTTTAACCTGCTCCTAAAAACCTCCAGCAACAGAGATTTCACCAAGCACTTGGTCAAAAAATCTCAGTGGGTACCTAACCATACCACCAGTGAGCCTTTCTGCCATCCAACCACAATGCCCCTCACAGCAAGCCAAGCCAAAGCCTTTTTACTCCATTCATGATGGCCATAAGGAAAGCAGACAGGCTGACAGCAGCTGTAAGGACGGATTGGAAGATGCTCCCCCGGCAGGCCGGTGTGTTCCTGAGCCCCACACACCGGTGAGGTGCCAGTCCCCACGCTGGATGATGTGCAGTGAGTGTGCCAGCCCAGTGGGGGTCAGTGATGCTCTACAATATTTAAGGTCCTAGACACCTTTTTTTGCAGCATGCTTTGCCTTTTTTTTTTTTTTGGTTTTTTTTTTCCCCCTCCTGTTGTTGTTGTTACATTGTGTCAACTTTTTGGCACGTGTTTTACCATGTGCGAACGGCTTGAAACAGAACCCCGCTTACATCTGGAGACAAAAAAAAAAAAAGAAGAAAATAATAGAGGGTGAGAAAAAGAGTGGGAGAGAGGAAACATTCCTCCCTTTGCTAATCGATCAAGGAAATGCAAGGGAGAGAGTAAAATGTACTCTATTTCCTTTAGAAATGTTTCCTTTAATGCCGATGAAAGCTGCCAGATGACAGAGACCACGGCTGTGCATGGGCTCGGCAAGCAGAGCAGGAGCCGCAGCAATTCCTCCTCCAGCCCCTGCCTCTGCCGGGCTCTCCAGCACGGCAAACACGGCCCCTGCCTGTGCCGGGCACTCCCTGCCTCCCTCCCTCCCCACTGCTCCCAGCCTGGCCTGAGCCGGGCACGGCTATGGTAAAGCTTTACGCTGCAGGTGTAGAGCTGGATTGAAAGAAGTAGCAATTCATAATTATTCGTGTTTGGAGGCAAGATTTTCAAAAACCAATTTGTAAAAAAAACAAAAAAACCCCACCAAGCCCAGCTAACAAATGCTTAATTAAGGAGTGCAATAATTTAATTTGGTAAAAAAAAAAAAAAAAATTTTAAAAATGCATACTTTCACAGAAGTCCCCCGCATTCCTGTGCCATTTCCTCTCTGATTGCATGCAGTAAGTTCAAAAAGCAAGATACGTAAAAACCTATTTTTTAAAAAAATAAATATCAGGCAAAAATTATAAAGGTTGTAAGAAAGTGGGCCTTTTCCATGTTTTCAAAAGCTGAGAAACCTCTTATTTTATTCTACTTTCACAGAAAAATTAGGACTTTCTAAACCAAAATTTACTCTTTTCCTTGGAACACAACAGTAATGTTGAAATCTTATTTTTTAGTGAGATGTTACCAGTATGTAGCATCCAGGGAACAACCTCAGCAGCTCTCTGCTAAAGCCCTGGCAAAGGTGAGGCTATCAGCCGAGTCCTAGTGGGGCTGTCAGGAAACCTCTCTCTGGGCAATTTATCCCAAAGCTGATTCTGTGGAGGTTTACCCCTCCTAGGAAGGTGAAAACAAAGCAAAGGGGAACAGTTGCTGGTTGAGCTGTAGATCAAACAAATTTTGGTGATCCTAACACTGAGCCACTCCCTTTGCACTCGCACTTGCCAAGCCATATTGCATGATAAACCCTGGACAGTGAAACCACCAAATACATTATGGCACACAAGGTGAGCCAACCATGCTTGTATGAATCTCCTGCAGGTAAAGGAAAGCAGAATACTAGGCAGGAATCACTCTTCCTCCTGCCCTCATCAGGGGCCACTGGCAGGGGGGCATTTCCTGAGCTATCCCCTGGCCCACTAGGCTCATTCTGTAATGCTGCACCAAATTTCAGGATCTTCTTCTTTTGGAAAGCCACAAAGAAATACCCTGGCATTATGGGGGTGCCAGTGGCAGCAGCCTCAGGCAGCAGCTACGTGGAGCAGCTCTGCCTGGCCCATCTGGGTTCTTTGGCAGGTGTCTCCCAGCGTGCTGTCCCAGCCTGCTCCCTCCCTGGCTCAGGAGAGCAGCCTTGCTGCTAGAGCAGTGGAGGGTGATTGCAGGGGCTGCTGCACCCGACCCCATCCGTAAGCAATGGCTGTAACACAGAGCAGAGCTGGACCAGAGGAGCTGCTCTCCTCAGAGGCTTGGGCTCACTGTGCAATGCTTCATGCAGCTTCTCCCAGCCCTTCCAGCTGGGGAGAACTAGTGACTGGTGGTCCACAGGCTCATGCTGCTGCTCAGTGCAAGCACACCTTAAACATAGATCAAATTCTCCTGAGCTCTCAGCTTTCTTTCACAGCTGAACCGAGAGTGCAGTCAAAAGGGACCAGCTAAGACTCACACTGATACAGACAGCAGCCTCTATATCTAGGTCAAAAAATGAGTTGTCCCAAAGGACTGTGGTTGGGTTTGCCATTTCCAGCAGGAAAGCAGGCTCAGGGAGCTCAAGCAATGGCGTGCAGTTCTGTGATGTTAGGTGCAGGACAAAGAGCAAACAATGTCCCCTGTCCCAAAGACTTTCATCTCCAACTGTGTCCATGTTGTACAAAGGCACTTCAAACCACTTCTGTCCCCCTGCCCAGCCTCTCCATTTCATAAGCCTAGGATAGGCACCATCAGTGTGTTAAACAGACTCAAGCCCAGCCAAAACTCACATCCATGGCTGGGCACGAATGACTCAATTCACTCTTCCACAGCCTGACTGTGCTCCAGCTGGTATTGTGCAGCTTGTCTCTGCTTCATGGCATCACTGGGAAGGTGGTGGCATGAATTGATTTTTACCAAAGGCTCTGTTCAGTGGTGAAGATGAAATTGCCTGAGTAATGACAAGGTTTTGAGTCAGAGATGCTTCCTGTGCCATTGGCTCTGGCCTACCAACCTGGAATGCCTCCTGCATGCTTGCCTGAGGAAAAACATCTGACAAAATCCAAAACACAGGGAGGGAACCTATCTCCCCACTGCCAAAAGTGAAAGAAAAAAAAAAAAAAAAGAAGTGAAGAAAGGCTGGATCAGACAAAGAGTAGTGTCCTGAAAAAATGGCAGCTCTCATAGGCCCAGCAACATTAAGGCCTGAGGTTTTCAAAGGTGCCTGGCTGCATTAGAAGATGTCACACCAAATTTCAACCAGCACCTCATTTATTTCAGGTTTTTTGAAAACCCTGCCTTTCACAATCCGGCACCAGCCCAAAGCTTCCTTGCTGTTTTGAAACATGCGCTGTCTGTGTGTTGACAGCAACCCTGCCATAAATCACATCCCTCAGGCACTGGAAACCACCTCACCTGTATGCTGAGCATCCACTGTTCCTTGCAATGAATTCCATCACTCCAAATTTCTCAGTAGCTGGAAACAAGTAATGCTGTTTTTTTTTTTCATTAAAGAATCCTACTAGACAGAGGCTTCCTTCTTCATCCCAAAATTGGAGACCTTTCCAACCAGGTACAAGGTCCAATATTTGTTTACTCTCTTGGACAAGTAACAAGAACTTTACAACCTGGGATGGAGAAGCACTCTGATTCTGCAGGAGATATTCAATATTTGTTCCTATTCAGAATGACCACACATATCATAATCTTAAAATGTGACATTGGTATTGAAAGCAAAAGTCCTTTTAAAATGTCACTTGCTGTTGATGATACCGTATTTATTAGACTGATATAATTAAGCAGTAACTATAATTCTGCTCCTCCTTTGGGTCATGGGACCTGCTTTTACTGGCCAGGGTAGATGGAAAGTAATACTGATAACTCTCTAATTTGAGAATAACCTCCCAGTGGCACATGCTTCATTGGGAGTCCACGATGGAGCACTCATATCAAGTATCCACAGATCATTATGCTCACCTGATTGCCACATTCAGAGCTTGATACATAAGGATATCGAAGTTTTCTTGCCTGGCCTCCACTACAAGTGAATTAGTGCAAAATATGAGATACATATTTATAACAATTATTATTTTATTTAAAGAAAATATGTAGAAATCCATCTGCACAACTGCATGTGTCACTCTCACACATCCTACAGCTTTTGATTCAAAATTAGCAAGGTTTAAAAAATAATAAGTTAAAAAAACCTCACACCATAAAACCAAGCTCTTTAGTGGCACTAAGTCTGATCTGTTTGCGGTGGTGGTTTTGACTCTAGGGCCTGTTGACTAACAGTAGGAGACATGAGAATTGTGGGTACTGATCCATTTATCATGATTAAAGACTGTCCTGACATTTCACCTTAAGCTCTCTATGAGGAAGCTCTGATGTTGACCGGCATCTACAAAGGCGTGCTCAAAGTACTACTCATCACTCATCACTCAGTACTACTAAGATGGAAGAGTTTTCCTGAATTGGCTTCCATGCTAAGGGCTTCCATGCTAAGGGCACCAATCCCTACCTCCTGAATTATTCACACAATTCATGACCTGAAAATTTTGTGCCAATGGAAACTGAAACCGTAAAACTTTTTCCTCGTCCCTCCCATGGCTGAACCAATCGGAAAGGACTGATTTGATATCCAGAGCTCATGATGAGTTCTGCCAGCCCAATGCCCTTGAGCAGAAAAGGCCATCATCATCAGGGATTGTAAGTGTTTGCCAAAAACTTGGTATTGGAAAACGTCCTGAACATGCTGTACCGATGACGGCAACTCTGTATGAGCAAAGTTGGCAAATCGCTGTGCTCTGAACTTTCAGGGTGCTGGTTTTCCTACATTCATGGGAGTTCACTGTGAAACCAGTAAGGGTATCTAATCCTCATTAAACTCTTTGGTGTGACAGTAGGGAAAACTGATGGACTTGTTTACGTGCGATAATGGAATAATTTGAAATCCACTAGACCTCCAAATTTAGATCTGGTGTAAATGTAGGGACAGTTTATACCAAGCCTGATTTTAGCTGATGTAAACTTAGTCGATGTCTTTTGAATTTATATGACCAAGCCCAGAAAGCCAACACTGGTCTAAGTCAGTTGGTTTCCATTTTCACATAATATGATTCAGCTTTATTATGTTGACAAAGTCAGATGTGATGGGTAAGTCAGAGAAGCCATTATTCCCACCCCAGCATAGGAAAAAGTGTGGGAGACTTTTGTCCCAGTGGAAAGCTACAACTTACAAAAGCCTTCAAAACAAAGCCTTTTGGGACTTCAAACATTGCAGAAATTGCTTTCATTGTTTTCCATTGTTCTAAGCATCCCTGCACAGATGAGGACCTACAAACAAAATGCATTATGTAGCTTGTTGGAAGTCTACAACCGTGTTCTAGACCAGATGACTTCAGAAGAGTTTGAGATAAGCTTCAGATCCACATCCAAACATTAGAACACCTACAAAAAAGTCTGAGTTCAGTGTTGCTTCATGAGAAAGTCAAAGAAACCCCAACCATAGCAAAAAAGAGAGAGACTGGCATTTTGGAAATCAGAGACTAAAGTTTTATGAGCTCCTATTCATGCAAACGAGCCTTGAGGTATTAAGGGTCATGCGATATTCCCAGCTAAGAGTGACACAAAATTAGTAAATTGCCATAGGGAAACAATATTAAGAACTCATTTTACAGTCCTATTTGTGCTGTACATTGTTCTGTTCTCCCCTGGCCCAAGAGCACAAGAATGAAGCTACTGCACACACTGATGTCCTGAGAGTTTACGCAGGATTTATTCAGCTAGACTGATTTTACTCTAGCCAAGCTGATGTCAGTTGCAGCATCTTCTTCTCAACCTATTGAGATGTGAGCCACTATGTGCCACAATTAGACCATGCTCCAGAACATCACCCTGTGAAATGTTTGTTCTTCTGAACAAATTGTTCTGCAATTTCCCTAGGCCAGAACAGCTCTTGTAATCAGACATTTGCTGGATGCACACCATTCCTACTTGCTACCTAACAGCTGTTACTCATAGTACCAGGACTTCTGTCACTTACATGGGACTCAAGGCCACAGGTCAGCCACCTTGTCTTCCCTGAAAGTTGTGCCACAAAGGGCAGTAGGCAGCAAGACTGTGTGTGTACACCTTGCAATTGTACAAAACAGAAGGAAGCAGAGTCTGCAGATTTGAAACAGCTTAGTTATTGCTCCTCACCCAATGTCCTGCTGTAATCAGAGCAAAGAAATAACAGAAAATCCATCAAGTTCCTAAGACTAATTGGCTTTCTGTGAAGCACTGTTTTTGTTTAAAAGACCAAGCCACACTTGGATCAATGGGCCTTACAAACAAAAAACCCTTTACTCACCTTTACAGGCATGACCAGACCTAGCTCAGGGCACAGATCTCCAACCCCAGAGCAGCAATGTCCCTCTGGCCTAAGTTTGGGGGCGGCCTCTTTTCCAAAGCCTGTCTCTGACCCTCCTGCAGAAGCTCCAAAAACGTGCATTATCGGTGTGGTTCTCTGCCTAAGCCCTCAAGAAAGTATGTGACTCTTCCCTGTGTGAGTAAACAGAGCAGCTTCCATTCTTCACTCAATTTAGAGACAGCAGGGCAGAAAGAGACTGAAAGAGTTCAAATGACAAGCTTTCACTAGGAGCTGGCCATGTAACTGACACAGACCTTGTGGCTCTCCTCAGCTGCCTTTCTGACAGAAGGATGCCATGGAGATGGCAGTGCAGCAGCTGTGCACATCTGCAGTGCACATTCTCCACTTCCTTCACCTTCTGAATTCTGCCTGTGAAGAAACAGCAGAAATAAATCTGACCATGGGCGAGCTCCGTTTTTTACTCCCCTCCCCTTTTTGTTGCCATGCATGGAAATTGAGTATACACAGAAAAAGAAATTATAGTGGCCTTAGCATCAGTAGTGGCCTAATGGAACTACACAAGCACAGCACACTGAAGCCTGTGCTTTGCCATTTTATCTTTAGAAGAAGGCAATGGTTTTAGGTATCTACAGACAAAAGATGGAGTATTTTAAAATGTCCCACCAAACCATCCAATGCTATTCTAGCCATACCTTCTCCAGTCCTGCCCTTCCACCTTACCTTCCTCCCTCCTCTAAACAACACACATCAGATTTGCCAGTGTGGAGAGAGTCATGCTTCACATGACCCATGTAGGCATCAAAACTGGATCAGTTGATGTGAGATGTCGAGATGGAGAATGGGAAAGAAAGGAAGGCCATTAGAATCAGACTCCAGGTAGTATCCTGCCCTATATATATGTGTGTGTACACACTCACACATTTATTTATGCATTTTAAGATTCTCACTAATTCCAGCCACGGGACAGAAATGAGAAGCAGCTGCGCAGCTCGTGGAGATGACAGCAAGAACACGTGACCAGAATTAGCTCCACGTTGGCAGTGACGTTCGCTAGGACTTTCCTGTCCAGAAGAGCTGGCTTCATGTGACAGTCTTCTGCACAGCATAAAGGACCCACATTAGAGTCCTTTCTAAATGTCTCCCTCCAGCTCAGCCAGACACAATTCCTTAGCTCATGTGATCACAAACTCTGCACTAAAAAGAGTAGAAAGTCAATATTATCATGTCCCAGCCATTCATCAACACAAGTGAAAATTCAAGGTAAAAGGCTTCAGGCTTTCTGCAGTTTTTTTGACAGTCACATGCTGAATTCACTTGTCTTTCACAGCAAGCACATAGTGAGGAAATAGAGACATTTAAAAACCTGGGTTTTTTTCCAAGTGTAATTTTAAATGACAACAAAAGCAACTAAAATTCACACAAAAAGTATCCCTTCTTTCAACCTGCACTCACAAAGAATGCAGCACATCACCTGCCCAGCCTGCCCCTGACAGTACAGACAGAATCAGAACATGTACTGAGCAGATAGTAAGTTATTAACCTCTCAAGATATTGTCTGGAACCAGAATTTGTTGAGGAAATTGTATATTAAAGTTCAACACTGCTGCTAACTGAACACAGCCTGATTCACAGCTTTAAACAGACAACTTAGCATGGCTGGGACAGTGATTTGAAAGAATCTACAAAACAGAATAATTCACATCCCACATCCAGCTGTCTGTCCTTAGCAGTGGACAGTACCTTAGGCTGTGGAAGATGGTTGTACCCATACCTCTAAACTCTCAACAAAGGGGTCTGCTATTGCCATGATGTTTTACTGAACCACTTGTGTTCAATGGGGAGATGCATTTGTCAACTGCCAGAACTCATGTCCCTACCTGTGCTGTCCCCTTTTGACCCCGGTGCTGTGAACACAGTTTTTCAGAGGTTTAGCTCTTAGCTCACACTTACAGAAGTAATTATTTCTACATCTCTGTGCATGTCTTGGCAGACACACAAGAAAAAAAAAAAAAAAGCAAATGAGCAAGTTGCTAAATGAAAGCTGGTGACAAGGTATCAGATGTAGTCTCCCATCTCCACTTTGCACCCACAGTGATCCTATTGCTATTGACGTTGCCTGTTTCCCTCAATGGGGCTGGCTGACACAGGGCCATGGGACAGGCACGGTGCTTCGCCACTCTCTCCTGCTCAGCTGACACCATCTGTGCTGGCACGGTACAGGCAGGGGACATCTCTACTGCAGGTTTCACAAATCAAAAGAGGTTTACTCTTGGCTGCTTGTAGCATCCCAAATGTCTGCCAGGGCTGGCTTCTCGTGATCTGCCTGCCAGTTTGAGATGACAGTCTCCTGACCCTAGAGCAGCAGTTGTGACCTTGGCTTGTAGCCAGAGACATGAAAACATGTGTTCATGACATGACATGATGAACAGCAACGTGCATTTGGAAGCATGAAAACAGTGCAGCTTACTAAAACCAGCGGGAAAGTTTGGCTACTTTTGCTTCTTTTCATTCTTTTAATCCTCCCCTACCTCTTTGCACCACTGAGAATCACTCTGTATTGATTATGCTGACATTGACAGCAGAGTTGGAATTTTTTTTTTCGCATCTCAGATGAGAAAGTGGGTTATGATTCATCTCACTGAATCTGAGTCAAAGCAATTCCGTATAAAAAACCAAACAGTTTTGATGCATTTCCATCAGAAGAGAAGAGGCTGGAGAACACTCAGCAAATGAGACAGTCCTGTCTAATTCTTCTTTTTAACACATTTCACTCTCAGATAAAATCTGTCCTTTTGCCCCACTGGAAATAACTCATTTTGAGTTAATGACACTAAAATACCCCCAAAAGCTACTAGCAAAAGACAAACCACCCTATCAAAAAAAGACAGCATGAGACAAATGCCATCAGAAGAAATAACAAATGCCACACTGTGCCCCACTTCCGTGGAACAGTGATTGCTAGAGTGGAAAGTAACAGATTATGGTGAATTATCAATTTTCCTAATAGCCTTGAACTACCTAAATGCTGAAGTGTGCTAACATTAGTGGGTACATTACATTAACAGCAGTTAAAATGATCAAGTATGACCCTGGAGCACATTTTCCCCCCTTTCTTCTTTTCATAGCCTTGTTACTAACCCTGGAAAATAGGGTTTCTGCTCAGCATGCTGGGAAGAGCCTTCAGACTGGTTGTGATTTCTTATCAGACAAGGCTCACAAGTCCATTTTGGTTGATTTTCACATAAAATAAAGAGCATGGCCATAGTTTTGGGTAAGGCATGGAACTTGAAGGAATTCTAGGCTCAATTCCCACTTCACTACTGTATCTCAGCATGACTCTGGGTGAGTCATCTGAACTCTTCCAGTCTGCCCCTCACTTGTAAATTAGGGACAGTAATTTCCTAGCCCATTTTCAGTTTCAGAACTCTGAGGGATGCACCCTGTTCCTACTCCATGTCTAATTTGCACATATTACAGTGTGACCACAGCCTTGGATGCCACTGCAGCACAATGAGCCATAGTGGAACATGGGAGAAAACTGCAAATTTAGTCCACAGAGCTTCAAAGAAAAGGTGAGCTGTTCAGTTTTAAAAAGCAAAGAAAGGGCTCCTTTCTGTCAGGTCACGTAGACAAGTAACTCAAAACAAAGAAATTAAACTGTTTTCATGTTACTGGGACAAAGATTTATCCAAGAGTGCATTGCTGGAAGGGCTTCTAACTCCAGCTCCAAAACTGAATGCCTATGCCTCACTTGACAACTTAGCTACAAGTCATGACAAAAGAATGTCTTGAGGCTTTAAACACTCCAAAGCCCTATCTGAAGTGAAAATTATTCCTATAATATTACAGTCCAGGAAAACATTCTCACTCATTCATAGAAACATGCATACACACACTCCCTCTCAAAATACCTGTGAGAATTTAGAGTTTATGATATCCCAGATGGAGGAAGCGCCTGGTATCACTCATCTCCATAAAACAGGAGAACCAACCTTCTCTATCCTGTATGTCCTAGACTAACAGTCCATCTCCTGCCCCCGGCCTCAGCAAGGAGATCCCCAACGAGGGATCCTCCAGCTGCCACAATTTTAATCAGGTGATGACATCCCCACAGAGAACCCCCAGAGACCAGCCAGCTCATTTCATGAGGAGCAGGAAATAGCCATCAGGTAGGTCCTGTTTTTGCTTAATGATCTGAGCCAGCTACAGACTAATGAACTGCAGCTGAAGACTTGATGGCTCACTATCAAATTTTCAGCCCTTTCAGTCCACAGAGACTTTACTTGACTTTGTAAGTTCATAATGAATAAGCTGGATTGTCTTTGAATTGTCAAATTAAGGTAGAAATATTTAGGTTGTTTCCATGTAGGACTGTTAAATATGGCGGGTTGGCTAATAGCCTCATCATTTTTCAAAGGTTTTTCTGGAAGATGAGCTTTCCTATCCATCTGTACAAGTCCTAGCACACTAAGGAGCCTCTCACAATGAAAGAGGTATCCACTACCCTCATGGATTTCTTTTTTCATGGCTATGTTAATTTTTAAACATGCTGAAAAATCATGTAGAATACAGCTGTACTTTAGAAAGACACATCTCTGAATTTCATTATCACATTTCACTCCTTCCAGAAGACAGCAGGAAATTATCAGTTTTTATTTACTAACTTTCAGGACAAACCTAATTTCATTCATGGCCTGAAACCCAACTCTCTTTCACAGCATACAGGTGATCATGGGAATCCCTTTGATTCAGTGCTACTCCAGAATTCTGAACTTATTCTTCATTAAATAACCTCTGCATCAAAAATAAGTTCTGTTTAAAAGTAAGAGTATGTCTATGTTGACTGCCAGCAATTCAAGCTAAACCAGGGAAATAAAAACACAGAAAAAGTCATGCTGCTTGCTACCTGTTCCAGCTGGGATTTTATGACCTACAGTAACAAAGGGTAATTGTGGTTTTGATTCAAGATTTAGATCCCATCTGTGAAGCAGTGGTGGTCTTATAAGAGACTGTGCTTCAGAAACACTCATGATGCACAGTCTTGACCACTCTTGTGTGGATTAGCAGAGGAAAACAGAAGGTAAGCCTCTTGTCTCCTGGCCCATCTGGGTACCAAGTGCTCAGAACTTAGGGAAGTGCAACCTTCTCTGATTCCTGACTGCTACATCTCTTGGATCTTCGTGTAAAAGATGTGCACTCAAGCCTTTATAAGGCTAAGATACCTGGCATAAAAAGAACAAGGCACTTAGCTTCATAAAGTATGTTTCCCAGAATTAATACAGAGTAAGATGTGGATAGGATCAACATCAGGAAGAATCGAACTTTTGCATCCATTTCCAGTCTTTCAAATGCTTGAGAAGCAACTTAGATCAGCTCAAAGCCTCTTGCCTTTCTCATGGCTGGAGGTAAGTGCATGTAGATATGGTATATTTTGCTCTCCAACTACTCACTGGCTTACTCTTTTTCTCTTCTTACTTTGAAATTGTGGGCTAAAATTCACCATCTAGGTTGCATTGAGATTACTCTTATAAATTTGCTCTACCTTGCTGTGCAAGGATGCCAGCAGGCAGAGGACTCCCTGAAAAGAAGCTAGACGAGGGTGGCACGTATTGACAGAAGTGAGACTGAAGAAACCGGCTCTGAAAGCCATTTACCAAGATAATTAAAGCCCCTGGGGAGCAGAGGGAGGGTGACTCCCCTTGCGGCAGGCCACAACAGGGCCGCTGGCTGTTGATGGTGCTGCACTGTGACCTCCCTGAGCAGAGGTTGCTCCCAGGCTTTGTAGCCTCTGTGCAAACGCTGGAATATGGCTTGAACATTAAAAAAAATTACTTGAACGACAATGGAGAAAAGGGTCCCCATTATATGTCTGTTCTTCCTGCTTTTGTGAGCGGTTACATAACAGAAAATGACTGTCAGCTCATCAGTTGTTGAAAGTCTAACCTACTATTTTGTGACCCAGATGTTGTTCAAATGAGGACAGACACCATCTTGCACCAGGACCCCTGCCTTTAGACAAAAGACACATCACATTACATGGCAAAATTACAGTGTAATTATGCTCTTGTAATAATAATATGCTTCTTTTAATGATAACCTTTTCACAACAGATCTAAGAGTACGGGCAAGATATGACAACTTTCAGTTTCTTTTTCTGGTAAAACTTCAGATGAAACCAAGTGGCTACTTCTGCCTTTTAGAGGCTGCTGATATGCCTGACCAAGATTGAAATGCAACACATATCATGTTCAATTTAGAGCCTCTAGAACTGTACAGTGCTCAGAGCCATGCCAAAGGGACAAAGACAGCATGAACCAAAGGAAGTCATACCTGGACCATCCAGTGTGTCCCCTCAGCTGAACCTCTTACGACTCCACCTCACTCGCTCCCAAACCTGACTTGGACTGCTACCTCCTAACCCTTGTCCTGATCCTCAAGAAGTAAAATTAGGGAACACATTCAACACTGTTTGGATACCAGGTCTCTGGTCCTATTGAAGGAATTTTAGCTTATGAATGGAAGCCAAATGGAGATGCAAAGCCAGTGATGGGAAAGGTTGGCAGAGCCTTGGCAGATTCAATATTGGCGTCACTTATCATTCTTTAATCTTAACTGTGACATGACATCTCAAAGAACCACTGGAGATGAAGGCTTCTCCACGGGGATGCACATATGACTGCTGCTGCTAATTATCTCCAGCAAATTTGGTGAAAAAGGAAAAAATTAAGTTTGAAAAGGTAAAACAATCTGCCACAGGTCAAGATGTCAAGATGAGAAGTAGAAAAGAAAGTCAAGCCTCCTATTCCTTGGTCTTGTTCTTCAATCCAATTCTGCACCATCTCTCCCATCGTCAAAGCCAGGGTACACAGAAAATACACATAAAAAACCTGTATCTCCTGAATTATCAGCTCAAACTTAAATCATGATTCCTTTACTGCATAAAATGAGTATTTCCCACAGGATGATTTTGGCATCTCTTTTCTCCCCATGCATCCCTACAGCATGCTGGAACTACAAAAGGAGACTGTTACATTATTCAATACATGAAGTTGGTGGTTCCTTTGGTAGCTCTGAGCATTTATGGTAAAATACCAGTGAGAGTTTCTTCCCACCAGTCAGGGAAACTGCTGTGGGGAGTGACTCAGCTGGGACATGGTCCAGAAGGCAACAGGAGATGAGGGGCCCCAATGGCACTTTTCCAGTCTTAATCAGCAGTCTGCATGGTGATAGAGACTGATAAGCTGCCAGAAGTAATTTCTTTCTATAAGACTTGAAACAGTGGTCCAGAACAGTTGTGATCTGTGTGTGTGTGTATTTGGTTGGGGTTTTTAAAATGCAGAATCAAGGGCTGTAATTTCCCATGGCGGCTAACAAACAATTTTGATAGTTTCATTTTAATCTACTATAAGTATCCATTTCTCCTCCTTCAACCTTACCCAATTTCCACTCCACTAGGTATTATTTTTTCCAAACAAATCAGACATGCCTGTCTATAATAGCACATTTATCAACAGGAAGGGCTGTGATAGAGAGAAACTATCCCTACTGCACAGAGCATAAGACATTTGGGAATCCTTTCTAATAAAAAGGGATTTGATTAAAGACAGCCAACTACCACAGATCAGCAACTTAATCATCAGTAAAGAAGGAAGAGCAGCTTAGACTCAAAAGACTTTAATTTGCTGATCTGCCAAGGACTTCCCAGGAGTAGTCACTCCACAAGTTACTCCAGAATCTGCAAGGAGGTTGGAGGAGACATACCCCAAGGATTGGGGTGCTTAGACTTATTATAGTAGTTTGGTCTTAACAAAAGTTAGGCAGAATACCCAATATACACGTTTAACTCCTAAAAATTCACAAGAATTTAAAAAAAAATTCTTATGCCTAGTGATATTTCCATACTTAAGCATTGCCTTGCCAATGGCAGCTAGAGGATTTCCCAGTGACTGGATTGTGCTGCTGTGGTAAGTCCTGGAAAGACAAAGCTGCCAGCTGTGATCGTGCTGCTTCCAAGCATCTCCAGCATGCTGCTCCTGGCTCCCACCACACTCCCAGGCTCCCCAGGAGGACAATGTGATCCATGCCCTGCTGCCAGCTGTGAGTGCTTGGGTGAGCAATCCCTGCCTAGAACCATTCCCCCAACTCTGAAATCACTTTCAGTGGTTTCCACCTGGGAAGCTGCAGAGAGGTTCAGTAAGCACAGACTGGATGGAACTGCTGGCTGCCCAGCTCCTCAGCTCAGCTCACTGGGTCTGACAGACAGAATTTCCAGGGCAAAGAGACAACTTGAGTGACTACTACTCCTCTTCCTTCCCAAGGAGCCTTCACCCAGCCCACTGCTGGGCAGATTCTGCTGACTACAGAACCAAGATGGCTTGACTGAAAACCAGAGATACAGTGAATAAACTTGCAGAAGGAAGTTCATTACACAGAACATCCCAGAGTGTGGGCAGACCAAGTAAAATGACCTTTCTCCAGCCTGACAGTTCAAATGTAATTATTCCAACAAATTATTTTCATGACTTAATATAACGCCTTGCAGCTTTCTAGCAAGGTTAATTAGATTCTTCAATTCAAAACCTATCTGCTCTTAACCAACTTTTAATATGCTGAAATCCAGTTTTCTAAATTCAAACTAATAAAAGTGATTAGCTGACAGCTATCTGGTATGCTACAATTACCATGGCATTTAGACCTCAGGCATAAGATATTTAATGCAAATCAGAGTCAATGTCTCTGCCCATTTGTCCTTCTTCGGATTACTTGATCAATGTGCCATATGAATCCTGTACAGTCCACACTACCATGCTAAACAACTAAAGAACAAGGGCAGAGATATTGGTTGAGACAGTTAACCAAAGTTGAAAGACTCTTTTTCCCTCCCACACTTAATTTGTTCTTTCCACATGAGCATGAAGTTACTGAAGGCACTGGCTGACAGCTCAAGCAGAGATGAGTATTTAGTTCTGACATAGCCAGAATTAGTACAAAACTCCCGGCCTGCACTGCCATATCAGAGAGCTTCATCCACTGTGACTCCAGAGACCCAGGGAGGAGCCTGGGCTGGAGCAAAACTAGGAAGATGAGAGCAGCCTACCTCTTTCACTGTGATGCCTTAAGTTTTAGCTTTCATATTTTTTCAATTCTGCACTGCCTTAGTGTGTGACTCTAAACTTTATATTAAGTGTTAGCAAGTTTTCTTCACAGTTTAGTCAGACAAAACAATTCTTTCCCAGCTGAGAACCAAGGACACCACTGTCAAGAAGGATAAACAACAGTGAATTGAGGAGAGCAATCTGGGAGGATGGGACTGAATAACCTGAAGCTTTAATTGGACAATTGACCCCAATATGTAAATGAACCAAAACTTATAAAAGTGTGAAAACTTGTGACTGGTTGACCATTTTGCATCCATCTTGGGTCCATCTTGGACAGAACCACAGCTGGGCTCTGGTACTGCCCAAGCTGTATTCTTTGAAGGCCTTTTAATAAACACCTACTTTATTCCTTTTACTCTGTCTAGCCTCTGTTCCAGGTCAGCCTCTTCAGGCATCAACTGTACCTAAAAAGCAGTTGTGCTCCAGCATTCTGTGTTTTGTTAGAAAAGCTCCCAGAAGGCTGTATGGGGCACAGCATGCTCAGGGAGCTGAGGAGATGTTCAGCCCAACACATGGTTCTTTGGCACATCAGGAATGCCAAGGCTGGACATCACCTCAGAGATGAACTTCAGTGGCACACAGTGCAATCAGAAGATCAATCAGGTGCAGCTGGTAATTACACATGACCTGCCCAGGGTAGGACTATGGTTGTTGTTTGATTTTTCCATCATGCATCATGCATGATTATTCCATCTTTGATTATGCTACTGTTTATATAAATAACACTGGCAAAACTTCAGAGTGTTCTGAAGCCTCCTTTCCATTTTCTTGTCTCCCTGCTGAATTAAGAGCTAATGGCATGGCATTGGTCTGACATTGGTCTGATCTGATAGCCAAATTGATGACCTGAGAGACTTTATGTTCCCACCCTTTCAGCTATGCATCCCTTTTGGATGAGGAAACTTTGATGTACCACCCTCTCCAACAGAGCAGAGCAATCTTAGTCATACAATATTAGTCTGCAAAATCTGAGCTTTGCAGCTTCATAAATACAAGTGGTAAACAAAACTAAAACTTCACTTCAGGAAGCAATTTTCGAGCTGTGAGGAAAATTAATCACTAGAACAGCTTATCAGGGTAGGTGGTTGACTCACCATTGCTTGAAGTTTTTAAGATAAGATTAGATCCTTTTTTTTTTTTTTTAAGTCATGATTCAATCATGTTCCTGGGAGAAACTGAGAGTAGGACATTAGGCAGTATAATGGCAAGGTCCTTTCTGACCTTGAGCCTGCGAATCTTCTTTGTTTATCTGCCTACTTTCTTGGGCAAAAAGGAAAATGGAATGGGCTTTGGTCCATCAACCAACTCCCGCCACAGAGTTCTACTTTAAGAAAATTGCTGTAATCAGATCTCATGCTCCAGGGCTTCAGCCATTTGCCTGAAGAGGGCAGGAAAAAATTTCCCCCTCTTTCTGGCCCAGCTAATGGCTAAATACATGTTATGTTCATTTGGTTCTAGTTTCATGTTTAAAACATCAGAGAGTGAACCCAAATGGCTATGGACAGAGTCAAAGGCAGAAGCACAGAAAATGCTCCCTGGCTATTTTCTATTCAGTTAGCCATTCCTGCTCACACCTCAGATCTGTGATAATCATCAATACTGATGACTATCAGTGTTTACAGAGAAGACATTTTGATTATTAGGGTGCAGCCACAGAAGGTAGAAGGTACTGACAGAGAATTGGGACTGATACTAACCCCACCTACAAGGGCAATATTTGTTTGATGGGAACATCTTAATCTTCTCATATTATCAGATCCTTTGCCACTGCAAGATCCTTGCTTGTTAGTGAAACTGTGTTCCCACCCACTTTCTGATTAAACCAGATCACGAAAGCTTCTTTGAGCCAGAAATGTTTCATTCCAACCAAACTCTATAGCAAATAGATCTGGGGGCAATCTAAATGAATTTTTAAGAAATGTTGAAATAAAGGAATATAAAGAACACAAAATGAATGGCCTGCCCCAGTCTTTAACTCTACAAACTAGAGAGTTTGTTTCATAATAACATGATTACCCAAGCCTGTAAGAAACTAAGCACACAGGCAGATCCATTGATCTCACCATCATCGAGTGCCCAAGACTCTTTGATTTCAATGCAGAGTTCAGAGGTCTTACCACCTATGTTTCATGTAAAGGCAAGATATAATTCTACACCTATAGGTACCTAAGATAATTATACTCTATACCACTTAAGAAGGAAATTAGATGCATATCTTTTTCCAGGTAAGGAAGATGACACTGTTATGAACCAATCAGTCCAGATTTGTCTTACTTGCATTTGTTGGACCCAATTCTGGGTCCCCATGTATAACCAACCTGATTGACTCAAAATGGATTTCCTTTTAATCTGTGCCAGCACACAGAAAATGAAAATCCATGCCTTGGAAGCAGAACACATTTACACTGCCAGATTTTTTTGCAGCTGCAATGAGAAGGGATGGGGCAGGCAGGCACGACAGCGACTGCACCTGAATTCAGACTGGTAGCCTGGAAGCTGGGGACAGATGGTGTGAAAATGAACCAGACACTGAAAAATTCAACTTTATATCCAGTAAGACTATAAACATACAGTGAGTGAGCATGAGATTTATGCTGAAATTACAGAGGAATTCCTATGGATGATTACACTTCCAGCCCAAGCATGGAAAGCACATCCATCAAAACGAGTGTCACTACATTACCAGTGCAGTTGTCAGGCCTCCCATTACTGAACCCAGTAAATACAGAAGAGGACGACAAACACTTGTGACATGGCTCACCAAAGTACTCATCAGACGGAGGATTCTCCATGTCATACAGCATTTTCTTGGTCAGGTGTTCCAGCTCATCCTCAGGTCTGAAGGCAGGAGTGCTTGATGTAGGTCCAGAGCTTGGATACCCACTCTGAAAAAAAAAAAAGAACAGCCTGTGATGTGGTATAAAAGCATTCACACAGTAAGGGGCTATATTGGCTGCTCAGTGTTTAACTTAATTCTTCATTTAGTGTTGAATTTTTTTAAGACACAAGGGATTCAAGCAAGTAAACACCTTACTTAATGTAATGAAAATGGACTCTGAAGAACATCCAGTTAAGTACTATATATCCTCCTAGAATGGGAAATATCCTGTGCCTCATAATTAGATGTCTACTGGGTAGCACATAATAATAAAAAAGAAGATTATTCCAAGAATAACTTGATACAAATGTTCTCCAAAACTGAAAAAGGCTTTGGAAGCATTTAAGTTCAGACTTGGTAAAAGTTCCCATCACTTAACAACACAACATAAATGATAATTCTTCCGTGGTAGAGTATATGGACAAAGACAGATAATCCCAAGTTGCTAGTTATGTTCTCTTCTTGTTTGTTTCGACACAAATCCTGCTGTTAACTTTAGTGAGATCAGGTGCTGGTCCACAGAGATTTTTAGTACTAGAGATACAAAGGTTTTAATATGTGTGTAGAACCTGAGATCTCTTGGCCTTCATAAGCTAACAGCTGCATACAGTATTTGCAGCCTGTCTAAGAGAGTCTTCTCCCTGGAAAACACCAAAAGTATGGCATATTTTGAGAAGCACAGAAATAGTCTTGTGCCTAGAAGTTTCTTAGAAGAAGCTAAGTTTGGTGTCCATAAGGAGGAACTCAGTCATCTCAGGACTAAAAAAATGCTGACACCAGCTCTCCTTGTGTGCACTGCTTTCTTGAAAGACTTGCATATGAAAACTAATTTATTTATAAAACACATAATTTCAGTAAAGCAAGTGATTTTATTGATTAATTGCTGCCTACATCAAGGATTGGACCCTTGATATTAAACAAGGAAACATTTTTCCATGCTCCATAACTACTTAAATGGCAAGAAAATGTAAAATCACTGGAGAAACAATACATTGACCACTTCTAGGGACTACATCTGACATGATGAATCTTTATTGAGCCAGTGACGTTCAACAGAGAACAGCAGCTTTAAAGCACTGCACTTCAAGAGAATTAACTATATACTTCCATGCTTTTTTCCTTCAGGCAAGAAGGAGATTTGAAATGAGACATCAATCAATGCAGAGAAGGTCTCAGAACGGCACTTTGTGATAATACTTCAATCACCCACTCCCAAAACCCAAACACCTGCATGTTCCTCACCCCATCATAATTCCTTTTCTAGGGTCCATGCTAAGCTGCACCATCACCCTTCAGCAGGGGCCTGTGCCCCCTAGAAGGGCTGGATTTGCTGTGCACACATACTCAATGCAGCAGCTGCACCCACTGCCTGCCCAAAACCCACTCTGTAGCAGAGTAGCAGCAGTTCATGAGGCAGAGGGGTGGCATGGTCCCCTAGGGAAAAAAGTGTACCTGGAATAAGCCCCAGGCTGGATAAATTTCCTTGAAGGGCTGTGCAAGGCCTGTTTGCCACACATTCAGCCTCCCTGACTGAGAACATAGATTGGACCTAACATACATTCAGGTTTTCCCACAGATGTTTTCTTTTTTTTTGCTTATGAATTTTTTTCTGAACAACATTTAAGGATTTTGTGCATTTCTCCAGGAATTCTAGTTGCCTAGCAGTTGTCTTGAGCATCTGGAAATGCTGAACATCCACATACAGAGCAGTAAACTTTTTTGTACAAATGCAACCATGCTGATGTGTTTGGGTTACCACAACTTACTTGTGCACATGGGGAGGCAGGCAGTATGGTGACCTGCATTTGCCTTCTAAGTCATTTAAGTGTCATCTCTGTGGGATACATAATTTTGGTGTGGATAAGGCCATTCACATGACTAGAAGTTCTAGAAGCAGGTATTTGACCCAGAACACCCAGACTCCCTTGGCCAGAGCTTTGTGGCTTTTTTAGAAGGGCTAGTCTACAACTACTTAAAAAAAAAAAAGTTTATTAATAAGTCAATTAAAGTTGTCAAATGTAAGACATTTAATCTTGGAACAACCTGTTTTTTTCCCTTTGCTCTCTTGGTCCTAAGAGCTGATCATGAATCTTTCCTGAACATATATTTTAACACAGCAAGTACAGCCAAGGATTTATTAGCTTGAGAAATCAATCCAAGCTTCTTAAGGTTCTATTCCAGGTATTGGAATTTCAGCTTCCATGCAGAAAAGAATGACCTCTGCCATTCCACCAACAGAGACTCCTTTCCCAGACTTTGTATGGAGAAGACAACATGGTCTGAAGCTGATGATGGCCCCCATCCCTGTATTTCCCATTAGTCATCACCAGCCTCTTCTGCTGGGCTCTGTCCACACATCATTTGAAACACTGCCTTTACCCTTGGGCCCTGCAATATAAATGGACAAGAACAGAAGGCACAAGCCACAGTCTGTTCACAGTAAAGGGCAGTGAGATACATGGAGCTGAAGCGATTTGCTCAGTATCACACATGGGCTCTAAGGCAAAGACGAATCCTGCATCCAGGCTGCTGGGAGCCCTACACTTTCCACCCCCACACACTGGGGCTCTGCCTGGCGTTGCAGACCTACACTGAACACTCTGCAACCCAAAGCCACTGCACCTGCAGGCTACCACAGCCAGGCTTTGGCAGGGGGTGGGTGAAGCCTCTCCCTCATTTCCATGCTGGTTTCCCGTAACTCCCAACTGGGGAGCCCTCCGTAACTAATTCATAAGGGCTTGGATTAGGCCCTTTAAAATTAAAGACCAAAACCTGAAGATTTTCAGTTTTGTCTGACTCTCTCTGGTTTTGGAGGCCACACTGCCTCATACATACAATAAATAGGCTGCTCTCGTATTTTATCTACATTGCACTTTTCCATACCAGGCAGATTTCCTATCCAATACCCAATGTCAGCAGAAATAACAGATACCAACCACAATGTTACGAGACACTTGGACTTATTTCCACTAAAATGCTATGCCTTTTTGACCAGCCTTTAAGTAGTGCTAGGCACATCTTTTTTCCTCCTCCCATGGCACATGCTGACTACGTGCCTCCAGGAAAATGCATTTCATGCATATGAACATGCTGTTTGCTGGGACACGCACACACACAAACATAGAGAGGAAAGTGTATCCTTAGTCCAATACAAAATACTTGTTTCAGCAAAACAGTTTCCTTCCTCCTCCTTTGTTAAGTCAAGGTAAAAATATAACTCTGGCTTTCCTTACAAAACACAGTTGTGGTGTTGTTGTTTATATTAAACTTCCTCTATTTTCTCCTGATCTGTACAATAATCAAGGCTGTCTAGAAATTCAGTTTGCTGTCTGATCTACCAGTTAACTAACTTCATGCATTCTCTTTTCCCCATGCACACACCTCAATGCACACAAATACCCACATTCTTAGCTAGACACAGCTCAAAGAAAGGGACTGCATTGACTTGCAGACCCAAAGCACCACTCTGTCTGGCTAATCACAGAAGCATCAGGGATGATAAACTGACACACGAAAATGGAAAAGGGCCCAGTAAAAAGCTGGCAGGAGGAACCATGCTTTGGAAGCACAGGCATCTGAGTGCCTCCTTTGCTACTGAGATCAAACACCAAGCAACTTCAGGGAAGAGAAGATTGCAGGAGCAAGCTCAGGAAGACAAGAGGATTGCATATCATGTGCAGATGCAAAAGCATTCCTAAATAAGCACTGTCTTGCATACTTATTTGGGATGTTAAGGAAAACACCAGCACTTCCAGGGTTAAGCCCTGTAGCAGAAAGTATCTTCATGCTACAAAGGAAGTGAGCTAATTGCTTGTGCCACTATCAAAATGCTGCAACAACATCTGGCTCATCTTCCTTATTAAAGTTCAGTTCCTGAAAAGCCAGGTCAAAAGAAGCAGTCGTGTGGAATCACTGCATAATTATTTTGGTACGCAAAGCTGATACTTGCTTCAGTGCTTCCCTGGCACATGTTTTCTACTCCAGACCTGTCTCAAATGTAAGGGCTGCCCAGAAACGGGAGCTCTGCAGTCAGTGTGGTGCATTTGCCAACAAGAACCTTCCCCATCCCCACATAAATATTTACCCATATGGGTAAAAACTGCACTGCAAAATCTGCAAAGACATCTGAAGATGATGCTGTGAGGAGTGCACCATCATTCAGAACACACTGTATGTGGTCATTTTTCTTGTCCATTTGCAAACACTGTAGAAGAAGCTTCTTCTCTCTGGGGGAAAATAACTTCAATTACATGTTCCCAGTTACAGAAACGTGGAAATTATCTTCTTTTCAGAAGGTAGAATTAGCTGAATTTGGAATTGAAAAGCAGCCAGAAACATCTTTCACTGATAGCTACTTTCTCTTCACTTTTTTCCTCCTGTTTCAACTGCATAAAGTTAGTACTTTCATTTCACTCACCAAAACTAATCGTCAGTTAAATAGTATTGCAGCATAATTTTTTGTTCAATGGTTTGACAAAGACCACATTTTTTAAGAATTTATTGACTATCCAAAGCAATCACAAACTTTCAGAGCAAGAAATCCAGCATAGTGCCACATCTCTCATGAGTTGTGCTCCCAAGGAAGTATCAAGACTGCCTACAGCTGTAATTCAGTTTATAATTAAGGCCAACTCTTACAGAGGAGATGCATTAGAAAAAATATTTTAATTCTTGATTTATTTTCCCAGTGAAAGGCTACAGCTGCCAGAGTACATAAAGATTCCTGAAAAGAGGATTCTGCCTGGGATCCTTGCAGCATGCACATTCCTGGGTTTATTCCTGGTCAGAGGATAGCTCATCAAGATCCTCTGAAGAAACTGCCCTGCTTGAGGAGATATCCACTGACAGCCAGTGCCCTCCAGCCCACACCAGAAGACCAAAATTTCAAGTGTTGGGCTGCCAGGAGAGAGGGCTCTTCTGGGACATGCCACAGTGGAACAAGCCACTGATTCCCTGGCTGCCTACCTGCCCTGCCCCCCCACAGCAAACCAGCAATCCAGAACGTGCAGTTCTGCCAGCAGAGCCCTCATTTGTTTAACATTGCCTGGCTTTGAAATAGGACAGTTTTGTAACTGCTTCAAAGCTCTAGAGGATATTTTTCTTTATTTTTAAACTTCATTATTGCAACTGTATCCTCACTTAACTATCCATGCACATTGCCTGTCCTAATCCTGCTAAGCTCTTAGTTCCAGTGATCTCTTGTGGCATTAAGCTACACAGAATTTGAGTAATAATAACAATAAAAGTATTTTCCTCTGTTTTAAGTCCACAGCAGGCAATTTTGCACAATTGTCTCTTTTTTTTAACACTGCAAAACTGGGATGCAGACAGGTAGTAAGGGGAGGCATCTTGTTGATAGTTTTAAAAGACAGTAGAGCCAGAATGCAAAATCATGATAGAATTGAGACCTTTCCTGGACTTTTGGCTGCTCATACAGATGTCTATTTTGACTCACCAGAGCAGAGTTTTTAGCTTACAGTCACGAACCCAAAATCTTGGTCTTTGTGTACTGATACTGAATTAAACAGGCTCACCATACATGCACCCTAATTACTCGGTAAAATGGGTTTAGCAATACTTCTGTCTTAATTAATCAGTGCTGTGGAGCTGTTCAAGCTTCTACGACATAAGTGACTACACAGAGACAGAGAGTTTTATTAACCATCAAGCATGGTAACAAAAGAACATCACTGCTTTGTCCTTGGATTGTTTTATGCTATTATATGTAAACAGCCTAAGTAGCTTTTCTTGCTACTCTTCATATTCTCACTAATGTTTTGAATCTGGAAGGGCTGGTTATTTTTTCTAGGTATTATAAAAACTGGATACTCTGTAAACACCACCATCTGCTTCTGGCTTCTGCACTGAGCATGACTGTGTTAAATGACACCTTCCACTGCAATTCTGGCGAGTCCTTGCTTCTGCTGGACACTATGGACTGTTTATATATTCAGAGGTAACAGCAGATGTGCAAGATTTTTATGGAGCAACATTGACCATTTCTCATTATAAAATACAAAGCAGTGGCTGGTTCTCCAAGTAATAAATATTTTACATGTTATCTCAGGAAACAGCAGATTTAAGCTATATTTCACATATAAAATACTACATTTTAATGTCCCATTGGTGCTTAAATGTATATACAGAAACAAATGCAGCAGTGCCTGATCTTGCCTGGGGCCTCTTGGCCCTATCATTACACAAATATGCTTTACTTGTCAAGGCTTATCTCATATGAAAAGGGGAGCAGGCTGTTTTGTTTTGTGTTTTTCCATTAACCCCACTTATTTTGGTAATAGACATTTTAGGCACTTTAAAAAAAAGCCAAGAACTCAAGGAACAGCTGGATGGGTCTACTGAGAGAGAGCATTAGGCACAATTATTATACTCATATGCAAATAAAGAGACTGAACCATTTTAGCCCTATGTTTTTGGCTGGAAGAGCTCAGTCTGCTCCATAAAATTATATCAGGAGGTCCTATGCTTACTTGTCTATTTGTTTCAAGATCAAAGGCTTTATTCTGCTCCAAGCTGCTTGCCTTGCCACATCTCTCTGGGCTCAGAGTCAAGTATTCCCTTACTCCCATGGATCATCACCAGCAGTAAAGACCCTACAGGCTGCTTCTCAACTCCCCTCCTCTTCCCATCATAATACTGGGGGCTTCCAAGATGGCCTTCAAAACACTAATTAATTAAGCATTATATTTACTGCTATCAACAGGTCAAAATCTGCATTTCAGAGTAGGAGCCATAAGCTTCCATAGGAGATAACAGTCTCACTGCTTTGATCCCGAGCTGCACAGCAAACTGCTGTACAAGAGTTTGAATCCACTTCTTGACATCTTGGCTATAGATTCTGGGGTGCACAGTGCATATAGGACTCCTTGTTTGGGCAGGTGATGAGCCTCAAGACCTGTACAGAAGTCGCTTGTACCAGTCCAAGGTGGCACTACTGAAGACATCAAGGTGTGGGGGGCTCCAGTGGCAGTGATTGGCAATCCAAGGGCTCACCATCTCACCACCAACCAAGCCATATTCCCATCTAATAGGACAAGCACAGAGACAAACCTAATGAAAAGAGAAATGCTTCAATATTCATACTGATTGAAAGAGATGCGTGTGCTGACACAGTACTCAACTCACTCCGATGATTCATTGCCACAATGAAATGACTGAAAGAACCACCTTCTCTCCAAAGCCTATCCTTCTAGCACCACCTTCTCTCCAAAGCCTATCCTTCTAGCACCACCTTCTCTCCAAAGCCTATCCTTCCAGCAGCACCTTCCCTCCAAAGTCTATCCTTCCAGCAGCACCTTCCCTCCAAAGTCTATCCTTCCAGAAGCACCTTCCCTCCAAAGCCTATCCTTCTAGCACCACCTTCTCTCCAAAGCCTATCCTTCCAGCACCACCTTCTCTCCAAAGCCTATCCTTCCAGCACCACCTTCTCTCCAAAGCCTATCCTTCCAGCACCACCTTCTCTCCAAAGCCTATCCTTCCAGCACCACCTTCTCTCCAAAGCCTATCCTTCCAGAAGCACCTTCTCTCCAAAGCCTATCCTTCCAGAACCACCTTCTCTCCAAAGCCTATCCTTCCAGAAGCACCTTCCCTCCAAAGCCTATCCTTCCAGAAGCACCTTCTCTCCAAAGCCTACCCTTCCAAAAGCACACTTAAAATCCAAATAATTGAGCTTTGCCCTTTCTTAATTTTTTCACTTGCACAGCCCTTCAGAAAGGCAGAGCTGAACGGTTTCCACAGACACTGAGGGGTGACACAGTGTGATGGGCTCATGCACACGGCTGGCATGGCACCTGCAGTGCCCCAGGAGCTCCCCAGCACTGCCTGACCACCACTCACCCCCAGACCTGGGGCAGGACCTGGTGCTCAGCACCAGCACCATCTGCCCTGCAGTTCAGCTTCGGCACCCAGTGAAAAAACAGGTGGCCCCAGCTGCGGGGCCTTAGCAGGTAACAAAAACAGAAGTACCATGGCATCACTTGTTTCAAAAGAAAAATAAATCTCACCATTTTAATGGTACTAATTTTGCATGTGAAACTTGCATTCATACTGTATTAACAGTTTAAATATAGCTTTCTTGCCAGAAGCCTGAATAGGCTAAAAAGATACTTAAAATATGCAAATTGTGTTTCTGTTTTAATACACAAAGAAACCTAAAATCATATCACTTTCCATCACCAAGACAGGTTTTAATATAAGGTTTTTTCATGTGAAAACTGTAACAGCAAACAAATGGTTAACCAAGTGTGTTTAACCCACTATCTGTAGTCTCACTTTTAGTCAACTGTGACATGGGCCATTACACTTCCCAGGACACCAATGACTTAAATGAAGACTACATATTTTGCTTAACATTAAAAGATTATATATATAAATTACAGTAAAAAAAAAAAAGGCTTCTCAGACTGGAGCAGGTGCTTGGTTCAACATCCATAGCATTGGAGGGTAGGATTCCTGAGCTTTATCCTCAGCAATATTCTTAACCAGTCTGATCCTGCACCCTGCTGTTACAAATGGTGTTCATAATGCTTGGCTGTCTCAAGAGAGTTTGAGAGGCTCAATGAACTCTTCATTACAAAATGCTTTGAGATCCTTGAATGAAAGATGCTGAATGAATACAAATCATGACTATTAATAATTACCTTTACTAGCCAAGATTGTGCCTCCTTTCACTCACATCTGTCTAGATTTTGTCTTTTAAGATTATAACATCTTCAAAACAAACACTGGTCTCCCAACATGCCCTTAGTGGTCTTGTATAAATAAAAGTGATAAGAATAATATTTGAGGAAATAATAATGTGGCAAAAGCAAATTACATTCCTGCTGGACTCAGAAGCTTCTTCCCTGTTTCACAACTGGGAGACTTCTCTGTTTTATTCATGTTCCAATCCCAGAATCGCCTGTTCTCTTTTCCTAATGTGTAGCTGCTTTCATTCTAAGAGCTTTCCTGTTTTTCCTTTAACTTTGCACAGGCCATGTTTCTTGAAGAGGTTACTGGAGGGTGCCAACCCCTTTTAACAAAATGGGCACAAGTTCCTTTGGAAAGAAGATAGGGAGCTCCAAACATGTCAGAGAGCATAGGCATTGAGTATGACCCTTCATTTCACTTTCAGTCTGTCAGGGAAAAGGGGTCAGAAATTTAAGACACATCTGGATTCTGTTCAGGCCATCTTATTGTGCTCACCTCTCAGCCAAGGTGTGCTTCAAGGGTGACAAAAAATTTTCAAAGTGACATCTTTTCCAGTGATGCAAGAGAAAAGAGAACTTGCAAATGATAATGAGAAGATTGCTACTCATCGAAGTCAGAGGGATACCTCATTTGCTTGCACCTCCAGGTCTTGTGGTGAAAGACTGTAGAGAAGATTATTTAAAGGATACTGACACAGCTCAACACAATATGTAAGCAGTAAAGATCAGAGTTCACCTCATCTCTACTTCAATTAAAACATCTCTATATTTTATACCCTCTATATGGATAGTTTTGTTGCTGAATTGTTTTATTGACCTTTAAGAGACTGAAGCTTTGCTGCACTTAAAACAACTAATTCTCATGAAGAGCCCTCTGCAGGTATCTGTAGGTCACCTGGATCTCAGCTCAGTCTTCTAACATCACGTCAAGTACCATTTGCAAACACATGTTATTTAATTCATGAGGACCAATCGCCTGGCCCATCAGTGTTGAGCAGACCACACTGCCACCACCAAGCCTGGCCTATCTATCTCCAGCCCAAACACAGACAAGAGCCTCTTCACAAAATTACCAGGCTGGAGTCATCACCAGTCAGGTCATCACTGGTGATTAAACACTTAGAGAACCCTTCACCTTCTGTTATATGGAGGTCCCTACCAGAAGCAGGCAGTTTGCTCACAGACCTGGTGCTGCTCGCTCACAGGAGAGTCTGGGAAGTGCAGCTGCACCAACAAGGCATTACCTGCACTTGCAGGTGGTACTGTGGTGCTGAGCAACATCAGGCAGAGGACAGGACACACTGGCAGTAAGGAGAGAGATGGTGAAATTAAACAGTGCCATCAGGAGCAGAGGGAGTAATACACAAGAAAAGGAGAAGGAAAGAGTGAAGGGCTGCAGCCTCAAGTGAGTGTCATCTTGATAGCCTAAGCACTGCTGCTTTAGAAGAGACTTGCACATGTTTCACTATCAATTACCTCAGATAATCAGAAATAATATTTTCAGAACAAAGCAGTGCCAAATTCTATACTGCACTTGGAGGAAAAAGGCCAGGGTAAATGCCCGCCATCTAGATTATAATTTATTTCATCCAATGTACTTACAAAAATGATCTCTCATTTGGCTCACAGCAGTAGAAATTTCTCAACAAAGTCATAATTCTCCTGTAATAGAGTCCAGGGCAGTAAAGTATTACTCAAATAAAAGCTCCAAGTCTCCCTTGAAAAACTGTACCTGCTCAGGAATTTCCCACAATCACTCGAGAGGGGAGCTGAGAAAAGGGCAGCAAGAGAAGAGGAATGATTTTTCCTCAGAGAGCACTGCAGGATGAAGACCCAGCACATCACAACTGGTGGCCAAATCATGGCAGGGAGCCAAAGCAGCAGGGATTATGTGCTATCAAAAAATACTGCAGGAAGTTTCACCATGGCTATTCAATATTCAAAGGGTTTCAACCTTTTCCTTTCAACCTGCTGGAACAGGAGTGATTTGGCTGTTCTAGTCCTGTTGTGGATCCTATGAATCCTGCTTGTGCAGAGGGCAGGCGATGGCCCTTGGAGGGGAAGAGCCCCAGGAGCAGAGAGGTGAAGGTCAGATCCGGAATGAGGGCTCTGGCAACATGGGGAGGGAGGCAGGGGAAAGAGCAAATTAGCATTTAGCAACACAAATACAGATTTTAAAAAAGGCAGAACTACCTTAGTTCAGCAATTTAAAAAGGCAAGAGAGAAGTGCTGCTAGGAAGAGGGGAAAACCACTCAGAAGGCAGCATGCAGTAAGTGATTTGAGCCAGAGCCTAGCATCAAAGGGGAGGATGGAATGAGGCAGAGAGGATGGAGAACAAAGTACAGCCTGGCTAGGAGCTTCCATAGCTGGCAAGAGTCCATGCAGAGAGGGCACATGGAGATATACACCAACCACAGGGAGAGTGGCTTAGGGAAGACCTATGTGCAAAGGAGCTATATGAAATGGAAGGTAATAGCACCCTCAGAGCAGGGAACAAGCAGGAAAGCAAGACCAAAGGAGAGGTATCAGTGTCAGCTGATTTTACTGAATAATTTCCTTTCTACAAGAACTATCCAATGCTAACAAAACCCTGCAGTTTTAGTCTATGGGATTGGTCAGATGCTTCCAGACACACACATCTGTGTGAGTGTGTGTGTGTTTTTGATGGGACAATAGACGCCCAGGGTAGAGCACTACACCCTCAGTGTCACTTTTGATTCCTTCCTGGAAGTTGTATATGGAGTTTCAATCTCACACGATCCTTCTTTCTACTTCCCCTGCCACATGTAGTGTGTGATCCTACATTTGTCACAGGCATGCTTTCCAGCCAAACAGAAAATTACTTTTATGGCCATGATGCTTAAGATGGTAAATGCACAGGGGCTTGTGCTGTGGGGATTGTGCTGTGTGCTACATGAATACCTATGGAATAAAGGGCAAGGAGAAGGAATTCTGCTTGGCACTGGAGACAGAAGGGAGTATGGGATTCCCCAGATTCAGAGCTTTTCTACTACTTTTCCTCATCCTCTGCTTTCCCATAAGCCTCTCAAAAAGCCCCAGGATCTTGGCAGCCAAACCAGGCTGTGCACTAAGGAAGGGAATCTAACTTACCCAGCTGCAGCCTCTAAGGCTGCTGTCATCCTGAGGGCACAGCCACTGTACTGACATACAGACCTAATGATCTACACTGTTCAAGGCATCAAATGCTTTAAGAAACTCACCCTGTTCAGAAGGCCACGTTCAAGCTGTATTTCTGTGCCATCTTTTGTATGAGGCTGGGACTGACTCTGAGGAGGTCAGGAAGAGCCTGATGGCTCAATAAATGAGACACTTGGGAGAGTGAGTCAAGCTGACAGCTCAACAAGATCCATGTTTAGTTGTCAAAACATTCCTCCATGTACAGAGATGCAGCTAAGAAGGCTGTCCACATCCATCCTGGGCTGGAGACAGGCTTATCTCACTAATTGGTTGAGCAGTACTTTGTGGAGAATGGAGTAAACTGGCAGAGGTGGTGGCATGTGCAATTAGAGCTGAGGAGGCTGAGGGCTGTGGCTGGACACAACACTGTGCCTGGACCATTCTGATGTATAGGAAAGATCACTTTGTCCATGAACCATTTTCTGGTGCTGTTCAGCCACAACAGCAGCAGCCTCCTGTATTTTAATGACTTAGAAGATGCAGGTTGACTGACAAAAGGCTGAAGGGGAAAAACAAAGGTGTATATACATATAAAATTTTGCCGAATTTACTTGAAAAGGATGGGCTAGACATTCAGATGGTGCAAATCAGAGTCACTCCAGGGAACTCGCTGATTTACACAGCAGTGGAGAATCTAGCTCAACATGCCAAAGTGAGCAATGTAATCAGGTGTACACTGGCTGGTTGAGAGGCACTATTTGAGT
The DNA here is from genome assembly GCF_051311805.1 of Agelaius phoeniceus. Lineage (NCBI taxonomy): Eukaryota > Metazoa > Chordata > Aves > Passeriformes > Icteridae > Agelaius > Agelaius phoeniceus. The sequence goes on from NC_135274.1 coordinate 16,906,909, forward strand.
CAACAAGGCTGTCCAAACCTAGACCAGACTCACTGCAGCCCCCTGAGCCTTCAGCTGCATTTGTCTCTCACAAAACAAATGACACAGGGAGAAAACTGGCTTCTAGACTGCCAGACCAAGAGTGAACACCACAGACAAAGACCCCACTCTCTGAGGAAATGGGTGATTGAAGCCAGCTTCCTTGCAGGTGACACTCCAGGGTTCACTTAAAAAATTAAGTTAGAAGTCTCTGTCCCCATCTGTGGGGGACGTGTCAGAGTGGCTTTCATGGACTCCTGTTTCCAACTCCCAGTTCAAGCTAACATGTTTTTCAGGGCCTCCTCTCTCCTGGCCCCTTTAAAGGAGCTGGCTCCCTCTTTTAGAGGATTTTCAGAGGAAGCATGCCTCCTCTACCTCCTTCCTCATCTATACTTGTTCTAAGAGCCATGCAAATTTCAACAGCATGTCTAGAAAAACAGTTGAGAACATCAAACACTTTACAGAGTCCTTCCTCTTCTTTCTCTCTATACAATGTATTCTCTCCATGCTCCCTTTCTGCCCTTCTGCATTAGTTTTACACTATTAAATAAGAGATTCAGGCCCCCTCCCTCTGACCCTCATCTGAAAATCACTCACACACTTTAGAGGGTTTGCAACACAGAGGATGAGAAAGTGAGGCCAACAAAGTGCTGGAAGGGATTGCCTGGGGAGAGTCTGTGATTTCCATCACTGAGGCTTTTCAGAGTAGGAACAAACAAATATTTGTGAAGAATAGCTTAGGCAGAGTTGATCCTGTCTCTGAGCAGCAGACAGATCTTCAAGTCTGTTCCAGCTTTACTGTTTATGCTTCTGTGATTGTGATAGCAGTTGTGACATATTCTGCAACGGAGTTGAGCAAAGCCAGCTGAAAGCCCTATGGATCATCTTCAGGGCTGAAGCTGCTTACAGGAAAGGAAGCTCATATGCAGTGTTAAGTTACTTGGTGGTTTTGTTCCAAACACTAAATCAAGGAAAGTTTGTTCAGCAATAGTAAGACAAAGAAGCTGGGTCCTAAGCAGGCCCTGCCCTGCTTTTACCATCTCCAAAATGCTGTATCTCCAGCTTTGACTCCAGCTGCATGAGGCAGCACATTCAGAGCACCCACTGTATGGGCAGTAAATATTTGTGTTAGACAAACAGCCGGCTTCTTTTGTCCTAGTCCTCAGGAATGCCCATCTGGCACTCGGTGCTGAATCTCTATTAAAACCTCCCAGAAGCTAGACAGGATGCAGTGAGTCTGGCCAGGAGCATGGAAATGGCAGGCAAAAAGCATTCAGAAAATCATCGTAGGTGCCCCAGACTGCAAAACACTCCACATGTCTGTTGTGCAAAAACCCACGTGTGTCCGCAGTGGATTGAAGGGAAGAAGTTACTCCAGAAACACTGATGCCAGCTCTCCCTGCAATACCACCTTCTGGGGAAAACAAATGCTAGGGGAGCTATCTAACCTACTCATCGCAAAGTCTTTATGCCACAAGACGGTATTTACTAGCTGGTACCAGACAACATTCAAGCAAGAACAGAAAGTCACTTTCCCAGCGCTCCTTGTGAATTGCTCCCATCTGTGCAAGAGAGCAATCCAAAGCCCTTATGCCCATGACAGCGCTGCAATCACACGCTTGGTGTTTTACACCCAAAATAGCGGCAGCCAGACCACGGCGCGGCTCGCACAGCGATGCAGCTGCGCTGATGAAGAGGAGCCACTGGAAGCGGTTCTGGGGGCGCGGGTTGCTAGGGAACGTGGCAAAGCCCTGCAGATCTCCTCGCTGGCTCTTTCCCCTCTTCCCATCTCGCTCGCACTGTGCCAGCATCTTCGCCCCGAGAGTGCCGCTCTTCCTGTCTGAAGTGTGCAAAAACAAATCTGCCAGCAACAATGGAGCACGATTGCTTGGCATGTGTTCCCGAGGAAAGAAATCGCTCTAGCCTTTGATTTTCAAAGGCAGCCAGCTGACGGGTCGGGAAAAAAATCCATTCTCCATTTTCTCCATGTCTGTGTGTTACTTCATTCCACCTGTGCGACGGTTAAGGGTGGGTGGCAAGCCCAGGTGGCACAACTCAACAAGCTGAGTTTGTGGGAGCTGTGTCAGCTTGCAGATGGCAAGACTGGTGCCCTGAGTGTCACACTGTGTCCCCTGGACCCCTTCGCTTCCCCTAACATGCTCCTCCTTGGAAGGTGGCTGCAGGAGCCAGCACAGTTCTGTAAATGTGGCTGGGCACTGCATGGGGCTCCCACAGCTCCAGTGGCCAGCAGGGCTTATGGAAAAGGGTACACAAGCAAAGGAAGAGCTACCAGAGAAAAGGTAGCTTTTCTGCCTTCTTAAAAAAGAGCTGAGAGAAGGAGAGATCAGTGACCAAGGTGGAAACATAAGGCTTTCCAGTATTAATCAATCTTCAAACAATTTGACTGAATGACTAGGAAATGCAATGCTCCCTACTGAGGCATTAGAGATTTATATTTAGATGTTAGGTGTTTTTTTCCACTCTGCATTATTTTTAGCTACTCGTTGATGCTAGCCTAGTGGTGGCTGCTGTTGGATCGATGAGGCTCTTCTGTGATGGCAGCTGGGTGAAATATGCCAATAGGAAGTGGGATATAATTCATCCAGGATGCTGCCTGGAATCCCTGTCTGCATGAGGAGATAGTGGGACAGCAGAGCAGTGGTTGGTTCCCCAGACTTGTACTCACACACTGAGGCTGCAGGCCTGGACATCCTTCAATACCAACAGGGACTTAATTAAAACCTAAAAGCAGCAGAGATGAGACACCTAACAAGCTTGTGTAATTAAGAAATAACAAGAGAGAAAAGATTTGGAAGATTTTGAGAGATTGCTTAACAGACTCCTTTATCCCAAGAAGGAATAAAATAAAGTATGTGTTTGACCTATTAGACATGTTAATTCTGGAGACAGAGGAGGGAGCATTTCATTCTCCTAGTAACAGCACACCTCAAATCTGGGGTGTCCACAATGCTTGTACTCGTAACACTCTTCGGAGAAAAGGAAACTCACATGATCCCCAGGGCAGACAAGAGCTGCAATTTCTACCCATTGCAGGGTTGTATCTTTGAGAAGAACTATCACCTGATAATGGAGTGAAAAAATCCAAGAAATGTAAACCAATAAAATACTAAATATTATGTCAAAAGGCTAATTTCTTCTTCACTCCAGGTAATTTGTAATTAGACTGCTTTGAGATAGGAGGATTTATGTTTCTTCCTAAGAACAGAGCCTCTTAGTGTGACAGCATGATCTCTTATCTCATGACAAGCAGGCAAGGATGGTCAAGGTCTCATCATGAACTTTGCTCAGCAGCACAGCAGCAGCACACCAATATGCAAATATCTTCCATGGAGTCATGTTATGTATCACGTGTCAACCTCTCCACAAACAAGGATGAGTCTCATTTTATGAGGGACTACAAAAAGCTGAATGCAAATGCATGTCTGTATTTCAGCATTCCTATCAAGAAATTGCCTTGCACCTCTGTGTCATCCTCCAGAGACCCTGGAGAAAGACCTTAAAAATGAGAAATAGTGCCAGCATCTCCTAGAGAAATTGTGTGAATGCTACTATCCCACCTTCATTTCCCCTTTAATGTACATTTCAAAAACTATATTCACCTGCAGACACATGCTAGGTTGATACATGTCAGACACACTTAACTCTTCAGTTCAAGCCATATGGTTCTAATAATAGTGGATAATAAAGGAAGAGTATGTTTTCACTTGTAATTTTTCAAATCTCATCAAAAAATGGTACAACACAGAACACTGCAGACTACAGCACAGCACATGTGCTCAGTCACATTTTGCACTGCTCTGTACTTGCTCTGCTAATGGCCCTTAATATTCACAACCAACTCAGTATCAAGTGCAAAAAGAACGTGGCACAACTCTGTGTTTGCAGAAATGGTACCTTAAATTAAAACAAGCAATGCAATTGCAAGTTTATTAAAAGTGCATTTGGAATCAGAGCCCTGCAGCAGACTTTGGAAATAGGGAGGAACAGAGGACATCAAGTTATCTAATGGGCTTTTGGCAATCATTTTACATCACAAATAAATTTTCCAGTAATACAGAGACAAATGCTCAAGGCCAACCTTGACATCTTGGTCTTGGCATACCTCTGTAGCTAAAATCATCTATTGGGCACTTCCAGGAAAGACAGGCACTAGGTTTCTCACAGAGGAAAATCAGCAAGTAGCAACCATAGCTAACTTAATCAAGCTTAATGGAAACAAAGGGTTGTGACTGGTATTAACACTCTGGTCTAGTGGTAGGGGATTTCCAACTAATTTATTGTGGAAAAAAGCAGCATTCACAAAGTCGTCCATAGAGTACATACTGCAAGAGAGCATTTAATATAATAGCCTGGCATCATCTGACCCCAGATGAAAGAGTAAGAGGATATATTTACACTGCACATGACTCCCACCTCCAAGAATGCACCTCAGGGCAGTGTAATCTTTTAGCCAGTGGTGTCCTCAGCTTGCCACAACTCCTGTGCCAATCTGCCACAAAAGCAGAGGTGTGTGCAGACAGGCTTGCTGAGGGGAGCTGGAGCATGGACAGCAATCCAGCACGCTTCGTTCCACCACTGAAGCCCTTGCTGTCTTCCAGCTGTCTCCCACAACTCTAAATAAGCCTGAGGGCCAAGCAAAGTCTTCCAGGTGACTTTTTGCTTATGGAAGAGAAACCCAACAAGCCATAGAGAGGCTGAGCTGGCAGGTGCACAACGAGCTGCGGCAGACGGGTGTCCTTGGAGAGCCCAGTAATGTGCACGCAGCCAGAGAGGACACACAGACACAAGAGTCACAGCTGATCTCTGTGCTGAGCTAAAACCATGTTCTCTGAACCCAAGAAATCCTACAATGAACACAGGCTTTCTCCAAGGGACAGAGGCAAGGCATAAGGCCATGTCATTGGCATAGTTTTCAATTAAAAGCTGAGACATCAAGCCTAACTAACAATCAAGCACTTAGAGAGGTTATTCCAGGGGGCCTATGGGGGACAATCTCCACTGAGGTCCATGTCACAAGTTTGACACGACTGTACACAAACACACTTGAACAGACAGTCCTTTTCTCTAGGGGCTTCAGAATAAATAGGACCAATTTTCTTATCAGATATTTGTCTAATTGCTCCGGGTGTCACAAATTTAAGTGCAGCACTAAACATTAATTCCCACCTTACTGCTATGTTTATTGCATCAGTTCTTTGAGAGCTGAAGTCTTATTTTTCACCTCATGGGTTAGGAGACCAAAAGACAGTAGCAAGGGAAAGAATAAGATAACCATCTGCCTTCTCAAGCAACTGTCAGTTGTCTCTTCTCATTCAGGGAATCCAGCTGTTTGCTGTACATGCATATTCCTTTAAATACAGATAAGTTTCCATCTGTGGCAGAGATATTTCGCACAAAGTTAATGCCAGAAGCTTACATTCCTCTTTTAGGGGTCAGATCTCTTGATACACATGACCTCTACTGAAAAGCATCCAACTGGGGACATTTCTTGTTAACATCACAGAAAGAATCATTAAAAAGCCAAGCCTTCTAAAATGGGAGTGGGGAAAAAAAAAATCATGTTGCTAATAATCTAAACGGCTCATTTCCAATTATGCATTTTTAGTCCATGATCTATTTTTTCTCTTATCAGCAGCTTTTGAATTTTCAGACCAGATCCCTGCCAACACCTGCTCTCTCCGCTCAGTGAGTACTAGTGCTAGCACACAATACTATCTCTAGTACGAGAACTAAGTGATGCACAGTTCACGGCTGCCTCCCCTTTGCATCCCATGCACTCTCCCAAAGCTGGCTGCTGTGTTTCCAGCGACCTGAGAAGGAATACTTGTTCCCTTCGTAATTAGGATTCACAGTAAATGTGGGAAGCGAAGCAAAAAGAACACAATGTTCAAAGCTGCCACTCATGGTTAAATAATTAGTCAATATTACGCTCAAATGCTGCCTCCAGTGTTCATGCCAATCTGTACAGGGAGACATTTGTCCTTATATTACTTTGGCGCCTCGTTTCAGTAATTTCTATAAGCTGGCAGTCTGGCCTCAGCAGAGAATGGGTCACACCACTTCTAATTCAGATAGATTACTAAATATAAATAAGAATGGTGAGAGATTAAAGGTGGTGAGGTGTTAACAAAGCTTTGGTAAAGTAATAGATTCAGGAAATCCTTTCACCTGATTTTTATAAAGTGGGCCTTGTCTAAAAACAAGGGGCTAATAAGCTGATAACTAATGCAGAACCATAATCCTGTTTTGCCTACATGTCCTGCTATAGTTACACACAGAGAAGTGCTGTTGGTTCCCAATGAGAAGGGATTTGGTTGCTTCTCCTCACTGCATGGAAACTTTCTTCTTTGCACAGGGATACTGTGGGTCTTGGTGGGATTTTGAAATGCTTCCCCCAGCCTGGAAACTGCAGTTTGCTGGGACACTGCTCCATCTCCATGTTCATGTTGTGCCTCCTTTATCGTGGTTGTATTTTTCCCCACAGCATTCGTGTGTGCTAGAAGGATTTCCTGACAAGAGGAGTTGTGATGGCTTAGAGCTGATCTAGAGCTGAACTTGATTCTTTTGGAGTGCTAGGTGATGCCTGAATGAATGCTGCTGCTTGTCTAAATAGGCTAACTTAGAAAGAAAGCAGAAAGGATTTCATGAGCAATAAGAGCAAGTACAGACCAACTCCTGGAATGTTCCTGCGTCACCTGCACAGCCATTCTCAAATTCTTCCGTCAAAGGAATGGAGACTGTGTCAACATTTAGCTTAATTGCCTAGCAGCTGCCTGGCTCATACCTGGTTAGGCTGAGGAAGTTTCACTTCCACCTCATGTGACCCAGAGGCAGGAGCACTACAGACATGAATTGTCATTCTGTTGTAAAAGAGAAGCAGGAAGAAAAGCCAGCACCCCTTCCAGCTCTGCTGAACCATGAAGCCTCTGCTGGGAAGCTGTCCACAGGGAACAACATTATGATCTAAGGAAAAATCTTCTTCCAATGCTTTTCACCAAGACTGAACTCAGTAAGGGTCAATAAAACAGCCACATACCACAGATGAGGCAACAAATGGTGATGTGCAAGCAAGAACAAGCCCAACCTAACATCAACTCTTTTTTCATAACATTGGCTGCCCCTGGAAAGGAAACACTTCCTCCTGATCTTTGCCTGGTACAGAGACTACTTTAACTTGGGCTACTAAAAGCACCACTAATAAAACCGAGAGCATTACTGCTAAAACCAAGAGCATGTCCCACAAGCAGGCCCTGCAAATGCATCCAGCCAGCTAAGTACCATTCTAATTTATCAGACACCTGCTGGATGCCAAGACAAAGGAGCACTGTGGCAGGGCCCAGACACCCTGCCCAGCCTTTAACACCATGTGAAAGAGGGGAAACAGCAGAAACACTGATAAGAGAACCCTGAAATGATTCATTTTGTCTGAGTTTTACTATGCATGCCTGACAGTGACTTCATTAATCAGATAGCTCACATCTGGATCGCTACTCTCCCCTGGCTGCTTCATCCTTCCACACAGCTTGCTGGGGAAAAGACAGTGAGATGGGATCCAAATTAGAAAAATTATTTGTGATTACTGAAGTAGAAAATTAATTGCTTTTCTTCCCCTTCTTCCCCCATTCTGAAACACCCCTCCCAGGGAAATTAGTGCTAAGAAGTCCTTGTGAACAAACACATCAAGAGTAACAGAACAGGGTCCATATGTACCAGCAACCAAAAATAAACTGAATTTTGAAATCCACACAGTCAAGTGGATTCACAATGTCTATCTCTACGCCACAGTAACAGATGGTCAATGAACTGTTACAAGACAGACCAAGACTAGTTAAACAGATGGCCAGTATTATTTTTATACTGGTTTAAAAGTGAATCTTTAAGTTTCCACTAGGTTATCTGAAATACCATGAAAGAAACACACACAATACCCATCCAGCCAAAACCAAATTCCATTAAATCTTTTGCCCAAAGAAGGTACTGAGCTTCTTATGGCTTTCTGATGATGCTGCTAGGAACTGTGGCAAAACCTTCAGAGCCATAAAACCTTGTGGCTCAAGGCTGCCCAGCTCTGGAAGCCCCTCTGGGAGCCCTGCTCTGCCCAGGGCAGCTGTGGCGTTTGCTGCACCCTGGCAGCCCCGCGGAGCTCTGTCCAATGCTGAAAGGGCTGCGGCAGCAGCGGCGACATGTGAGCCACAGGGCTCCTGGGACTGCATCCCCTCATCCCTCTTCCTCAGCAGATTTCACTCCTGTAATTAATTCACAAAGCAGTTGAACTCCACAGCTCAACTCATGCTGGCTGGACAGAAGCAGCAGCATTACAGAGGGTGAAAGGGAGATGGGGCATTTTAGAAAAGACATGCTTTTAGAGACTTGTACATGCTGTGGGAATGCATGAGAAAGACCAGAGACACAAACTGACTTTTCAGACTTCTCTCCATTTTGCAGCCTGCATTACTTTTTTTGCAAATCTCTCACCTACAGGCACATTGGGCAGATGCACTTTCCCCTTCTCTGGGTTTAAGAAGAACATCTGGGTTGACTAAAAAAAATAAGTTAATTAGCAGCTCACAGTACCTTAAATCACATTCAAAAACCCAACCCAACATTTTCTGAAGACACTGACACACCTCACTGTTGGACATCTCAAAGGAACTCGGCTTTTAAAAAACTACCCAACACCCTCAGACAATCTGAGCAGCCCACTCTTTTCAAGGTGGGCAGAATAACAGTGGAGACAACTACATTCACCTACTTGCAAGAGAGGAAAATTCTCTAAGTGCCCATAAACTGAAAAAATCATTCTTCCATCCACAAGATGCCTGGTTCACATTTGCCCTACACTTTTTTTTAACAGTTCCTGCATTGGGCAGGTGCAGATCAATTAACCCCCACTTCAAACCCATTTTTTACAACCAGAGTGAGGCACAAAGGCTTCAAGTTTGACCATGACTCAGGCCCCCCTTCAGCATGACTGCTGCAATCAGATGTGGTCACAATTGTTGGATCAGCACTTGGTTTTGAAATTTACCATCCAAATCCATTTCTTACATTTCAAAGTGACCATTATCGTCTCACTGTTTGAAATATTGCTGACTACTGCTATGAAGCTGCAGGGGTTTGCCTGCAAGCATCAGAAGAGCTTGTACTTGCACTTCTTTATAAAGAAGTTTCACTTTGTGGCTGCATTATCTGTCCAGCTGCCACCAGAAAATAGTGCTAAAGAAAAATGAAACTCTCTTTGCAAGTATTTATTCCTAATTTACTAAAGGCTAACAGTATCTAGTGACAAAACCCAAAAAAGTTGTCATTGAAACATTTCATTTACCTAACAGCTTGAAATCTCCAGGCTGAAGATTATGTGCACGCACACGCCTGTGTGCTAAGTCTTCAAATAAAGAAAATATAAAAGCTTTGCAGTTCAGCCACTGGGAGACTTTTAAGCATTCACAGCTTCATCTCTTTGCACATGAAATGTTAATGGGGCAACCATGCAGGGCTGGCTCCACAGATAATTGTTCAGATAACAGTGGCTTTGTGATACCTATCACTGGGCTCCAGAGGTGAGGAGGCCTGTCTTGCTTCTTAGTGGATGACTTCATGTCAGCATGTCACCTTCTCCAGTCAGTTCAGGAGTTCATTACATCTGGATAACACCTTGTTTTCTCTCTGGCACTTGTTTATTAATGCTGCACACAACATGGTGATTCATCAGAGAAGATGAAGTGGTGCTCTGCAGCAGGCAGACAGCCTCCAGTGGATCCACTGCCCTGGTAGAAGTTCACCACAGGGTTTTAATTTCATTCATTTATTTACTGCAATTCCTGAAAGTCCAGCGCTGTTATAAAACAAGGTAATGGCACCTGACAAAGATTCAGGGCTTGTCAAAATAGGTCTGATTTGTTTGTTGTGTAAACAACATTAGAAGTTTGGAAGTTTAGCATTAAGCCTTCAGTTATTAAAATGGCATTTTTAAATAGGCATGAGTAGAGGGAAATTTGCTGAACACGTTGTTGGTGTGCCTAATAACCAGCACAGGAGAGCAGTCTACACTGTGCTGCTCTGTGCTCTGCCACACACAGGACAGAACCTACTGCAGCTCTCAGGCCAAGGGTCAGAGTTCAGGACTCTTTGCTGTGGCAATTATTTTCCTGAGACCCTTTAGCAATGACACAGAAAAGGCTTCGTAGTTTTGCTCAGTAGTTTAAAATAATCCAATTGAGGAATTGGCAATACCAAAACCACGTGCAAATGTAGTAAAGGCTTCAGGTCTGATGTACCAGAGGTCAATATTGTGAAACGCTTTGCACTAAACTTACATTACTTCTTTCCCTTGGGCAAGCTTGCAACATCCCAAGTCAACTCCTTCAGTCTAAAACTTCTTAAACACATTCTCCCCATGCTCTGCTTTAGATACTCCAAAGAAAAGAGTTAGTGGGAGAACAAGACAAAGATTTTTCAAAAATATAATGTCAGGTATATAGTACACATATGTATAATATATACAACATACACAAATACTGTATAGCTATAAAAAACACACACCTACCTGTAAAGCACACAGGTCATGAATCTGGGCAACTTCATGAAGCAAGTTGGAAGTGCTACAACAACAGTGTTTAGAAGATGGAGTCACTTGTCTTTGAGCCTAATACCAGTGCAGGAAATTTCACCTTGGGGCTTGCATTTCTCATCTCACAGAACAAGAGCACTCATGCAGTGGAGCTGGGATCCTCTGAGACAGCATGGCAAAGAGGAAAGGAAAGCTGTGCACTCTGGACACAGACAAGTCAGTGCTGCTGGTTTTTTGACTAAGTGCATGCATGTTTTATGGGAGTGCTGGTCAAGTATCATCTGCAGGGAGACTGAAACATAGAAGGACACTTAAAGGACCTCTGATGCGACTCAATTTCACTTAAGGGAAAAAGAATGGTGCTTACTATACCATAGGTTAAATTTTGGCTCAGTCAAAGTCAGTGGGAGTTTAGCCAAGGCCAGGTTTTAAAAATGTAATTTCTCTTCAGAGACCAGCACAGCCTAGTTTGGATTTACCTCACAGTCTGATTTTATCTCTGCAGAAAGGGGCTTTTTTGATGGGTAATGCAAGACTGACTGTTCCACTGAATGAACAGTGGAACAAGATACACCAGAATACTATTGTTATAGCAGAAGACATTAATACTACATTTAATACATTAACTTTGATAAACATACAACTGCAGAAGCACTATGCCACTGTTTTAAGTAACATCTGTCTGCTGAAGCTTGGGGGATGAGCCAATCCCTGCTTTTCAAGAATATGGAATGATACCTAAAATAACTTCAACACTTAAAACCAGGTAAAATCCATTCCTCTCTGTTAAATAGAAGTTTATTCCTGAGACATGCTTTTTAGATACTATTTTCAATCAGACTTTGGAATTTTATGGACCAACCTGGTGTCAGGGTGATTGCTAAAGCAGTTATATTAGTTCTTCCAATTATATCTTCCTTCTACAGAAAGCCATAAACCTTCCCACTTGTTGCACAATGCTGCAATTACCCCGTAAACTCTGCCAGTCAATTTGTTGACTGCAAAATAAAGTAAGTGTCAATGAGAGCCACTGGCCTGCCCAGAGGATGAGAATGCAAATAACAACCAGGGAATTCACCAAACAGATTTATGGAGGACAGTTTATGGGCTGTTATCAAAATGTCCACAAGATTCAAACTTTCCTCAGCAAACAAAATTTGTAGTTGTAAAACATCAGTATTGCAATGGAACTTTCCACTGCAGGATGTGAAGGAGAGAAGGAAACACTGCTGCACTCAGGGAGGTGACGCTCGCCCCGACTGCCGCCCTCCAGGTCCTAATTCCCCTTCTCTAACCCCGTGGTTAAAAACAGCCCCTGCTTCATGTGGTGATTGGCCTCTTTTCCAGATGGACTGGAAAATGCTCTGCCTCTCTCAGGGGTGTGAAGAGAAGCTTCTGCTCTGACCAGGAAGAAGGAAAATGGACAGAATGCCAGCAAGTTGGTTTCTATCTTCAATTTCTTGGACTACTGCACACTATCAAAAGTCTTTTGCTTCTTCATACCCTGCAGTTCCTCTTCAGCTGAGCTGTGAAGTTGTTTCATCAACAAACTCAATAAAAACTCTCAGTGACAAGCCTACAAGATTTATGATTTTTGTCATCTTTAAATAGACATCATAAAAAAAAATATTGTCAAGTTGCTGAATTCATTTGCTGGGAATTGACACTTACTGATAGCTGCTAGTAAGGGATAATGTGGTGACCTGCTACAGTAATGACCAGATAAGAGCTGGCAGTAAACCAAAAGGGGAAAAGGACTTTAGATCAAACATTTTCAAATTCATGTGCCTGAAGTCAAGCTTTGAAATGCATCTGTAAACACTAAATGAGAGGTCACTTTTTCTGAACTGCTGCATCCCTTCAGCCCCTACCGAAGTCAAATGCATTGTACTATGGAAAACCATATCTCAGGCTGCTTCTTTAGCAGCCAAATACAGATGTGTATTTGTAATGCTGGGTGCCAGAGAAAAAAAATTGTCCTTAAAGGAAAGAAAAAGAAGAGGGATTGCAATGTGTTACAGCTGCAGTATCATACTCTCACTGCACAGTTATTTCTAGTAAGAAAGAGTAGGTGCTAACTTGTGTTTGCAACACTCGGGCCTGAGGCCTTGATTTCATATTGAAGGGAAAAAAAATCCCGCTTTGGCAATAAAAAGGAATATTTCCTTGTTTTGGGGAATGGAGAATACAAGGCAGCTCAGGTCTCAAACCCTCTCAAATCCACTCCCCAAAGCAGCTCACCACCCCCAATGTGGGCCAGGCCCACACTTGTCCCTATCAAACTTGGTATGGAAGAAACACCTTGACAGGACTGGCTAAGCCTGGGCACCCTCTTAGTACCACACCAGCAGGAATTCAGGTCAGGAGCCCAGCAGGTATTTGGTAGCAACACTGGAGTTTCCACCTAGAAATGGCCTTTGCCAGGAGAAGTGTCTGGAAGGTCATCTCTGAGATATGCTCAATCCTGAATAAATAATGGATCCTGGGTGTGCAAGCTACAGTCAGATAATCAGGAAAGAAAAGTATAAATGCAACGAGCAGAGCCAAACCTACTGTAATCAAGATCAAAGACAGTATGCTTTGATGTGCTGGGTTTGGCTTAATCCATGACATTTGGGCAGTTTCAGAGGAAATAACTTAAGGAGAAAGCAACAACCTTACAGGCTAACCCAGGGATACTGGGAAATTGGTACCAGCACCAGCATGAGTTACTGGCTGAAGAACAGCCTGGCCATGTCAGAGCTCAGAGATTAGGCAAGGGACACTTAGGAGGTTTATCTCTCTTGCAGATGGATCACAGAGGCCTGCAAGGCACAGCACTTACATATTTCAGCACGACCAACCTGGCCAGCTGCAATCCCATAAGATTTAAGCAAAAGGTGGCTCTTCGCCAATAGATGGAAGGTTGAGAAACCTGTGTGCAAGGCAGATGCCAGAGCCCACAGCCAGTGAAAGTTTTTATGCACCAGAGGACGTGGCCAGACCCAGCTTTGGGCCTGAAATGACTGTGACAGGAGCGGAATATTTTCTCTTTTCAATGTATTGCTGTTTCCTGCACCATGTGGTTAGAACTGCAGGTGACATTGCAGCTGAATGGTGACACCACATACCACAAAGATTAACTTCTCATAGCTCTTCTTGGGGCTGAAGACGTGGAATCTGATCTTGGCTTTCATCTGGTCAGTCTTAGATAATTCAACAGGGTTGCTAAATGAGGTGCAGAAATAACAGAATGATTGTCCCTTGCTTGAGACCACTGCAGTCCCTCGAGCTCAGGGCTCGGCTCTAGTAGCCAAACCAAAGTGCAAACCTCATGTCTGTAAAAACTGTCTCACAGGCAATAGGAAACTATGCTTCATTAAACAGCAACTCAGCAGCTTGCACATGTGCTGTGTTTTGTAATGTAACAGATTTAGGAATAACAGTGTCAAATTTGGAAAAGTAAAAGTCAGGAAGATTTCTCAAAGCTTTTGACAAGGGGGTTTGCAGTCATTTCCCTGTGGTTTCTTGTTTCTCTCACACTTAACAGAGGAGATGCATCCTAGAGCTCTGTCAAAAGCCCTCACAGTCACTCTAGCCTAATTCTGAGCACTGGGGTTCCTAAGTGCTGTCCTATGCAATAACCATTCCAAAGCTGCTTTTGTTTGTGGTAGATATCAATCCTTAGTGTCCTGCTTTCTCTGTGTCTCCCTCAGTTTTGCTTTGCTCTGGAGCAAACAGGTCTTCTGGGCTTTTTCAGTGCTTGCTCTACTTTGATCTGAGTTTCTGTGTTTTCCTGCTTAAACTTTCTGCCTCCTCTTCTTCATAGAGGAAATTTTATCAATGGTTCAGAGGACAAAACATTAATCTCTAGAATGACTGCCAGACCAAGACCTCACTGTCCTGTTAACAAATGTACACTTTACTTCTGTCTATAGCCAAGGATTACAAAAAACTGAAAATGTGCAGTCTCTTCCATATGCAAGACTTCTCTGCCTTTCATTTGCATCTTGGGTACTGTAAGAAAAAAAAAGAGAGAATATTTCTTTTGTTCTTCTAATGCTGCAGGTTCTGCAGAGTCTTTCTCATAGCCAGTCCTGCAAGTGGTAGAATATGCTGTTCATGTGTGCAGCTCTGGAGAAACTGTGCATTCCTGAAACTTTTCCAAGGGGATGCAAAACAAAGTGCTTGACTCCCTTTTTATCACTGGGGCCAATATATCCTAATGCCACCCTCTAGGCCAAATCACAATTGTTAATTTTCACTACAGGGCACTGTCTCCTAAGCTCTGGGCATCCCAAAACAGGCAAGAGCAGCTGGGTGCGCTTCATTTGAAAAGCAGGTGCGCAGGCACAACTTCTGAATGCTGCAAGTATGCAAGAGAAAAATAACATTCCCTTTCTTGGAACTTATTTTCAGCGGTTGAACAATTCACAAAGAGAAACTCTTAGTGCAAACACTCAAAAGGTCAATCTCTAAATAAACAGAGGGAGGGGGAGAGAGAGAGAGAGTGATGAAAGGGGTTAGTTGTTAGTAATGAAGTTGAAATGATCACAAGTCAAAAAAAGCAAAGCAGCAATGAAGTCAGAGCACTGTGAGCATGCTAGAAATTTTGGCAAGATCACATGTGAAGATACGAAAAGCAAAAGTTACATTCCCCAGTCTGAAATGGCACATGCCCTGAAAAATTCTTCTTTACTTTTCCTGGGGATTTTTCAGTACTTTCACTCAGTTTAGGAGAATCAACAACTGATTTAGCACTACAAATGAGCATCAGCTCTCCCCACCTAAATGATATATTCATACTAAAACAAAGGATGAAAACAGATGTAATTTGCACCTACTACACAAATCTTTGTTTTATCTTCACGCCTGAACAGGATTTCCCTCCAAATCAGATGAACATTTCTCCCTGACAAAGTACCAGCAAAAGATGGTGTGTAGTTCACATCAAAAGGAA
The DNA here is from genome assembly GCF_051311805.1 of Agelaius phoeniceus. NCBI lineage: Eukaryota > Metazoa > Chordata > Aves > Passeriformes > Icteridae > Agelaius > Agelaius phoeniceus. The sequence continues at coordinate 16,922,457 of NC_135274.1, forward strand.
TCTGTACAAAGTCAATTAAGGAAAACAAAAAACAAACAAACAAGACGATGACAACATTAGACAAATGATAATAGCTAAAGATATTTTGGGAAACTTTGATGATGTAAATACTGTCCATAGTTTCCTATTTTACAGTGTTTACTTTTGGACTTGCTTGTTTACCAGTCATGTGCCAGTGTCACATTGACTATAAATACGTACTTTACAGAAAATGCAGAACTGTAGAAGTTAGAGATCAGTTCTTGGCTCTGAGGTGAAATTCAAATCTGATTATGTATCCTAGTTAAAGACTGGCTTTCCTATAATGAGCTAAGCTCCAAAGATCAGCACAGTCAAAATTTGGCTCTATAGTTTGTAGCTTGACCCTAGGTAAACTTCAGGCAGCACCATTTGTAGTTCAAAACAAACAAATAAAAAATCCCTTGATGTTTCTGAGTCATCCCATTGCATTAGTTCAATTTTCAAAGGTGAATTTGTCTCAGTCAGTCATAGAGTTTTTGGTGGGATTAATAAGTGCTTTGTGGCTCAAAGGTGATTTGGCACTAAGGACACCACTCCTGTGCAGGGAGGACCTGTGTGAAAACAGCTATGTGTTCACATCACAGAGCCTTGTGCAAGGCTGAGAGGGCTGTTTGCAACTGCTTGGAGCTGGGCCCCAGCCCCGGAGAACAAGGAGAGCACTTTGGACATTCCTGTGAATATCAAACATTTGCTAAAAGGGCAGGATAAAATCTTTCCTCACACACCAGTAAAACTTCTCTGCCATCTCATATTGTGCTGTATGTCTTGTCCTTTTCCTACTGGCACCCATCCAGGGCAGTGTAATTAGAGGACACATGGCGTGACAAGAGCAAACAATATGTCAAATATACACAGATCACCAGCCCCAGCTGAACAAGTGCCAGTGTCCCAGCACAAGCCACCTAAGGTGCTTAAGAAAGCAGCAGCTCCCTAGACACTGAATGACAACAGAAAACTCTCCAAAGCAGTGACTGGGACCAAAACAGCTTACACAGTGATGGGGAAAATAGCAGGTCTCTCAAGAGGCTGATCTATATACAAGGTACCGCCAGATCTGGAAATGACCCAGATAAAGAGAATAATGGATATATGCAGTGGCCTTCCAGAACACAAGATTGCAGAAAGTGGTATGTCTAGCAGTCTCTTGGTTTGGGGAAAAAAAAAAAAAAAGGAAGGACTACTGGTATTACTGGTCAGGATGCTGAAGACATAGGAAAAGAAATAGCAATGGCCTTCTGAAATTCACTAGTACTATAACAATATAACCAAGACAAATACTGCTAGACCAACAGAACATCAAACACAATGTTAGTCTGGCCCTGGTCTTGACCTGTCACTTTTAAGTTAAACCTGCTCATGCTGCAGCAAGGAAAACACTGAAGGTCAGCTCTGCAAGGTGCTCAGTGCTTTCACCAGAAGTCAGATAGTTGTACAAGCTCCTTGTTTGTTAGACGATGCAAGAGAGAGATGCAGAGTGAGAGGGAATACATGCATTTGTGAATCAGCAAGTACTACTGTGTGTTGTGGTGGCAAGAGAGGAAAGCAGGGAGAGATCAAACAAGCAGGACTGGCTATGCCTTGAGCTACACTGAAAGCTTTTCTTGAGGTTTGCTCTTTCAGTGTCATCCACAGGAGGAATTTTGGGCTTGCTGCACTGTCAGGCTGCCCTAGCCTTTTGACTAAGACAAGGTAGGGGATAAACTTACATGCTGTGTGGGCAGTGCTGTCCCTTAATAAACAACACAACCAAAGGATTAATTGAGATAATGTTTTACTAAAGGCGGCTGGTGACCGCTGGCTGTCCCCTTTCCCTTGTGCTCTGAAACAAGCAGACAAGGCAGCTGCACTCTGCTGAGCAAACACACACACTCCAACCACCCTGTTTGCTCTGCTCACTGCCCCGTGCCTGGGCATCCCAGCCAGAGAGGCAATGTCATTCTGAAGCATCACTTGAAAGGCATCAGAACTTCAGCTCCTAGGCTTACCAGTGTGCCCAGCAGCTCCCAGGAGGACAGACAGACATGGCCCTTTCCCTGAGAGATTCTCTGAGAGCCTAGTGAAGCAGGAACAAAGGAAAACTGAGAGACTCACTGAAATTTGGATTTGGCGGTTTGGATGGCCTCACACAAAACCCCACAAACCTTACAGGTGCCATTACAACTTCCCCTTTTCAGGGGAAGCACAGACCACTGCGTGTCAAAAACCTCTGGGTTCACTTCCCCCACTTCAACACCACTTTCTCTTAGGACTTGGGCATGTTAATTAACCCAAACAAGGTATGTTTTTTGCATCTGCATGATAAGCAGCTGCCTGCTCAGAGGCATTCTTATGGTCCTTCACTGCTTGCACACAGTAATGTCCAGGCTTCTTCCCTGGGGGGAAGATTTCATGATCCCACCAGAGTTCCTATGAAAGGAGAATGACCCACCTGAATTGCTCATGCCTGGGGCAAGCAGGTTGATGGTGGAAACCAGTGTGAAACAGCTCATCCACAGTAACCCCCAGGGAAAAGAAAGGTAATACAGGGTCCAAGCTGTCAAACCAAGCTCATGAATTCTTTGTGCTAAAGGCTGACATTAGGCCACTCAAATACCATGTTTTGATTAAAAACAACTCATTGCACATATTCAGCTGAAGGCTGTAGGAGTCAGTCCTCAGCGTTAGTACTTTAAACTTCATGAACAGGAGGCACAAAAGAGCAGAAATCATGGATGATGAGCCAACACTGAGGACATGGGTAGAATCCTAGAAGTGTTAATATCCAACTGATATTTGTCTACACACATGTGCATGCATCCGGATGTTAATATCCCACAACAAACCTCCAATTAAGCCTATGTCAGCAATTGCCAAGTTGCTTCTTTTTGTCAGGTAGATTTTTGTATTAATTCCTGCAGTCCCACAATTTGAGTCCTCACAGTTCTCCCAGCACTCAAATCACTTGAGCTTCTGCCAATCTAGAACTACACAGTGACAATCACACAAGTCTGAGGAAAGCCACACACCTTGGCTGAGGAATTGCAATCTCCTGCAATTCAAGTGAAAAATCAGTGTTGGGAAAGAAAGGCATCTGCAGAACAGCTGAGGCAGATATGAGCTGATATGAAACCATGAGTAATAAACTCTCATCAGCAAAAGCTCAGTGTAGCTGTCTTGCTCACTGTCATCACAATGCTCTGGACCCTGTATACTGACCCTTGTATATATTCATCACTGAGGAGGAGTGAACAGCTGCCTCTTGTGCAGAACATAAGAGAAGCAGGAAAAAAACTGACCAAGAAAAATAGGATGTGAGATTCAGAGAAATCCTTCTGGGAAAAATCAGGAGTAGGGGACTTGGAAAGAAAGCTTAGGAAGAAATGTGTATCTGTTAAAAGGGCCCAAATTTTCAACATTATTTCTGCTTTGTATCTGTGAGGATGCATGCTCACAACCAACCTCTCCTGATACCTGCCTTTACTCTCTACCTATACTGCCAACAGTCCTTTCTGATGAGGTTCACATCACTGGTGGCGTCTGTTCAGAATCAGCCCCAATCACTCACAGCCCACTCCGAATGCTACAGAAAACCTCCCCAGAAATGGATTAGTTTCTACTGCAGGGTGTTATTTACTTGAGCTGTTCTGTTGAAGCACTCCTCTTCCTTCTTCTTTGTAAGAACTCACACAGGGACATCTTCCTACATGTTAAGTAAAATCTCTGTTTGCTTAGAAACAATGTCTCACAAAAGAAAGTACTGAAAAATGTTATGGCTGGTAACCAACAGGGATAAGGTGTTGATTCCCCTAGAGCTAACCATAAAGTCACTCTTGTACCAGGAACAGGTTCAATGTGTAATTGTTTTAGGGAGGCAGGAAATACAAGAACAGAAAAGGCTACTCTGTGATTTACTTGGTCTCCTAGTTGTTGCTTGAGAACCTCAGATGACAATACTATGTTAGCTTCTGATCTATACTCCCAGCTGTTGCTAAATCAACAGAGTTGCTCCAAAGTCAATACTGCCATAGTGACATCACTCTGATCCAATATACACACTGCAAAATGAAAACCTGTACATTACAACTCAAGAGCCTTCATAGGATAGACCAAATTCACTGCTAAAATGTTATTCTATACAAATTCCGTGTATGTGCTTCATATATGAGGTGTCGTATCTGATGCGGCTTTTTTGGATGTCTGCTTGTTTCCACTCCTGGTTTCTCATCTAATTCCAGCAACAGCTGGAATTACTGTACAGAGATAGCCTGACTCCAGCTGCAACACAGCTCCTTCCATAAATTAGTGTGTTTTAAAGCCTTCTAAAACCAAATGGGGCATAACATGGCCACCAAATGTCTGATGAACCATCCCAGACTGAAGACCAAAGGAAACTGGTTGAACAATCCTGAACACTGGGAAACAACATTTATCCTCTTCCTCATTTCCCACATTCTTTGTATCTGGTTCCCCATAAAACATGCAGATGCTTCAGTTAAAGGAAAGCTGAGGATGTCAGTAGTCATGCCTGATCTCACTGGCCTTTCCTCATGCTTGGCAACAAAATAAAACAGGGACTTAAGCCACAGTGAGGCACTGCATATTTCTGCTCTAAGCACAAACTCAGCACATGGGAGAGTGGGCCACATTTATCCTAAATCCCACCAAAGCCCCTAGATCCAGACAAGGTCACAGCTCTGCACTGCTCCTCAAGGAATGTATATACCTCACCCTCCGAATGTTGACTTATGCATAAAACTGTATGACTTGATTAAATAGCTCATTCTCCACCTCTGGGGGAACCTTTTTTATCTGCCTGGAACAGGTCCTTGCTTTCTGTCTGTCACTGAGGGAGGAGAAAGCCATGGGGCTGCTACCCATATGAGCCTGGCTGAATTACTTTCTCCCTCTGTGAGTTTGGGGAAATGACCATAACAGCAGAATATTGCCATAAGCTTTCAGAGGCTCTGTGAAGAATTTAGTTGAGATTCGTAAGAGAGCTCTCACAATATAAAACTACATAAATGCTAAAAGTTAACTGTTGTTAATAGCCACAGATTTAAGAGAGATCTTTCTTTCATTTACATACAAAGGTACAGAAATATCCTTCATTTCAAATAACCACTGTGCCTGCTGTGAGAGGCTCTGCAAATGATTTTCACTGCCTTTCACACAGAAAATAGAACACTACTTTGCATTTATAGACTTTAAAACTAATTTGCAGACAATCAAGTCTTGAAACCCCCACTGTGATACAGGAGGTAAACATTATACCTGTTTCAGAGAGGAAACTAAGAAGGAAAAAGGTTAAACCCCCAAGTCTAAAGCCAGAAATGAGACATTTGAGAAATCAGGCATGCTGGTAAGGTCCATCTAGATGCACAATTGCTCACCTGTTGTTCTTACTGAACAGTTAACTCTTCTGCTCTCAAGGTTCTAAACATCAGGGAGCACATGCCATATGGGGAGAGTGACCACCACTTTTATCTGTATTGCCACCATATTTAATCTTCTGCAGATACTTCTGTTGAACACAGAGTGTGCCTGGAATTGCATGAGGCCATTTATTCCATTTTCTAACATGTGTGGCAGCAGAAAATTGCTGACAACTAAAAGTTAACCAAACATTTATTTTTAGAACCCAAATCCAACGTTATAGTGTCTGGACTCATAACTACCCATTTCTCCAACATTAAGCCGAGCTACCACATGAGAAAATTGCTAGAATGATAGTATTTCCAGGGCATATTGAGTCACTGTCCAACATCTAAATTAGGAAATAAAATAATTTCTCAGCAACTGGCAGCACAGTGGGAGGCAAAGCTTGCAGGAACTCATCTTGTGTTCAAAAATCCAGGTTTTTACTTTAAAACAGGTTCCTCACCACTAAACACAGGGTTCTTTAATTTCCCAACGACAGAAAAACAATTAGGTTCCATGGTATTGAATTCTTGGCATTATCTAGTATTTAGAACAATTACTAAGCATCACTAGCAGAATTATAATGGTGAAAAGCAGGGAGTAGCAAGAGCAGCACCATGGAGACTTAGGAACATGTATCATATTTTAATCTGATCCATCCTAGACAAGTGCTGTGGTCCCTGACTGGAGACTCTTCCTGACCAGTCCTTGGAGAAAGATGACTACGAACCTCAACCCTGCCTACAGGAGGAATTCCCAGCCCAAGTGAGACCACCTTAGCCTGCTTCCTCAATGGCCCACAGGAATGCTAATGTGAAAGAGTAAAAAAGTCTCTGTAACAGTGGGGTTTTTTTTGCCTTTTTTCATTTGCATACAATTATTTTTCCCCCTTGGACGTGCAGGCTCCACATAATGAATTTAAGCTTCTGACAAAAGGCTTTCCTAGATCAGAGGAAGTACAGCTCAGATGTAATTTGCCAATGCTTGGGATTTGCACACTGAAAGCCACAGATCTCCTGTCCAGTATAGCTCTTTCCTCGAGAGGAGAAGCTGCCTATGCTGCCCCAGTTAATAATTAACTCCTAAATGGAAGCAGAAGGGTTGATGAGGGTGATGAAGGTTTAGGACTGCATGTCTGTATCCTTTCTAAAAGGAGAAACAGATGTTTTCAACCACCACAAATTTCCATTCCACAGATCTCTTGCTCTGGCTGTTACCTTGGGGTAGTGACTTCCAAATGCTGTATTAAGAAACGAAAAAATTAATTGTTTTGCTGGAAGGTTCAAGAGAGAGTCTGGGGCAGAGTCAGAGGTTGAACACATTCTCTCACACAGCAGCTTAGAAGGCAGAAGACAGCATTGGAAAATCCTGTCCTAATACTGCTTTTTTGCTGGTAATCAGGGTCTCCACGATTGCCAGTTCAATTGGAGAAGAGCCCTGGAAATTCTTCTGCTTTGTCAGCGACATGGTCTCAAGCAAATCCTTGTCTCATCTGTCAAAGTACAATCTGGATGCTTTCACTAGCATTAATTTAAATTTCTAAACAAACACCAGACCCTACCAACTTGTGCAATGATGAAGAAGTTAATTTTATCTGAGATGTTTGGGTTTCCTTCCCTCTTTTGTCTCCCACTTTAAATTAATGCCATCTTGATTTTAAAAAAAAAAGGCCGGGGGCATTTTTGAGTGCTGCCTGCAGATATGTATTTGTATGCTTTTTCCATCTTTTAACTAACAAATAGGAGGAGGAAAAAAAAGTTAATTTTGCTAGCAGCCTGCTGTGATATAAATAAAAATAATAGGTACATTCACAGATTTTGAACTTTTTTACAGCCGCGGCTGCAAAAAGCAATTTTAATTTATAACCACGGATTCTTGCAAAACATATAACGAAGACATAATAAAATGGAATGTTTATCCTGTGGCTCCCATTAGACCTCCGTTCGATGGTTGTAACTAATGACTTGTTTTTCCACTTTTGTATTGGAAGCCTTATTATTGGGCTGCACAGAGCATACCTTATTTGATTTCCCTAGCAAGGTCTGCACCTCTTGCTGAAGCCTGCAATTAGATGTTCATGAAGTAATATTAAAAAGCTGCATAATCACATCTGTAGCCAAAAATTAAAAAAAAAAAGAAAAAAAGCCAGTAACAAGCCAGCTCTGTTTGTATAATATTATACTGAGTACAATAGACTAATGTTCACTCCAGTGCATGTGTCCTTTTGACTAACCACTTCTATCTGACAACCTTTTTTTGGCAACAGAACACATTGTACTTTTTGGATAATTGACTGTGGAATATAATGTTGTTTATTCAAAAGCAGGTCACACAGAACTGAGCTTCCAGTTGTCTTTATCCCTCTACCTTTCTTATCTTCATGCTGTTTAAATTTCTGCTGAATTTCTTTTAATTACACATATGGTTTTAATTGCTGTTCTGCATTTATTCAGTAGAAGGTGACCTGATGGTGAAATGCTACAGAAAGGTGGGTGGGAAGCTGAATTCAGATTTGAAAACTATATTTGGCCATATTTATTGGTGAGCAATGTCATGAAGAAACAAACACAAGGATGTACAATCCCAACACCCTCTGGTACCTACAAGGCCATGCTTGCCTGCAGTACAACTGCATTACTTCTCTGTACTGAAAAATCTACTAGAGAGACTCATCCACTACTTGCTCAGTGATCTGGAAATTCTACAGCAGCAAAAGGCCTAATTTTAAGCCTAAGCCTTAGAGGACAAGAACCCTGAGGGAAAGTGATGTAGAAACACGTAAAAGTTGTGAAAAATCTAGATGATGGGAAATGCAGTTGGGAAAATGGGTTCAGGAGAGAGCCTTAACTGAAGTATTCAAATGAGGTCATGCAAGAATTGATATGTTTCTAAAGCATGTTTTTGGGATGCAGTCTGTGGAAAGAGAGGTTACAAGTAAGTATTGCATAATAGGAGAGGGGAAGGATTTTGATACAGAAAGGAGCAGAAAAGCAGCCTTCTAACACAAACTGGACAAGGAGATGCAGGGCAACTTTCTGATGCTGATCATCAGATCAGGAAAACACAACTGCCACCTGAATCTTTGAGTCTCTGAGATAAACACAAAACAGAGATTTACAAGAATACAAGTGTTGCAGGATACTTCCTCACAGAGATTTCTTCTGTTGGCTGAGTTGGACTGCAAAATAAAACCTTCCAGGCTTCCTGATGACAGCCTAGAAGGAATCCACCAGTGACATATACACAGCAGGAGCTTCCCTGTACACTTAGGCTATTTTTCTCCATGGAAAAGGCATGAGTTTTCACTTTAAGTTCTACTGCAGCAACAACAGAAAGAAAGTGATTCATTTAATGAAGAACCAGTTCTCAGAAACCTGGAGGAAAATCCTGAAAAAAAGATTCTTCAGGTGTTGGTAAATTCAGGTGTTGGTAATCTAGAGTCTAACTAGACAATAATAGGATGAAAATTATGATAGCTAATCTGTATATTATAGCTCAGGTGTGGTTCCATTTTATTGATGACTATACTAATCCTCATAAGTCAGGTTAAGTTACAGCCGACTCATCTGAGGAAATTTTGTTTGTTTGTTTGTTTGTTTAGAAAAATATTTAATTGGGAGGACAAGTGATACTGACAGTAAGAGTAATTCATTTGTCTGTGCTAAACCACACTGTGGAAAATCCTTGCTAATGCTACATTGATCAGCTAACACACAGCAGCTTCACCCTTCTAATTTGTTTTGTGTAGCTGACTTTAGATGGCCCGTTTCAATCTGGACTATTTTGAGGAGCCATGTGAAACTAAGTCACTGCCCTATTAGTGTGGATAAAGAGACACATGAATATTACTCTGCCACAAGCAAGACGTAGTTCATCTGATATTTCTTCCAGCACAGAGAATACATTGCGTCTGGAACAAAGAAGAAAATGTGACTGGAAAGTTTAGAGCCCTAAATTAATTCCCTAGACAAAAAGTTGAGGCATCATACTCATAATACCATGTTATGTAACTTGCTGTGGAGCCAGGCAGCTACTAAGTGAAATAGTATAAGTTATAAAAACAAAATATTGTTGTGAAAACAATTTTACAGCTTTATAATTCACTATTATTTTCATTTAAGAACAAAACTGTCAGTGTAATTGCAGATTCTGTTTGCCTTGCAGGAGTTCTTTCAGCCTGTGATAGGAAACCTCTTTTTTTTTAAACTTTTTTTTCCCCCAAAGGCTGCTATTAAATTTACTATATCATGTTTCTTTATAGTTATTCAGAGGTAAATCTTAACAGGAAGCCCATTATGTGGAGGCCAAAGTTAGTTTAACACCAGAACATTTATGATCACTAAAGTAACCATATATGAGCAACTGCTTCATACCATTATTCTTGGATGAAACAAATATTATATCAGCCGACATTATAGACTACTTTGTAATCTTTACAACTGAATATCTATTTTTGGTGGTATCTTCATGGCTGGCACTGTTCACTGTGCGCCATGACAGTTGTCTAACTTGCCTGCTCATTCAAGTACTAGGCTCAAGAGCCTATCTATGCACAACCATCCCCATCCAGGGAAAAATTCATCTTTTAAACTGTACACAGCCCCCTGCACAAAGTGGTGCTTCAGTAACAAACCATTACTATTTTATCTGTATGTGTGCCATTAAAAACTGGATTAAGACTGCAAATATGCCTCACAAACGTCAGTGGGAAAAACACCCAAATATAGGAAGATCCACTCCAAATGGCATGGCCAAAATAGGACATCACCCAAAGCATCATCTATGCTGTCACTGTGTTGTGAGCAGAGTGATTTCTCTTAACACTGGCATTATCATCAGGTCATAGGCCCAAAGAGTTTCACACCAACAGGGCATCCAGTGACCCTTTCACCTCAAACAGAAGAGCCACCAAATGACACCAAGATGTTCCATGTCTCCTTGTTCTGCCCTACTCTCCTAATCAATTGGTGCTTAACCTTGGACAAACCTTCTCTACACATTCAGGTTCTGGCTTCCTTGCAATAAACTTGACAATGACACAGAGGTTATCTGACAGAAGAACAGCTTCCTCACACGTTCTGGTGCTTTGGCTTTGAAAGAATTACAATGTGGTTGGACTCGAGTGCATTTTTAAATGGAATGAACCAGCTCCTCCAGTAATCAGCAGCACCATCACACTCAATAGCCAGAGTCTGCCTGCAAATTAAGTAGCATTCACTTTTATGGGTGCTGCTTTCTGTACTGAAAGCTGTAAAGCAGTAGCAAGGCCAACCATCCTTGTCACATCATGCCACAGAGCAGGCTGCCCCTTAGAGACCTGAACTCAGGCAGCGCCAGGGCTCAGGCAAGCCCCACTGCTGGAAACCAGCCAGCCCCCCTGTCTGATGCTATCTAAGTATACACTCACTGCATCCTATGACCTCAGACACAAAATTCTTATGTTAGCCTGTAACACAGACTGGCAGGATCTCTGAAGGTAGATGCTTGGTTATCAAGAGTTAACTACCACAGAAGCAGAGCCCTTGATTAACTTCAAGGTTGCCCCATGCCTTATCATGTGTGGAGGCATTGTCCTCAGCTTATTTTAAGAAGGAGCAATAAAGAACATCCAGGTATTATGCCAAAAGCCTCTTTCTCAATTATTCCTCTTATATTTCTAACCCATTGTGGCTGACTAAAGGCTAAAGCTACAAAAGCTGCATCCTGAAGCTGTAAATTTAAGTTGGTTTTTCAGTATATGCTGACCTGACTTACTCCTGTAACTGCAGGCTGCCTGTTATCTTTAACTTCAAGGTAATTGTTTGGCAACTCTTTGTTTCACTATTTCAGGAAAACAATTCAAATATATGATACCTAAGAGAAAAAACTGATTAATTGCTCTGTCATCAGCTGGTTCCTGCTAGTATATAGAGTGCTTAAATAATAAAAATATAATACAAAGAACAAAGAGTAAAGTTCTCAAATGAACATGTTAAACACATTTTGAGCCAAGAACTGGGCTCTTTCAAAAGTCTAGGATATAAACCAGACTGTGTCATATTCCTGCAGTCAGGATAAGGACACCATTCTGAAAATACATCTTTGCATCTCTTGCCAGCACTTATTCACCTGAGAAAACCCACAACAATTTTCATGCAGAGATTTATAATAACTTGAAGAGGAAAACATCATTCTCAATTCCACAGTACCACAAGTCCTGAGCTTCTCATCTTATTGTTAGACACAACTGCCTTCTTTCTGCTCCTCCTCATTTTAACAGAAGCAACAGTATTTAATTTAATCCACCCAGAAGCAATGACAGAGTCAGCAGCTGATATACAGCTAGTGCTGGTTAGAACTCTGAATTACTGTTTTGTGAAGAATGTCAACATTTTGACATTTGTTGCTATTCTCAGGGTAGAAAGGAACTGCATATTCATCTGGAAATTTTGAAATGTCACACTGAACTCGCAGATTCAACTCTGAATTTCAGAATTTCACATTCTATTTCATTTTACATTGGCTTTCAGGGTTTTTTAATTCATTAAATGCCGAAGTAGAATATTTTAAATCACCCTTTTTAATTTTACTTTGGTTTGCTTTATTTGAACACATTAAAACTATGGGAAGCCACTGTCCTGCACTGACAGAAAACAAACTTCAATCATTATTTTTTCACTGTCTCCAAATTCCATCCATTGAAAATTTTTCATACGTGACTTTTGTGAAGACACTTAGGTGAAAGCATAAAATTTTGGGTGAGAAGACACTTTGGGGGGAGGCAAGCAATGCAAAGCAAGCTGCCTGCCTTTCTCCACAAGTCAAAAGCAACACTAGGAAGGAATATATCCCTGTGACAGCAGGAAGGAATCTGGCAGACTGCTTTTATTCATCTGCAGAGAAGAAAAAGTTTCTAGTCGCTAAATTAACAGCAAACAGCAAGAGAATTAGTCTCAGTTCAAACACAAGTGCCAGAGGTATCTCCTTTATGTGAGAGATGGCAGACTGTAAAATTTATTAAATCAGTGCAAGAGAAGTGCATCAGTCATAGCGAAGGGCACTGGTGAGCAGATGTTTCTGAGGCAAAGATGAAACTTCCAAGCGAATGTCTCCATCACAGGTATTAAATCAGTGGAAAAACTGACAAAAGTTGTGTAAAATGAGAAAACAGCGAGCCATCACAGTCCCTTTTGGGCACTGCAAGCTGCAAGAGACCATGTCAGGGCTGGCTGCAGCAGGCAGCAAAGAAATCACCTCCAGCAGTGCAGAAACCACGCAGTGGCTGAGGTCCGCTAGTCATGAGCAGCCACCACCACCTAAGCCACAAGCATGAGCTGCCTCATTAAATCCTCCTGGTTTACAGTTGTCTCCCCATTTTTCATGGTGCTCCCCTGGAAAGGTGTGCAAAACTGAAGGGTTGTCTGAAGAGGAGGCCATGCTCCATGTGCACTGATGCCTGTACAGGTGTGAATGGAGGTACTGCAACCTGTGGCTGAGCAGGTTAAGGAACTTGGGCACTTGTGCCATGTCAGGGAGAACAGACACAGCTACCAAAGGGACACTGCTCCCTTTCTCCTCCCTCCCTCCTTTGCAGCAAATCTGCAACAAAGAAACGCGGATTTGGATGCTGTACTAAATCAGAGCTACAAGACACTTCTGTCCTCACCAAATTGTCAAATTGCTGTCAAGAGATAAATGTTTTTGTTAAGATTTCCACCATTTTGGACCAGAGCCACAAAGCTGTCTCAAATGGCTTCAGTGGTACCTAGTCTAGATGTTGAAAACATGAAAGGTCCCTTTAGGAAGGAATGTGCTTCCCAAAGCCTATTCAGGAGAATAGTTGGGATCTAGAAAGAACAGATATCCCAGAGCCATCCCTCAAATACACCAGGAGATACATGAGGACCCTAAAAGGTCCACAGATCTAGCTGGGACATATGATGGTGTCTCAAAATGCTCAAACATGACAAAAACCAGCGATAAGACCTAAAACTATTTGGAGATACAGGAACTAACAAGGGTTTTCGGTGTCTTAACCAGTCCAGCACAGAAACATTTGGTCATAGATGAGGTGGTCGGTGGTGGGAGTTTACCAGTCCTGCTTTGGCCACAGGGCAAAGCCCTGGGAATACTCCACATCAGAAACTGGTTTTGTCATATGTCTACTATGGACATGTTTGTGCCAGAAATGAGCATACCTAATGAGCCACCCCAACCTGGTGCCCTCTGCCCTTTGGGAGAGGAGAAGTTAAAGAGAGAGGCTTCAGATTTTGACTTGGTCTGAGCAGGCACAGCAAGAGCATGAGAGGAGCCAAATGTTCTCACGAGAACTCTGCTGCTGTTGCTACATAAGTCCCCACCACCCACCAGCCAGAAGAGAAAGCTCCTGAGGTTTTTTTGGCTGTTGAAGCACATGAAGGTTTAAATGAGGACATGCACTCCACCAGATCATTTCCTAACTAGGACTTGGGCACTCATGCTGGACAGGGTGCTGCATTAAAGACTAAAATGCCCAGAGGCTTCACATGCATGACTCTCACCCCATAAGTGGCCCAAGGACAGAATGCAATGTGGAATTGTGTGAGAGTAAAACTCATTGTTTTCAGCAGGCTTTAAGAACCAGTACAGATTATTTGCTGTTCCCATACCAATCCAGATTTATTTTGGATCAGCAGCGACTTCAACATGATTAGTACACAGCAAAAAAAAACAGAGCAACAGTGTCATGAACCTCTTCCTAGCCAGAATGCCAAATATAAACCTTTTCTTTTTTACCCTTTAAAAACATGAAACAAATTTAATGAAAAATTTTCCCTCACAGTGATGGATCATGGTGTATGTTGGAATTAAGGACCGTGAACTTTTAATCTGAGATGGATTTGCTACAACATCCTTAATAATTTGCACACAAACTATGTTCAAGATTAGGCATGCAGTTTTCTGAATACATTTAGAAATTGTTTGATATTTTAAAACCATTCCCTTGCAAGAAGAAAAATTCCTAAAGGTCACCTTACATTTATGTGAGATGTATTAATGCTTCTTACCCTTTCTGTTTCTTTAACTGAAAGGCCTCAAATCAACCTTGAAACGGCAAAACACAAACAAATGCAGAATCATGTGTGTGTGCTGGAAAAGATGATAAAATTTACATGATAGCCAAATAAAATTACAGTGACAATTCTTCCTAACAGATACCTGGCTCTAACACAGCCGTTTTTTCCCCATTTAAATAAAATAATTCCCAAAGTCGATTTTATGAATGAGTTACTCTGCAAAGAAAGAGAACAGCATGTGCTAAGGCTGGACAACAGTGCTTTAAAGGCAAAGCCTGCCACCAATATGTTACAGAGGATTTGTAAGCTCAAAAGTGAAATAGGTAAGAAAACAGCTATTTAGCAGGTTGGAAGACAAAGAAAGTTTCTGCAGGGATTTATCATCAAGCAGATGATAGTCTGTTCTGCAGAAGAATTGAAATTATTTTTTATACAGATACTTATGAAGTATTTCTGCCTGTGTATTTGCAAATGCCACGTGCACACACACCAACATGTATATACAAATATATATAGGCATACATGAAACCCCCAACTTGAGCTAAATTAAATTGTCCCTCCAGCTTTGTAATGCAAATGAGACTAACAGGCTTGTGCTGTTTGTGGTTTGAGATGATTTGTGTTTCCATGGAGATGCTGACTGAACTACAGTTTTAAATTTTTTTATATATATAAACCTACTTGTATCTATAAAAGTCTAAATATGGATCTGCTATACCTCAGCATTTCCTCAGTGACTCCACTGGAACCACAACCATTTACACCAGTTAAAGCTATGTGCAAATTTTGTGTCTTTCACTACTTTTCAGTCTAAGCTCTATACCAAGTACCTGCAGAGCTGAGAGTTTATTGCTTCTCTCCTTGCTTCAAAGGTTCTTGTCAAGGAAAGGGAAGAAAAGAGAAAAAGCAGTTTCTTAGCTGCTTGTAGATAATATTTCAAGGACTTCTGTAATTTCTTGCCCTCTCTAAACTGCCTTGAGAAACATCTTTGCCTTTTAAAGTTCCCACTGTCAGGAAACCTGGAATATAGGGAAGACCATCTGTGTGCTGTTAGAGAAGGAAATTACAAAGGGACAGGCTTTCTGTTATGTATCAGAAGCTTTTTCCCCTTTCCCTGTGAGCACCCTCAAACTCAAGAACACGGATGTGCTCAGACGTGCCAAGGTGGGTCTGGGCAGCAACTGCATCACTGCCTCCCTACCTCACCATTTGTGGAACCTCAGCTCATCTTACACAATGAGCACCCCACAAAGCTAAAACACCTCCTAGAGCCACATTAGAGATGGCCACCAGCGGAAGGGACAAAAGCCAGGCAGGATCAGCTTGGGCAGAGAAACCAGGCAGACCCACTTTAACTTTCTATTTCAAACTGACTTCACTTTATGAGGTCCAGGCACTTGTTGAAGTGGATGGCGGCCACCCGGTGTACCAACATCGGAGAGGAAAACCAGAGCCGAGCTCTGTGGGGACTCATTTCCCTGTGGTTTCAGTGATAAGTGATCTTTGAACAGCGACACACCAGAGGACAACCTCCGCAATCACTCTGAACCACAATCAAAACCAGCCTCTCATGTACCTCCCATCTGCCTGAGGACAGGGAGGATTAATTGTTGAACCAGGTACGTCCACAAGTACATGAAGCAGCTCACACCCATCCTCTCACTTCATCTTGGGAGTGCCTAGAAGAAAAGCTTCCAGTTGAGCGATGCCTTACAGAGGCATGGCCAGGGAGCTCCTTGGGTAACAGCATGTCACAGGGACAAAGCCTCCCTCTCTCCCATGGGCTGGACACCATGCTTCCATATGTGACACCATTTTACAACTTGAAGCTGACAGTTTTTCTAAGCCCCTGCAGAGGCTCTTTTCAAAGCAGATGAGAGCTCCCTCTTCCAGCTTTTAAGAAGCCATATGTAGGGAGATCAGCCCCACACTTCTGATAGCACCACCTTAACCCCCACCACCTTTCAGGGAGTGTCCCAGGCCACGCTCAGCCATGTGGCTCTCCCAGGAAAGTCAGTGACCATTGGCATCTCTTACCTTCTGCTGCAGGACGGGCGGCTGCGAGGCCAGCACTGGGTCAGTGATGTAGGTCTTCTTCGTGCCCGGTGGCTGGTAGAGTGCAGGAGGAGCCTGGCCCATGGCATTACTCGCAGGATACGCCGGCTCGGCCTTCCAGGAGCTCTGCAGCACGTAGGGCGCCTCAGAGCCGTTCCTGCCGCCGTAGCCCCCGTAGTAGGTTTCCTGGTAGCGGCCCTGCGGGGGCGCGTACCCGTAGGCGGGCTCGGCAGGCCTGCCAGGCGGAGGGCCGTAGCCATAGCCGGGCCCCTGGGGCTGCGGCGCTCCGTACTGAGGGGCAGCGGGCTGGCGGGACGGCGCGGCGGCGTAGGCCTGGCCGGGCCCCAGGCTGCCGTAGTGGCCGGGCTGCGGGCTGGGCGGCTGGTAGTGTGGGCTGGGCTGCGCCGTCCTCACCTGCACGTTGAAGGCCGGGCGGCTCGGCGTGGAGGCCGTGGCGTAGGAGGCCGGCACCGGCTGCGGCTTCAGGGTGCCAACAGGAGTGACTGGGATGGGCGCTGGCTGCCCTGGGCCCTTGGCAGTGGACTTCTTGGTGGCAGTGAGGGGAGGCTGGTTGGGGATGATCATCCGCTTGTGGCCAGTGACAGGAGTGGACACGGATGGGGTGGTGGCAGCGGAGCTGCTTGAGGTCCCAGAGCCCTGGAGAGCAAGGAGAGAGACACGGGGTCAGCAGGAGGGGCCATTTGGGCACTGGGTCAAGCAATGAGGGTGGAAATGGGGGTTTACAGAAATATCTGTGCAGCAACTCAAACTGCTTAGGAAAGCAATAATAACCTAGGGCCACACGTTGCAGAATGGTTATAGCAACCTTCCCCTGCTCTGACAGAACAGGGACGGCACGGCAGCAGCAGAGCAGAAGTGCCGTGCATGGCATTTCATCTCTCCTTGGAGGCTTCTCCTCCGCCTCCAAGCAAACAAACAAATTAAAAAATTATACACACAAAAAAAAAGGGAGACTCGCCAGAGGATAATTAGGGAAAACCCCATGCATTCCTGTGAAAATGAGTCTGTTTTGAAAAAGTGAGAAAATGAGTTTATACTCTCTATGGAGACATGAAATTCCTTGTGTCCCTAGAGCACTTGTAAGGTTCTGCCCCAATACGGGAGCTCCTTTAATTGTGCAGGAGGCAGCAGATTGCGATAGCCTACAAGCAGCTCCCAGGCTGTAAGAATGAACTCCGATCAAAGCAAATTACTGAGGTGTCCCTACCCTGGCTGTACTGGTTGAACACCTGGAGTGACCCCAGAAAAGTTAAATGCTACACATGCTTCATTAAAGGGCAGAAAGTGGGTCAGGATTTCCAAGAGCTTCAGAAGTCAGCTCCTACCATGGAAGCCATGTAACCCTGCACCAGTGCCCCAGGCACAGCAATGCTGGGGCAGCCAGGGAAGAGGATTACAGCAAATGCTGCTGCTTCCTGCAATTTGGCCACAGAATGAAGCTTTGTTGCAGTGACGCTGTCTAACAGGCATCATACATCCTTCAGTCTAGTGTACTTGTTTGTCTGGCTTACCTCACATTTAAATGTTCAAAAACACCAGTGTAAAAAGACATCTTGGTTAAAGAGCTAACAACGTGAGAGTTTCTGAAGAACACTGACCAACAGTCTTTATGTCTTTTCACTACATCAGAGAAGAGTAAACTTGAATTTCTAGAGTTTAGGATTAGGTAAAATTTCTTGCTTCTCTATTTTCCTTTATTCTAAAAGAGTACCTGAATTTTATGCCTTCTACACGGAAATGCATTAAAGTGAAGACATGCAGTTTGACAGCACTTAACACCATAGTTATATGAAGTTATATCTCATTCAAACTTCCTGTACCAGGCTTGATCTCATCCATCATCTGCTTGATAATCTCCAAGTTCACAGCAGCCCAAAGGCAGACCAGCCTACCCATGTTTATGTGCACTCTAAGGCATGTGACACCTTTAAATGACCAACCTTGTATTTGTCCCCAGGTGTTCCTGTTTATGCAGGCACCCTGGCCTCCACCTACTGCTCCACCACCCTCTTGCTGGGGAGGGCACGGTGAGGATTCTTCAGGACATGCACAAGCTGCACTGGGGCCAGAGAAATCCTGTGCCTGGTCAGCAGGTGGCGGCAATTAATTGCTGCCAAACCACCCAGGGGGGGCTGGGGGAACTTCAGCCACCTTGAGCCTCCAAGGGTTCCAAACTCATCCTCTGTACGGGGTGGGAGAAACTCATCCTTTGTGCAGGGTGGTTGTGTCCCCCAACATTTGGTAACCACCTCACACAAAGAAAATAAAAAGACAAGTGCAAGCCACTCAGTTTCTAGTGCACAGTCAACAAGTCTACCCAAGGGATAAAGAAGCTCCACCACCCAACTGGCAGCTCTTCCCTGATGATGTGCAAATACTTTTTTGCTGATGCACTGGTAAAGACCTTACTCCTGCAATCACACCTTCAGGGCAAACCTCCCACAAGGAAACACTATAAATCAGCAAAAAACCCCAGGCAAATAAGAGCATCAGTCTGTTCTGAGAGGTGTGAAAGGTGTGTATTCAGAAGTGGGGAATAATAAGGCAGCAAACTTCTGCTGGAGGAAAAACACCTCAATGTATTCACACCCTGACCTTGCTAACAGATCCATGACAAGGCAGCACATAGACAGACAGGAGATTTTCAAACTGAGAGCAAGGAAGAGCTGAAGCATGTCTTAGTTGAACTGCAAGGGCAGAGACAGGTTAAGGGTCTGTAGCCCTCCATTAATACTGCCTGATTCTTCTACTTCTGAAACACCTGAAGGGAAGCTGGCACTCCTCCATCCCTGCATCAGAAAACAACTGCACCAGCATTCATTGCTAGCAAGAAAACTTGCTTTCTGTCAGAATTGTTCTCCCATGTCAGGTTGGCATTTATGCCTGGGAGTGCCAGAAACTTTCCCATTTCCTCACCTATTTCATTCTTGTAAATTATAGTAGTTTGTCCACTTACTGTAATGGGATGAAAGGTCCACAATGCAGCACTGTGTAATTACCACCAGAAAAGCATTTTTCTTTTCCATGTGAAGAGGTAGAAGGTAGATAATGTTATAAAGGAAATGGCCTGTCTAGGGGAGGGGGAAAGACCAACCCAAAACAACATAAGTCTGTATTTCTGAATGCAGACTCTGGAAGCAGGTCATGACAGATGCTACTAAAGCTCTTCTGATCTTATCTCAAGAACTGGGTGACTTCAATCGTACATATAAACATCCACATAACACACATAAACATCTACATAATACTTCACTGATGCCAGTCTCCTGCCTGGACTGGAATACACTTTAAGAATGAATGATAAACCCTTCTTCCAAAAATCCCCCAAACCCTCACAATCTGTGGACCGGTACTGAGCAGCTCCTGTGTTTGACACTGTGTTTGACACTACAAAGAGGATGAGCTGCAAGTATCCCCTCCTGCACCAGAATCCAGTGAAGGAAGGTGACAATTTAGGGGAGCAGAGCCCGAAGTTTGCTATCAACTCCACAGCAAAGGCCCAAGCTAACAAGTACCGGCTGCATTGTGGCATCAAACCACAGGCTGCCTTGAGGAGGAGGAAGTTTGCATCAGTAGGAGTCCCCAGAGGCGCCCTGCGTGACTCATTCTGAATTCCTCTGAGGGCACTGGGCAAGTGTGTGATGAAAGCTGGGGTTTATGGGGGGAGGTGTAAGCCTAGCTGATGTGGTAGTAGAGAAATGGGACAGGCTGCAGGGAATTTAACACTACTGGAGCATTGATGATTTATGAGGATGCAAGTTGGTTGTAGCCCTTGTGCAAGGGCACAGGTGAGGTATCACCATAAATCCTCTGCCCTTTTGCCTGAGAGAGAGAAGGGTGGCCACAGTCCAGCCATGCACTCAGATATCACCCCAGGCTTAAACCTTAAGATTACTAATGGGTGAAGAAAAAACTTTATAAATGAACAGTAACCAAGGACAAGATTCCTGCTCTGAGGACAGGAATATGTGGAAGGACGAGAAAAGGGTACTCAGATACCACTAGAAGAGAGATTTCAACAGCTGTCTGGAAAGCACTAGGAGGAAGGATGGATGAGGCTGTAGAGATGCCAGGTAGATGGAGTAATAAACAGAAGGCTGGAAGGGGCTATCTGTATTACTGAGTAAAGCCTAACAAAACAGATGATTGTCACAAATGTTTCACCCATGTGAATCCATAGAACTTCCACGAACACAACTAGGTAGATTCATCCAAAAGCACATCAAAGTGACTGCTCAGAAACATGAAAACAAGTAGAAACAGCAGAAAGAAAAAAGAGAAAGACAAAGAGTGAATTCATAGGAGCACAAGCATCCCTTTCTCCAGCAGCCCCTGGACAGCTCATTTCAAAACCATACTGCATTTGCAAGTGATTATCGCAGCCAAACACACTCTCTGACATCCTCTGAGGGCTGTTTTCAGAGGAAGACAGGCTTTCCTCTGCTCGCCATGCCCTGATGAAACTGTCTGACACACTTCGCAAGTGCAAATTAAAACCCCGCTACTTACCATCAACCCCTTCTTGCAAATTCATATTTGCAAAGAGAGTAAACTAGAAACCCCAGGTGTTGATAACAGAGCCGTTGAGAGAAACTAGAGTAGGAAGGAGTTAAATTCAGAACCTCATCTACCACAAGCATTATAATACAAAATCATTTTTTTTTTTTAAATGGGAAAGCACAAGAGCCTTGTTTAAGCACAGATGGAAGTACCTAAATGTACTGCCTCTTCTACAAATGAATTATCCAGCAGTTCAAGTAAAGGTGAACCAATACTGACAAAATCAAGTAAAACTCAACCAAATGTGGGAGGAAAAAAACCCCAAAACACTTCTAAAAAAGTTTACCATGTAAAACCATGAGGGGAATAGTTTTGCTTGGCAAATCCTGCCTTGTCTTTTTAAATGCAGAGGAGGTTTATAAACATTTTTAGGAGTTTCTTGTACCAACCATCATAGGGAAAGTCTATGGCAATGTGATAAAGCCACACTGTCAAAGGCTGTCAGAGCTGGGTGTCTGGATTCAAAGCTACCCTGGTGGGGAAACCCAAAATCCTGAGTAGCTTTGATTCTTCATCCTGTAGAAATTATTGACATAGATCGTAAATTAAATTCAATGTACATCTACACTAAAAAGTCATTGCATAGGTATGAGGGATGGAACCTGTTGTTCTACAGAAATTAACCTGCAATTCTTTACCATTTGTCAGGGTTAAATCTTAAAAAGAGCACAGAATAATCACAGTCTACAGCATGAGCATGATTCTCTATGATCAGCTGGAATCCATTTGAAAAGGACTTCATTCTTTTACTTTGCACATTTGTAGAATTATTTTTATAGAACCCCTTCAGTTACTCAAGTTTCAGAGACTGAATCAAAAATGCCAATACAAAGTTTATCACATTCTATTCAATTCTCCAGACATTTTTTCATAAAGGTACAGTTGAATAGCTTTAGCCCTTTAGCTGTCAAATTATTACACACAAAGATATATTACTCCAGCTCAGTGATTTTCAACCTTTATGCTCGGGAGTCCCCAAATGTTTTTCAGAAGAGACAAGCTCCTTTATGGAGAAAGTTAATCTATTGACAATAAACATGGGTTTTTCAGTTACCTTTCATTGAATTCTTCTTAGTTACCTTAGGAGTGATCCATGGACCCCCAGGGTTTGCAGAGCAGAGGTTCAGAACCACGGCTCTAGCTGGGGCTGCCTTTTTTGGGCTTTTCAGTCACTAATTACTCCAGGATAGGAATGAAACAACTCTTCTTCCTCGAAAGGCAGAAACCTGGCAACTACCGGTGGGTTGAACCCAAGATGCGGCGTTCTCAGGGGGCTGCCAGTTCAACGGGCCACTGCAGCATCTCTCCTCTTCACTCAGCCCCTCTTCCTGCATGGTCCACTGACACAAGCTTGGCTGAAACACAGGGCCAGCTCAGACCACCTGAAATCCTTTAAGTAGCACTCAAAGGTGTGGAAGTTGGAGGCCTGGGTGGGAAGGGCACCAAATGGTAAAAAAATCAACTTGGCTTTTCCTATCACCAATGATGGGCATTCACCTTGGCTAGCTGGAGGTGCTTAAAGCACTCTCTCTCTCTGAAATGTACCTCCACAGGGTCATTTATTCCATTCTAATATTGAAGCCTAAAACAGGGGAGATGAATCAGCCACTGGGGGAATCTACTTCTCTCCGCTGACTGTATAAGAAACGTAAAAACAGGCAAGACAAGTCACTGAATATTTAGACAGCATAAGTTAGTGGAGACAAATTCCACAATAAGCAGGTAATTTTGATGTGACTGTAAGAAGCAGAGATCCCTTTTCCCTGCATTAAGTGCCCTGCCACTCAAGCTCAGCTACAGCAGCACACCAAAGGGATTTCTGAGTGCCAGCAGCTCAGACAATCTGCCAGGATCCTGCTGCACCCTGTAGCCAAGGCATGACCAAGAGATTGTGTTGCAAGTTTATTTCTAGTGTAGGAAGGGGGCTGACATGAATGGGACACCCTTCCCCACCTCCTCTTCCACATCTGTTCTGAACAGTGGCTCCTGCTGGAACTGGAGCTGCTGCTTTTCCAGGAGTAGCATCTGGGCTGAGCCTCCCTTCTGCCTGAGGTAGCAAACCTCAGCTCCCCTTCGGTATGGGAAAGATAACCCCTGAGAAAAATAAAATAATCTGCTTTGAAACCTTGGTCTTTAGGTACCTGAAAATGTGAACAGGGATTTTAGGGGGTTTCCTGATGTGCAGACACCTCTACCTCCTGCTGACTTCAAATTCTGTATTTGAACAAGCAGCTTAACCGGTGATAATGTATGGCCAAGTTCCCCTGAACCTGTCTGAACCTTTTTCTGTCTGAAATAACATCTGGGTGAAAATGAGAAATCTGGCCTCCCATTTGGGACTTGCAGATGCTCTCCTGGTAGAGCTCCAGCTGGGTTGCTTCAGGTCCAAGATCCTGAGTGGATGGACTGCTCCCATTTAGCATACCTGATGCATTTTCAATATATAGCATTCCCTGGCCTTCTTTATAAGGTCCAGACAGTCCAAGCACACTGAGGACACATCTTTACAACTCCGCACTGCTGCTATGCCGTGCACACAGCTCAGTTGCTAACACAGATTTCTTTTAAGTGTCACAATGTCCTTAGAACCCAATCCAAAGTTTTGAAGTCTGGTCCAAACCTTAAACCCCTCAGCCAAAACACGTTTATAATCAGATGAAGTTTTTCTTTACACTTTCATCATTCTTTCATTTCTAGTTTACAGCTGACAAGCAAGTGTCACGGATGTATGGACTGTGCATGGATCAGCAGCTACACTCAGACTTTGCAGATGTGAGATTCAATTTGCTGGCTTGATTACCAGAAGCTATCAAGGTATTCAAACAGACTGCTCCCAGGCATTACAGCAAAAGAAAAGGAGAAATCTAATAAAGTGTTCATCTCTGGTTCTCAAATGAAGAGAATACCTTGTGAATGCCATAAAGTGTTACAAGAACACAACTGCTGCTGATCTGTTTTTCAGCTGCTACCACAGGTGGAAAAGGAGTCAACATACTTGTTAATGTTTCTGTCCATAGCCTCTTTTGTACTCCTTGTGATGGCCCAGCCTGAAACCATGGGAGATGGTGCACACAAGAAAAGGTGCTAAGAGCTGACCTCCAATATTTTATCATGGAAAACAGCCTTCCTAACTGACACGTGCAGTTACAGACACACACCTTGGTTCAGCTTTCAGTGCGGGTGTCAAGTGTTTTAGGCAATCTGGGTTTCCACTTTGCAACACTCCATTAATTCCAAAGAGTCTGAACACATCTGAAAAATTTGGTCTCCAAAACACAACAGTGTTATGCCAGGGAAGAATTTCCTTCTCAGTTTCATATTTACTTTTTTGTTTACCTAATACTATCGCTACGATGACTACTCTGAGCTTTTTATTTGCTTTTCCTTTTCTGATGACTGATCATCTGGTATTTATGAGAAGGACTCTCTGAGACGCTAGTTTTAAAAGATGTGCAAACAATTGACCTAAATACTTTTAATGCTGGTGGACAGTCAAGGTCCATAATTCTAGCTTAACTCATTGAAAGGGTTAGTTATTATTTAAACTCTTCTACTTAAGCGACTCAACTTGACCACTTCAAATGAAGTAGTAACTTTATCTACAAGAATATCAGATATCAGCATGAGACATAACTGTCAAAAAGTTACAGAAGATGCCAGTCAAGAGAAGTAAAACATTTTCTGAATTAATCTTGGGATATTTCTGTAATTTCCCACTCTTATCACTAAAATGACATTATTTGCACCCATCTGGACCTGAGGACCATGCAATGGCAGCCCCCTGCACAGATTTAATCAGTGGCACATGGACTCAGCAGTAAATTACATAAAGAGCTGTAAAAAGGCACCACATCTCTTTGGTCATACCAAAAGGCAGAACTACTGAGGACAATCCCAGAAGCAAAGACCACAAAAAAACCAGCACCGCACCATGTGAAGACAAGTCACCACATGCATCGAGCATTGAAACAGCTCCTTGAGGAACACCTCCTCTAAGTCTTAGCAATGCAGGAATGTCCAAAACATTTCCCTTCACCAAACTGGGCCCTTCTAATGGGCTGAACAAATTCCCTTGCTTAATTCAGGCAAATATTGCTAAGCCTGACAATGGGGAAGCCCCCACCCCTCTATAAATAAGAACTTTGGGTAAGCAAAGTATTTTTATGACTTTTGCTATTACTAAGCTAGTAAAACTTGAAGTATCATAATTACAGCACCCACAGACTTTTTTTCCTTCCTTTTATAACTTGCTATTCGTAATGGAAAAGAAGTTCCTGTGCATGACAAATATGGGCAGGTTTGAGGGTTATGGCACTATCCATGGATGTGCATCATGATTACAAAAAGTGGATTAAGAACATATAATGGAAGATGCATGAGTGAGGGAAGAGGTCTGCACCTGGGAGTGACATGACAAAATTCCACACACATGAAGTCTTCTGGAGAAGTCTTCTACAATTTATATAGAAAAGTTATCATTTTCTATTGTATGTTGAATAACAGACACAAAGAAGAGTGCAAAATTGCAATAAAAACTTCTCATTTCCTACTAAATTGCAAAGGAGTTTTAGAGTGTTTATAGTGTACAAGCTTTCTTCGTTTATTAATTCTAGAGAACACTAAAAAAGTGTGCATATGCACACATAAAATAATAGGAAATACATATGCACCCAGACACTACTTGGTTTACTTTGTGTTACTTATTTGTTTACGATTCTATTTATTTGGTGCATTGCATTTATAACGTATTTATCTTTTCGAATTCCAAAACTCTATTAAACCAGATTTAAAACATTTTCCTACCAGAGGGCATAAACATTTTCGAATGTTAGTATTGTCTCTATTTCCTGTGAAAACCATGTGTTTTCATTCTTCTTTTCCCCACATTTTAAAGCCTGTGCAAATAGCAGTGCAGAAGAGCAGAAGCATCAGTGAACAATTCTGTGTTCATACGACATCTGCTTTCTTATGGTTCACTTGAGGTCCAGAACCCACTGTCATCTGCCAGTATTTTTAGTGAGCTACAAAATGGTTCAAGTTAATAAGTTGAGAGGTTATAGCATGAGGAAAAAAAAACTGTATAGCCACACCAAAAAAATAAGTCTAACAAAAAAAAAAACCCACAAAAAACCAAACCAAAAAACAAAACCAAAAAACCCCATAAAAGACAGTCATATGTGACAGAGAGGTTATTTTCCTATTAGATTTAGTGTACACCTTTCCAAAAGGCTGATGAGCTCCAACAACAGGTCAAATTTAACAGTTTTCCCAGATGGCTCCTTCTGGGAAGTGGAGTGGAACATTCCCTCATTTATCCGTCTGCCTGGGTTATCACCACTGCCCGAAATACCTTAATCTTTCCACAGTATCACAGACTCCAAGCACGATGTTGAGGAATCTGATTGGAAAGGTTTTCCTCCACCTGCTGTAGCTTTTAAAATTAGTCTCCAGATATATAAATACATACACCAAGATACACAGAAACCCCCTGCAGCACTTCCAGTCAAAACACCAGGGCAGTACTATAACCAGTCAGAAAGAGTGAGCATTAATTTATAGCACAAGCAAAAAAGCCATCTGTACCACAGAAATACTTGGGTATGAAACAATACAGAAAGTTAAGATTATTTTTAAATTCAAGTGTTAACTCAGTGTAATCACTGTTTCTGCACTATTTTCCTCTTCTCATAGAACATATAATTACATTAAATGTATGGTAAATAAAATGTTTACTCAAATAACACACTGATAAAAATTTAGAATCAGAACAGTTTCACTGTAAAAAGCCTGTGTAAAGGAATGTCAAATCCATTGCCTCACCAGGCTTTGTTCTGTTGCAAATGGCATTATAAATTAATCCAGTTTCCCTAAATATGCCTTGAGGAAACAAAACCACAAATAGCCATTGTAAGCTTTAATATAAAAAACCCACAAAAAAAATATGCAACAACAAACAAAACCCTTCTCTTCATTCTTAACCAGAATCCAAGAGCTGTGTTTTCAATGACTGATACTGCTGACTAGGTTATACAGAGCTAAGTACTATATTCTAGTTTAATACCAGGTTTTCTCCTTTGCCATGCTCCACTCTGTTCAGTGAGTTTTAGGAAGGAAAAAAAAAGTTCCTAAACTTCATCACTAATGACCTAATGAGCCAAATTAAGTTATGATTTGTAATTTTTCCCACTTACACTGCTTTTGGACCCAAATAACATCCCAAAACATTTGCTCCATGGCTTGCTGACTAGCTTATCACAGTCACAGATTACAAGTAAAACAATCTTCCATACCCCTGAGTGCCTGAATTACATTTTTTAAAAGTGCTTTATATCAAGCCAGGTTCTGATCTTGGGGACAGTGGTGCCAGCTCAAGTGCGTCTATTTATTCCAGCAGATTTACTCCAAACATGCTGGCTGCTGCAGATCTGAATTTGGCCTTCTACTACCTCTGCATTCACCATGTTTGCCTCCCCACGGGGAACACAGTGGAGGTTTCTATGCAAACAGTAATGAATCCTACTGATCTGACCTTCTCCAGGTACTAATCGTCCAGCTTTGCCAAAACTCAACACGCTGGAGATCTTGGCAATTCATCCTGCTGCAGCCTGAATGAAAGCAAATGAAACTTCTAACCGAGATTAAATACAACCTGCATTGGACTAAGCCTCAGCACCTCCAAGGACTCAGCTCAGCCTGTCCCAGCGGCAGCACTTCCAGCTGTGCACCCTGACCTGTGCACCCAGCCATGGACCCTTCTGCATGAGAAACTGAACCCAAGCGTGCTAATTCCAAACAAACAGACGTATCCTCCCTCTCTCCTCACTTCTTTCCTTGTGGTGGATGTATATATAAATGCACACTGATGGCTACTGTGACTTGCAGTCTAACTGATTTTGACATTGTTAACTCCAGAATTTGAAACAGTGACTTTCTAGCTCTGGGGCAGGAGTACTAAATGCTAAAAACCTTTGGGACTGGGAATTATTAGTTTTCAATCTGAGATCTTGGCTTCAACAATGTTTTTAACAAGGGCTCAAAGCTCTCCAAAAGTCAGCAGTGGATGCCCAAAAACTGCAACAAATTTTGGATCCAAAATTTAATTCTCTTTTGTCACAGGTCAAATTAGGCTCCAGACTTGAACTTGAGGGGAGTGAGGAGAATTCAGGTCTAGGTCTGAATTTTCCATGGGATTAAATCATATTTATTTTCTAGTTTGTAATGAAACCCTTTTCTCTTTTTTCTCTCTTTTGCGGTTTATGATGTATTTGTATTTTAAGAAAAAAAATTATGCACAGAAAAACATCCTGGCATCACAAGTCATCAATAAATCTTTTTTCCATAACAACCCACAAAAATTCACTGCAGGACCCAATTGTTGAAACACAAAGCAGTGACATTCTATAAGCTTTCAGAAGTATCATTCTAACCCTTGTGGACTCGATGAATTCTATAAATGAGTCACTGGCCTCTCAATGGAATTGTCAAAACTTAGGTTAAGCCAGGTTAATTCCCTTCCCCCTTTAATTTAGAAGTCCAGCTGCAGCACGTGGCTTTCCAGTGAAAAGGTCTAAATGCAGAACCCATTCACCCTGAACAGGAAATCTCACAGGGCCCAAAGCTAATTTTTTTCCTAAAAGCTAGAGATAAGCCACACTTACGGGAAAAATGTAATTTCTAATGCCTCATGGGCCATGTGACGTAAAAATCAATATTCCTCTTACATGGCACAAATAATTTTCTGCTGAAGGTTAAAGGATCATGGTTGAAGCTACTATGGTTGGGGAGGGAGGAAGGGCAGCTGTGAGGAATGGGGGATGAGGAGAGCAGAGACTTTAACTGGAGCAGGGATAAGGGAGATGCTGAAAACAACACTTCTAACCAAGGCAAGTGAGCAGATGTGGCATTGATCATAAGGTCATAGAAGTGTTTGGGTTGGACAGGAACTGAGCATCCATCCAGTTCCAAACCCCTGCCATGGGCAGGGTATCTTCCATCACACCAGGTTGCTCAAACCCCATTCAGCCTGGGCTTGTATATTTGTGGGATGAGGCAGCCTCACCTTCTCTGGGCAACCTGTGCCAGTGCCTCACCGCACTCAGGGAAGAATTTCTTCCTTATATTTCATCTAAACCTGCTCTCTTTCAGTTTAAAGCCATTTCCCCTTGTCCTGTCCCTACATGCCCTTGTCAAAGTCCATTTGGGGTGGGCTGAGGGTTTCAGCTAGGAGGGACAAGGAGGGACATCCTTCTGCCCCACAGGCTGTCCTCTGGCATGATGATGAGCGCTCCTCTCTTTGCCTGTGACAGCTCCAGCTTCCAGCACAGCACCCTGCTTCACTGCCTTGCTTCCACCACAGTGTCAGCTCCTCTGGAACCCCCAAAAGAGAGACTTTGCTGGGCATATCATACTCTTCATAATGGGATAAACTACGCTGAAAGTAGAGCAAGTTTTTATACTCCCACCCCTACTGTGCCAGAAGATCACTTGAAAACATCACTGCCTACTTTGTTAGGGACAAAACCACTCAACTTCCAGGCTAGAATACTTCATGTCCAGTGTGTCCTCAGGAATGGGTACAACAAACAAGAATCACAGCTACTCATGCCATTGACATTGAAGGTCTACACAAATTTGGTCGCCACTGGTGAACTCTCTTTAGTCTTCCAACAGCCCTACAGATCTCATCACTGAGAACATGTCCTAAGGAGGAAAGGATTTGTCTCAGCAGTAATTAATTCATTTTTTACATAATAATAGAAAAACCTAATAGCAATTAGAAAAAAAAATATGGTAAAAGGAAAACTACAAAAAAAAAGGATAGAGGAAAAGAAAATAGTTTATACTACTACTACAACTACTACTGTAGAGAAATATTTAACTGAGGGCTCTGGACTTCATTTAAAAAAAAATGCAGTTTTCAAGAGTGCAGAAAAAGTTTAAAACATAACAACTAAAGAGCCTGATGGAAAACTAAAAAGAAACTGAAATAAGTTTTCTTTAAAGGGAAAACAAAAATTATTTTAGACTGATCCTATGATATTTTTAACAGCTGGAATTGATAATACTGAACTTGGCCATAATTCTACTATATTTAGCTTTGATACAAAGTCCACATGACTTTTCCATGAAACAGAAGAATAGATATATAGGCTGATAGACAGATGGATAGATACATAAAAAGAAAAGGGAAAAATATAATTAGGAAAGGGAACATTTTCTTGTCTGTTCTTTCAGTATGTTTTTTTTTTTTAAATTTCAATTTCTACCTTATTATTTCCTATAAGTAGAAACAGATTTTTCTCTCTTTCAAAAAATTCTTAAACAGAAAACCTCCTTTGACAGCTTCAACAGCAGATTAATCACTTTTGTAACCCACAAAAAAAAAGTTTTCTGGAAAGCATAACTGTCTGTAAATGTAAATGACAGTATAACTCTCTCTTATGCTAAGACGCCTACACGTTCTCTCACTTCCATGACTCAGCACCAGATAAAAGCTTGTAAGATAATAAGCAGCAAACCTTCTTTTGGAAGAATAAAAATAGTTTAAAAAACCTCCAATTCTTGCTACCCCCCTTAAAAAAATAAATCCTTATGGTGTTAAAGCAAATTCTTCCAACAGATTGCTCTCCCACTGAAATAAGATACAAATATCCCAAGGACTTCAGAAAATAGAGGGACCAGACTCAAGCAACATAAAAATCCAAACACATGCAAACATGAGAGGCTTTTCTTTTTCTCCAAATGAGCAAGAATGGGTTTGTTTCAACAAACAGGAATTTTATTACTGTTCATCTCCTGCTTTGCTCTAATTTGGTAGACAAATGAGTTGAAATTTTGCTCACCTATAATGAAAATTTCCAGGCATTCTTAAGGCAATGCACTCATGCCAAAAATCACAGAAACCTGTGGGGAAGGGAGGGGAATTTCAGTGGGACTTCCCCTCCTGCCCTGTGGTCCTTGTCTGACTTGAGCTTGTTAGAGCCCAAGTAACTTCTCCTTCGGCCAACCAAATCAGGGGCAGACCCTTGAGACCAAAATATTCTTATTTTGGATAAATCTTTGGGAAAAGAAAAAGCTGAAAAAGAGGGGCTCAGACCTCTAGAACTAGGTTCTTGTGATGTCCCTGAAATGAACAGGAATGGTTTTGACACCAAAATATTGCCAGTGAGCTTGTGAATGCTGCTGTAACAGAGACAGCCATCTCCTCTCCATGTACTCTGTCAGCCCCAGCACACAGGTTAATTAACCAAAGGGAGGCAATCAAAAAAGGGCTGATTATTTACTTACTGAGCAGAGATGCTGCTGGGTGACTTCCCAAGCCTCAGTAGTCTGGAGCTCCTCTTGCTGAGTGCTGGACATTTCCTCTGAGAGCTTCCACCACCTCATGTGCTGGGTGGGTGCCCATGAATCTGTACCCCTCAGACCAGCTCATTCTACCAGGAGTGGAGGTTATCCAGAAAATAAATCAGGAAAATGCTGTCCATGCCTGTAACTTCTGGAGGAAGCAGAGTCCAGCTAAGGAGCACCCACAGCACCTCTTGAACATGCTGCTACTGCTGACTTACACATTTTTTACACTGAAAATAGTAAGCTAAAGGAATTAACCACTGAAGTTTAAATTTAAAAGGAAGCCCCAGGGCAAGGCATCCCAGGCCATGGGTGCAGGACTTCTTGACAGCAGGATGCTTTGAACTGAGCCAGAGGTAGAACAAACTCTTTGAAATACCTTCATTAATAGAGTGCACCTGCTCTGGCAGGAGGCTGGGGAGCAGAGCCGAGCTCTCAGCATGGCGCTGGCAGAGCACACATGTCCCACACAGTCCAAGGAATGAGCAGGAACATCCCCAGCTCAGCTGCTCCCTGTCACTGCATGGGAGCATGGAGCAAATGCAGCAGTGTCAGGATGCTCCAGCTCAGCTGGCTGCCAGGAGGGTGAAGCATTGCCACTGACAAATTCAGTGCCCCTCATCTTTGGAGAGCTTCAGATTCTGGGCAGGGTCCTTCAAGCACCAAATACTTCTCAAAGAGAGCAAGCACAGCTGGGAAAGGCATGGCAGAGGGCTCCCATGTACCAAACCACCTTTATCCCAGTGTTACCAAGGAAAAGCCCTGTGAGTGCTAGGTAAGAATTTGCAGGCCCAGAAAATGACAGCATGGGCATATTCGCATTTGTGTCTCAAAACCATGCTTGTTATTTCACCAATAACAGATTTCCATGTCCAAATCCGACTGAAAGCAGGTGTAGTCCACTGGTTTCTGTGCAACCACATCTGCTCATACTCCAGGGCAAACGCCAAACTATTTATTGCTACTTAAAATTTATTGCATTTTTAGTCCTCCATCCCAAAACTGCTTTTGTTCAAAAAATTCCTTTTAAATCCTTCTATGCCAACTGGATAAATCAAATCTGACAATTAAAATGGCAAATTGTTCAGAACCTCAGAGTTTCCACCTGAGGATCTCCAAGTACTTACAGAACTTAAACACGCTTAATCATTCCCATGCTTCTTGCAGAAAAGAAAAAAAGAAAAAGCATCCTTTTAAAGTCTCTTTTTACAGATGAAAAACTCAAGTCCTGGGAGCCCCAAACAGCCTGCTAGGAAGCTGCTTGCCCAAAGACTCCTTATCCACTGAATCAGAGGCAGGATTGGGAAGGGAAACCAGGAGTTTCAGCAACTCTCAGTCCTCTTGTTCTTGCCACTTCATCAAACAACAGGGACAGCGATGTGATCATGCAGTTGTCAGTGTTTTCCCTCAAGGGGCTGGACAGAAGATGCTGAAAGCATTTGATCCACATGTGAGCACTGAACGGTATTGTTCGACACTGAGAATTCAGACATAAATAACTGGCTTGTTTGGAGTGAGTAAAAGGATGCCTGTGTTTGCAGGAATCTCACAAGAGGGAGTAAAGAACCAGGGTGTTCCTTTTCTTTTATTATTACCTTCTTTATTTCTTTTGTAGCAGTGTCTGGAAATAACCCATCAGCCAGAGGAGCTGCTCCCGCTGCTGCTGTGGCAGATGGCAAGCAGGGCTGGAGAGCAGGGCTCTGCCTCGGCAGGGCTGTGTGGGGAATTCTGCAGCGGGAAGAAACAAGGCGAAATGTGCAGGCTGCCGTCTGCATTCAGATCAAGCACTGTCTGTTGCTAGCAGCACAAGTTGTTCTGAAAACAAGAGTCAATCATCTGTAGCCTTATTTCTGTACATTTCCTGCAGGGGTCTCATGAAATAAATGAGAATAAATGTAAGGCCGAGAGTTCCTATTAGGAGCAACCTCATCAGCATCACCCAGCCAAGCATTTACGTCATCAGCATGCTAATTTAATCAGACCTGAGCAGTGATGCTATAAATGGATTACCATCCCAGCTAGTGTGGTTACCGAGGTAACTCAGCCCTTTGTGCCACAGATACAATCGGCTTAATGATAATAAAAACCTCAGCACAAATGAAACAGAAGGAAAAGCCTGACAGGGCTGACGCATACACGACCCTCTCTCTCCTCTCACCCCTCCCCTTCCCCAACCTCAGCCTCTCACTGCAATAAAATTAAGTGCTGCTGTGATCTGTATGCACAACATTCCCATAGGGAACACGCAAGTAAATAGAACCCGCGGAAATAATTAATACAGGCCAACAACTGATGTCGTCAGCACTACTTAGTCATTCCTCCAACCCTGAATGGCAGAGGGACACACAGACAGAAACAGTGCACGGGCAGATTCCAAAGCTCCTGCAGAGGGCTTCAGAGAAGTGGCTGTTCCCCCCTATGCAGCATTAATTATATCAATGGAGTGCTTGGACCAAGAGCTGACTGCAATGGTGAATCCAGTCACTGCCTGTCCCTGCCAGGGGGGAGCATTTCCACACCATCTCCTGCTCTGCCAAAACTGGAGGTGACCTGAGACTGGGCATTCCAAAGGCTAGGGAGGAATTCAACTGCAATGTTGTCATTCCAGAAGTGGAGGTGACCTGGTCCTTTGCAGGAGGGTTAAAATGGGGCTCTGGGGCTTCCTGCATTCACCCAGCTCTGCAAAACCAGCAGCCTACTCCCCTCCCAACTTAGCCTGGGAAAGAACATTCCTAGGAAAATGCTAGCCTCAGTGGGCTAAAAGGCAGTGACCATGCCTTAAAATGGACAGAAGGTCATACTCTTCAGCTCCTCTAGCTCTTTGCCTGATTGAGCACCAAGTTCCCTGTGGATGATGAATGCCAAACATTTTCCTACTCAGATGCCAATGACCAAATTTCCCATAGCATTCAAGATACGATTTTCTTTTCCTCCTACCTAAAATCTCAGCAACTGTGAGCAAAACCACCAGTATCTAAGTGCTCAGCTTCCACAGCAGCTCAGGCATTTCACCTGCCCTTAATGCAAGTCACCATGTCCTCAGCTAAAATGCTTCACCTGAAAGCACTGATTGCTCCAACTGGATCAGGAGTGCACACCATAACCTCAGCTCCATCAGGCTCCTGCTGGGTATTGCTTCAGTCAAGGAAGCATCTTAAGGGATTAGCATGAAACCAACAACTTTTGTTGGATTTATCAGAAGTGCAATGAATTCCCATTGCCTGTCACATGAACATATGCATCAGACTTGTTATTTTGTAAATGCCAAAATCCAGTTCACACAGTCTTTGGAAAAAATCCAGAGAGACTTCCCAACATATACAACTGGACATGTACAGAAATAGCTGTGCCCTTGCCTTCATTTCACAGATTAAAAGCATTCTGTGTGTGTTCATTCCTGAGGGCAACTCTTTCCACCTATATGAGACCAGCTCAGCAGCCCAACCACACACTTCTTCACTGAGTGGAGGTACCCAAGTGTTTGGACTCAAGCATAAGTGAGATCAGCTTTTCAGAAGAGAAAGCCCTTTCTGAATTGGCAGAACCCCAGCAAAGTCAAAGCTGCTTCTGTAAAATGCAGCATGTCCCTTCAATGAGCAGTAACAGCAGATATGTCTACAGAAAAGACACATTCAGGCTCATCTCTTGGGAAATCTCACTAAATACTTTCTCACTCCTCCACTATGCAGAAGAACACCAGTCCTCCTGGGAAATTTATTACATACTTCCAGAGAAATAGCTAAATAATTCCTTTAGGAGCCCTTTTAGATCAGATTACAGGAGTACACTCTTCCCTAGAAGAGAGAGAATCCTATGCAAATAGCACCAAATTACTATGGAAAGTTACGTTCTTGGTTGGAAACACCCGGCTTACTGAAAGCATCGAGCTGGGTGTCCTGATGTAACTGTGCCCTTACTCACCAGGCAGGCAGGTGAGACACAAACAACCCCAGCAAAGAGGCTGGGGGGATAAAAATCCTCAAAGCAGAAGGCAGGCGGCGGAACACCAGAACGCACAGCTCTGGAAATGGCGCGGCTGTTGATGTGAGAAGGAAGCCATCACCTTTGCTTCGATTTAAAAGTCATCATGACAGCTTGAGAGATTGTAACATTTAAGTGACACAGTGACAGCTTGATCCAGTCAACAACCGCAATTCACAGACGTGCTCTAAACACAAACCCCGCTTCCCCGGGCGCAGAGCAGCCGCTCGCTTGGGAAAGGCGTGTATCCAAAAGGAGATGTAACATTAAAAATGTTCCTCCAGGATCCTCACTTGGCCAGTTTTACTGCATACACTGTGGTGGTGAGACTTAGACTATGGCTCTCTCCACCCCCGTGGCACAGAAAGGATATGATCAGGCTGGTGGATGGAAAGAAAAGAAGAATTGGCATCAATGTCAAATGTTCCATTAATTTCAATGGCAGATACAGGTGTGCAGAACTTCAGAGAAAGCCCTTCTACCACAATCAAGTGAAAATTCAGCCATGCAATTTCCCTTTACCTATGATCCTCCTGACAGTCAGGTGGGCTCTGAGGTGGTTGCAGTGATGCAGGGCAATGCAGAACAGCCCAAGCTCACTGCAGGTGTCCCAGCCACATCAAAAAGAGAATCAGGCATTCACTAAAATTTACAGTACACTTCTAACCTCTTTATAGTTAGGTGCTTGTTCTTTTGGCCAGCAAGTTCCAGCTAATGGTATTTTGGGCCTAATAATGGTGGCTTTTATTTTTGGCCTGCCCAATGTCCTGCTTATACAATTTAGTGCTGTGGAACAATGCCAGAGTAACTCTCTTGGCAGATGCAGAACAGCCGGTGCTGGCATTTCTTCCCCTGAGGTGTGGCCTTTTAAAGGTGCCCACAGCACATCTGGGAGGGATTGCTCCGAGCCACTCTGGACAAGATTTCTCAACACAGTAGGATTTCTGGGCATTTGCAAGTGGGTTCTAACCCATGGACTATTTATTTAAATAAATTATAAAAAAAAAGGAAATACTGGAGAATATGTCCACAAAAAAATTAGTCACTAGGCCAAATATTTACTTCATCCTTTAATATTGTAATGGTAATGCTCTACTCTGCCCCTTCCTGCTGCCCAAAGATCTTGTCATCCACAGGCAACATCAAAAGAATGATTCTGTTATTGTCATTAAGAACATGACTTTTCAGTGACCCACAGAAGTACAGCACCATAACACATGCTTACCAGTGGGTCAGCTCTCCACATAGTCTAATGCATTTCAAAAACAAGTCTGCTCTCTGTAACCAAGCTTTGGTTGTCTTAAAACCAAATTAAATAAATTTTAAGAAAGCTGAAATACTTTCATAGCTCAAAAATATCCTAAAAGTATATTTGATACTTAAGAAATATTAAGACAGTGACCATCCTGAACAGAGTAACCAGTGGTTACAGAGCTCACTGCCTTTAGAACATTTTCTCTGATGTGCAAGTTCCTCAGATAGCAAAGGAAGCCAGCAAATGAAACCTTCAATAATGGCTCCTTTCCAAGCCTTTATGGCCATGGCTGTGCACTGAATTTTCTTAGAGAGACAGCAGGGCATCCCTGGCTGTGGCTGTGCACAAAGGCAGGCAGTGCCTGCAAGGCAGCTCAGACCTGCTGGTCTCAGATGTCTGGGGGGGCTCTGCACTGCCCCTGCCTGAGCCCCCCCAGCTCCCTCAGGAACAGGACCCACTCAAGGCAACCCCTGATGATCCAGAATGGCCTCTCTTAAATAAATCTTACAAGTTGAATGGGATCTCAGGAGTCTCTTCAGCCCAGTCCTCTCCCTTACAGCAGGACTGACCCTACCCAAACTGCTCCAGACAGACTTTTGCACAACCTGACCTAAAGTCCCTCCACTAATCAATGACCTCCTGCTTTTCCATGCCATCTTCTTCTGGGGTTACCTATCCCTCCCACAGCAGTTTTACCCTAATGGGTAATCTAAATGTCTAGCTGGGTTTTAAGTCCCAGATACTGTGCTTTCTAGTGTAGATGTGCCATTCCCTTTTTCTTTGCAGCTGGAAGCAGACAGACCCTGAACAATTAGGAGGCAAGAACACCCACAGGGAAGAGGTTATTTACATAAACAGGATCACAATGTGTGTGTGTTTATATATTTATTACTTATTAAAAAATACTGCAATCTCTTTTCTTTTCTAATTAAAAGACCCAGTTTGCCCTGCTGCACAATTGCTAAGCAGATTTAAAATGGGGACTTCAGTAGCTATTTTATGGCTAATCAAATGAGTAAATATAATGATCTGCTCCAATTCCCATTCTGATTACACAGTGTAGCTATTTCATTCCCTCAATAAGCTCCTTGCACCCAAAAAGGATAGTTTAACAAGCTTCAGAGCAGAATGTTAGGCTCAATTTCTCCAAAGGGTAATAGAGTGGGAGTGTCTGTATAATTAGCTTTGTTGGGCTCCCTCCCTCACTGT
This sequence comes from Agelaius phoeniceus, assembly GCF_051311805.1. NCBI lineage: Eukaryota > Metazoa > Chordata > Aves > Passeriformes > Icteridae > Agelaius > Agelaius phoeniceus. Next base: position 16,960,338 of record NC_135274.1, read on the forward strand.
ACAATACACTCTATACAGAGCTTTCACTGTCTCTCCAGGTCTTCATGTGAAAGCAGAAAAATAATGCAGAGCACATTAGAACCATACTGGTTGCACAGAAGAGTTTTGAAAGACAGAAAAAGAGCTGGAGAAGTGCTGACTAATTCAACCCAAAAGGGCTCAAGCTTTAATTTAGCTTTAGCAATAAAAGCACACATGTTCATGTACATAGCTTATTCATCTCTAATGTATTGAACTCTTAGATGTTTCTGGAAGTTAAGATCTGCCAGACTACTAACACACTGATCAAATCATAGTATAAATCACTAAAGTACACTCAACAATTTCTTCTCTGCATAGAACCTGAAATTAAATTAACAGCATATAATCTATAATGCAAAACATTACCTAACACATTTGGAAGAGTTTGATGCTGAATTCCCTTACAGAAAATAAAAGTGTTTGACATACTGATTTTTCACAGCAAGAAACAATTTTTTTACACAAGCTGGCAAAACTGTAATATTTTTGTGCTTGCAGAAGAATTTTCAGCTGGAGATTTGAAAATCCTTTCTGAAGTCAGAGAGCCAGGTGGGATATGTTATTATTACCACCTCTGTTTTACAGATGGAAAACTTAATGCTAGAAAAATTAAAAATCTTACTGAAAATAAAGGAACGTGTCAGAGATCTGTGAGAAAAGGGAGAAGAACAGATCCCATCTTGTTCCAAAGTACTGTGGCTGCATCAGACCTCCCCCAAATCAGTCATCCTGTATCTCTCCTCTCACTTTGTATTTGCAAGCAATGTGCCCATGGATACCGTCTTTGGTAACTATCACACAAAAAGTTTGGCAAAGAGGTCAAATTCCAGTCAAATTATTTTTTCCTGAGATGGTTGGGAGGAAAAAACAAAACAAAACAAAAATAAAACTACCAAAACAAACCAGAAAAAAGCAGGGCACTATGGAAGCTACTCTGAAAGCCCCTCAGCTGAAACACAGACTTTACCTCTAATAAGTAAAAATAACATAACACAGGCCCAATAGCCACTTTCACTTTTTTTTAATTTTTGCATATAAGCTTACAGTTTGCAGTTAGATAGCAATACCTGATCAGAAACAAATGGATACTGCACCTACATTTTTCACATTCCTCTGAAACAGCTAAGTATCTCTTGGGCCTTGAAAAGAGAGAGCTAAGACTCAGACTGGTACAAACAGGAGGAATGATTGTTCTGTCACTTCCAGTGCTAGAAAGAAGCAACAGGAAACCACCCTTGTGGGAGGCAAAGGGAAAATATCAAGAATAAGGTGGGTCTGCCCCACCTCCATTGAACTTCTTTGCTATGGGATGTTTTAAATTCCAGAGATTTACATGAGCTCATAAAGCAATTGGATGAGCTGACGGAGGAAAAATCCCTGACGGAATATTAAGGAAGACATAATTTAAATCAAGCCAGTTCTCTGTGAACAGCAAATTCTTAGATAAATGGAAATATTCTGGGGCAGTGTAGATATGAATTTGCACCACTCTTGTCTTCTTTTTCTGGTATTTATGGGGAAGAACCCTGAGCTGGAGTGACACAGGGTGGGGAAGGTCAGGCTCTTAATTTCAGGCCTATATACCTTGACATATGACAAAAAGATACTGAAAAGCAAAGGTTTAAGTTCCAGTTTCTCATGCAGATAAGTTATTTTTCTACAAACCAGACTTTTGCTGCTTCTGTCTTTAAAAAACCACCAGCAGCTGACCAACACTATAATGATATGAGTTGGGACCAAATATATTTGAGTGAATACACTCCAGATTCAACTTCCCTCCCAGCTCAGTTGCAGACAACAAATCTTACAAAAAGAGCATTTATCTGACTCCAGGATACCAAAATGCTTTCATCAAACGAGCCAAGCCAGAGATGAAGCTGAGTCTTCACAACAGACAGCATTTGAGACCCTCAAGAAAACTTGACAGGGCAAATAAGATACTAAAAATTCCCTGGAGGACAGGCTTCCAACAGTGAAATTGCAGTGTCCTCTGCATACAAGTGCAATTAATGGAGTCAAAAGCATGATGGAACCAGTGCTGGATGCACTGCTACATCCCCACACAATGCATCTCCAAAGGAGGTGACAGCTCTGAGCACTAATGTCTACTATCTCCCTTCTACTATTCTGAACTTGTGTGCAGGAAAATCTCCCAGCTGTTGGGCACAACATTCCACTTGCAAAGCCAGTTCAAGCATCTTTGCAGACCAAGAGGATCACCCTCATGTTTCCTTGAGTCATGGGCTTACAGCTCCTCAGAGGTGTACAAGCAGAATGAGGGACCTGGTTCGGATGGATCGGGAGTCCTTAAGCTCTTCAGGCAGAGAACAGCTTAAAAATGGAGAACAGCACCTTGGTGTTGTTGACTCTGCCAACTTAGCCATACAGAAACGTGAAACAGCTGCACAAGGTTGCAAGGCTGTGCTCCACCTAAGATTTGGAAAGGGACACTTTATCCCAATCCACCCATGCTGCTGCGACAGGAGAGTGGAGAGAATAAAACCCCAGCAGTTCAGATGGAAATACTAAAGCTCACAAATAGAACATCACCTACACACCCTCACTGCACCCAAACACTGCACCCTGAGCAGGTGGGCAGAGAAATGGGGGCTTTCCCTATTTAACAGAAGAGCAGCCCAGAGGCAGAAGATGGCTCAGCCAAGGTTACACAACAGCAGGCAGAGGTCTGGCAGTCTCAGGGACACAAGACAGGACTGAGAACAACTTACCTCCTCCTCAGGTTCAGGGTGGGACTAGGTTAAAAGAAAGTCCAGGTTAGTGATAGATACTTCAGACTAAGCACTGCTTTCCTCTCCACTCTTTCAGTGTAGCCTTACTATCTTAAGTAAGTTAAAAGGAAATAATTATAAAGCTGATGCCAATCAGTCCAACCTGACTTTTCTTTATAGTCAAAGCCGCAAACTCCTACCTAGCAAAACTCTGACAAATGTATCTGAGAACCCTGCAGGGTGCAGCAAGGAAAGCCCCTTCAGGACTCAAGCTGCTATTTTACATCAAGAGACATTTTTAGCCTGTAATTTTATCTCTTCCATCTCTCCCCATTGCTTGAAATTAAAATAAACATGGACCAGGGCCTAGGATTTTATTTTATCTGTCACATATTGCTATCATTAAGCATACTTGAAACGAGTGGGTTTAGTTCAAATAAAACTGTCTCTTCCCTCTCCCTTTCTCAGCTCAACAAACATAAAATAGGAAACTGCACTCCAATATTTTCAAGAAGCAACACACGTTACATCATGAGTAGATGATCCATCTGGCAAGCTGACATGGTAATAAGTTTGCTTAATTGTCAGGTCAGGCATATTACAGACCCAGTCTGTCAGTCCTTTTATTACAGCTCTGTCTGTACTGGGGAATTTCAACCTCCTCACACTCCGTATGCGTAGACGTGGAATGCGTCCATATGGTACGAGGACATATGCATGGACACATATATGAAGTGTCACTCAGAACAAGGAGATTAAATTAAAAAAGGAAATTCTGAAGTCAAATAGCTCTTAGCAGCTGTATACATTTCAGTCTGGAATAATCACCCAAAGAAAGCAATGAGATATTTACATTTAATTTATTGGAAACTGGGCTGGCGAAAGCACTGATTATAGGGGATAATCCAGCACTGCCTCATAAGGAAAACTGCCAGAGATCCTCAGATGTTCCCTCCATTTATATTTTTTAAGTGATCAGCCATCATTTTGGTTTCGGCTCCATGCAGCTCCAATCATGCAGACAGTGTCCTGAGACTGTCCATATGTCCTCCTAAGAAATCACTGAGTACATTCAACAAATGATTGAGTTCATCAAATGGACGCTTTGCCTTTAAAAAGCCCACAAAACCGAACAAAAGCCACCTTTTTCCTTCTTTGTCTTTGTGCCTTACCACATCTCCTTCTCTCCATTAATGAGCTCAATTCTGAAATGATTTTATTTACAGGAAGGCTTTAAGGTGTTCTGAAATATGATTTGTAGGAAAGATGCCAAATACAAATTGTATTTTCTAGACTTGCCTGCATTTGTGATTTTACATGAGCACGCACACATATGTTCAATATCCAAACAGCAGGTGTTCCCTAAAGTTTTATTGCTATTAGTTAGAAATGACCACATTACTCAACAAAGTCAAAGCCAAGTCTTGTCAAAGGCAAGTCTTGCCAGAAAGTCTGATGATTTCCAGTATTAAACAGTCCTGCTTTGGGGTGTTGGCTCTGACTCTTCCAGATATCTCCAAAATCTAACAGTGATCTACGTTTACCCGAAAGAACCACTTAACAATTCATCCTCTGTGTGGTATCTCCACAGCTTTTCTCAGGAAGCAGAGAGTGCTGTCTCAAGCACGGTAGCAGCTGTCATTGGGGCCTCATAAAACACCGTGATCTTTGTGGTAACCCTTTCCCACAGCCAGATCCCTTGTCTTGCACTTTGGACATGAGCTGCTGATGCAGATTCCAGTCAAAATCTTTCCAGAAAAAGATTAAATATAATTCAAAATAATATCTGTATTATCTCTCTGCTGAACTATACAGTGCTCAAAAAAATCCAGCTGAACTGTTTTTCTACCACTTTTTAGGACTGTAAAAGGACCTTAGCCACACAGATATTCCATGTAATGGACAGCTGATCTTTCTGCAAACCAGCACAGTAATCAACCCCAACATCTTCTCCTCCCCTCTTGATAATCACAGCGTGAAGCTGCATGTGCATCTTGGCTTTCTGCTGCATGGAAAGAGAACTCTGCCTCCCATCTTTCTTGAATTCTTCTTGGATCACAAGTTAATGGTTTGGGAAGACAGCATCAGAATTGCCTGAGACCCCAGGATGACTTGAGTGATTGCTGACATACAAGATGGCAATTCTTCATGGTTCTGAGCTGCCTGGGGCAGGAATGGGTTCTCATTGACACCTTACAAATCACTCCAGAGGGGGTGAGGTACTCAGCCTCGTGTCAAACCAGAGAGAAATACCGTGCTACTTATGGCAAGACAGCAAAGTCTCTGACCTGGCTTATGCTGGCAATCAGGTGAGATGATTGCAGCAATCCTGCCTGTGAGGCACATAATGCCATGAGAACTGCACAACCCGCCCTTGCTCTTACTGTACTCATGCACGCGAAACTACTTCCTTCCAAGTGAAGAATTCATTGTAAGTCTCAAAATATTTTGTTTGGGCAGGGAGGAATCAGTATCAGACTGCAAACATTGGCAGAAGTATTTATAACTGTTTCAAAATCTCCTTCTTCTGGCCAGGTCCTTTTTTTTGTTTAGTTTTTCTTTTTAAATCTGTGGGGGAAGACAGTAATATCCATTGGACCAACACATGACTGATTTCTCATAGAAACAGCAGTTAGATAGAGTGCTCACTTTCAGCAGTGAAGCAGCATGTTAGTTTTATCTTACTGTAATATTTTTTTTCATTTCATCCTCTTTTACATACTCATAGAAGTTTCCTATTCACTACTGAAACACCATATGGTGATAATATATGCTAACACAGGCACAGTGACACAGTCCACAAGTCTGCTATTGAGCAAAAGTTGACAACATAAGGCTGAGAGAATTCTAAGTGCTTCCAAGCCACAATAAGTACGTCACCTAATTGCATTTTACTGTGATGCAAAGAAGTCTGAGTCAAGGAAAGAACTTCCCTACAATGAAACTGTAACAGCCTGGAGTAATTCACAGTTACTTGAAGAGCTAGAGCAAGGATCTATCAATTCATGGCTTTCAGATACAGGCTAGATGTGGGTTGGGGTTTTTTTTTTTAGCAGCTTTAATATACAGAAAGCGACAATGCATTTCAGCATCACAGTCATCTCTCAAAAGGTTCCAGACAGGAAGGCCAAAGGCAATCAATAAGAGAGAGAAAATATAGACACTGCTTCTCAAACCATTCACAGATGCCTCTGCCTCTTATTTTAATGAATTAGGTTTTGAACTAGAACATCTTGGAACAATCCTGAGATATATTCAGGCTACAAACTCATCAGGTTTATTTACACACTGGTAGGAGACTCTGATGTAGAAACTGCAGGGCCAGGTCTCACTTTTCTGTGGAGCTCTAGGTCCTTACAGGTGACCCTACCTGAAATGAGGCTGTGAATACACCTAATCTGCCTCTGGAATGGCCAGCAAGGGCTCCAGGGAGAGGTCCTCCCTTCTGGCAGGGCAGAGCCTCAGAAAAACAGACCACAGATGGACAGGATGGACAACAGTGAGTGACAACACTATCCCAAAATGTCACTGATATCTGTCCAAAGCCCTGTTTTACAATGAGCTGCAAGGTCTCTCTGTGCATCAGCTCTCCATCTGCAGAACAAAAGAACCAAACTTCTCCCACCCCAGGGCACAACAGGGATGAACACATGGAAAGTTGCAAGCACTCGTGCAAACACTCAGCAATAAGTAACAAGGACAAACTCACAAAGGCCATGCTTTAAATGCCAGGGCTTCCCAGTGTGTTTAAGCCTTCACCTTTCAAACTGTATTTAGAAACTACCACTGCAGAAGGCAGCTGCCCTCCTTTTCTAAAGAGAACAATTCCACAGCAACTCCCATCAACAGGATCTATACCTGCCCTGCAATGGTCTCTGGATAGATCCCAAGCAATCCGAAGGCACACCAAGGTAATGCCCTCCTTGCTGTGAGCATGATGCAGGAACCACATTGTCACTCCCATTTTGGTGGAAATGGCCTGGGGAATACGCCCAGCAGAGCCCACAGTGGGAGCAGAGTCCCAAGTGATGTATTGCCATGCAGGTGTTTCTGCAAGTTGCTGCGCTGTTCCCTTGGCGCTGAACTATTTCCTTTCCCTAGCAGGGAGGGAAACGCAGCTGGTTCCTCCTGTGCACAGAAGAGAAAAACACAACACAAAAGGAACAGAAACCATAGAGAGCAGAGCAAAGGAAGCCTGATTTCCTATGGACTTGTGTCTTGCATCTTGAGCAGACTCTGGCCCTTCCTGTTCTCATCTGTTACCTCTCCTGACTGCCCCTCCACTTCCCTTCTCCCCCTAGTATTAGCCTTGGCATTTGTCTGTGTGTGTCAGCCAAACAATCCATGTTCCAGGTCAGAGATCCTGGTTACAGCACAGTCTGGAAGAGCAAAAGTTCAAGTTGCCTGCAGGACACGCAGCAGGCCTGGCGCTCGCTGCACACGTGTGCAGTGGGGCCACCCCATGGGCCAAGCAAGGACAGCCAGGGTGGCCCCACTGCACACCCTGCAGCTCCCCAAGACAGGGATCTCAGGGATCCCCAGCCACACAGATATCCCTCCCACAGACCCACTTAAAAGTGGTCACAGAAATCAAATCATATGCAGGGAGTAGCCAACTGCTTGACATCAAGAGGTGCCGAGTAGGAAGAATTAATCAACTGTGCTTTCATTTCAAAATGCTCCAGTTATTTCCTTGGCAGGCACTAGGCAGAAGAGTGGCTGCCACACATGGGGAAATCAACCCCACACACGAGACCTCTTTAAATCTTTCTGAAAGGGGTGTTCTCACACACACTCTGCCCATCCATTCCAATGGGGTATGAGATGAAGATAAATCTATGACAGGGTGCCCATGGTGCGGCCTCAGCTCCTCTGGTGACTCAGGCACAAACCAAGTCATCTGATGCCCCAGTGCCTGGGTTCCTCCCCTGCCCATGACACAGCCACTGTACTTCCCCATCTCACAGGGCTGCTGCCATGGTGGTGAATCCGATGCCGCTGAAGCACTCGGATGCATCGACCATGCAAGAACACGAGCAGAGGCTGCATCCCAACAAAACACAGGTTCCTGCCCCAGAGGCAGCTGCTCTTTGCTGGCTGGACACACGGACAGCTCATGGAGCGCGCCGCAGCCCTTTGAGGAGAGTGCCAAACTACAGCAAGTGCCAAAATGCAAGGATGGGGAAATGATGACAGGCTTCCTGAGATGATGGCTTACAGCAGCTTGGTCCCGTTGTGGGGAAAAAGACAGAAAACAAACCATAACAATAGGTAGAAGGCCTTGAAAAGCTGTAGAGAATAAGAACTCTGATCTCAACCACTCATAGCAAAACAATCACAAATGCAGAATGAGAAAAAGACCAAATTATGCAGTACTATTTGCTTTTTATCACTGTTCCCAAAGTAAATGTTTATCTTTATCCATATACAAATTTGAGATGCCTGCACAGATTTTAAAGTCCAATACATCCAACACTAGTTGTCATCTAAAGCTTTAGCCAAACACGTAGGCAGAAAACCAAAATGGATGCAGAAGAGAAAGGGAAAAATGGAAAAGAAAACCTCACTGATATTTCTGTGAACTTGGTAATTTATCAGAAAAAGAAACAGCAGGAGTAGTGCTGATTTATTTTCACTCTGATGATAGTACAAGAGGAAGAAATAATACCCTGCAAAGGTCACTCTTATCCTGTTCATCTGTGACAGGCTGATAATCCGGGATCTCAGAAAACTTTCTTTAAAAATCTTCACGGACATGCTCTTATCAAAAGGATTAAGGTTTAATACATACCAGCAGATGCAACCGATTCAGGCATCTGCTAATCAGAGCAACATCAGTTGCTGCACGCACTGGCTGGAGCTGATGACTGCAGGAAGGTTTCCCTTCTTATAGAGAAAGACCAAATCCAAACAACATTAAATCATCTCTTGGCTATGCCTCCCAACTCACACGTTCATGGCTGAGCATCCCCATCCTGTGCACACTCCTGCCTGCAGACATGTCAGGGATGGCAGGACAGATGTGCTGCTCACAGCCAGTGCACCCACAGTGGTCCTCCCACAAAGCTCCAACCCAGGGACCACCTCAAATGCCACCCACGTGGAGTAGGAATGCCACTCTGCCCTTGGAGAGGGGAACAGCAGCAGGAAGTGTTTCTGGATGTAGAGGCTTTGCACTTTGAGTGCAGGGAGGAACCTACAGAAATGGCTCCAGATGGGACACTTCCTTTCCTACTTTCAGTAATCCACCCAGATTTTCCAGACAGCACAAAGCCAGCATGCTGCAGCCAGAAGCAGGAGCACAGCTCTCAGGGGTGACCCCATCTACAGAACAGCCCATGCAATTCCTGATGTCCATGACTATGGCAAAAGTGTCACAGCCCACTGAGAACAGCCACAGTCAGCACCCTGCAGTGAGTCTGCACAGCCCATCCAATGCTGCTACAAGGCTACAGATCACCAGCCCAACGCCAGCTTGGGCACACCACTGTGACCCACTGTCATCCAAGCCAGCAAAATAGCAGCACTCACAGGCTTCAGGAAAAGCAGTGTGTGGCACAAAAGCTCTGGAGTAGCTAGGATGGTCGTACTAAAAGGTCATCAACCCTTCAGGATGGACAGCGGATGCTTCTCATTTTCAGCAGAGGAGCCTACTTCCAATGAGCCCCTTTGTCCTACAACAAAGAGAATCAAACACCTACAAAGCCCAAAATGCACAGACCTCAAAAAAAAAAAAACAATACAAAGAGCCCTTTGCCATAGGGAAAGCAAGCACTGCCTGGCTACCATGCTGTGCTGCTGGACACTCAAGACTCTTTGGCAAAGCTGTGCAGATGCCAGCTTAGATGTGCTCAGACCAGCAGAATGAGGCCAGGAAACTTTTATTTACCTCAAATATCATATGTGAAGATGGCAGAAGTTAAGCCATCCATTTCAGCCCAAACTGAACATCTGAAAAAGCCATATCCCCCTGAGTCCCATAACTGAGGAACCATAAAACTCTCTGTCACATAAATGCTACAGGAGGGAGGAATTCATTCTGAACCCACCAAATCAATCTCAATCTGCTTGTACACCTAAATTTTCTTTCTTGAAAGAAATAAATACATTCCCGACAACAACTGGAGTTCTGTAACATACCCTGTGGACTGCCCTTCTAAAATCCTTTTGGTGCAAACCAAGCCAAGCAGCCAGACTCAGGCAAGTAGCAGGAACCACGAAACCAACTCTGAGCCTGGACTAGCACATTTGCACAGACTGTTTTGAGTTCAGATTCAGTGATCTGTTTTTCACAGAGCCTCACAGCCCAAACCAAGAATAATCATAAGGATCTTTCTCAAAGCTTGGGGAATGTGCTTCCCCTTGCTGGATTGGAAGCTTTAACCATGGCTGGAGACACGGCTCTGCATAAACCAAGATAAAACACCTGAACTCTCAGCCGTGCATTCCTGACACAGCTATAAGAGGGGCACTCCAATTAGAAATTCACAGGAGTCTTCAGCAGCACTTCAACATTTTGCTTTGGTTTGCCTTGAGCTGAAACTGTTCAATCCTGTCCCACCACTCTGCAAGAAAATACATCCATTGCCTTTTCTCTACTTTTACTATCCCCAAATGGTGATCAAAATAAGTTTCAGGATAACCACCAGCACTGTCAAACATTTAAATCCCTTTTAAATTCCAGTCATTACAATACATTATTTCCCAGTATGCTTGAAACTTAATGAAAATATATCCCTGATTTTTAAACCTAATTTTCTTTACATTTTTATTGTTCTATAGCTCACATTGAGAATGAACCTCTTTTCCTTCAAAACAGTGCTCACTTTGGCTTGAAGTGTTGGATAGTGACGGGTGTCTAGTACTGGGGGCAATGACACAGAGGCAGGGACACAGCCATGAATCCTTAGAAATCTTGCCTAACTCTGCCTTCATGCTCCCCACCTGTTTGCACAACACATCACCCAAAGGCCTTCAACCCAGACCAAGGTTCCACATTGCTACATGCCATACACATGGGGAGTAAGAGGCAAATCACATTGAAGAGGTTGCCAAGCTACAAGGACCGAAAAGATTTTGAGAGGAAGGAGAGGGGAAACACTACATTCAAGGTCATTTAGCACAGCAGAGGTTGCTGGGAATGAAACAGGTCTCCAGAGCGCCAGCCCAGTTCCCTCTGGATCAAGCTGCCCCCAACAGCTTGTACACAAGCAGATTTCATCTTGGCCATGGTGCATGGTCAAACAAGATTTTTTTTTGCTATTTAAGTACTTCACAAATATTGGCCACAGAGCATCTGCTTTTAGAAAAACATTAAATAGCATCAGACCAGGTACATCTTATTACCTGGTACACCTCCCACAAAGTGTTATTTTGCCAAACAGACATTCTGTTGGAAATTCAGGACAAAACTCAAGAGTTTTGGAAGGTAGGTGTCCAATTCCAGACAAAGCAATCATCATTCAATACATAATTCACAGCAGGGACAAAGAATCCTGAGCTTACGTGTGCTGCTATTTCCAGTATTTCACTTTCACAGTCTCTGCTGGAAGCCCTTTTTCCAGAGGCACAAAGTTTTCTTGTTTTTTAGAAAATGCAAACATTTGTTTTATGGGCTGAAATTTGGCATGTTTGGTTTGGAGTGTTTTTGGGTTGTTTTTTTTTTTTTTTGTTAAGGTCTTGCTGCATTGATCTCTTAAGCAAGGATTTAAGCAGAACAGGTAAAAACTGGGGGAAATACCCTTTAATAGAGGTCAGATAAACACAGCATTCACTAGGCCTCTACTTAGGGGGTTCACACAATTTATGACTTTCCCCTACTCCTATCCATGAAAATTATGCACCTAATATCTTGTCTTTCACTAATGCCTCCTTTTACTAATGAAAGGTACAGTGGGTTCTCTGCCTCTGAACTTTCCAATGAGTTACTGCAATTTAGAAGGTGTGATATGTACACAGAAGCACACTGCAGCTACATAAGAGGAGCTCTGTACTTTATTCATCACACTAGTACTTCCAAACTGCACCAAACTAGAGGAAAAAATTAATTAGATTTTTTTCATAGTGCATCTGCAGTTCTTCCAGCAACACCCGAGGCAAGTTAAACCTCATATGCCACTGCAGTCATGGCAATTTTGAGATCATCCTGGTCATCTTGTCCATTTCAATTTACTGTACCAGAGGGCTAGAACTGGTCATTCTGGCGAAGGTCATACAGACCTTTTCTAAAACTTCAGTTCTAGCTGAATTCTTTAAATACAATCTCTCCTACACCACCTCACATGACAGAAAACATCCTTAGATGCTGCTCTGTTAAGGCTAAAGATGGTGATTTAGTCTTGTAATTTCCTGTGCTTTTAGGTATGTGCAATTTTGAAAGGAAAAAACTTGCATTTAATCATTTCTGACTGCTTCTATGATTCAGTCAGAGAGACTTTTGCTTGCAAGACACGGACTCAGCCCAGATCACCTTTCTTTCCTACCCAGCTATCTAGAATTCAGCAGGACCATGAGGTACCAGGAGGGCACTGCTGACCACAGGCATCCAAACTCTCTCCCTGCCTTCTGTTAATGGTTGTCAGTTTCAGCTCATGGCAGTGTCCTCGTCACCCACCCAGCACACAAAAAATGTCACCAGAGCAACACGCAGGTAAGCAATGCAGGGATGGTGCAGAGATTCACACTCACCCATGTCCTCAACAGCAAGGGCTAAGGGACGGTGTCCGGGGTTGATGTTGGCCCATCCTTTCTGAGAAACATTACATTCCTCTATGTCAGGGGCACCCCTGGTGCAGTGTGTGTCTTTGCAATCTTGAACCCTTACCAAGGATCAAAAGAGCTTCCCTTTGTGTGAATTCATGCCAAGGGAAGTGTATGTTAAATAAACTGCTTGTCATTACCCTGCTATCACTCCTGCTCCAGTGAGAAAGGACTCTGTTACAATTTATCTTACGTTGCTTTAAAACTGTCCCGAAGATAATATGAAAAAGAAATGTAACAATAAAATTTCTCTTATTCAAGAACAGGAGTATCCCCAAGGGCAAGGTATTCCTATAAAATTATTATAATGCTTTAACCACGTAAGCACAACTGAAAACGTCTTCTCTGAAAACAAGTCGTAGCTCTTCTTTCCTATCTGCAGCCATTATCCTGATAAATTTGGGAAGGTCAGCTAAGGTGTAATCCAATAAATGTGCTGATGTTCTGAGTAAGTACCTCACAATTTGCAGCCTAATCTATTATCCTACTATAAGACCATCAAATGACTCACCAGTTTTAATACTTAGTACAGATCAAACAAAGGAAAATATCAAAGCTTTACGTTCTAGTTCCACCTTTCAAGGACTTGTCTGAGTACTCTTTAATTACAGCAGATGATACATCCAACTCTGGCATTTTCTTTCTCTAACAGGTCTAGTTAGAAGCTGCTGTAGCAGTACTTTTCACAGGACATCATTACATTAACCAGGAGATGCTGGGAAGTCAGATAGACTGAACAAATCAAGTTGGGATTTGATCCCAGATATGGAGTTCAGCTTCTTCTGCCCGCCAGGCCACACAGGGTGTAGTGCACCTGGGAGCAGGTGACAAGTCTGCAGAGCCCTCACCCAAGTTGTGGCAGAAAGCCATAGGAACATTCATTCATGAATGGGAATGAGCACATCATCTTGGAGGGCAACGAACTTTCAAAGTCAGATCAAGTCCCAAACTTGGGCTATGACTTCAAATCCTCCAAACTCAAATACAGCTGCAGAAGTTTGCATTTGGACACTGTTATTGGGCACTGATTTTTAAATTTTTTTCTTTTAATGGTAAAGGCATAAAATAAAAGTGAAAAACCAACCTATTCACAGAACCCCAGATCCCAAAGGAAGAAGCATCAGGAAACAGGCAGCAGCACTGTCAGCAAACTGTAGATGCTCCATGAAATGGGTACGGAAGTTACATGTCCCCACAAAGATGTCAGAGCTGACTGTGGGCATTGCTGAGGGAAATGGGGAACACAAATCTCTTTCACCCAACTCTAGCAGCGTTTTGAGTAAAGCATTTCCCAGTAACAGTGTGCATTGGTGTGTGTTTGGCCCATGCAAACAAACTGAACATTGGTTATTCACCACAATGCCTCAGCAGAACCCATCTCATTTATCACAACAGAAACCCACTGGGAAAAGGGCTGAATTGTATCTGGTTTATATTGTTGATCTTTTTCACTGACTAACCCAAATTAGACTTTTTTTCAAGGACAAGTCTGTAAGTTTATGCAATTAACTGTGCACATGCCACTAAAATTAAAGCCGAGTTTATAGGGAGGTCCCTGCAGAAAGGATGGAAACCCAGAGCCTCTGTGTGCAGGGGGACACTTTCAAAAGAGCACAAATCTGATTTTGCTCTGCTTTTGCTCCATTTGCAGACCTGAAAAAGAGCAAATCTAAAGAGATTCTGATCACTACTTTAGTTCTGTTCCAAAGGTATCACTTCTCCGTTACTTAAAAGAAAGGGAGCAATGAAAACAACCAAATAAGACAAACCAAAGAGAAGGCTTGCATGCATACTGAGTGTGCACCCAGCACTGACTTATCCCTTCAATACTTTTGACTTTTGGGGCTTTACTAAGAGAAATACAGCATACATCTAGCTGTATACAGCCTACAGACCCACACACATGTAAGAAATGTGACCAGTTATGAGACTAGGAAGGAAAGACAAGGCACAAACATATCTAGGATGATTTTATGAGATCACAAGAATTGCCCTTTTAAAAGTGCCACTGGGGTGTCACCACTTCCTCTGATAAATAGATGACATCTCACCAGAACTTAAATAGCTCCACTCAAGCACTACCTAGATGAGTGACAAAAATTAGCCAAGTCACTGTCACCCCTGCAGTCCTTGTCTAGACACAGCAGAGAAGTGCGAATTCCAGTCTGCCTCGCTGGGCTACAGCGACCCTGACAGCTGAGCTCCGATCCAAGCCACTTCATGAGATGGGGATATCTGGATCCTTCTGGCAGCGCGACAGACAGAAGTTAACAGAACAGAAAAACAACAAGAAAACAAAAGCACAAAAGTCCTTGTGAACCGAGAAGGTTTTAATTCACGAGTCATTGTTGGTTGAAAGTTGAGGCAAATGAAATGCCATTTTTTGCAAGTATTTTTCTACAATCTCTGTGGCAATCTGACAATCGCGATCGGAGGCCCTTTGCTCAGAGGTGTGGCAGCTTTTGAGCCGGTGCCCCCTCAGAGCAGCTGCGCCCTTCTCCCCATTGACAGCCACATCTGGATGCTATCAGGAGGAACTGGCTGGCCTTCTCACAACAAATACCAAGCACTTAGCAAATTGACTCCAGAAGTCGATGCTGGCCCCTTTCCCACTCTGTGTTTACACAACGTGCAACTAACCTGTTGAGTCCGAGGTTTGTATGGAGAGCTGCTCTCTAGGTCGGCCAGGATGCTGGTCAGAGAATCAATTTCTGCATCTAAACTGCACCTCCTCTCCTCAAGGGTCTTGCCACCAGGATTCACCTTAAAGAAGAAAGAAAAGTTCCAGTTATTCAAACCACTTGGCCTGGCACATGGTTTCCTACTGTCCTCATGGAGCTGCACCCATGCCCAGCAATAACTCTAGGGCTGCAGGGACAAACATGCTGAAATCCTATAGCTCCCTCTAGAACTAACAGCAAGCCTCCATCTCACAGAATTTATGCTGCTTTGGGGCTTTTCTTATGTATTTGCCACAAGGGTTCCATTGTGTAAAACTGACTTGAAGGATTAGGAATTCAGCAATCTGCTGCTGAGCTGAAGAGGCAGGACAATCCCCACACCGTAAGATGGAGAAGATGTGTTACAGAAGGATACCTGTCTGGAAGGACAAAGCTGGGAACAGGCTTGGAGCACCTGGATCCCAAGAGCAAATCACAAACAGAACAGAGCTACAAACCACAGCAGCCAGTGACTGGCCACGTGCACCTATTCTTATTTTAAATCAATTCTTGGTATGTGTACCTGTCTGATTCAACGCCTCTTCACAAATTTAATCTCAAAAATGAGCTCCTTCAAGGAGGAGTGAAAAAGTTCAATCCATTTCTAGCAGATTGAAGGTGAAGGGTGGTGATTTGCAACAAGCAGTCACAAAATAACATAAGTAAGGTCTTTGTGAAAAGGCTTTTATGCAGGAAAGCCCATACCCAGAGCAAATGCCAACATGCAGCCAAGGACGCTAATTCAACAAATTTTTCTTTCTTTCTGCTTTCAAAACAGCCCAGTCCCATTTGTATCCAGGCTGGTAGGGACACTCACTTGGAAGGGAAGAGATGTGAATTGTCACCACCACTGCCCACCTCAAAAAGTAAAACCCAGAACTCAGTACCACAGCAGAGCATGTGATGTTCAAGCCACTGTTCAAAGGCAGCACTGCAATCCCTGTTAGAATAAGCATTTTTAAAGAGGACTCATTCACATGCTTTATTTTTGATGAATCAACCTAGTCCAAAACCTCTAGGAAGGACCTTTGTGCTGTACAGCCCAAGCCAACAGTGGGACCTCTCAACAGGACACAAAGTAAGTAAAGGCTAGAAAACATCCTCCTCAATGTTTTCAGTGCTTTGGGAACTAGGCAGCTCCACCAGGAATGGGAAATTTAAGAAAACCAGCTGAGGATCCATTCCATGGACAAAGTAGGTGCTAGGGGCTAGCCCCCCTGAGCCAGGCCACCACCAGGGCATTCACAGAAACCAAAGTTCTTGAGTCAAGTGAACTATTACACTGAAAGTCTTTTCTCAACCTGAGCTATTTGTCTTCTGTTCTTCAATGTCTTACTTATCTGCAAATCCCTGGACAGGACAGAGTCTCTCTGCAGACATGCAACTACAGAGTTCGGTGCAGAAGAGCTCATTCAGAGCTTGACAATGTCAATAATAAAAATACTAAATAATTACCTAACAACTCACCTAATTTCAACTGCAAAAACTGTTCAGACCATAATAGCACCTTCCCACAGACAATCTAGCTCTGTTTGCCTTCACTCTCACCAAGTTACTTCAATTTTCCAAGCCAAAAGTTTGCCTTTTCCTTTGGCTCAGTGGCTGCTCCAGATAGTTTTCATTTAAATTTCATTTTAGGAGCAGTCGATCATTACCTGGTTTTAAAGAACTCTCCAGTCATCAATCTGACACATAAATGGCAAGTTGGTCAAAGAGAGACAGGCTATGCAAAGTAGGCAGCCTCTGATCTGCCAAACTTATACATGCTGGGGCATCCATTAGTACCTAATGATTATTAAATCTTATTGTATTACAATATATTTGGCTTGACTAATAAGAAAATGGAAGCTCCAGCGTGGCTTATGCAAGAACACACCATTTAAAAGGCTGAGAGTCAGGTTAGAAAATACTTACAAACTTGACTCTTCTTGCCTATTTTTATTATAGAGCCAAAGTCTTTCCATCCAAACCATTGTTCAAAAAAAGAAATATTTTTCACAGGAATTAGCCCAGACCATTACTCCTGGCTAACTACAGGCACCTGGATTTTTAAATCTGCAGAAGTGCAACTTCTTTTCCACTTCATGGCTCTTGTTTGGTTTTTCTTCATCTTCCAGTTGTTGGCCTGTAACTGCCACAGGCTTCTCAGACAGAAAATCAGTGATTGCTCCACTCCAGAGAATTCTGAAGTTAAGCAGCCAAGAGTCAGCCTGGAAAGGAGAGGGGAGGGGAGATGCAAAGGGCATCCAAGGCCCCAACAGGCGAGGTGATAAATGAAGCCAATGGTAGACCCAGGAATAACACTGAAGTCCACACAGGACCTGCTTGGTACCCTGACCCTGGAGAGAAGGGATGGTGGCAGATGAGATCAGCCAATTTCATTTCTGCTTCTTAGCATTTCTGGGCCATATTATTCCCAGGTTCTCATTCCCCAGAACAATTATGCAACAGCTGACTAGCAAATGCTGTAGAACAAGTTATAAGGTTGTAAAAGTTAAATGTCCTTAGGAAACCTAGAAAAATAAAATAAAACAGCATAGAAGCATCTCTATTGATTCTGGGCTCTGATTGATTTATTCAATTAAAACATAATCAACATAGATTAAGAGCCCAACTCTAAAATGCAGGAACATAATGCAGTGCAAGAGTGCCAACAAATGACACTACCGATGTATGCCAGGGCCTACAGGGGCAGAAATGGACTTGAAAGACATTTAGGAAATGGTAATCCTCAAACACAGGTTTGTGGTTGCTTTTTCTTCCCCATCCCCACAAATCTTGAATTTTCTCTCTTCCCACAGTGCTCAATATTCAACCAAAAGATTTGCTGTGTGGGCAAACCAGAGCTTTGCAACACCAACTTCAGCAAGAGAGGGTTAAGTTATTCCTCTTCCCATGCTCTTTGTCATGACGTTCCTGCAAAAGTTTTATGATATTGTCCTGGAACAAAACCCAAGCTCCAGGTCCCAAGGCACAACAGGTTCACACAGACACAGCTCTGCTCCGAGGAGCCCAGGCTGGTTAAGCTCAGAGCCCCGCAGATACAAACACCGGAACCAGAGGGAACTGCTTATTCTATTTCTGTCTGGATTTATGGCATTGTTGCAGACATGTCACTTCTGCGCCCCCTCTTCCAGCCAGTAGAATATGGAAAAATGGGTTTAAAAAGAAAAAGGATGCTATCTTTGGCTCAGCCAACGTGAGTTCGACAAAAAGCAAACGTAAGCCAACCCAGTCCAAGAAATTACTCATGCCAGAGACTATCCACTCACGTGAACTTCTGCAACGCCTACACTCCTATCCCCTGGCTCAGTCTCTGCTCTGAGTCAAAAGAGAGAAAAACAGCCGAGAGCTTCACTGCTTGGTTTGCTTGTCTGCCCCTGAACTCCTGGTGTGCAGCTCAGAGCAGCTCTGATGGTAATCCACTCCCGAGCCCCATCAACCCACTCTGCTCTGATGAAAATTTGCTTTACTTTTGATAAGCTTACAAGCCAACAGCAGTCAGTGCCACAGGTCCCCCACACCACTCCAAGGAACATTCATTATAGAACATGCAGGGCAGAGGTCAACACATGGTCTCAAATTTTGCCTCACTGTTCTAAAAGAGTTGTAAGACTATTCCCTGAGCTAAAAGACATGAAAAGCACAATGATTTCCCTAGATGTCAACTCTTCCCATAACCCTAGATCACCTTCTCTTATCATATTTTGCAGCTTTCAGCAGAGGAACAAGAATGTCTCTCGTTTAACCAAGCCAGCTCCTTGCAGTGGGCTCACAGAGAGGAATCTGGCTCCCAGATGTCCTTCCTAGCTCCTGCTCCAAATTCCTTTCCCTACTCAGGCCCAGCCATCTCTCTTTTATTCTGTTTTCCCCTCTCTCCAAGCCCTGTTTTCTGCCCTGCAGGGCTGTAGCTCAGACCAGGCATTAGCCCCTGAGATGAGAGATGCAATGGGGGCTGCCAGGTTGGCCTCTCAGCCAAATTGCCGGTGCCAGGTGTGTTGCTGTGTCAGGGAAACACGGAGTGTGGCTTTGCAGCAGTGTCCTGCTGACATGGGTGGCAGGCTACAAGTAACTCCAGAGCCCCAGTGTGTATTTTCTACCAACACAAGGCAATGGCCAAACTCCTGAACACTCTGAGTTTTTGACTTTGCTCACCGTAGTGTAAATTTCCAGCATCAATATCCATCATCACTCCATCCACTTCAAAAGTCTTGTCTAACAGAGATTGAGCTCAGCACATGTTTCCTGAGTGCTGTAGCCAGCTCATCCTCTGAACTGTGTCCCTGGAAGGTGAACTGTCATTTGTGGGAAATGTAGTGCTGGTTTATCTGTGCAGACACCTCCAAGACAGCAGAGCTGCAGCTAAACACACAACCTTTCTAGTAGCATCAGCTCATTTCACACGCTGTGCTATCACAGGTCACTGATAACCTCCCAACTCACAAGTGAAAACTGGAGATGAGCACCATGGATATTAGGAAAGGTCACAGCTAATGACTCAAAACAAAGCTGGGGGCCCACAGTGTCTTCTGCTCCTGGTACATTGGTTTTAGCTCGAGGTGCTTGGGAGCTCTCTTTGAGCTGTAACACATCAACACTTTTTGCATTTACACATCCAAGAACAGAAAAGCCTTCTTGGGCAAAGGAAGGACAAAGGTCACAAGAGGAGCAAGTGGAATTTAGGCAAATCAGGAGCTGTGAGCAAGTAGATAGTACATAAGGACTTCTGCCCTAAAAGACTTTACTGTCTTTTCCCCCAGTAAAAGCCAGCGAGCCACAGATGAGGTGGTAGAGAGGATAAATTCAGTGCCCACTGCCTGCTTCCACCAGGCTGCACCCATGGCAGCCACCCACCACGCTCTGCAGGCTGGGATAGGCACTGAGGTGGTGGGAAGGGCAAACAAAGCAGGAGTGAGCCTCTCCTTATACTCCATGGCCTTGGGCACTGGGCTTAGACAGAGATGCAGACAGAGCAGGAAGGATGCAGCTCTTATTTCTTATTTTAGCTGGGGACAGGTGAGGGACAGAAAAGTGTTTGATGTCAATAGTATCCACTGTACTGACAAGAAGAGGCTGTGAGAAATGTTAACCAGGAAGAAGAAAGGAAGTGATTCAGTCTTGATACACTTCAGGCTGGGACTTGTATTTAGTTTTTCCTTTTTTTTTCTTTCTTTGCACTTTCTCTAACAATATCACTGCCAGAGGCAAGGTTCTTTTCAAACACACACCCTTGCTACCTCGTCTCTTATTCATTCTTCTTTCCAAGGTCACAAAAGCCATCTAAAGCCCCAAAAGACATTGCAGTGGCAAAAAAAGATGCATACTGAAGGGCATCTATCAGGAATATGAAGCACCCTTAAGAGCTGCTGTGTCTATTCTCCCCTAAGCCTACAGACAAGTGTAAACATTTTCTTTCAAATTCTCTAATGTAAATTTAAACAGTCCCAAGAGGCTGCCCCCCCACGCAGGCACATGGAGACAGGAGCTGACTGCAGCATCCAGGGGGCTGAGATCCCTGATTGATGCCTAATCTCTGTTCCAGGCACCAAGGAGGGCTGGAAAAGAAGTCGTGCCCTTTAAAAACAGAAAGACTGAGTCTTTTGAAACAAATCTGAAATGATGGAAGATTTCAGCAGATGTGACCACAGTGATTTCACCAGATGTGATTGTATCAAGGATCTAATAGAAAAGAACTTCCCTGCTGTTCCATCAGGCTGAAGCCAGGCCTGAAATATCCTTTTGAGTCTTTTGATGACATCAAGGATAAAAGCCAAAGGGAAGCTAGGTTTTGATTTATTTTTTCCCCTTGCTCTTTCATTTTTTCAGGCACAGAATAGTTTTACCTGGTTTGTGTTGCTGTATATCAGCAGGACCAAAGGAAAACACTTCAAAAGTTTAAAGAAGGCACCATTTGGTGCCTCTTAGATGCCACTGTCATTTAACTGAGCAGTGTTTCTTTGACTCCAGCCACTTTTGAAGATTTCACTGTAAAGAGGCAGGTCAGGCCTACCTGGAACAGAGCTTGAATGGGGTGGGGATGATCATCTACTACACACCAGCCTATATGCTCCCAAAAAGGGCCAGTGAATGTGCCAAATATCTTCCCTTGGCAAAGTTCATACTGGCAGCTGTGCCACAACAAACTGCAGAAGGCACAGTGGGGTAAAGGAAGCTGTGCTCAGCCACACCTACAGCAATTAGCCTGGGGTAGCCACAGTCCCACATTCAATTTCTCCAGCCATGGAAAACACAAATAATACTGGGTATCCAGACTGAACTCATTTCTGAAGCAACGAGGTGTGGTAAAGAACTGCATGGGCTTTCAGCTGGGGCAAACAAACAAGCAGATGAAGGAAAGTTATTTGTTAAGCATTGCTAGGAGACACCTAGCAAAACCTTAACAGCTGATTTAAAAACTCACCGTGGTGTAAGAAGCTTATGAAAAGGACAAATAATAAAAACATTTTTAAAAAGAAAAAATGTAGATAAAGCAGATAAAAAGAAAGCATGAAACTAGGAGGCATCAGTCTCAAAACAAAGGAAAAGGGGTAGGTGTTTTTTCACCCAACACACTGCTAGGCTGCAGAGCTATTTCTGCTGCAAGACACAGTGGTTGCTATGAGTTTACATAGATTTCAAAAGCAGCAGGAGAAACTCATGGAAGTAAACTCCAAGACACACAATAAATATAAAATGTTCTGTGCTGCCCTTTTACATTTATCTCTGGTCACTAGTGATTGATTTGGCTCTAGAGACATTCATATGAAGTCTCCATTTGTGTTGTCTATCCACCTTCTGACACCTGCTGGGAGTCACATCTGCTGGAGGGTACATTCCAGTCTCTGCAGGTAAATAACTGACCACAGTCCTAGGTGCCAGGGTTTGGCCCAACACCTGGAAACCCATTCCTTCCTTTCTTTTAGCAGAGACAACAGAAATTACAGCCATCTGCACTCAGCCTCCTGGGATGCACAGATTAAAAAAAAGCAAAGACTTTGTTGTAGTTATGAATCTGTATGATAATAAAGATTTATATCTCCCTAGAGATCAGCGTTACAGACACTGTTCACACAGTACCTAGGCAACATCCCTGTCCCAAGGAGTTCATTGTCAATTGGATACCAGAATGCAGGCAGAGGGGTGGGAGCAAGGTGCTGAAACTCAGAGGTACAACCAAGTTCCTTCAGGCCATCAGATGAAGACACTAATCCCTTGGGCCAAGCTAGCTCCTTAAAGGACTTCTTATTCTCTGTATTTGCCATCCAAGACCTGACAAAACATGCCAGAAGACAGCAAACCCCCGTCCAAGCCATTCAAGCTCCAGCTGCAATTCTGCTGCAGGATGGCCCTGATTTTCCATGACATGGCTGGGTCTGAGCCACTGCCATAGCTAGCAACTGGATTCTGGGTCAGTGGGCCTGTGGTCATTTTCCACCACTGTTTAATAAGCTCTTGCTCCCTGTTCATCCTGAGCAGGGCCCCAGTCCCAACACCAGCTCATTGGTGGGTGCAGGATGCCACCAGTGTGGATGAGCAGTAAAGCAATCCAGAACTACATTCCCTTCCCAGCAGCTCCTGCCCCTAACACCAGAGGGAAGATTTTGCCACAAACACCTGTGGTTAGTCCAGAGTTCTCAAGAATTGGCCACGGATATTAGATGAACGAGCAGAGATAAAAAAAGGATGAAAGGGCATCACAGAAGTTTAGCCAACAGGATCCATGGCCTTGGAGTACACTCTGCTGAAACCCTGGATCAAACACCAGCAGTGGATGACTGATTGATTTGATGGGACATGAACAATACACCACAGGACGAGCTGCAATATTCCCTGTCCCTCTGTCACCCCTGAGGACAACAGAAGGCAATTATGCAACAGGAATAAAGAAGATGCAGCAAACAGCACTCAACAATCCTCCTTGCAGGCCGCAAGTGTGCTTGTGGGTGCCTTGGAACTGGAGATGCCAACACAGAGGCCCTGTGCTGTCCAGTCCCCTCAGCCTCAGGATGGTCTTACCCAGCCCCTGCTGCAGCACAGGCTGGCACCTCCACCTTGGGCATATAAACCTGCACTCAGCTTTTGTGGGTTCCTCACTGGTTTGTTTTGCTCACTGAAGGAAGTCCTGGAAATGTTAAGGTTGGCTAAATGGGGCTTTTAATAGTGCAGTGCCTCCCTGGGCCTCTACACCAAAAACCAGCAAAACAACAAATGCCCTTCAGCTGACCAGAGGATGTCCGATCTGTGGGCCAGAGAGTACGTGGGGAAAGGCACCACAATCCTCAGCACATGAAAGCAACAGCATGGATTTGATAAGGAACAGTCAGGGGATGAAGAGAGAGGAGGAGTCCCACGAGCCAACATCTGCCAGAGCAGCAGACCCGACGGTCCTGAGAGTTTACTTAACATGTCTGATCAAAAGCTTTGGGAGTCTTGTCTATGTTAAGTGCTACCAGATGCAAAATCAGCAGCAAGATGAGAAGTGTATTAATAAACTAAGGAGGCACATAAAGTTACTTGAAAACTGAATGGGGAAGGTGGGGAGAGAAGGGGGAGAATAAAACCAATTTTTCCATTAAGGCAATTTAATATTCTCTGGGTGGAGTTACAATTACTCATCCTTGGGAATTAAATTGAATTTGTGAAACATTCCTGTTCATCAGCAGAATATACAATAAGAACTGGGATATATATTTTTTTTCTTTACACTTTGGGTAAGACAGCACTACCTGTCTGTCCACAGGGCAAGAACAGCTGGCCATGAAGTTTTTTTGACCCAGCATGACTTTCACTGACTTTAACTAACTTTACAGCAGCAGGGAATATATCCCTTTTCTTTTAATTAATGCAATTACATTAGGACTCATTATTGACAATTATGGTGACTGTTAAAAGTTTCCCCTTTCTTTGTCCACTCCCCCACCAACTTAAAATCTGCTCCAATATCGTCACAAATTAACGTCCAATTAGCCATCAAGCAGAGCTGATGTTCCCCACAGAGCATTGCTGCTTACAGAAAAGCTGAGAAATAGGAGAACATAGCAGATATTTCATCACTGCCTCCAAGGGGAACCATAACCAAAGAGCAGCCAATTACCCCAATACAGCTGCAAAGATTAATCAATGTAGAAACCAAACATCTCATTAGGTGTCCCCTGCAACAAAGGAGGACCTTCCCACTGACTCATATGACACAAATGTTACATTTTCGAAAGATCCATTGGTGATATGAAAGAGCAAAGACTCCCTTCATCTTCACATCCTGGCCAAGTCCTGACCTTCATCTTTTTTTTTTCTGGCATAAGAAAAGAGGTAAGAGGAGGATGCCTCGGACAGCATGGCATGTGTCTGACAAGGCACAAATTGCACACACCTGCACACAAGGCAGTCTGTCACACCCAGCCCCACGACTCTGCATTTATATCCAGAGGGGAAAACCACACCAAACACCATCTCCCACCAGGCACAAGATAGTGCAGAGCTGAAGGTGATTTTACTTCTTTCAACACTTGTGGTGAGCCTGGCACTGACATACCTTATCCAGCACGGGAGGCAGTAGCTTAGGAATTTGAGATGCCCCAAAAAAGCAGAAAACAGATGAAAAGGAGACACATAGAGAACTCATTTGGTTTCACCTGTGAAGGAGATTGAGTAGCTTGATAGCAATAACTAAACAGTTTCACAGAATGAAAATTACAGATACCACAAGACTGTCCAATCTAGCAAAACAGAAAAAACACACAGCAGTCGGGAAGCCAAAGCTAGGGAAATTCCATTTAGAAATAACAGAGATACTCACTTATGTGTAATACTGCTGGCAATTAAATGTTAAAACAAACTTCCAAGATTTCTCCACCCCTTGATGTCTGTGGATCAAGGCTGGATGCCTTTGGTCTCCCTGGGTGACCAGGCAAAGCTTTATGATCTGCATGAGGCAGAAGGGCACAGCTGACAATTTAATGGCTCTGCCTGGCCCCCACCTCGGCAGAGGTGAGAAAGAAACAGCTCTGCCAGTCCATAAAGATCTACTGACATCATTCTGTGTTTGCACCAGTTTAACTGGAAATTAAATTTACATGAACAAACTCTATCCCACACAAGACTGCATATTGTGACAGTTAAATAAAGAGCTTTTTAAAAGGCACACATCTCAGGCAATTTAAATCAAAAAAGATAGGTTTTGTTAAAGCTACCAATTTCAGAAAATTAAGGTTGACTAAAACTGTTTTTAAAAACTCCTTTTGGAATTTAATCACATATTGGAAACCCATATGCAGCTGTTTGTGTCACCTGCAAAAAGACTGTATAAAACATAAGCATACGCTTAATTTTACACGTGTGCTTAAGTTCTATCAACTTTAATGAAGTTTAAGCATACAGCCAAGCTTCTCTGAATTTGAGAAAGCATTCCTGAGCATGGACTGTGAAGCTATTAGGAAATCACCAATGAGAAAAAAGTAAAATTAAAACTGGCTGGTCAATTTTCACAGCCTGAGTAAGCACTAAGTCCAGAAATTAAACATATAACATATTTCTCAGTTTGTTTGCTTGTTTTGCTGTAATAGGAAGGGGTGAGTGCCAAAATGTTTGCAAGGATTCCCAGAGAACCTGGCAAAATGTCAGCAAAATGGATGTATAAAACTACATGAAAGTCAATGGCTTGGGTTTGGCTTCTGAGGAAATGAATCATGTTAAAAATCTACTGTATGTCTCAAAGCTGAGAAGAGGAAAATCTGGACTCTGCCTCAGTCTACACGTTTTTGGGGTGGTCAGTGGCTGCAGTTCATGGGGCAGGCCAGCCTCAGCTGGGCAAACCCCACAGTCTGATTCACTGAAGAAGGTTCTTGCCTTCATGAAATTTGCTATCTCATTTTCCAAACCATTAGACTCACTTCTACATTCCCTTCAAGGCTGCCAGATGTGTGTCAGGTATTGGATTTGGCTGGCTGCCCATGGGTTTTTATTGCTTTTTTAACAACAATTGTCTTGTTCGGATACCTTACATTCTACACATCTCCTAAGTGGGAACCTCAGCTGAAGAAAAGGGACACCCAAATCACACAGAAAGCTGAACAAGAATTTGTGCTGCACTAAAATGGAATCCACTGTGCAAATCCCTCCTGGGTGAGCTCCAAAGTTTGATATTGTCCACATACAGATAAATGAACGTAAAGTGATGTCTTTCAATTAGAATTCATGCTTCAGAAAAGCACACATTAGACCCCAGCACACATTAGACCTCAGGAAAACAGCATTTAACAGTAATTCTGCTGGGGTCAACACGCCACAGAAGCCAAACTTCTGCACTGAAAGCGTGTTCCTTACCTAAGTGTCTCTAAGAGGCTCACCTGACCTCAGAACTGACCACAGCTGCTCCTGAAGGCAGCCCTACACCACCCATGGGTGTCTGCAGAGCTCAGCAGGGGCATCCTTCAGGAACACACAGAGAGGGCACTGCAGGGCTGAACTGGAGGAATTTGCAGAGCCAGAGACAGGGGGAGGAAGGGGCAGGCGACTCAGGAGCCGGGGAGGAAGGCCAGACCTTTAACATGACAAGAGGTGAGACAGTTTCCATGGCAAAAGAGAAACGTGGAGATGGAGAGGGAAGGAGCTGTGCCTCAGGACTGCTGAATGAAAGGAGTTTGTAAAGCACCTTTGCTGCTTACTGTCTTCAGCAACACTTGGGAGTTGCTACAGCTTTCTCAAACGTTTATATTTTACTTCTCTCACCATTAAAACCAATACTAAAGCAGTCACATGATGTTTTCCAGATGCTTTTCCTTACCTGTTGTGTGTTAAAGCTAATCAACATCCTGCATTTTAATCAGCAAATCAAACTGAAAATACAATTGTGGAGAATGGTCCTTCAAAGATGGGAGTTTTATGGTAGCAGACACTTAAAATCATGTCTGGAACAAATTCCTTCAGCTCTGGCTGTAACATTTCTCACTGGTATTTCTACCATCTTCCAGCTTGCTCAGTCACTGTGCCACACACTCCCCACAGAGGCAACATTTTCTAACAACAAAACCACCCTTCATGGCAGCTGAAGCTGTTTTTCACCAGTGATGGAAACTGAAAAACAGAGACAGGAACCTGCATTTCAGCCACTTCCATTCTTGGAAATTAGATGCTCTCACAACTTCTCCATATCCACATCTCATTGCTGCCAGATAAAATTTTCATCAAAAATAGGATGAAGTTTGCCCTACTCTTTGAAAAACTCCAGGGCTCTAAAACTGAATTTAGGCCACAACTGGATTCCCCAAGCACTAGAGTTCTATTTCCTTTTAACTTGTTTGGCCAAAGCTCCTTTCTACAGTGCACAGCACCAGAGCACTTAAAGCACCAGACCCAAGGTGGGAATCTGACTCTGCTCTGTCACATTCCAGGCTACCACTATGCCCAAGATGCATGGAAAGACTGACTTTCTAAACCACCTTTTCCAATCCCAGCCAGCTTCAAAAAAAGAGGCATAATAATTTGTCTGCTGCAGTTTTTAGCATCCTTTCTTGTTACTGACAGTCTGTTTTAGTCTTGCTGCTGCATTATAGTTCCCTTATGCAAAACAGGCTATCCAGGATCTGAGACAAGAGCAACCTACAGTGCAAGAGATTTTTCCTAGGACCTGTTAACCCAACAGCAGACTTTAATAGCACTCAGATATGGGAAGAATGGAAACAACTTCTGCATTGGCCATGTTATCTCACTCTGTCACATCACACAGCTCATCTGCTTTGATAGGAGCATTCCCACATCTTCATTATCTTTTTATTTTCCCTCTGCTTCAATAATTCTACCTTAGATACAATGATGTATTTGCTTGCTTTTGGTCTGTCACCAGCCAAGCTCTGACAGAATAAAATTGCCTGCTTCTTCTGCATGCTCTCCATGCCTCCACTATTACTTTCCACATTCATGTCTCCATTACCCATGAGTATAATCCAGGTTACAGATTAAACTCTCTGCAGGTGCCAGCTCTGCCTGACTCCATCATTTGCAGTGTGACAGTGTCCCTCAGAGATGTGTCCACAGCACCAAGGCGATGCCCACCAGGGTTTGTGGTCCTGGGCACAGCACTGGGGGAGCATGGCCTTCTGTCTGGACCCAAACTGGCAAATGTGTCTTAACCTGGGATGGATTTACCTTGATCAGCTCTGACCATTATAAGCAGCAACATTTCTGACCTTTCTGTTTCCTCTCACGACTTTTTAGTAGGTCCCATACCCATATTTACACATGATCTGTACCAGGCTTTTGCTTTCCTCCGTTCCTTCACCTCATCACCTGCTGCATGGCAGATTACCAAAAGCTGCCCTGCTTCATCTCTGAAAGCATCTCCCAGCCTCAGCCACAGGGCTCCCCTGCCAAAAAAGGCACAAGTATGCAGGTCCTAGCACATCCTGTGTGCTGGGTCACTGTACTAAACAGTAACATAACAAATACATTCAATAATACAGTAATAAGCATGATGAAAATAATGAGCACAGTTAACTGTTTGGGTCCTTGCTTACTTTGTAGTCCTTGCTGAGAGGTTCAGCTGTTAAAGGCTGTGCTGCGTTATAACGTTGCCAAGATATTAATAGCCAGGCAGGGAGATGAATGGCAGGCTCACACTGCACAATTAAAACTTTTCCAGTTTACCCTTTCAGTAAAATTTGTGGCTTATAATAAGCATCTTTGTCTATTCTGAAGAGAGTAAGAATTGGAAAGTTACATGGATGGGAACAGAGGTTCATTAAAGATTTAAAATAGAATGTGGTTTGGCATTGTAAAATAAACATGTGTAAGATGGGCTGCATCAAGAGCTGCCTGAAAAGAAGTGCTCAGTGTTCCTTTTCTCTTGTGATCCTGGATCTACTGATCATGCTGCCCACAAAAGGGAGGGAAAAGCAGCAGGGATAAAACGTGCATGCTTGCTTTCAATAATGTGAAAGTCTGCTCTATATCCCCACTCATGATTCATTTCTCATACATATATCTATAGGGTGTAAATATATATATACACACATATAAGTAATGCATGCATTTTATCTCTCATGCATCCCAATATTCATCAACATATACAGATGCTATATTACTGAGTTTTCTCACCCTAGAACCTAAATCCCCTTATTATAGAGCAAACACTTATTGGCTTGTAGAGACCCAGTGAGCATTTAAACATTCAGAGAACATACATGTTATCTGTTTAAGTCTAACTTAGGGCACAGCACATTCCTGTTTCACAAACATATGAGGAAGGCAGGAAGGAAACAGATAAAAAGCATTCCTTCAAAGCCAAGATTTGAGTAAAGGGGTTAACATTACCAGGTAATTTATTTATACTGCTGGACACAGCTTCAATTTAGATAAAAGGCAGATGCTTATCACGTGGATTTTAATAAATCAGGTTAGAAGTCACAGTCAGAAATCTGTAAAAGCTGGATCTCAAATGGCAAGCAATGCACACAGACTGTGGCTTTATTTACAGAGTTTCTGGGAGTTACTGATCCCTCCTGGAGTCAGGCAGCCTCGCCAGCAGCCAGAGCTGCCCTGTGGTACCAACATTCCTTGCCAGCAAGCACCTACAACCAGGCCACTAATCCTGATGATTAACAAAATCTAGCACTAGAGGGAGGCTGAACACATGCTCTGCTCTCTTTGGCCTTTCCAGCTTCTCCACACATTAAAAGGCAGGTGATTTAAAGCAGCCCAGCACCAGCAGGCAGAGCCCAGCCACTGAACAGGAGATGAGCGATTTAAGGCAGCAACCCCCAATGGCAAAATTCATGCTCTTTCCTCCCCAGCTATTTGCCAAGAAATGCACCCAAAATTCAGACATAAAGTTTTAAAAAAACCCAAAAAACCCAAAGCAATTCCTGTGTCCTGGCTGTTCCTTCAGCCAGTGAGTCAGAGCCCGCAGAGGCACCGCCGCCGCCGCCGGCGGGGAGCGGAGTCAGACGCGAAACACCTGGCAGCCTCTCCCCAAGGAGGATGAGGCTCTCACTTCTCGCACCTATCAACACATTCCCACCTTCTCCCAGCTCCGAGGAGCAGTGAGACAGGTCTCCTCAGAACAGCCTCACGGAGGAAGGCACACACGCCTCCAGAATGCGCTGCAGCTTTTCCCCTTCCAAAACTCCGTGGCAAGAGGAACTCGAGCCCTTTGGCTGATTTTCTGCACATCGCAACAGGACAACACCACTGGAGAGTTCAGAAGCTCTGAATAAGGGCACAGTTCCCTGCCCGTGTAGCTGCAGCCCTGCAGCCCCTCCAAACATAGATGGTTTTAACAAGAACTGGTATATTAAAATTCTTTATGTTGCACTTCATGCAACTATTCAAAGTCTGATTTTTTCTTCACTTTAACCCCCAACCTAAAGCCACTTATTCACATCTGCTTTGATATATCCCAAATTGTTCCTATGTTCAGGCACTGATGGTGTTTAGTCATTAATTTGCAGTTATTACAGTAATGAGGCTCTGGGATGTAGCAGGCAGAATAGCTCTGGGACACAGGAGATCTCGGTCTTATTTTTAGCCTGCTACTGGTCAGCCTGATGACCTAGGCAAAGCACTTTCCCTGCTCCAGCTCCCTTATCAGGAAGAGAGTGGTATTTCTTTTGTCAAGTGTTTTGTGGCCTGTCAATAAAAGCCACACTGATAACAGCTGGGGGTTGCTGGGAAAGAAGTGCCATCCCAGCTCAACACAATCCCCTTCTTCCCATGCTGTGGCAGCATCTCAGATCCCAAAAGAAAACCAGACCCATCTGCAGATGCAGCACATGCAGGTAAATAGTAGAGATCTCTAAACGGATGTTTTCCCTTGGCAAGTTGGCAGCTGAGGGTCACATCTGCCTTGAGCCACCCAGATCCTGCCCCAACATGAAATGCTGGGCTCTGACCCTCCCCTTTAGAGAGAATCAGTCATTTCAAAGCCATAGCACCCATGACTCCTGAGACAGCCTTCACAAGGATGGGACATGGGACAGGGACTGGCTTTTCACACAGCTGTGCAGCCCTGCCTGGCAAGGAAGGAAGGAATTGCCAGAGCCATGAGTGAGGGTCCCTCTCTGTGAGCAAATAGGGTCCTTGAGAGGTGGCTGATGAGAATTTCTCACTTTGGCTTTCCCTGGCCTGGGCAGATGCCTGTTTTGAAACTAGAAGGCAAAAACATAATAAAAATCTGCCTCCCTCCCTCCCAGATCTATCTATTTCCCTTTGACAAACAGTGATTTCATTTTTCTTCCCGTCCAAATTTTTTTTTTCTTTCTCTTTCAAACTGAGCCCAGGCCAACGTGGCAAAAGGCTCTTTGCTCATGTCCTTATTTGTCAAACGCGCCACCACCACGCCCTCACCACCATTCTGGGAACAAGTCCTTGCCTTCCCCCGCTGCAGCCAAAGGGGAACTTCCCAACACAACTCTCCCCCAGCCCAAACACACTCTTTTAAAAATAAATATTGCCTTTTCTTTTCTTTTTTTTTATTTCTAAAAAAAAAAAGCATTCCAGTTAATAAGAAAGGAGTTAAAATTTCCTTCCCCTTTCCTCCCCACAGCCCTGCTGTGAATCCGAATATGACGGATCTAGATGGGAAAACAGAAATTACAAGAAAATGCCAGATCTATCACAAAGGTATTTTATGATCCAGCCCTCCTCTAATTTCCATCAGAGCATAAGTCAGATACTAAAGTACCTTTTTGGATCTGATCCTAAGTGGCCAGTTCCACTGTCCAAATAGAGATCCAGAGATAAACAGGTCTATGAAAACTGGGTATTACTTTAACTGCTGCTCTTAAGCTACAGCTTAAACTGTAATAAGCTGTGCAGCTTTCAGCCCTCTGGTAACAGTAACACACAAATTGATAATAAACTAAACATTTATCCTGCTGTCCTCATCAACTTAACACCTAGTATGAAAAGCTTTACCTGGAGCCCCATAGCACACATACTTCATAATCTGTCATCAGCACTGTAATATCCAAAGAGAAATTTCTGATGTAAAATAGCTGATTTGATGGAACAGAGGAATTTCATAGTCTGGAGTAGATCTGGAGGGCTCTCACCAGGTCCACGGGGGCCAAACCACCCAGACAGCAGCCTCAGGTCTGGGCAATGCTCAGGAACTGGGTCTCCTGCTCCAGTGCTTATATTTAGCAATGGGGAAACTGAGGCATGGAAATTAAATGGTCTGGCATTGGAGAGCAAAATCAGCCTCTTGGAGCCCAAAACAACATATGTTCACAAGATCCCTGATTCCAGACAACCATGTCCTCACAGCAGACAGAACACAGTCACCATTTGTTCTGCTCCTTTAGCACAAGAACGCCTGTCCAGAGTTGAGAAAATTACTGTGTTCGATGCACAAAGGCATTGGGCAGCTTTCTCCAGCACCACCTGCCCTTTTCCTCCTCTCTTGGGCTTTACATCTTGCTTCAGCATGACTTTTGCTGCTCCTGAGAGATAAGGAGCTGATCTTGCAACACAAAACCCTGCTGGCTCCTGACTTTGGCCCTGACTTTTGCCTGCTCCTGATCTCCTACAGAAAATGGAAGGGAAAAGGGAGAGGAATAGGTGACCTCTCTGATCACAGATGAAAGACAGGGAAAGGCAGGGAGCTCTGTTTGCTGCATGAGAGTACATTTGGGATGGTGACAGGCAGGACTGCTCAGGTACAACTGCCAGGCTCACCATGCAAAGGAATCCTGCTCTAACCAAGCTCTGGCTAAAACCCCACAGTGAACACAGCTCCAGTCCCAGTTTTATAAAGCCAGAGAGAAAGGGTGTGACAAATAGCAATTCCATGAGTTCAGAGGGAAGAGCTGTCCTGCTGAGTGGTTCTACCAAGGGGCACAGCCCCGTGGCAGCCTCGAGGGCTCAGGGACACTTTTGGAGCCACGGCAGGAGCAAGCTCCTTTCAATAAACACACCAGGCCCTCTCCTTGGGTGACCTGGGAAGGGGGAAGCCTGACCTGAGGAATCCTGTGGGGCACCAGGACCCCTTCCTGCTGCCCAGGCTGCCGTGCAGGCTCCATGCAGGCAGTGCCCGGCCTCTGCCAGGAGCCGGCTGCTCCATGGCTTCCCAGGGCTCTGGAAGCTCCCTGCTCCCACGGGGGCCGCTCTTCTCAGAGAGATAAAAGACAGAACAACACTTGCTGGGGAATTACTTCATTCCCCCAAGGCTGGGAAAAGCCATGCTCTGCACTTGGCAATGTCCCTGACTGCCGCAGCCTTTCCTGGCAAGGGAGAACACAATCCCCATTAACCCCTTCCTGCTCAAAGGCTGCTTCCAACACTGAGCCCATTGAAGGAAAGGCTGAGGCTTTGCCATCCCAGTAAGCGCATGAGGGAGGGAAATGTTTTGTTCTTCCCAAGGCACAAAGCAGACAAAGTGAGTCTAGAGTTGGTGAGAGGGTCAGAAACTAAGTCAGGTCCTTTGAATTCTGTTTAATGCCTGCCTGCTGGCCTACTCTCATGTTCAAACCCACCAAGGGATACAGGACTGCCACAATTCTTCCAGGGCCATCAAGGGCAGCCCCATGTCTTTGGATATGTGGTATATACACTCCCAACAGCCTCAAACGTAGACCATGCTCTCTTTGTTCTCACCACTTCTTACAGAAGGCTCTTCCAGACCTTTGGAGCCCCAGAGCTTAGAAAATTTCTTAACACCAGCACGGAGGTACTTCTGGCAAGCTCAGGCTCTCCTGTTCCTGCACCAACACCCACACAGAGCTGAAATACAGGTTTATTCCCCAAGTGTATTTCAAATTTGCAACCAGACCCATCCTCAGCCTTCCTTTTGCTCAGCTAACAAGACAAACTCTTCTGGTCTCCACTTGGAAGATCAGCTCCTCACTCCTTGATCACTTTGACTGCCTTGTCCCAGAAGTCTGAATGCATTTCTCCAGAATGTGCCTGAGCAAACATAAACCTGGCACTCCAGGCAAACCTGCAATACTGGCACAAAAGTATTCATATCTTGTAAAGGTGTTCAAGGCCTGTCCATATTCAGTTTGGACCTACCA
Organism: Agelaius phoeniceus; assembly: GCF_051311805.1. Lineage (NCBI taxonomy): Eukaryota > Metazoa > Chordata > Aves > Passeriformes > Icteridae > Agelaius > Agelaius phoeniceus. The sequence continues at coordinate 16,994,574 of NC_135274.1, forward strand.
TCATCACCTGATGCACCTCAGAAGTTGTATTTTCATCCAGGTGGCCAATCTAGAAGATCCAAGCCAGCAAAAAGAGGGTGAAAAGGGTCTCAATTACATCACTGGAGCCTGGGCCAGGGCTTATTTGCTTCACTTAATTTTAGGCATCTAAACAAAGCACTTTCAGGATCAGATTACTGCCCTAAAGTCTCTCCACAGTCCATGGAAGGAGATGGCCATTCCAGAAAACAATTCACTCTGGGAAGGTTCCACTCCCATCCGCCATCACAACGACATAAGGCAATTAGTCTCCTAATTCAAGCCGGATGGGAAAAATCCTTTAATAGCCCAGTAAGTTTTGAATGGAAATACTCCCTGCTTGGGAAACACAGCTTGCTAAAGCTGACTTCGTTATTCCTGACCCATGATTTTTAACCAGAACTCTGCCACCTCATTGTAATATCATTCATTCATTTCCACAGTTTCTGGATCAGTTCTGCACAAATGACAAAATTCTTGTCTTCTTACCTGTACATTGTAAGTAACATCATCCAGAGGGGGTGGGGGGGGAAAGGCACCTTGTGATGATGTGATGTTCCCAAGGTCATCCACAGGAGGGGGAGGGGGAGGAAGGAAGTCCCCTAGGAGAGAGAAGGAGAGAATTTAAACTCAGCAGCATTTCCCCACATCATGACGTGGATGATCAGGAGGAACCCTGCAATACTCTTAGCTCTGCCCATCGGTTTTGTGGCACAGGACATAACACATTACTTGACCATTAAATGCTCAGCTTCACCCCTCACTGCTTCAGGAAATGGCTACACAGCTGAGTAACACTGGCAGATGGCTTAGGGGTGCTCAGATTCCACAGCAAAAGGTGATGTGCCACAAAGCCCAAAGGCACCAACAAGCAGCTCCACAGATCCAAGTCACATCTCAAACCTACCACAGGTAAACACAAAACTTGCACTAATGAACACCCTGTGTCTAACCTTGCAATGGATCCCATCCAATTCATCTCCCTCATGTGCTAAACTACACCAGCTCTTCTTGATCTCTATAAAGACAGCATCAAGAGCTGTCCAAAAGCAGGGATTCCCTGCTGCAGGAAACACACAGAGGGCTGGAGCTGGAGCCCAGAATCCAGGCCAGCCCATCTCCTGCAGCCCTGCTGCTGGCAGGCAGACACACTCTTTGCATCTTCCTCTTCCAATAGGGACTTCATAGCTTCATGTAAAGAACTGCTGGGAAGATCACAGGCCCTTCTCAGTGACAACAGTCACATGATGGGCCAGGTGCAAGCACACATGAATCCACCTCTCCTAACTCTGGATTTTTACAAGGGGGCTGATGTACAAAATTTCTAGAATACAACTTGCTCAAGTTTATCTTCCAGAAGTGCTGATGGGAAGACAAAGCAGCAAATACTGGCTGTGAAGCCAGCCAGCTTAGCATAGAGATGGGAGGTGGGAGCAGAGAGAAGTTCTCCTTGAGAATTTCATGGGATGTGGGACCAGAAAGGAGAAAGAAAACAAGGACAAAGCAGCACAGGCTGCAGGCAGCAGGCCACCAAGCTCTCAAAGCACCTCCTAATGGTGGAAAAAGAGCATTTGCCATTAGCACTGGATTTGTCTCCAGGGGAGGCAGCTGCCTGCAATTTGGACCACTTTGGTATGATTTTATTTCTTCCTATGAAGATTGATGCCGCAAGTAGAGCTGTTTGCTGTTGGCTCTTGTGCGTGCAGCATCTGGGATGGAAGGTTTCAGATTAATAAAATGTGATATCTCACATATATAGGAACTGTTGCTTTTGGAAGGAAATGTGAGCTCCCTGCTTGACCCTCCAGATCTCCATGCAGCATCACACTGTGTCCAGGCCAGAGGCCCTCAGCACCACCCCTAAATGCCAAGGAGCAGGCTCCAAACCACTGAGGAAGGTGCTGAGCCAAACCCCTGTGACCTGCAGCCTTCTGGACCACCTATGCCCAGGTTTAAAGCCCTAGGCTCAGCCCAGACCAGGCACAGGCACCAGCTGGGCAGCACTGCCAGCACAACACTTTCAAGCTCTCTGCCATGGGAAGCAGATGGGTCTGCAGCCCTTGAAAGTTTTTCTCTTCTATTTTGAATTACTGTTGAAAGACACAAACTTCCCCTAGGACTTTCAGAGATGTTATTTAACAGGAAAGTAATTTCTTCCCACTTTCCCCAAAATGAGCATGGATAGGACTCAAAAACCCCTTCTGAATCCCTAAGAAAGTATTGTCCTAAATACAGATGCTCAAAGACAGCTCAAAAACAACAGACTGAAAACTAATTTAAGACAATCATGCTTGCTCCAATACATAAAATCCCATGAAACCCACTGGCTCATGCTATTATAGAGTTCAGGATTGATTTTTAAAAAAATTATGTCCAATAATATCTGCAGTATCTTCCTCATTGCCTGATAATTAATCAAATCTTTTATTTTAAATAATGTGAAATACAATACAAAATAAAAAGAAAAGTAGAGAGATTTTGAAATTAATATCTAAGGGGTTCATTCTAAAAAATGCTGGGATATTTGAGTGCTTCTTAAACTTTTCTCCTTTGCTCTGTAAATGACCCTCCAACCAGCCAACATGATTTTGCAAACAAATTCAACTCCAGTGAACACAGACTTCTCAAGATTGTGCTTTAAATGATGTTTTTCAGTCAGTCCTGGCTCCGATGCCTAAGACTGATCTCCCTGCACAGCACATTAGTCAGACACTCTTGCTTTATTACAATCCTTCAAAACACCTAAGGAAAATCAAGGTAAAGATTGTGCTGGAGGAGATGAGACAGGGAAAGGGCCAGGTTTTCTGCATAATCAGAAGTCTGTATCTAACAATAACCATTGGATTAAGCATAAACAAAATACCATTTTTGCCCCTTTGGAAGACCCACTCCTCTTGAAAGAAAAAAAAAAATTGGCAAGATTTTTCAGAAAAGGAGCGAAGGACAAGAGCTCTCTCCTAGAGTTTGGAAGAAAACACTTTGCAGTAGGAGACAGCTGGCTCTACCACATCCCAGCCCAGCTCTGCTGTCTCCATCCTGTGTTAGATAAGCTGCTGGCTCCACTCTCCCCACAAGTGGGAAGATTTTTAGACTGGGAAGCAGAGAGCAGATGCCTGATGAACTGGGGGGACCTTGCAGATGTTTGGCCTTTTCCTGGTCCTCTGTGAACAGATGGACCTTTCTCCTTCACAGCTTTAGTTATTTATTCTGCCACTGCGCCTTCCTCTTTCCCACACAGCCACAGGACCCAGTGCTGTTCCCACTGCACTCACAGGAGAATATTCCCTTGGATGCAGAAGGGAAAGCTGTCCCTGCATTATTATTATTATTATTATTGGAATTGCTGGAAGTCTCCTTCCGGCAGAGAGGGAAGCATGCAAAGACCAAAATCCGTGTCCTCAGCAGCATAATGATTCTAGATGGTGTGGGGAAGAAACAGGTTTGAGGAAGCAAAAGGGGAAAAGAACCTGAAAGCCAGCTGACACTCCCTTCAGGCACAGTGTCCCTACAGTGCACCTTTGCCTTCTCTCACCCCCAGAGCTTTGCAAGTCAGATTTTACTCACTTAGAGCTGTGGGAGGAGGCAGGGAAGTCCATGTCCAGGCAGAGCACATCACTGCCACCCACTGCTGACCACCTTCAGTGTCACAGAGCGAGGGGGGAGCCATCTGGGCAGGGGACTGTCCCTGGTCTGCACAGATGCACCAGCAGCCACAGCAGAACGGGGCTCTGGGGTTACCAGTTAACCATGGGCTGGTGGAGGACACATCCCACCCTGAGCACTCACCCTCTCCTGACTGATTTAACCAGGTTGTCCCTCTGTGAATAAGGCATAAGATGACCAAAAGGCTCATTAATGTTGATTATTGTTCAGCACCAAGACCAGCATTTTGGTTGACTTTCGCCTGACATCAACCTGAACACTTGGATGTATTCCAGGTTGTGAGAGTGACTGCACTGAGTTCTGTCAACAGAGAGGTATCAAGGCACCTCCAGAAAGCAATTTGGACTTCAAGGCAGGCAAAGAGACTTGCCTTCCAATGGCAAGTCTCTCCATGGAGGTAGGAAATCCAAGACACAAACTTCCTCCAGCTCATACAATGAGAAATCTCCACCTGTTACCATATGTTTAAGAAGAGAAAATAAACAGTCTTTGTTGCACCAGCTACTCATTCCCCTGCATACAGCTGTGTAGACCATGAGTCAACCTACGAAGGAGCTGTGCAGTGAGACACATGCCCTGCTCGGTTATTTCAGATGCAGCAGCGCAATGTGTTGTGAAACCACAGCCCTGAGCTCTTCCCTCAGCACCCGCGCAGCTCCTGCACCGCAGCATCACCCGCTGCAGCCAGCAGGGATGGGACTGCCAGCCTGGCAACAAAAGCCCCACCCTCGGCCCACCCCGAGCAATAGAAAGTTGTATGTTGTAAATACAAGTGATTAGGCAGAAACGAGGTGAGTCCATCGTGGTTATGGTGGGAAGCAATAGCAGAGCCACTGGCAGAAGTGATGCCTCCCAGGCCCCAGCCTGGCTTCTGGCTTCAATCAAATCTGTGCCATTGTAGATGCACTTGCAACATTTTACCCCTCTCTGCCCCAAAATTTCCCCTCTTACACTCTTTCCCTTTAATAATTTCACTATTACACTTTTAAGTACACAAATATAAAATTGTTCAAAGCCCTAACAGACACCTACATCAGCACAAATCTGTCAGGGTGAATAGAAATTCACAAAATCTTTGCCACTGGCAGCCTGACGCCTTTTGGGTACAAGTACGAGCTAAGAAAAACATCGTGCCTCATACAGCAAACACCATTCTCACTTACAGGCTAACCTTTAAAATTTTAAGTGCACTTCATTTTTTGCTGGATCAAGCTCATGTCTCAAGTCTTTGTTTTCAGGAGATATATCTGCCAGCCAACAAATGAACTGTAGCACAGTAACTGCCTCCCCCCCTTGACAGACACAGTAGTTTAGACATGAAGATTTGTGGCTTTGAAACTTCCAGACTTGAAGAAGGGCTCACATGTTCAGTAAAAGAGATACTTTGGGGGGAAAAAACAGAGAAACGTGAAAAAGCAAAACACTGTAATTTTCAGGGAAACAATAAGTTAATGAAACCTATTAAACAAAAGACTGGGTTTACATTGGTCTTCCCAGACTTCTGGCTGACATCTGATGATGATATATGTCAGATGCTGATTTCAATTTTCTCCTTCCAAGCAAAAATAATCCTTTCTGACTATAATCTTGATAATTTCTGATTCTCAAGCTGGTTCAGAATCAGTTTGAATCACCTGTGAAACACAGTTCAGCCCTGACTCAGAGACCAGACTAAGGATAGTGATGGAGTGAACCCCACTGATGTGTTTCCATTCTGATCCAGACTCCGTTTGGCAAAGTACTGAGCAGACAGGGGCACTGCTTGGTCAAGTATTTACCTTCTACTGCAGAAAGCCAAAGCTTTGACATTGAAACAATTGAGATTTACACCTAAACCCTAATTCATTGAGCACTAAAATCCTGTTGATGGAGGCTACCATGAACCTGCAATCCACAGTGACCATTGCAGGAGCCTGCAGAATATCCCAGTATTACTACATGGTCTGGGAAGCTTCCTACTGCAAAGTGACAGCACAGGATTTTTATAGATGTGACCCGGGGCCTCCTAGGTGTGAACATACATCTTACTAAGTTTCCAAAAGTAAACATTTTCCTGTAGCATCTGTACTTAACACATCACTAGGCAAGGAAAACACACAATTTAAATCATGTTTTGGCCCCAACCATGTTGTGAGGAATCACTGACACCACGTCAGTGCAGGGGAAACTGCTGCATGATGGCATACCAGCTCCACAATCCACCTAAATATACCACATTGGCCTGTGATTCCTAAAATAAAGCAGCTCCAACAACCCAAAGCACTGTTTAAATTACCACTCTTACCAATCACTAATCCTACCATTTGAACTACTTGTGCTAATCAGCTACTGTATTAATAAGCATGAGGAAGAAAAAAAACCCACACTGGCTAATTTCATCCTCAGCATATAAAAAAGGAATACTGAGTCTGTCAGGTAGTTGCACTGAAAATTTACTTCACCACCTGCTAGCTGAAATATTGCTTTTATGGATTTACATTGTATTAAAAGGTCACTGGCTGTTTAAGTCTTAAACAGTTTTAATCATTCTAAAAGTCTCTTAACAGTAAGAAAAGGAAGCTCAGAACAAACAGCAGCAGGGATTCTAATTAAAAGGGCCAATTCATCTAATTTTATTTGGGGTTAATTATTCAGGATTCACTCTCTGATGTGTAAGGAATAGCAATTAGTAATTTTAGTGATTTGAGGAACATTGGAGGTGTAATCAGTTAAAATGAGTGAGTGTTTACAACACAAGATGTTGAATTAGTTTCTCCCAGCTGGAGAACAGGAACATTAGTCCCCTACAGTTCAGGACTATGCATCGCAGTCCTGCTTAAAATATTCTCTTTAAATTAAAAAAAAAATCCAAATCCACCACAAGCCAACAATCATCTGGTAATTTTGTTTACTACATGGAAAGTCAATAGGAAATGTGTACCATGGCAGCTTACTCATCCTCACCTCCACCTTCACCCTGCCATCCAACTGTTTAAACCCCTGGGATTCACTGGAAACAATTCCCAGTAATTTTTCAATCTGTACAACTCCAGTCAGACTACCATCCTCTTGCCACACTGCCTTTCACCACAGCTGGCTGAGATAATGGCAGAAGCAGCCTGTGAAACTTTGAAATGTTAATTAACCTCAGTGGTTAAATATACAGAGGAAAAATGACCGTGCGATTAGCTTAAAACCTCTAGGTACAATTCCTCCTGCAAAAGCAAATCCAAAATAGCTCTGCTGGAATCGCTCTGGACTTCTTCCAGTGTTACTAGAGCCAGAATAAGGTACTAAAGCTTTCAGGAGAAGCAGATGAGACTCTGGTGGGGAAGAGGAGCCACATGGGAGAGTGCCAGTGGGGAGATCCAGCGCTGGCTGCTCTGACATCCGGGGCTGAGCTGAGGCAGCAGTTCAAAAGCCATTTTTTACTCCTCTCCAGAGGTAACTGGGTTTTACCACTACTCAGGCATAGCCAGTAGTCCAGGGTCCAGGGACTGGACCCCTTGCAAGTTTGTGCCCACAAGTTTACGACTGTTAAAAGGAACAGCACTGGCACACTATGTCATGCTCTCTGCAAGTGGTGTAGCTTTTAATGAGCAACCTAATTTGGTACAAACAGATGCTGTCTTTAGTGTCCTATACACAGAGTTTTCACTCCAGCTCTCATCACCAATGTGGGAAATCCCCTTTACCCCTTCACTCAGACCTCACTGACCTCCCTCTCAAAACACCCCAAAGGCAGTAATTAGCACCAGGGTAGGAGATAAGGATTCAGTTCCCCAAATTATGCAAAATCTCAGCTGCTTCACCACAGTGGATGCCCCTCATTGTGAAAACAATGGGTTTTTTGATGAGATTGTTTCCATTCAGCTGGTGGCTGTAGACACCAAGTGCTATCCTTCCTAACAAATCCCAGTCAGTGCTCCTGCAGCTCCAGTGGTGGCAGGGAGGAGCAAGCAGCTGCAACCCCGTGCTGGCCTGTCCTCCCACATGCACATCAGCAGAGCTTCCTACACATCAGGCCTACAAAGACATCAGCAGAAGGCTGCATTTTAATCTTAATATTATTTTTCCATATAACTGTGGGGCAGAGCACTCCATCTACTGTCCTACACCAACCTCTCTGCCATAGATGTGACCCACAGGAAACACAATGGTCCTTTACCAAAGTTTAGCGAAGGACTGAAGTTGAACTGTTGCAAGAAACAGTCCATGGAACCTTAAAACTTCAATAAAAATCTGTGCTAAAATAGAAGGCAGAAGAAGACCCGTAAGATTTAACAAAAAAGCTCTAAGCACTCTTCCCTGTCATATACTTCTTTTAGGGTATTGGGGATGTCACAACCCCACTGTGTCTCTGTCCACCAGCATGAAAAGCTTTCCTTTGCCTTGTCTGCAATGTTTATTTGTAGAAGTGAGCATGATTTCATCTTACTTGTGCAGCAACTAGTACAATGAGATCTCCCTTTCAGCTGCAGCTGCTCAGGTCCAATAATGGGGACAAAAGTAATTCTGAATGATTTTTTTTAAAAATGACAGAAAATAAAGGAGAGATTTCCAGGTAAACAAGTGAAAATCAGAGCATTTAAGTCAGAAGAGAAAACCCTGTCCTGGAGAGGAAATGGGCTGCATTCCCACCATACCATCCTTCTCCTCTGAGAGTGAAGGGTCCATGAAACAACTCAACGAGGGAAACACCACCTCAGTCAGAACAAAGTGGAACAGGTTATCTATTTGTTTATTAGATTATGGTGTTGAACTCATTTGTTCATTGCTAAGAGCTTCTGACAAGAGTTGACATATGCATTAATTTATTAGAGGGCTGTTTTGAAGGAGTTGAAAAAAATTAGCTACGCTACTGGATTAGGATCTCATTTCCACCGACTGCTGCTGCAAAGCACAGTGAAAGTCAGTCTGTTTATTTGGCCAGCCTTCTCCCCTGAGGCAGCAGACAGGGAAGATGGGGACCATGTCCTTAAGACACAACCTATCTTATCTTCAACCAAACCCTCTCTGTCCCTAGTGATGAAATACAAAACACTGCACAGATCACAAAAAAACATCTCACAGAGCTCTTCACCACCAAGGGACTTCCTCAAGTTTTGGAAGCTGCAGCCAACAGTTTTAAGCAATGCTGGATTTATCTTTTCCTATGCCTGTTTTTTGTATTGTTTTCCCATTTGGGAGGCGAGTTGCAATCTGAGCAGGCAGAGGAGACCCATGTGCTGCAGCCTTGGCTTAAGCCTCAGAGTCAGCAGTGGCCTGTGCTGCAGAACATCTGGAACCACTGGATGCATTCTCTTAGCCCAGCATGCGAAGGAGAGGGACAACAAAACCCACTGCCATAACCAGACCATTCCTGGAGGAGGGGGTCAACCTCCCTTCAAGAAGTTCTCTTCACTGAGTCTTCTGCTCCTGGTTTGAGAGACTGGAGCAAAACCACCAAGCGGGAAAGGCAAGCACAGTGCTCAGATGAGCTGATCAAACAAACCCCCATGGACTAGTTTTCAAACTGGGTCACTCATCCTCTGGGTCCTCCCATCTTCTCTGCCACCCCTCCCTGTGTCACACTTACAAACACCCAGACTTGGAAGATGAAAGCAAAATGTGTCTTCATCAAATGTATCTCAGTTCACTGTTTACACCAATACAAACAACACTGGCTTTCTTCCTTCCACTGCAGTTAGTCAGTGCTACTTGGGAGCAGAAAAGCATCTTGATTTTCCTTCTGTGATAAAATTAATTGCCTTCTAATTCACTGCTGTAACACTGAATAGTAAATTACATCCTTAATCCCTGAAGATAACTGAAGATAAAATTAAATGTTGGATACATAGAATTCACCTCTATCATATTTTTTTCAAAATAAATAGCAATGCTCCATATCCAAATTTTAGTGATGGACATGGCAGTGTTAGGTTAATGGCTGGACTTGATGATTTTGAAGATATTTTCCAGTTCTAAATAGTTCTATGATTCTAACTCTGCAAATAAATGTATAGAAATATATATTTATATGGAATAGTGGTGGTTTGGTTCCTTTTGCTGGTACCAACTAGAAATGTCCCATGTGAACTGGCTAGAACATGGAAAAAAATCAGGATTAAAATCAAAAGAAAATACAAAAGGATGGTAGTATCCTATATCCTCTATATCCTTTCTACTGTATTTCTTGCTAACAAAGAAAGTAGAGAAGAAAACAAATGCAGACTTTCTTTTCTTTGAGATGAATCATACACTGAAACACTGATTCCAAAGCTTTCTGTACCAAAGACCATTTTCCAGTACCCTAAAGGTACTATTCCCACTTATACCCGCAGTTATTGCCACAATGTGACAAGAAATGCTTTAAAATTTACACTTTTGCATAATTCAACAAAGTAACTGGTTAGTGAAAAAAAAAACCACACTAAACTGACCTTTTAGACAAGGAACTACATGCATTTTTTCATATTCTGCAAAATCTCCTACCAAGAACCACCCCATTCTTCTGTCTAGTTAGAGCCCAGAGCACTGTGGTGGGGAAAACAAGAGGAGACAGAGCATTTCCCATCAGGAGCTCCTTAAAATGAGCAAGGAAGAGGTGAATAACAGAGGTACACAAAGGTCTTCCCAAGGATGAGAATCCTATTCCCATTCAGGACATTGATGATAACAGAATTCACTCCCTAGAGTGACCCAGGCAGACTGCCTATCCTCAGAATACAGGCAGGGATAAGCAGTGGCAGCATGGAACTTGGTCTGGTTTTGGGGGAACGTGGTTCCCATCCTGCATTCCCAGCAGGAATGGCCACGACACTGTAGTTACCCAAGCACACACATTTTAACCTTCTGACCATTCTGAGAGAGCAGTCAATAAAACCAGCAGTTTTACTGTAACTCTGCTCAGCATATGGTGCCTCCTTTCCAGAGAAAAAGTATTAGGGTCTGGCATCAGCCCAGAGCAACTGAGAGGGTGCCCTTGCCATGAAACACACCACACCAAAAGCACTATTTGCTGTAGAGAAACCTGGGTGAGATTGCTCCCAGACTGAATTAAAAGTTTTCTATTTAACCGACAGAAAACAAATTACTGAAATATTTGTGGATATTGTTAAAAGGAATAATGCGGAAGAAAATTAAAATCCTCTGCTAAGATTGTGGTTTTGTTTGAAAAGCCAGAGACTTTATTCTTAAAATAAAAATGTTGTGGAAAAAAAGGGTAACAAATTGTAGTAACATATTGCTGCAGTTTCTAGGCTGGTCTTTGGAAATCTTCAGTCTGAGGTTTGGTTTTCCTCAGAACTGCTACTGGGACAATTTTAGTTAAACAAAAAATAAAATTAGGCTAGGTGGGGAACCTCTCTCGATTTTCTTTTGTTCTAATTTCTTTTTCAGCTTTGCTACAGGAGAGTGCAAATCTATCCTTTTCAGATTAATGACTGATCTTCATTCTAAATCCCCACTCCAATATTAATAACCTCTCAGAAAACAATTAAAATGGATATATTGTTTGAGTGTGTGCTTAGGGAGGATGAGAAGAGGATAAATCTTCTCTGATGACAAAAGCCTCTGTCCCCCTTGGAGGGCTGCTGATGCCAGTGGTGATGGACAGTGATTATCCACTGTCACATACACATCTCCTCCTGCTTCCACAAGCATGAGCCTGGAGCAGTGAAGGGAGGGAGAGAGGGCTGAGCAGCACAGGAGAAGAGGGGATGGTCCATCTCACCACCTGACAAGGACTCCTTTATCAGTGAGCTGGAAAGAGTAGGCCTTTTCCTCCATCAGACAGATGATGCAGGAAGAATGATTTCCAAGTTGACATTATCAGCAAGTGCAAACAGCCAGAGAGACACCAGGAAGGTTCACTGGTTGGAAATTATTTTAATGCACAGAAATGCCCGGTGTGCTGAGGCTTTATGATGAATCATGAAGCCTACGTCATTCAGAGTTGCTTATCAGCTCTGAGAATTTTCTAGCCAACATCTCCATCTTCTTCATGAATCACAGCAAAGACAGTGCCCTGGTGCTGTGGGCTACAATTACTCCTTTTGCCTTTTTCCAGTCCCATGTGAAGCAATGGGAAGGTCGTGGTGCATCTTGCCAAAGTGGTGTTTTTATAGTGTAATAGGGGAAAGCACATTCTCTGCCCTGGCAAGGGTGCACACAGAGATATTTAAGGGTGCAGAGTTTTCTTAGAGGATGGTCAGAGGGCTGGCATGTCTTGCTATGAAGACAGGCTTAGCTGTTCAGCCTGGAGAAGAGAAGGCTCCAAGGAGAGCCAAAAACACCTTACAGTCCCTAAAGGGGGCCTACAGGAAGGCTGGGGAGGGACTTCTCACAAGGGCATGTAGTGGTAGTACAAGGGGGATGGCTTTGAACTGAAAGAGAGGATATATGGAAGAAATTCTTTACTGTGAGGGTGGTGAGGCACTGGCACAAATTGCCCACAGAGGTTGTAGACTTCCCATCCCTGGAATTATTCCAGACCAGGTTGGATGGAGCTTTGAGCAACTTGGGATAGTGGAAGGTGTCCCTGCCTATGGCAGAGGAAGTGGAATCAGATGATCTTTAAGGTCCCTTCCAATCCAAACCATTTGATGATTCTGTGATAGGATTCCATGACCATCTTTGGCACAAAAAGACAAACTTGAGTCACGGCCTGCGTGTTCTCCTAGAGAAGAGCAGAAACACCCTCCTTTGGTGTTTACATGAAACCCTAGAGAAGCAGGTTTTGCCAATTCACACTGCAATTTTGTAATGCATGACTTGCTGCACGCAGTCATCCAAGGTGACTGCTTTATACAAAAGCAAAGCTCATTCCTAGAGGATTTAAACAATGACAGTCAGATTTCCCTGATGAAAGACACTCAAGTGAGTAACAATTTCATTTAAAGAGAAAACATGGTATTTTTGGGCACCTGGGCTGTCAAGAAAATAAGAAGCAATTGAGGATGCAATTGAGAATATTCTGAAATTGGCCACTATTTATATTTCTACACAAAGGACAGATTTTAGATTTAAAAATACAGGTATGACCTAGCTTTAAAATCCAGTAACCCATCTGGCCAAAACCTAAATGTGGATGCTGATGATCTTTTGAAGAATAGGACTCTCTACTTTCACAAGACTATGAGATTTACTCCATATCCTTATCAGGCAATACATATCACATCATGTCATGATGATCAGCATCTTGATTGATTAAAATCTTTAATTCCATTGGATTTAGAAGGCTAGTTTGAGACACACTCATACAAAAGACCAAGGCTGGAGTTCATCACAAGCACACAATGGGACACTGTGACTGCAGCATTGATATCTGCTCCCCACATTCTTCAAAATACTGCAGTTAAAATTATCTAGCCAAGAGAGGTAAACAAAGGTGTGTGTCAGGTCAGCCAGCAAAACCTTTCAAGACTCCACAGTCATCATGAGAAAGCAAATAAAGACTACTTTGGCTCTCATTTACTATATATTTAACATTTGCAAGAGAAAAATCAGATGACTGCTTAAAGCTTGGGATGATGCACGCCATATTCAAGCTACTCCAGAGCTTGAAATGTTTAATGTTTTATGTGGTTTGGAAATGGTTTAAATTCCCTGATGAATTTTTCATGCCCATACACAATTTAGCCTTTATCAAAAAGATCCCCTTCAATTATGTACTCTGCAAAAATTCTTTGGAAGAATTCTAGACACTTTTCTCCTTTTTTTTTTTTTTGTTTACTGTTTTCAGTTTGCTACGGTCTGTATAAAACACCCTCACTTGGCTATGCCTACTGAAGTTATCTGTGCTTCACCTTTTGCGCTACTCACTGAAAATCTCTCCATGCTCTCTCTCCCTCCATGACTTTACCTTAACTGTGGAGAACGGGAAGACAGAAGAGCAATCTGGGACAGTGAAAGGGTAAGCCTCACTGGGGCGAGGCTAAAAGGCTGCAAACCTTTGGATGGACGCAGCTCTTTGCCGCGCTGCACCGTGGGGAGCTGTCTGTGGAGAGGGGCATCCTCTGGGCAGCAGAGCTGGCAGCAGGCACGTCACTCCCAGCGCAGGAGAACAAGCCTAATTAGAGCACTGCCATGTGCCAGCTATTCTTGGAGCCAGAACAGCCCCTCAGGAGCTGTTGCAGGAGAGCGAAGCGAGGACAGCCCTCGGACCACTCCAGCCCACGTCAGAGGCATCCCCAGGAACATAAAGGCATCCGCCCCTGCCCTGCAGCCCAAAGATACCAAACTGCTGCTGCTCTTGCTCTCTGAACACCTTCGTTATGCTGAGCACACATCCCCCAAGGTTCTGGGAATATTAACATAAGCCACCCACAAATATTATTTTAAAGACGTGATTCCCAGAGTCCTCCTATTTTTGGAGAAGCATCTTAAAAAAGCTTCCCTAATATACTGGAACAGGCCCCATATTATCTCTTCATGAAAGGAATCCAACTGCTATGCTTCTAAATTCACTGGTAAGCAGTTCAGACTTCCTTTTATATTGTAAGATTTCCTTCCCATAAGACGCAAGATATATTGCCTCAAGGGAAAAACAGCTTTATGAAGAGGAAGCTACGTGTGCCAGAATTGTTCTCTTCCATTATCCGTAACATCCTTTCTCCCTCCCATTGTTTTAATAAAGTTGGTCACCAGAAGAACCTGCAGCAAAAATGCCAATACCCTCAGAAGAGTATCTACCTGCCAAAAGCCCCAAAGCACATCTGCTGTTCTGCAGCCTCCTTGATGCTCAGAAAATCTGTTTTCTATGCATGCCACATATGCAGTGCTGATAGAAATGTGACTTTGCTAACAAACTTACTTTTGGCTGTTCCCACCAGAAAAACATTTTGAGGAATGGATGGCTCACCAGTAATCTCCCACCTACATGTGTTTTTGTAGCATTTCATTGAATAGAAGGATGAAAAGGCAAAAACCCAACCAACCAAAAAAAAAAAAAAATACAAATTAAAAAAAAAACAAAGAGAGAGAGAGAGGAAACACATTCAGTGGCAATCAGCATTACAGGGGAAAAAAATTAAAATCTGCTGTCTGATGTTCCTACATGTGATCTAGAGAAATATTCCCCTCCTGCATGCACGTGCTTGCATGCAGCAGGGGCTCAGTTACACTCTTAAGTTCAAGTGCATTCTTAAATGTTATGTCCCACGGGCCTTCACAAAGCATGTATCAAATTAGGCATTTGCTGGAATGCTTTGCTAAGCAAAAGGATTGGTTTATGAACTTTCCCCAAAGATTCTGCTGAAATGAGGCTAAATGGTTGCAGTGGTAGCTCTCAGGAGATCCCCAATTCTTCCCTGAAGCATTCATTTTGCTAGGATTTCCCTCTTGTATATTCAGCTTTGGGGAATCACTATGGGAAACTGGGAGCAGGGAATTCCCAGCGTTAGAAATTACAGTATTGCCCAGGGTAGCTGAAGTAACCACAAATCCCTCCCCACTGATTCAGATCCCACCAGAGCCACTGACATCTCTTCAATTTTCATTAAAAATCTCCTCTAGAGGGTATAATCTCCCCAAATTTAAGCAGAGGGAAATCCAGGGTTCCCTAAAATCAGAATCCACTTTATTTGGGACAAAAGGAATCTGCTCTCAGAGGGACTGGAGCTGCTAAAAATAAGCAAATATTCCCAGTGTTTCTGCATTCCTCTCCCTGAAGTGAAATGATCAAGAGGATTAATTTTAGAGTACGTACAGTTTTTATGTGAAAAAACCCAAGCTGCATCTTAGCTTTTAAGCAAAGACCAGATGGAAAGTCTATCATTAGAAATGCCAAAGGGAGAATACGCTCAAAGTTCGCTTCAGGATGGAAAGGTCATTTCTAGTCATCCTTGTTTTAAATGTTCTCAGAAGCACTCAAGCTTTTCGTAGTAAGATGGCTTTCTTTTAGTTTATCAACCTGATTTCCTTCAAAATAAAATATAAAAATATCTCCAAAATAAAACAAAAATCGCCAAACAAGACAGAAACTTGAAAGGCAGGCGCCAGCTCTCTTTTTTTCCTCTCCAGAGCAAAAGAGTCATTAAATTTTTAATGAATTATTGTTTAGTTGACAAGAAATGCCACAAAAATGACCTGCTGATTCCACCCAGGGGTGTTTACTTAGAGTTGCACAGGGAGATTTATGAGATGACAGGCAACAGACGACGTGTCAATGGAGTCTGAGAGGCAATGCTTCATTCATCAGGTACCAATGTCGATGAAGAACACGTCAAGATGATGAGAAATGGAGCAGGTTTCTCCACTATGCTAAAAGCAACATTCCAAGCCCCCAGGGAGGGCTTTGTGCAGCTGCCCCATACAAATCCACCAGCCCACCTGCACTGAAAGCACCATGCTCCTGTTCCTAAGATGTGAGCAGTTCAGTAAGAACCCCCTTTGGGCTCAAGATGCCTTCTTAACATTACCAGCACACACAGGGTGACTAGGAAGTGACAAAATTGTGATCAGTGACATTCACTGGAGTCAGTAGGGTGACCTGAAGATAATACAGTGCTCCCAGCATTACTCCACTTGCTCACTCACATGAGAGCTACAGCTCCCACTGAGACTCCAGCAGTCCCTGATCTCCACATGCCAGCCATCCATGAAACAAATCCCGTGCCCAAGAAGATCAGCCCACAGCTGAAGTACAGGATGTAATGAGGCCCCTGGGACACAGCTTCCAAACCTTAACAGGAAAATATTTAATCAAAGACAGAAGACTCTATTCTCCTGTTTTCCAACAAATATTTAAAAAGTACATCGATATGGCGATATAAAACTGACATTTTCACAGTAAACACATTTGTGTCCCGGCGCAGATTATTGCCAATGAAAACTGGAGCTACTGGCTAAATCTAAAAGTATTTTATTTCCTTGCAGGCTGTGCCTTTTCTCAGCTCTAGTGGGTCACCCCTAACAATAAGTATCTGGCTTCAGGTCTTCCTTTATACAAATCCTCTCAGAGGAGCCATCACTGACCTAACCAGGCAGAAATTGGGCTGTGCAAGTGTCAGAGGGAAATGTGTCCTGCAGTACCACTGAATGAGGGACAACCAGACAAAACCAAGATTCCATTCCCAAGCAGCATGCTAAAGCTTTAGAAGCAGCAAACAAATGCTTTGTTGTTTCTTGGCCACTTGCAAATGTTGATTATTCCGTACGAAATAATTAACAAACAAGGACAGAATCTCCAAGCTCTCTTTAGAAACCTTCTTTTCAAAATACACCCTTATTTTAATCATTTACCATTGGCAATAGAGAAGGAAAACAAGGAGGTAAGAAATCTAACACAATCAATCCTTCCCTAGTTCCCACAAATAGACATTCACTGCCTTCCAATAGTCTTGACTAATCATTTTAATAAGCAGTGAAAAGATTTCGCAATTAAATGCTTAGAGAAATAAGATGCATCTTCCTTCTCCTTCTCATGCCTCATGAGTTTTCCAGCTCCTCTCATAAAGAGCTTTCATTACTCTGGGCATGATGGAGCCAGAATTGCTGCATGAGAAAGCTCTGATTTCAATTTTATCTCAGTCACTATCCAAATGCCCAGAAACTTCTTCACAGCTCTTGGACCACAGGAGAAAAAAAAAGCCCAAAAAGAGCCAAAAAAGGGGGGTTTCAGTCCCAAGATCAGAATCACATTAGCTAGACAGGTTTTTCAGATAAAAAAACCTCTGGCCTTAGTGTAAACTAAGCATATTTGGTCGAGTAGCAGATGAAACAGACAAGGAGCCTCACAATGCCCTTCCTGCAGCCCCACATTCGTGGTGACAACTGCACTTTGCTCTGATGAAAAGTGACCTTTAGGCCCTGACATTTAGGTCCAGATTCTCCTACTTGTGTCACCTCCGCCTCCAGTTTCACAGGTCGAATTCACAGCACTTCAAATAGTTGGCAAGATTCATCAAACATGAGCCCATGTCTTGCCCAACAGAGTCTTAAAATGGAATATTCCCACTCCACAGTCCCATGCCATGCTGGATGGTCAACTTACACGAGGTACTGGATGTGCCATATCTCTTTGGAAAATCAACATACCAAGCGAAAGCTCATCTCCCAAAATAGTCACCCTGATACTTTATTTCTCTTTTATTTGTTTGCCTACTGCAGTTACAAAATACATTCTCACTGAGGCAAAAGGGATCATTAGCCAGAGCGCTTTTGGATGCAAAGAGACAGTGCTAAACGTGCACCAGAAACAGGAATATTATATGGTCTTCCCACATGAGAAAGCATAAAAAGGCAAAAGGACCCTCCATTAGCTCGTCTCCATGATATCTCAGTAAAACCAGATACTCAGAATGGAATTGTGGTGATTGGAGGTTTCTTGTTTATAAAGCCCAACTCTGTTTGCAGGAAATATCTCAGCTGTGGTCACACATCGCATCCCTTGTGTCAGATTAGCTGCTAAATTTAAAGTATTTTCTGTGTATCTACTAAGTATGAGTTACTGGCATGAAGAAATGTTTTAATTGTCATAAGTTTTCAGGTTCAGCCAAACCAATCGTTCCTGCAGCTAAGTCTGAAAGACTCTTGACTCTAATAAGGGATGTAAGCAATTGAACAAAACCTAGAGACCTGGCAGCCAGAGATCCACCAGCCCTTGCTGCCACAAGGTCATCTCTCCCTCCTGAGGGCCTATGTCCCATTTTTACACACACACACAGGCTGAGAGCCTGATGCACCAAGAGAAGTCAGTCAAGTATTCTGTTACAAACACAACTGATTTTTTGGCTGGAGGAAAGGGTTACAGTGTCAGACTCTGCAGGATCACTGTGGGCAGGGATGGGTTAACAAGAAGAGATCAAATGTGAATTTAATTCAAATCTAAGGCACACTAAGGAGAAGATGAGGAAGATACTGCAATGCTTCATGCATTATCTGGTACGACTGCATGGTATCCTGTCCATGCTGATAGCAGAGGAGATACAGACCAGCTGTGATTTTACCCAACTCACAGTTCCCTCATGCACTGCCTCTTGTCTTTATAAAGTGATTTTTAGGTAAGACAGCTGTGTCAGACCTGAGCTCCCAGTGTAATTTCCCCCCTATGCCTGCAGAATTAATTCAGTAACCCAGGTGCTATTTCTCCTTGGGCACCACACAAAGAATTACAAATGGCTCTATTTGTGCCCAGCTGGTACAAAAGTGATGTCAAAAGTGTAATGGGAAGGAAGAAAGGACCCAATTACAAAAGCAAGGTCTGTGAGATAATCTTGGTCCCAGGACAGTGAGATATGGCAATTAGAAGCATTTCATCTAACTGTCAGTTGGGGTCATTCAATGAGCTTGTTATCCAGAGAAAAGGTGGCACCTCAAAATACCAATTACAACTTTCCAGACTCAAACTGTGCCTCAGCCTCTTCTGCCCCCTGTGCCATCATCTCTAACATGACAGGAAGGTCAGAATGAGCAACAGGAATTCAGTTTTCAAGAAGAAGCCCAACTGTACTGCAGATTAACAACCAATTAGCAGTTTTGAAGAAGTTGTGCACTCTGGCTGGGGGGCTGCCAGGCTGTGCTGAGGAAGTGCTTGGTGTTGACTTCCCAAACTGACTCACTTCTGTAAGCCCTGGGGTGGTATTTATAGAGTTGGGGGAAAATTTCCAGGGAACATCACTTACTGGTACTCACAAAAATAGCAAGGGAATTCTTAAATTACTAAACTTTTAAGGAAAAAAGTCATTCTTCTTTTTGACAAAACAGCAAAGCAGAAGTCTCTATGATATTCTTGGAAGAAGTCACAATTAATAGTGTTCCTTATCACACTTTTCTTTGACAGTAGTAGATGTTGCTCCTAAGATATTCTGTGCAGCTGCAAGGCTGGGGTTTTTTCCTCTCTTCTACAGATTATTTCCAGGATAAGACATTGAAGTCAGCCTTGTCTCCAAGGCTCCTTAGCAAGACTTGAATGAACCCAGGTACCAACAACAATTCAGCCACAGCAGTCCAGATCAGCCCAAACCTTTTACCCAACTGTCCAGGATCCCAGTTTGGGGGAATGGCTGTACCCTTCAGAAAACCACATGAATCTGCAAGTAGATCTGTTACTGATAGTCAAACTATCACCTGCAGAAGTGAGCTGGTCCCCCTGCATAAACTAGACATGCCCTGGTATCACAGAGCACACAAAAGCAGAGGAAGGGCATGGACTAGTAGCTGGATCAGTGCCTGTTCCCCTCCACACATGCAACAGTGCCCCTTATGTCTCCTCAAAGCCAGGGACTAAGCCAAGCCTTCAGAAAGATTTTGTCCCTGCAATAGTTTTAAGGATGCAACCACAAATCTGAACGCTCACAACGATTTTACAGTATTTCACTTTCTTGCCATTAAACACACACAGATTTAAGGTCCCGCTTAGCAAGGAGGGGCAGACAATGCCAGGCTAGGCCCCCTTCCCTAAGCAGCCAGCATGCCCCAGTGGGGAGGACTGCAGACCAGCTGACCACAGAAGTACAAGTTCTGGAATGAGAAATAAATTTTTGAAAATATAAGATACAAGCACACATACTTGTCCCCATCCCACACACAAGCTGCAAATGCTTCAGTTTATTACTGTGACTTCCGGATTGCTCCTACCACTGCCCTCCCTCTGAGACCTGGGGTCAACATTGGCCAAATGGTCCTTGAGAAGGCCTCAGAGATGTTTCCCTCCATGTCTTACACAAACCAGTACCTTAGATGAGGACAAAAACCAGGATAACAAGAAAAAGGCTGCTGGCAGGAACTCAAGCAGTACCTGCTCTGCCTGGCCTCCCAGCCCCTGGGAGGGCAGGTCAGGTCCAGCTCTCTGCCAAGCTGTCAATCACCACAGCTCACAGTCTGTGACAATCATAAGACATGACACCCTGTGCAATGCAATGGAGACCCAACAAGTTTGTTTTGCACATGCCACTGCAGCGTTGGCAGATACAGCAACATGCTTTGGCTCGTAGTGACACGGGAAGCATTCAAAGCACTCGCGCAGAGATAAGAGGCTCCCCTTGACTCCTGCCTGAGACACACTGACCTCCCCTCCCTCCCTCCGCCTTGGCATTGTCAGAAATACAAAAAAATCCATTCCTTATGTTTTCAAAATGTGTCTGTTTCACGGAGTTCTCCCCCCTTGTTTTTTCTGAGGCCAATTAAAAATAAAAGTTTACCAGAAAGACAACAAGGAAAAAAAAAGTGTCTGATACCGTTGGATCCAGCCTGTAAGGATCTCACACATAAAAGAATTATGTCCCTGAGCACTTTCCAACAGACTTTCAGAAAATTTCATCTTTCTACTTCCCTGGCTGGATAGTCTGTTTGAGTAATTTTCTCTTTCTCCTGGGGCTGGTTGCTAAGAGACACACTATTACTTCTCCCTCTCTTATGACCCGATTACTGTGATCAGCAAAGACAGCGTACAGACAACAGCCTGACACGGCTCATACAAGAACATCGGCCTTGTTACAAAATGATGGACTGTATTAACACTCCGCAGCCCCTCCGCTCGCCATGGCCTTTGGAGAGTCTCCAGGCACAACTGGGGGCTTTTACTTCCCCAGCTTCTGAAGTGCACGTTCAAACATTTTAAATCACAGGACTGGGAAGGGAGAAGAATTGACTTTTACCTCCTGTGCTTCACTGTCTGACAGCCAGAATGCTGTTACTGCATCTTCACTGAGAAACTTTCCTTTTCTTACCCTTCCTAAGAAGTGGCCTAGGAAAAATTATTACTACTTTTTACCTTCTTGAAAAATAAACTTTGCAAATACACAGCATAGTTTGGGTCAGAACATTCCCTTGAAGGGTCTGACAGCATGTTGTAAAGCTGATTGTAACACTTGAGGGGCTAAGACGTGAGCTGACACCTCTCTTGGTGTCTCTCTGCAAACAGCTGAGATGGATTGCTCTGGATAAGGAAAGCAGCTGGAAAGAGATCCAGCTGTAGGTGTCCAGCAGTCCCAAGGAAGCTCCCAGAGGATGCCCAAGAGGCTCCCAGCTCACGCAGAAGCAGCCACAGACTGGCACTGTGTCCTCTGCAAAAAAGAACAGGGGATGGAGCCAGTGGAGGAGATAGGAAATTTGGAGCACAAATTGAGAGCTTGTACTGAGGGGTACATGGGGCAAAAAGTTGAGGAAAGTTGATTTTGTTGAGAACAAAAGAATTGGTTTTCTAAAAATGGGGCCACCAACCTCAGAGACTATTAGTCTCCACTTAGTAAGAATTCAACCCTCATAACGCTCACTTTTTATAACATAAATTTCAAACGTCTATACTTTCTTCTATTAAACCTTCTTTCAAAAGACTGTGCTTACCCACACTGTTTCGGTACCATTTTCATACTCTTGAGGGCCTCCTCTCCTCCCACCAACTCACTCAGGACAATTCCTGTGGCAGGACCCCTGGGCACACCCTCACACCACAGACAGTGCAGAGTATTAAGAAACACCAGTTGATAAAACTTCTCAAGTGGGCTTTGTAACAGAGATGACCCAGAGCACAGGTTCCTTCCTCATCTCCATGTCATTTCCCATAAATTCAATGCTTGGCACAACAAATGCCAGCTGTCATGACAGTGCAATTTCTACCCACCAGCCCTTAACAGCAGGCTTGGCTTTATGATTGGGGTCATATCTAGATGAAACCAAAACCTTTCCTTAGTCAATGTCATCACAGGAATTAAGACTTGGAAGAGACATGCGAGTCTTTTGCACTTCAGCTCCTCAAATAGTTTGGGTAAATCCCCAGTTGAGCCCCTGGAGCATTCCTGCACTTTCTTCCACAGCTGTGACTTTGCAGTGTGCGTGCTGGTTAAAGAAGAAGTCAGAAGGGGAATTTTCAGATAATAGGAAACTTTCTACTTATTAGCATCTAGAGCAGATCCCCGCTCATCCTCTGCAAAATCTCCCTCCCCAGGCAAAGCAGAGCCACAGGATTCTCAGTCCTGCTCACAGCCCCTCAAGTCCTGTGCCAAGTCCATCTAAACATGCTTTGCGTAGCAACAAACACTTCAGGCCTGGTATATTTAGTCCAAATTGTAATTGTGTAGGATTCACTGCTAGAAATGCCTGCTCTTTGGCCACAAGTACAGCCTCTGTGGCTTCAAGAGTTGCTCATTCATTCTTCCAACCTTTTATTACACCAACCTGTAATATAATCCAATAGACATTTACTGGCTGCTCTGATTTAGCAGGACTCAGCCTAGCAAAATAAAAAAGCTTTAGGCAGAGAAAAGGGAAAGCATACATATAATCCTTTACTGCAATAGTTAGTTTCCAGTGAGTAGAAGAGCAGCACTGTGTGAAGAATGGCAAAAAAAAAAGAATTATTAGACTGTTAACTATCATATAACAATTGTTATTATTTAACAGACAAGCATCTGGAGGATGTTAACATTTCAGATCAAAATAAAAGGGACAAGTGCTGCCTGCTTGAATTCAAGCTATTTCTGCATTAGCATTGCTCCCTTACTTGGACTGGGCACCACAGCCCTGTAAAACTACATACAGGACAAACATTATCTGTTTAACAGAAGGTTTGATATGGTTGATGACAGACGTTTGCAATTCAAGTTATTAAATGATACTTCCCTTCCATTTCAGTGTGTCAGAAATGTCTTCTCTTTCTCTTTTTCCCTTCCCTTTTTTTGCCCGCTTTCTTTATTCTACCCAAACTATTGTGGTTCACAGAGCAGGCCACTGCTAAGATGAATCACTATTTGATGTCTGAAATAATGAAGTGGAAAAATTAAATATAGTCTCTTGGAAGAATAGACAGACAGGAGAAAAGAAAATGAGAAAAAATAGTCAGGGCAGAAAAAAAAATTAAGAATCTACCTGCTGAGAAGTGCAATGTTTGCTTTATGATACCAAATAACTGAGAAAATATAAGCTCACTCACCAGAATGAAACCCAAGGCTAGGCACTACTTCAAGTAGTTCCCAAATAAGAGGCAATGTGTTCCAGAGCCTGTGAAAATTTAATATTTGTAATTCTAACAAAACATGGTCAGAATACTTAATAAAATCTGGTGGCTTGACTTG
Source organism: Agelaius phoeniceus (assembly GCF_051311805.1). Taxonomy (NCBI): domain Eukaryota; kingdom Metazoa; phylum Chordata; class Aves; order Passeriformes; family Icteridae; genus Agelaius; species Agelaius phoeniceus. Next base: position 17,018,228 of record NC_135274.1, read on the forward strand.
ACATTTTGTGAACTACAGATAAGTATACTAGTTCAATAACAGTTTTTATGCACTTGTTTTATGCTGCATTCTTCCCAGGCCTTTCCCTGAGGTGGTATTTCAAAAAGAAAATGCTCATCCTGAGAGCAAAGCCAAGACATAGTTCTATGGATTTGTTTCTGGCAAAAAAAAAAAAAAAAGCAGATGCAGACACTGTTATCCAACAAAACAACTTTTGGGATGAATGCTAACAAGAGAGAAGGCCCCACACAGAGCCAGTTTATTCCCACTGGTGAGACCCACAGGTCCTGACACTGGACACTCTGCTGGGGACAACTGGGCAAAAATCCCTGTGCCTGTAACTCAGCAGTTATTGAGTGGAGCAACGCTGGCCAGGCACAAAGGCACCAGCTTGGTCTCATTCCTCTTCAACATGGCCCAGCCTGCTTGGGGCAGTTTAAATCCAGTTTTACACAAATGAGAACCACCACTCATTTCCAACTGGTTTCACTCGGTTCTTAACCAACAGGAGAGAGGATGTGCTTCGAGAGGAATCAATGGGCACTTCCAAAAGGGTGCCCCAAACTGCTTCACAGCTAGGGACCCCCACCTTCCCACTCATTCTGCAGCATTCAGGGGCTTTGCTTGTGCTTTAAATGCTCTTGTGTGAAGGTAGCAAGCCCACCACAAAGAGGCCTGGAGTTTCAAGATCATTTTCACCAGCTGTGTTTTGTAAGAGCCTGTGGATGATGCAGTTCTAACACTAATGAATAAAGTATTGCTTCATCTGCTGCATCTCATTCAGCACAAGAAACACATAGAAAAATGAGGGAAGGATTAAGAAAGACTTTAAAAGTTTATAATATGTACTTTAAAAAAGCTTTTTCTAAGAAACAAGCGCTAACATGGGGGCTGTGGTCAGGCCCAGTCAGGATGACTTACAACAGCAAGGTCACCTCTTTATTCACACCACATTTTTCAACTCCATTAGCTCAGTGCTGTGAGGGATGGCACCAGAAAAGTGTTAGAACACTTCTCAGCCTATCTTTTTGTCCCACCACTGAGACACTTCCTCCCCCGTGAAGCATCAATGATTTTTTTTCAGCTAGTGGAAGAGATGAGGAGCAAGAGAGGGACCAGCAGATCCCACTGCAAATACTCTGGTACTCCCAGGACTCAATTCAGACTAACAACGTGTCCCCATGCCTCCTCTGGGCACTAGCAATGGTCCACAGGCATAACTCCTGACATATGCAAGACAGTCAGCTCCTGCTAGCTGTCCAATTCTGGATAACTGCATTATCTGATGTTAGTGTTGAACAATGCACACACAAAACCACCACAGGAGCATGGATGAGACAGCTCACTGTGCCTGCACCCCAGCCTTCCTCCAACAACCAGCAGAGCACTGCAGAAGCTCCTGAGATACTTCAAGGAGCAGGTACAACACCCCTCTGCCTCTCAGCCAACACAGCCCTTCCACAAGTGAGAATTCCTCCTGCTGTGGAACAGAACCAGCACAGGCAACCAGGGGAAAAAAATAAAAAAAAAACCGAAAAAAACCACAGAATCTTTCAGGTCAGCCTGAATTTATTCTTTCAGGGCTCTCAATACAAATAATGAATAGACTCTGGACCTTGTTGGCTTCTATGAACTGTCAAAGACTGCAGAGCAGGGAACAGCACAGCTATAACACAGGGTGTCTAGTCCAATAAATCCATGCCCAAGCTTCAAAAATTAAGACAGAGCTACAGATAGCAGCTGCTGTAAACAAAACCCACTAGGTATATCTGCCTGGAAAAAAAAAAAACAAACCCTAAACAAAATAGCAAAACAGCAAACAGCCTGAGAGTTCATGCCCCCAGTCCCCTACAGACATAGCAGAACATAACTCACCAGTGCTCAAAAGCCTCCACACCCATGAAGAAGAGGAGGGCACAGAGAGTCAAGCTCTGGGAAACCTGGATCAGCTGGGTTCAAGAACACACACTGGTGTCCATGGCATAGCCTTGCCCTGGAGCTCGTCCTGCTCGTTTGCTTTGTCTCATGAGTCATTTGCCCCCTCCTCCAACCAAGGTAAATGGAAGGAGATGGTTTTTTAAAGAGGCAATTAAAACCTCAAAGACCTTCACATAAGACCTGTTGCTCACCATATCTGAAAGGTGCCCAAGGAAAGGAAGGAGAAAGGAGGAGATTGCTTTGAGGCTCATCCCTTCGTTTAGTTCCCATTATTAAATCCACATTAAGTGTTTCTGTAGATACTATATTCACCAAGGATGGCAGTTAGAAGGAAAGACATCAGCACTAATAAATACTGAATTTAGAAGTACCCAACAGCATAAACTAACATGGCTAATTTTGTAAAGCATGTCCTGAGAGCCCCAGAGTGTGACAGAGAAGCACCTCCAAGCCCTGGGCAGCCCCACAGAGTGACTGCCCTGGGAGGGATGCTGCTGCACATCCCTTTCTAACCAGGGCTGGCACTGCAGCATCTCAGCCTGTCTCAGGCAGCTTGAGAAAAACACATGGTCCTGTTCATACAAAAAACAGACACTGCAAGAACAGGACAGATTTGGCTTTTAGGGAGTGGAAAGAAACATCTTTGCAGGAGCAGGAGACCTCCTGAGAGCCATTCAATGATCTGGTAGGAAAGGATGGACTCCATTTCTTCCCTACCACCATGAAATCATCCTTCAAGTGACTGCACACAGCGGCAGAGGAGGTAAATTCAATCCCCAGGGAGCTGCCCCAGTGCTCATGAATGCTGGTCTGGAAAGCCCAGCCCTGCAATCCAGCTGAGCCTCCCCAGCTCACCACTGTGCTCCACCTGTTTCAGCACAGTCGTGTTTCTGCTGGACTTGCAGGGCTTTATTTGGAACCAAGGGGGGAAAGAACTTTTGTGGTTACCAAAATAAGATTCAAACCAAAAGGATCCAAACCAAAAGACGACTCACACTGCAAAGTTTGTCACTCACTGCTCCCAAGCCATCCAGTGGCCCTGATTCAGGTTTTTCTGAGTACCTCTGACTGACAACAGATTTTACACATTTCTGAAGCCCCCAGTTCTGGCATACAAGCCCCAGTGCCACCCCAGCAGCACCAGCCCCACAGTAGCAGGCACTAAGCCAGCAGATCAGCTATCACCAATCTCACCCCACACCAGATGCCTCCTTAGTCTGCCCTGCAGGGTGAGGCCCCATTTTCTGGAACTAAGGCAAAGATGGAATTTGCTTCATCTGCAAGCTATAAATCCTTTCTATCTTCCTGAGCCCAGCAGAGATGGGAACAGCTGTGTGGCAGTGCTTCCCTAAGGCTCCAGCTCTGTTGAAGATGCTGAAATACCAATATAAGTCTAAAAGCTGGAGAGCAAGAGAGAAGTAAGTGGCAGGAAAACGAGGAAGGGCAACCACAGAAAGGTTTGGATTGGAAAGACCTTGAAAAATAATACAATCCAAAGCCCCTGCCATTCCTCAGTGAAAGGAATATCTTTCACTAAATCAGGTTGCTCAAAGCCCTGTCCAACCTGACCCTGAGCACTTTAAATGATGGGGCATCCACTGCTTTTAAATGAAACAAAATTAATACCAACTCCTCAGAAGAAAAATCTTCGTTTCTTTAAGAGATTTTTGGTGTAGGACAAAACCCATTGTGCACACTGCTGGACAGCATCTGCTGAGGAAAAGAGGGAGGGGGCAGGCAATACCAAAGACATCAGCATGGAGAAAGAAGTCAAATATATAAGAAGCAGATTGTCAGGACCCATGGCTGGTTGATGCCTCATCCATCTCAGGACTCATCTTCTCCCAGCATGAAGAGAAGATGCTGTCAAACTTCAGACACATCCAGCTCCATCCAAAGACTACCTCTGACCCCAGTTAAACACTTAGAGCTACTGCTCAGACATCTGGACATTTAATTTTGATTTCCAGCCTAATTCCTCAGCAGCTACACTTCCTGCCAATTCACAATTGTTCACCTTGTAGATAAACATCTTCCCCAAGCTTGAACAGCTCTCCTCTCCTCTCTCTGTGGGGTAAATACAGAGTTCTGGAAGATGATGAGCACCAGCACTTCCCAGGAACTGTGCTGCTCACACCTTCCAGGATCAGGCAAGGTAAATCCCCTGCAAAGCATCACACTGGGGAGTGGCAGCACTAAATCCTCCAGAAACACAGCCCAGACCACAGCAGATGTTGGAAGGACCTGTACAAACAGGCTGTGCTTGCCTCTTGGGCTGCCTGCATGGCAGAGATCTGTGCAGAATGCTAAGCAGGGCTTGGGTCTTATTGATGATGATTACCATTATGATCATTACTTCTGCCACAACTGCAGTCATACCCAGGGGCCCCAGGCAGATCCCTGCAAGAGCAAGACATGGTCTCTGCTTTGATGAGTGGATAAATCTGGTGTGAAACAAGCTGCAGCAACTCAGCATGGCAAACAGCACGGAGGGGGGCTGGCAGCACCAGGAAAATTGCTACTTCAGTGGTCTGAACACATGCCTTGAGTGCTTCAAATCACAGTAAAATGTTCCTGTTTATAAACTGTTGGCTGCTGCCAGTTCACTTTGTTTCAGTCATGTAACCATTTCTAACCTTCTGTTAAAGTTCCATTAAGCAGCTTTTAATCAGCACCTTCTGGCTGAGTTTTGTGCAGGTATCAGGAAATAAAAAATAAAATTGAAGTCAAGGTGAGACTAAGGAAATGCTTTGGTAGGAGATGGGAGGGAGAGGGGGGTACACACAGCACCTGCTCCACAGTCTTTCACTCCAGTGTCTTTCCCCTCTGCCTTCAATACGATCAAGAAATAAAACCACAAATGTGATCAGCTTGACAGACCCTCTATGTACAAGCAACACACCTACAAAACAATAATAAGAACCACAAGGCCAGAGGATGCACATTCCTAAACATTAACAGCAATGAGCTGAGGAAATTACCAGGAACAGAATTTGCCAGTCTCCCAGAGAGATTCCAGAACTACAAAGGCTGCAGGGAGCCAATTCCAGTGACACTGCTGGGGCAGCCAAGGCTGTGCTGAGCACAGCCACTTCTTGACCAATAATAGCAGCAGGACAACCCTTCCCCAGAGCAGTGCTGTTGCTCCCACTCATCTCCAGCAGAAGGATCCCTGGGAAGCCCATGTGCCTCCAGTTAAGCAGCTTTGCCAGGGCAGGAGGGATGAAAACACACCGGGGTTTGAGGGGATGCTACCCCTACCTACAGACTCACAGTTAACCAGGTGGGAAAGACCTGTGTCCAACAGAGGACAAACTGAGGCAAAATGGCAGTGCCCCTGTAAGCAGGGAACCAGTGGGGCCTGGAGCCATCTCCCAGGCTGAATTATTGCTGCAGAAATCAGGGAGGTCATTGAAAAAACAATCAGGGAGCCTGGAAGAGAGAAGGGAGCCATAGCAAGTGACTGAAGCACACTGGGCTATTTCTCACCCCAGCCCTTGCCTGGCAGATCCCAGAAGCCTCATGTTCTCAGGGTTATATATGGATGGTAATGGCTTTGCACAGGCTGCTGACAGCAACCAGCAGTGTGTCACCTTCTGGAAGAGGATTAGCTAAAGCTGCAGGCATGTTGTCACATCACTAAGCCTACCTCTGACCAGGTCTTGGCCAACCCTTAGCTCTTCCAGGCCTGACAGATAATGATGGGATCTCTAAAAGCCCAGTGTCAGACAAGGCAAGGGACTGGCACTGACAAAGTCCCCTGGGAGCTCCCAAACATCTCCTGGTTTCCAGCAGACCCAGCAATGCCCGACTGCTTGCAGGACCAGGAACAATGAGAAATGCTGGAGTGCCTTGTCTCTCCTTCTCAGCCTGCAGTGCCTGTTCTGCTCCTTGGGAAAACTTCCTTGGGAAAACTTCTTCCACAAATGGCAAGAAACACAGGATTTTTTTAGAAGGTGATAAAGTTCCTCAGTCACATACAATTAGACCTACAATCACTAAAACACTGACAATTAAAAATACTGATCTTTTTCACACAAAAAATCCTGACTGATCAAGAACAGATTTCCTAGGAAAAAAGGGCCATATTCCATTATTATTTTTAATTGCAAGAGAATTAGAAAAATAAGAATTTCCACTTGACTCGAGGATGACATTTTCTTTGCATTTCAGAGATGGATTATTTTTTACTTTTTAAATTCCAAATGTCTTTCTCTTCCTATTTCTCACTAAGTTTTGTTACGGAAGGCAGCAGAACAGGTGCATATGACTTCGCTTCTCCCTCTCCAACACATTTTCTTTTTTTGTTCTGAATTCTCCGAAGTTAGAGCGGCAGACAAAAAATACCCAAAACATTCATCAGGCTTTTCCAACTTTCCTATAAAATGTCCTTAACTTTAGAAAATCACTCAAATGTAAGATTTAATATGCTGCTTTGTTTTTCTTTCTCTTTTCCATTACTCTGTAGTGTTCCTGAAAATGTATACGCTTCCAAAAGATAGAGCAGAAAGAGGAAAAAATACACAGGTGATATTTATCTTATTGTACTCAACATAAAAGAGGGAAAAGCAGTGAAGGAACAATGTAGAGCATCCCAAACCAAATACAAAAGCTGGTTTAGCCATTTGCTTGAATACAGCTGAGCTTGTCATTGGAGAAAGGTTGGAGGGAAAGAGGGGAAGAACTTCCCCCCATTTCTACCTGCAGTAAATCACCAGGAATAGAAAATGTCATGCTCTACCAAAATAGCTACCACTCTCTCCTAAAATCCTTGGCCTTCACTTGTTTCTGCTGCAGTTCCATCACAAACTCTCCATTGTCAGCCAGGGGCATCCCAGGTGCTCCAATTTGCAGGTTTCCAGTTGCAGCTTCCAGGGTTGCTCCCAGCCATGCTGTCCTGCTCCTGGAAACTCACTCCCCTCCATGTGTCCACAAGCCAGGATCCCAAATCCCACCCTTGCTGCTCAACTTCATCTGGAGAGGAGGACTTTCACAGCAAGAAGTAGAGGAAGGCTGACACACAGTGACTGGCAGGCCATTTGTTTTGCTGACTTAACAGCTCCAGAGACCATAGCAATGGTCATCTAAATACCTTCCCAATTATTTCATATTCAAGAGTGTTCCATAGTAGAGGGAAAGAACTAAACTGAACTAAAACAATCCATCCAGCAGACTGGAGAGAAAACACTTCCAGACTCACTGGTCAAATTTATGCCCTACCACTCCCAATCATACTTATATTCCACAGATCAACCCCTTGTTTGTAAAGCATTCCCACTGTGGTGGGGTCAAAGAACCAATACTGAAAAGGACTGCTTGAGCCTAAGCTCCTTGAATCATCACGTGCCAGCAGGGACCAAACAAGCAAAACCCCTTGAAAAGTACCAGTCCTGGACATAGGACATCTGCTTTCAACTGGAACTGAGAAAGGTCTGTCCTCATGCCCTCCCCCAGCCCTGCCCTTCTCAGGAGGGTAGCTAGCCAGAGCAAGGGGAAGAGATACCTTCACATCCTTCTTGATTTGAATGACCTGAAAAAGGGAGGCTCTCACAACCTCACCAACAAAGAGCAAATCAAGAACAGCCTGTGTTAGCAGTCAGTTCCTCTGAATGAGGCAGTTGTGGTTCCTTCCTAGAAAATAAATACTCACCATCACCTCCTGGTTGCTTGTATGGGTTGTACTTTGGTTTGGGGGCGACCACAGGCGCAAACTTCTTTGGGGTCTGCTGGGTGGACACGGAGATGCTGGGAGTGCCAAAGGTGTGTGTGGTCTCCATCCTTGCAGTAACGTGGCCAACAGGCTCGTTGGTACTCTTGGGAGGCAGCCAGGATGGGTGGGACATGCTTCAGGTCTGAGGAGACATAAAGAGAGTCACATATACATTAGGAGTTTGAGCTGGGGAAGGAACAGCTGCAATTCTACTATTTTTCTGGTTTATGAAATCAATCCTACAAAACCCTTCAAAATATGTTTAACTGGTGCATGCTTAACTTTAAATATGCTGTTCCTAATACATAGGACTTCAGATGCAAATTTGCCTTTCTCTCCCCAGCAGGTCAGAATTACTGATCAGGCTATTGTTGGTACCTACAATAATCATTGCTATTTTCCTCTTCAAACCAGAGCAGAGACAGGCTGATACCCTGAAGCAGCCCATCAATCCCACCCTGCATTCAGCACAGTAGTGATGTATTTGCCTTTCCCTGTTAGGCTTTTTTGAGTACATTAATGTACAACAGTGCAGGTGCTCTGGGGACAAGTTTAGTCACAGACAGGCACACACACTTCCAAAATACACTTTTAGCACTTTTTCACATGTCATTTAGGACCCCATGCCCCAGTGATTTTCATTCAGACTTTTAAGAAAACAGATTTCAAAAGTAGCTAATCATTCTTGATGCCTCCATTTCTGAATGCCCAGCTTAAGACATTTTAAAAGCATGTCAATTTTGAATAAATGCCAGAATCTCACAACCCCTGACAACCAGGCTCCTTTTAGACTTGTGTAACAAAAAGCAGAGGCAGCCCAAATCATTACTTATTTATGAAAATCTTGGCTTTGGCCTCTTAAAAGCCTACATCACTTTTGAGAACTGGGTTCGGATGCTGCTGAAAATGTTGCCCATAAAAATCCTGTTAATTCCAATGAACAAGTGTTTTTCACCACACACAAACCACACTCGCAGGGTAGCCATGACAGTCCTACTGTACCATCAGAATGTCCAATGGAGCTGGATTTGAGATTTGATGGAGGAATGAAGATCCCACACAGACAAAAGTCAATGCTAATTTTGCAGCTCTTGAGCACCCTGTTGCTCCTGCCCATGCACTGCTTTGGTGTCAGAACCTCCTGAGGCTACCAAAACCAGCAGGCACCCATGACCTCATCAGCAAAGATTTAATTTCATCATGGAAAAGGATCAATGCCAGAGATAGGATCAAGATCTCCACATGGTAGTGCAAGGTGAGCACCTCCAGCTAAGAGCAATGACTGTTAAAACTGATGGATACACAAGTGTGCTTATTTGAACCAGAAAATTTACTTCAAAAAACAGTTTCCTGCTTGAGGAGTAATTTCTACTTTAAGCCCCAATGTCTGACCCAACACTAGGAGGTGACAATTTTTGATCATCTTCCACCTGCATCACTCCTTGCGTGAGAGAGGAACTGACAAGGGCCAAGCATCACTCCCAACACTTCTGTCTCTTCCTGGCCATGCAGTCTGACTGCTCGATGTGCAGCCAGTGGTTTCACAATTCCTACCACCAGTAAGTGAACTTGCTGCACTAGGCATCCAATACCAGTGAAATGAAGGCACTGGAGCTGCCTAGAAATGAGGCAGACAGGAGCACAGCAGGAGCAGCCCGGAGATGGATCCAAGGCTGAGCTGCAAGGACATGACTTTTCTCCCTCACAGGCCTGCTGTCCAACCCACAGTAAGAGTGCAGAGCATCGTTCTGAAAGCAAGAAGTGAAAGGCAGGTCCTCCCCACAGGGCAGGAGAGGAAACCAGTCCCAACGGGTGGGGGCTGAGGGCACACGAACCATGGTCCCACTGCCTGGCACTTCCCAGCACCAACAGCAGCCCCTATGGACCTGGAAAATGACTGCCACTCCAGCAGTAAGATTCACCTACACTGCTGACTCCTCCTCCTCCATCCTTCAAATCCGTAAAAGCAGCAATAAAACTCAGACAACTATCTAGGTCTTAAGAGCAGAAAGCAATGAGGGCAGTCAGCCTTAAGAGCTAAACAGAACGAGCCTGCACTCTGCAGAGTTATTACATCCAAAGATGACTGTAGCTTACCCATTGCTAAAAGCATCCTGGAGTTTAATTCTGACAGGTTTTCAGCCTATGGCTTGACATCTAATATGAAAGAGCCCCCTGCTACAATGAAGCACCCTAAGACCCTAGACATTAACTCCATGTTGACTCAAAGCTAAAGACAAAAATCCCATTACTGATTAGATTATCACCATTCCTGTTCTGGAATGTTCCTTAACCACCCCCAGGCAGCATGCCTTGGTCCCACTGAACCCTCATGGTCTGCTGGGCTGATGACAGGGATGGGTTGTGTGATGCACAAACCAAGAATATCTGCTCCAGTAGCCAGGTTGCACAGCACTGAGCACAGCTGAAGACAATGAGAGAATTTCAACAAACAAGCTTAGAAAGCAGACTGCTCCTATGGACAGCTTGGGAGCAGGGAGATCACAGTGCTGTAACTCAGCTGCTGACTGTAAGCTGGCACACAGCTCCCTCTCAGCTAACCTCTAACGCCTTTGTTTTGGCCATGGTGGTATTTTCTAATTGTTTCCCCATTAGCCTTTTCTCTTCCTCTTTCTCCCCATCTCATTTTCTGTTATGCATTTACTGCCACTCGTTTTTGCTATCTGTGCCCTGACAGTGTTTTCAGCAAGTTCCCTTTTCCTCATCTGTTCCAGCCTCAGCTCCCCAGACTCAATTAAATTTAGCCAAACTACTCTGCAAGATCACAGAAAAAGAAAATGAATTAATTTCTTTTTAAAAGCTGAAGCTAAACTTCTGAGATTGCTATTATTTTCCCTCCATTTTGGCTGGTAAAAGGCCAAAAGCAAGGAAAAATATAAGGGACGGTGGCTTGCAGACAAGCACAGCCCACCTTTCAGCAGACTTCTCCATGGTGGAGCACCATGGCTAATTCAGAGTCACCAGTGCTCTCTCTCCACTCCCTGCAATACTGACTGGTTTTCCATCAGGAGCAGAACATTTGTGATGTGCCCAAGTAACAAAAATAGCACAGGAAAACCTGGGCCTATCTCTAATTCCCTTACTCTAAACTTACTCTTACCCATGTCACTGCCTGAGTGTCATTGTGGTGCCTGTGCTTGGACAGGAACACCCAATAGGTAACAGCAGAGCTTTTCTGGCTAGCCAGCAACACAGCCAGCAAACACACATTTCACTTTTGAGCTATCTTCTTCCATTAGAAGTTATTTTTCACTGCAATGTTAACGTACAGATTAAATCTACAGCTGCCCCCACACTTCTGCTCCAAGCAAGAAATTTGCCAGGCACTGTTTGCATTCATTGAGCCCCTTCCTGGCAACCCTCGGTAGATCCAGCCACGAAACAGTTAACTCAGGAAGGCTGAGCCCATGTTCCTGGGAATCCTCCCAGAGGGATAGACACCTCTTGCTCCTCTGTCACTGCCACACCTCTGCCTTGGCTGAAACCTTCTGCATGTCTGCCTGCCACCCTCCCACAGCCATCCTTGGTCACCCACAGCTCACAGCTCCATTCCTGATCTGACTGCTACAAGCTTTTCCTGTGACTCCTTCCTCACTGACCACTCTGGCAACACCCCCTTCCCAAATTCACTGCTCATCCCCCCCAAAAAACCCCTTAAATCTTCTCTGTGTCACTGATTTGAAAGCCTCTCCTTGATCATCTTGACTAACCCTGAACCATCCCAAACTACCGCTCTGCAAAGCTTCTGCTGAGCTAAAGATTATTTGTTATAAAGCATATGTAGCCTCAACTGAAACAATGCAAGTGTTGGAGAACCCAACACAGCATTAGGTACATTGTTTGGATAAAAAAATTAAGCACCATAATCACAGCTTCTCCTTTATGTCTGGCTTAAAATTTAGCTAGATCCACTTTCAACCATTGCATTTTGTAATGCTCCTGTCATCTGCAATACAGACTTGCCTCTCTGCCTTATGTAGATCCTTTCAGAACGCAGCCAGATCATTGCTTAAATCAAACCAAAACATTTAAATTAAGTATCAATTAAACTCCCTGTAAAGGGCAGATTTCTCTTGATTCTTTCATGTATGTTTACTCTGAACTCTCTTCAATTTTCCAGCTACCTTTTCTGAAATGGTGGCTGATGGCGTAAGACCATTTTTAAGAATAGTAACTTAAAATAGAAGAGGTAAAATGATGAATAATATCAAAAACAAAAACCTGACTGAAATCAGCTGTGGACGCCTGAGGTTCTGTTATCCTTCCTTCCTTGGAAGCATTAGTCATCACCTACTTTTGGAGGCAGAGGATAAGACCAGACTAACCATGATAAATAGCATTAAGAGCGAAGAGTGAAATCACGCTGCATAAATAAGGCAAACAGTGGGCTCTGGTTCTATCATTAGGAGGATCTTAATGCTGTAAATTCAGAAAATTCTAACCATGAAAGAATACACCACAGCAGAAGAACTGGAATCCATTAATCCCAAGCTGAGACCACATTATCTAAAAATGTCAGATCAGGAATATCAATAGCAGATAATACCGTGCAGTAATAACAGCCTGACAAGGTTTTTTCACAGCCTTTTTCTTTTTTCAAATGTGTGGGCATAAGAGCTTGTTTTTGCTTTTAATTACAGGATGTCATTCACCTTTGAGAAGCAAAGGTAAAAAACTGAGGGTTTCAAGTCAATTTCTCCTTACATGTGATAAGCAATGGAAGGGTAGAGTACCAATTTGTCTACTTTTGAAATTGTACGTACATTCATCTCTGAGACAGGCTGGCTTTTCTGTGATTAGACTGTACCCAAATAAATCTCCATTTCATTTTCATATTTGTAACATGGACCAAATACTCTTTGGATGTTGATGGACTTCACCAAGACAGAAGATTTTATCCCTGAGTTAATTAAGCTAATGCTTCGTAGCGGGTAGCAACATAATTTAACAGAAAATGAGCAACAACCGTCTGTGCTTACAGACTGTCTGCTCTGTCTTCCATCCCACGCCTTCCTAAATTCACTGGCTTGATGTAGGTCTATGATGTTCTGTCTTGGTATCACCCATGCACAGTGAACCATTTCTCCTAAGGCCAAGAGATTGACCAGATACAGGGAATTAGGACCTTGTTTGTTGCCAGCAGATGCAACTGAAAGTTTTGTTGGGCTTTTCTCTGATACACAATACAAGCATCACCTTCCCATGATAACTCAAGTTTGTCTCTAAGTGTAGAAAGGCAAACTGCATCCTCCCCACTCTTTCTTCTCTTCCATCCAAGTAAAAGAACTCCAAGAGAAAAGTTTTGACTTTACATCACCTTCCAAATGAATTTTAAAGAACAGCTCTAGAAGTAAATTAAGGGGACATCCTTCACAATGCAAAAACCATGCCACCCATTGTCCCTTTCTGTTGGAGCTGCAACCTGCACACCTGGATGTCTCTCCTCTAAGCTGATTTGTCTCCATTTTTCTGTCTGAAATTCCCCAAATCACAAACCTCAAATGCCCTGCTAAAATACAGTCCTTTGCTTTGTCCTTTTCACCTCCAGTCTTCTAATTAGTCAAATGCAGTGAATGAGGCTGACCAGAGAGATTTGCTCTTTACAAACTCCCAAAGCTGCTTGTTTTTTTTGGCACTGTTCCCCTCTGAAGGTTAAATAAATTTATTTCTTCATTTATGGCACATGATCTCTAGCCATGCTCTTGTACTTCTTGTGGCCTTCAGAAGAGGGTATAATATCAAAATTCAGGTCTTATTAGAGGTCTTTAACCAAACATAGGAAGTGCCATAGGTACTTAAATTCAGCACAAGCTCACCTGGGATGCTTTTCCCATATGGTACTACTTATTCTCATCAATTTTACATCATATGGCAATTTATGTGATTTGGGGAATTGGGAGTCCTTGGGAACTCCCTTAATCATTGCTGATCTGCACAACATCTCTAACTGAACTTAACTACTGCAATATTAACCAGCCGAATAACGCTCATCCCTCAAACCCCCCAGCAGCAAAGTGAGTCCTGACCTTCATCATGAAGTTTCAGGAACAAGTCTGAGCACTGGGAATCCTGTGCATGGTGCATGGTGACCTCTGCCACCAGTGAGCAGCAAAGGTCTAAGTGTCAACTGAGCCACCACGAGATTTTGAGAGGTGATGAAGAGGAATGGAAAACACCATCACCCTCCAGTGACTGCCCTTCTGACCCTAGGCAAACTCAACAGGTGGACTCCAAGTTCTTGTGGCAAATACCCCCTCAAGATCAGGTTTCTTTGCTTGTACCCATTTTACATGGTGTATGCACATTTCCTAATGCTTTACTGTAGTCTTTCACAGCAGGTATCAGCTTGAGCAACTTCAAATCTGCCTCTCAGATTTATAGCTTATTTTGATTGCCTGGATAAGGCAAGGTTTTGTATCTTCATCCCAATTCCCTCAAAGTAAAATAAATAAATGAGCAAATGAAATCAAAGACACTTCAGTTAAACAGGACTGAGAGCATTTACCTGTTTCCTGCTATGGGACATCACTAATGTAATCAGAGGAATTAAAGGAAAAAGAAACCTAGTTAGAGCACTGATGAATTATTCCTCAAAGAATATAGTCTGGTAATATTTCATTCTGGCTTTAACAGCTTCAATCAAACTTCCATGGGATCCTCCAGAAGACCTGGCTTAAGTTCCAAGTGCACCCAGGTATGAGGAAGTAGTTGGTCCAGATGACATGCAGAGATCCCTTGAGGGATCAAAATCAACTATTTTGTGACTCAAAAACCCAGACTGACAGCTGTGACTTCATCTGCAGTCAGAAGGGTTTCATGGAATCACAAACCTGCTGAGCTGGAAGGGACCACGAGGATCATCGAGTCCAGCTCCTGGCCCTGCTCAGCACCATCCCCAAGAGTCACAGCAGGAGCCTGAGAGCCTTATCCAAACGCTTCTTGAGCTCTGCCAGGCTTGGTGCTGTGACCACTGCCCTGGGGAGCCTGGTCAGAGCCCAAACACCCTCTGGGGGCAGAACCTTTTCCTAATATCCAACCTAAATCTCTCCTGACTCAGCTTCAGGCCATTCTCTTGGGTCCGGTCACGGTCAGCACAGAGCAGAGATCAGTGCCTGCCCCTCCTCTTCCCCTCAGGAGGAAGCTGTGACTGCAGTGAGGTCTCCCCTCAGTCTCCTCCAGGCTGAACAGACCCAGTGCCCTCAGCTGCTCCTCACACTGCCTCCCCTCAAGGCCCTTCACTACCTTCATTACCCTCCTTTGGACACTCTCTAATAGTTTCATGTCCTTCTTACATTGTGGTACCCAAAACTGTCCACAATATTCAGCGTGGGGCCAGCCCAGTGCAGAGCAGAGCAGGACAATCCCCTCCCTTGCCTGGCTGGTGAACCCCCAGGACACACTTGGCCCTCCTGGCTGCCAGGGAATGCTGGCTTATGTTCAGCTTGCCACCAGCCAGGACCCCCAGGTCCCTTTCCATGGCACTGCTCTCCAAACTCTCATTCCCAGTCTATCCATCCATCCATCCAGGGTTGCCCCATTCCAGGTGCAGAATCTGGCACTTCTTGTTGAACTTCCTATGGCTGGTGATTGCTCTATCCTCTAATTTATCAAGGTCTCTCTGCAGTGCCTCCCTGCCTTCAAGGGACTCATCAGCTCCTTCCAGTTTGCAGTATATTGTATTCCACATGCAATATATTGTATTCCACTTAAGATATGCCAGCAATATCACCTACTGGCAATGCAACATTATATTCCTTATTTTCTAGTTGCAATAATTTGCAAATGAACAGAGCTTGTGCCCATTCTTTTAATAACCAATACCTGAAAATTAACTTTTTTCCCCTAGCTGCATCCACAATTCATCTATTTTTCATCAGGCCCATGCCAGTTTGAGATGTGACTTTCGTTGTACACTCTTAATCACTACAACTTCTACAGTATTACTGAGACATAAAAGGAAGACAGCAAGTGTATAGTGGAAACTGCAAAGGTGTGATGGTAAAGAACAGTCTCTCTGGTACAAAGATGCTTGACAAAAGTTAACATCATCATGAAAATAGTTCATCAGATATCAACCCAATGCTGCAATCATTCCTACTTCAAAACCTTGCCTCTGGGAGAATTATGATATCAACCAAGAACCCATCCTTAGATTTCCCTCTTAGTTCATTCTTCTTGTATCAGCTTCAGTAGTGGAAAAGGTAGAAGGGCAAACTAAACATAAAACTTCTTTTCTTTCCCAATATAATTGCATTAGGAGTTTTGGGATTAGATGCTGGCTATTTGAATTTGGCTGCTGCTGCAAAACACATGCATAAAAGCTGATGAATGAGATCTTCCTTTTACAGCCATGTCACATCCTGGTGTCAGATGACAAACTAGGCTTTAAAATCCCAATAAATTGAACTTGACTTGTCCGTGAAACAAAGAGATCATACTGGCTCCCTGGAGATAAATAGATCTATCTAATCTAATACAACTCTAATGACTGCATTGCAATTTCACCAGAGAGCAAGCTGATTCTTGGCTTCTGTGGCATGAGACAATCCTCAGCTACTCCAAACATAATCATATTGGATAAAACACCAATCCAAGGCCACAGCTACTTGTGGTCACAACAAACCCCAAGGCAATTGTAACAGAGGAGGCAGACCTGCTGGCTTACTCAAATACATTTTATTCCTCAACCTAAGGACCGAAGCCAGGAGTTAGCTCTGAGCCAGCCAGATTCCTTCCAATTGTTATAGCCTCTTCCCCTGATAACTTGACCTACATGTTTTTGAGGATGTTGCTTACCACAAAGAAGTTTGAGATGGATGTTTCAGAAATTTGTATATAAAATAAGAGAAGAAATCTATTAAAAGAGACAGCAAAACCAGGAATGATGCAGAAAAGTTATTCTGGGAGTCTAAGATCATGAGCTACCTTACACAAATACTATTTTCCTGCATACAATTTATTTTCAAGACCTCTCTGCCAAAAAAAACCTGCCTTTATTCCTTCTGTGTATTCAATGTCTTCTTGCCTATAGCACAGCTCAGTGCTTGGCTTCCTACTTCAGCAAGGCATTGCCAAGCAACACAGAGCTTATCCATCAAATAAAATTATTAAGGGACTGGACTTCCCAACTGATGGAGATGTACTGAAATCAGGCATATCAAGAGTCCCACAGAAGTGAAAAGATAACAGGACAACAAGAACTGGCAAGGTTAAGGCTGTTGGAACAAGTTCAGGTACTTTGGATGCTGATGCTGGCTGTAAACAAGGAGGAATTGTGCAGAACTAACATGTAGCTCAGCTGTGAGATATCAACAAGACCCCAGTGGGACCAAATGGGACCATGGCAGCATATTGACACACAGATAATTGTATTAGCTCTGCAGAGCAGTGTGTGTGGCTCAGCCTGGGGAGAAACAGCAGGGATCTGAGCTCAGTGGGAAACTGATAGAGGGAACAAGGAATCAGCGCTGAGCTTGACGTCCTACCCAGCAAGGCTGGGTGTAGGGGGGGTTGTATTTATGATGGGGCTCCCTGCACTTCACTCCTCCTCTAAAACAGCTGTGATTGCAGGAAGAGTCAGATGCTGCATCACCTGGAAGAACACACATCTGCTACTGGCAGTCTGACCCCCAAGCCATCAAGAGGATTTCTGTGAATGGAAAAGGAGCTGCAGCTCAGAACACAGGCACAGCACAGGCCCCACTCAGGAAGGAAGCATGTGTGGGTCTGTCACCACCATAACCTTGTGACAGCTCATGGAGCTGGCAGTAGAATCCAGACTTTGACACTGTACTGCCTAGCAAGCAATTAAACCAATTAATGGGCAGGAACAGTGCCCAGGATCAAAATCTTTAACCCCAGATTCTCTTCCTCACCCCTGATCCACTTAACTTTTCCTCCCTCAGATCCAAGCCATCCTGGAAGTCACAGCTTCAGGCACCACAAATCCCTGGATGACTTTTTCCTGAGCCTTGCACCAAGCTGTGTCTTGGTTTTGCACTTGGCAAATAATCCTTTCTCCTATGACAAATCCTGTATGTTAAAACACAGAAGAGTGATAGCTGCCAGATGACTGGAAATTGATGTTGCAGAGAGATTGCTAAAGGAGGCAAGATATTTGAGTGTATGAAAACTGTAAGAAACGAAGTGCACAAAACTCTTTGTATAAACAGTCAGGAAAAAGACTACATTTCTCTTGAGTTTCATGACAACAGGTGACTTGACATCAGCAACACACAAGCACTGTCTTCTTGTCTCCCTTCTGCAACACAAAGCAAAAATAAAGGTTTAAATTGCTTCCTCCTTAAAGAAGCTGAAAGCCTGCAGTACTGTCAGGAAAGACAGAGGATCTCTGCAGGCTACCAAGTTCTGCTTTTAGCAGGAGACTAAACTATCACCAACTTTAGGTAAGGCTTGCTGTGGCTTTGTCCTGGAAAACCTCCAAAATGAAGAATCCCTTGATACCTGGTGACTTGTACTAGTGTTACACTATTTTCCCAAAGAAAATTCTTTTCCAGCTCTCCAGCTGAATCTCCCAATCCATTATGCATGTTCACAGCACTTTATTTGGCCATCTGGACAGAAGCATTTGGCTCTGACTTGTTCAGAAGGCCCCCGGCAGTTGTCACAGGCTGCCATTGGATCACTCCTTTGCCTCCTTTCCACCAGAAACAGAAGCCAAAGCTCTCCCAGCCTAATCTTGTAGGCCATGTGCTCTCAGCCCCTGACTGACCTTCCTCTGGACTCTTTCCACCTCTTCAATATCCCATTTCAACTGGTGGACTCAAGACTGGGTAATAGCCTCAGCAGTAGTGAGGAAAGGTGAGCAATAACTCAGTCTACAGTCCAGGCTCCTCCTGAAGCAGCCCTATATGCAGTGTACTTTATTGACAACCACAGCACACAGTGGACTCATATTTGACTGGGTGTTCACTGCCTGCTCCACATCCTTTTGTCAAGAAATAAAGAAGAATAAAAGGCATATTTTGAGATGGTGCCTAAGCTGGAGGAGCTTCACCATGCCATGGCTACATGGATAGAAGGGTAGGTCACAAGGTGGTGTTAGCTACCCCGATGCTGTTTGCAATAAACATATGACATATAGCTCATTAAGAAGACACCTGTTCAAAGGGAGGGGTGAGGGGAGGTTCTTAAAGCACAGGAAAATGGCTGAAGGGGAATATTAAAAGCAAAGGCAAAGCTGATCGTGACACTGTGGAGTGCCTGAAGATAAAGCTCTGGTTTAGTATCCATAGAGCATTAGTTCTGCTCTGAATAGAAACTCATGACAGAACACAAGTGCTTGAAATTCGATTTTCAATTCTACTTTGAAACTCATAAAAGCACTAAGCACCAGCCCAAGAAACTGCTGCTCTTCCCTTTTAACTCAGTGTCCATTCATTCAAGAACAGTGATATGCAAAGCTCTGGGAGATAATTCCCCAGCTGGTTCAAACCATACTACCAGCAATGAAGTCAACCCAGCCAGGCATCCACACCAGCCTTGTGAGTTTGCTAAACAAGCTCATCCTGCTAAAAAGCCCACCCCAGTTGCTCTACCACTATTGCTTTGCTGCCTTCTGTTTTTGACCATCCAAATTAATAATTTGTTCCCCTTTCCAAAAATCAGTAGGAAGTTCTGTTGTGACTAAAGAGTTTTCATACTAGACTGGCCACATCAGTTCCCTAGATGTGGAACAGCTCAAATCTGACAGTCTCCAGGAAAATATTCTGATTCTCTTTTACCTTCATTGCACTTTCTCCCAAAAGACTGGCAGGGGGTGATGGAAGAGAAGAAATTCATCATGAGCAGAGGGTACTTTTAGAGGGAAGAACAAAACTTCTAATATCTCCAAAGATTTTTATATGCTGCTGCATTTTAACCACTGCTGGCAAATTTTTGAGCTGTGCTAGGGCAGGCAGCTGGGTCCTGCAGCTGGTAAGAGCACACACAGCTCCATTTATCAAATGCCCTTCAATAGTTGCTACCACTATCTCTCAGGTCTGAGGCAAAGCATGTTCCCACACACAACCAAGCATCTGAAAGGCATTTCAGCATGCCTCTGCTGTGTAATGCACGTATTTCTCTTTCCAAGTAACACAGCTGCCAACACCTTAATCATTCCTTGGGGACCTTCAACACATCAGCCCTTAAGTGCTTCATTACCTCCAGCAGCTCCTGCAGAGCTCACATCCCAGGTGAGCTGTACACAGCTCCCTGTCAGCTACAGAGAGCAGCCTGAGCTGCAGGAGAGCAGGATCTGAGCAAATCAGGTCTAACAGCCTATCTTCCACCACTCTTTGTTTCTGCAAGTTTGGCCTCGTTTGCTGCAAAATATCTAGGACAAAAGGCAAGGCAGCATCAAGAAACCACAATTGAGACTAAAATCACTGTGTGTTTCTTTTCATGAGATCCTGAGGGAGAGAAGATGCTTGCTCCTCTGCATGGGCACTAAGGGGCTATTGGAGACCAGTCAAATAACCTTCACTAAAGCACCTGAGCTGTGTGTACCTCCCCAAAGCCTTCTTGTTTTTAAGTTAGAAACTGCTGCCTCAAGTCACAAAATACAGCGTTTTGAAATTGTATTGATATGTTCTTGGCACAAAAGAAAAATAAACTGCAAATGCAACCAATAAAGAAACCTGAGCTGCCCTTTGTTTCTGCAGGGCTTAAAACACTAAGGGGAAAATCTAAGCAACAAAGTCCATTGATCCATGGAAAGATGCAGTCTGTTAGGACTGGTACACAGATACCTATTCTGAAATTAGCTTGAGCATGTGAAGGCATAACCTACCCTTTGAAGCTTCTAGATTGCTCCATCAGGTTCCTTAAGATGACACTGATGGAGACATCATCACAAGGAATCACTTCCAAGTCAAGCTCCTTTTTGAAACAAGATACCCCAGGGCAATTTTTTTGTGAAGCACCTCCACTAGGGAACAGCTTCACCTGCTCTCTTCATGGCAGCCCCACTGACCCTCCTTGGCAGCTTCCCCATCACCCAGAGCCCTTCCAATTGAAGTCGTGATCAAATAATGTAGGAAGGTTAATTAATCATTGAATGAATACAAACTTACACACATAAGTATGCACAGACATGTGCACATCCCTGAGTTTTTTATTCTGCATCATTAGCTCAGGAAACTGGTAGAGGCAAAGAATAAGGAGAGAAACCAACAGTTGCTCACATGGATCAACACTTCCAGGCTCTCTCTTTTGCAGCTCATCTCACTCATACTTGTGGTTTCAACATGTGATTCACATTAGGCCCCCTCTGCTCGCCATTTGATGGTTCTGCTAAACAGATGTGAATTTATTTAGTCACAGAGCCTGCTCTTTACACTGCCTCTTTGTAGAACAGATGGGCTTTTTTTTTCCCTGTTCAACAGTATTCAGACAACGATCATACCCAGTGCACAGGTTTGCTTGGCAATTTCAAAGGAAAAGGAACAACAGATGAACATAGGCACAATCTCACAGGAGTTCTTTTCAGCAGCCTGGACACACCACAAGAGGTGATGGCCCTGATGGAGAATGCCAAACTGCAACACCAGGAACGCCCAGACAAGACCAAGGTCCTCAGGGATCAGCCCCAAAAATTCAAGTAAATGAGTGATGTACACTGCACCTGGAAGGGTCCAGAAGACACCCATCACAAAGCTCTCCTGTGAAAGCTTGAGTGGAGAGGGAGCTGAATGAAGGGTAGGCTCCTGCAACATTCATGGGGACATGAAAACATGGCATCTCCTGGGACTCTTCAGCTTGGTGAAATAGCCTGGAAAAGCTATCCACTCCCTGTGTGGGCATTCTTCTTTCTGCACTCAGAGAGCCTTTGGCACTGGATGAAGCAGAACTGCACAAAGGCCCTCTCAGAGCAGAATAAGACTGCCCACATGAGAAGCATGCCTGGAACAGCTATTGCACTTTAAATTCACACCCTGGCTTTGTTTTGCAATGGTTTCCCTGTGCAGAAGGGCCCTGGGCTTCAGATTCAATTCCTCCTCATGTTATCAATAGCTGAGCACTGCTCCCATCTGAGCATAGGATGTGGCCTATACCAGAGGCCAAATTACAACCTTGGAGAAGGATGAGCTTCCCTTTTACTTTGCACTATCCTGTATATGGATGCACCTCTCTATTGCTTCAGGAACACAACACTGGTGACTTCTCCCTAGCAAATGGCCCTGCTATGTGGGTAAATCATCTCTGCTCTACCACAGAAACCAAGGATGTGTGTACATGGCACACATGAACACATGAATGCCATGCCCACACTTGTGCAAACATCTAATCCCTCTCCAAAGCTGCAGTCCCCTGTCCCTCAGACACATCTTTGCTCTCCATGCACTGCCCACCTGTTACAAAGATGACCTCAATTTCTACCAGAATATACTTAGGACTCAGGATTAAAGATAATAATTTATATATATATACACACACACTTTAAATGTGGTTATATGAAAATTCGGTTTTCTGGAGAATGAAACTCCCAATTTCAGAAGGAAAGTAAAAGTGGAATTCTCTGCCTGAAAGGCAGCCGGGACACAGCCATTAACACCCTCCCTGGGGGCCCTAAAGCTGAACATTTCCAAAGGCAGAAAAATGTGTGGCTTTCTTCTGGGGGGGCATGCATACAATTAAGCAGTATTAAAAAGCTAGTAGGTATTAGGCAGAAAAATATTTTCAATAATAGAAGACTGGGACTGAAAAGGACAGCTGAGACCTTGCAGGGCAACAGACACTTCCAGCTACAAAGCACTTTGTGTCTTCTGAGAGTTTTTGCTTTCTTTTTTTCCTTGGCAAGCTCTGAAACACCACAGTATAATTTTCATTCCTATTAATGACCGTGCCATCCAAATACCCTGTGTATGGACCATACACCAGCACTTCATTCTTTTCTACATCTTAAGCAGAAGCAAAAAAGCAAAACACTGTGAAAGAGACTTTCATAAGCATAAAGCAAATTTATGTGCCCAATTCCCAGAGGCTGGTTGCTTAACCTTCAGTATGAGATTTCAATAACTTTGAGCAGTCAAACAACTTTCCTCCGTGTGAGACAAAGGAAATTCCCTCCTGCTTTGTCCCACCTGCTCTGCAGACCTGGTGGGGCTGGTGCTCCTGCTGGGGCAGCACCAGTAAAAAGACAGAACATGGCACCAGGAACAGGGCTCCCAGGCATCCCTTCAGCAAGTGTGGAAAACCTTTCCAGGTATCACTCTCCATCTGCATCCCACCTTCCCTGTCACCTCCACCAAGGCACTGAGGACAATATTTAGCACCTCCTTTACGACATTTTGAGCTCAGAGACAAGGTGTGGTCTGTAAGAGCAAAGCGCACAGAGCCAAAAGGCATCCAAAATTTCAAGTATGGATATAGAGATCTCAGTGGAGGGTTAAAACTGAGGGGGAGCAGAGCTGGCAAAGGCTCATGATGGATAGCAGTGAGCTGTTCAGAAGAAAATTAAGAAAACATTTTGAATTCCCTCCTAAAAGGGAACAAATAGGTCCAACACTCCAACAGAAGGGGATTTTTTGCATCTCTGAATGATAGTGCTTCGCTTCCATGGCCTGCGGCTGCTTGGGAAATTCAAAACTATTTCTCTGAAGAATTCACTTGGACAAGCTTTATGGCTTTGATCAGTTAACTATTTTTTAATGCTAATCCACCCCAGTGATATTTGTCCTCCTTTTCCCCATGTGCACAGAAGCACAGACACAGACAAATACTACACAAAAGCAAACATTAGCCAGATGAACAGTCAGGAACAATGACATCCAGAGCCCATAACCAAACACCAACTCCATTCTGTTTTATTCCTTTCTATTCTAGCAGTTCAATATCCTTTGGCCCAGTATGACCCATTAATGGAAATTTAGGAATCAAATTTTGGAGCCCAGCAGGTATAATGCTCATGCGGTGATTCGGCCACAACTACTCTCACTCAAAAAATCTAAATAATTTCCCCTAAAAGTTGGACTAAAACACATGGTTGAAATACCTTATTAGAAACATAACGCAAACCCCAGCAAGTAGCCCAAGTCCTTCCCTTTCTCCAGATTAACAAATAAAGGTGCAGAAGTAGTGATTTGTTGACATCTATGAAGCAAAGACTAAAACGAGCCAAGAGAAGGACTGAAATTACCAGACACCCATCACCTCACTGGAATTGCTCTGAGTTCCACCACAATCTCAGGTGTAGAATCCAAGCACCAGGCTAAGCAAAATTCCATTTACAAGCTCAGTATACAAATTTGTCCTCTTGTTTAGGGCACCAAAGTCTAAATGTGCACCCAGAACATGCTGGCTATCTAAGCCATTATTCAATTATCAGTCCTACTGGTTGCACCATTGTGATATCCCATGACAAACAACAAAAAAATGCCACTACACCAAAAAAAAACCTGAGTAAATGACAGTCCCTGCTCTGCAGCACCTTTGGTATTCAGGCTGCTATCTGAACTTTGCTTGCTGTCTTTAAGTAACAGATTCGGGCAGTATTTCCTGTGGCAGAGAATTACACAGGCTGATTATTCTCTGTGGAAAAGTGAAGAAATCCTGGAAGCAATTTTCTGTCTCAATTGTTCCCAGAGTGCAGGAACAATCTCTTAGCCCTCTTCCTATTTTCTGCTCAATGCCATCCAGGCTCAGCAGGCAGAATCCATCAGGATGATGCTGCAGGTCTGGGTCCTGCAAACACTCACCCAGGTGAAACCCCACACACGAGCAGCCCGATAGGCTTCAACCAGTGCCAGCCTTGACCTTGGCCACAAAGGCTTTAGGGGACAAGAATGAGACAGATGAGAATTCAAAGTACCTGGGAAATGTTCAGTCCTAGGTAGGAACGGGCTTATCTCAGCAGAATAACACAAATGAAATGTTTCTGATGCACACTTCTTAACCTTGTTCTTTTAAAATTCACTCTCAGGTGCATGGTGTGATTCTTGGGGTGTCCTGTGCAGGGCCAGGACTTGGACCTGATGATCCTGATCCACCCTTCCAACTCAGCATATTCTATGATAATTTTAAAAAAATCAAGGAAGATCAGCTGTACTTGAGAATTGCACATCACAGGCAAAGCTCCTAAGAAAAAAGATCATTTTCTCAAACTAAAAATTTAAAAAATTCATTATTATGGGGGCCGGGGGGGGAAGGACAGATATTTTCTACAGGTATAAACCCCCACACTTCTAAAACAAAAATCTAAGAGCTGATGGCTTTCTACCAGAGTCTGAAACCATTCCTGTGCAAAACCACTGCAAGTCTGACCCACAAAATAGGGCAAGAACTGAGTACTACATACTAATCTGCACCCCTCCGCATATGCTGCAGCAGCAGCAACTCGAAATACGAATTTTTCAACATTTTGGCAATACATACTTTTCACCCAGGTACATGCCCACACTCAAAATTATTCAATCAGAACCTTATTTTCCACCCAAATGAATTTTGATATAAAATATTCAATTCGGTCTAATCAGTGGGGCTTAAACATCAGTCAAAATATTTTCTTGAATTGACTCCATCAGTGCCAGAGCACGAGAAAAACCTCTTTAAATAATCTGCCTCCAAAGGCAGGTACTGACTTTTCAATTGTGCTATTATTTTTTTAATAAAAGTAATATTAAAAATATTGCTACTTTTCAGCCAGTGCTGCTGAGGGAGGGACAGAAAAGGACAGGGGGGCTGCTGCAGAATCACACTGCCATTCTGTGTATCACTTCATTTTCAAATGAGGAATTTGGTAGTAAACAACCTTTTCCTTGTACACAAACATTTTTAATTTCATGCCCTGCTAATCATACATCTGTTAGAGCTCCTTTTCCACCCATTCCACTAACGATAATAAAAGAAAAATCGTCGCACTAAAAATGCGGTTTGTCTGAAATGAAAATTGAGTAATAATCAACGTTCCTCTGTGGGATGAGGAAACGCAGCAGCACTGGCCCGATGGAGGTGACAAAGACATGGTTTGAAAAGGGATGCTTCACACACCAGTGGCCCTTGCTGCTGGCAGCCCCTCTGTGCCCCCATGTTTGTGTAAGAGCCCTTTTGGGACCGGTTCACCCAACAGCTTCTCTCAGGTGATCCTCGGCAGGCTGGTACCACCGCCAGCAAAGCCTCTCCTGCTGTCATCACCTCACTCACCAGCACCTCCTTCCCCCACTTTCTTCCCCTCTGCTTTTTCCTCACCTCCTCTATCGGCAGGATATGAATGTGACAAATGCTACAGCACTGCCCTCACATTCCCAATCTCCTTCCAGTGGTGAGAACCAGTGGGCCTCAGCACATCAGACTTCAGATTTGTGCAGTACCTTTACCTGGGCCTTCCACACACCAGAGCTCACTGGTGTGCTGCTCAAAAGTGCACTTAAATATGTGATTACACCCCTGAAAACAGCTCCTTATCATCTCTTCAGTAACATTAGTGCAAGTGTTGAGGTTGTTATTTAAGAGACATGCCCAGCTGAAATTCCAAGTTAATCAGGCCCCCAGAAACACCCACAATCAAGACCATCTGATTTGGCCTGAGAAATCATTTCTTTTTACAGTAAGACACCAGAAGGAATTGCCCAGAGAAACTATGGATGCACCATTCCTGGAAATGTTCAAAACCAGGTTGGACAGGGCTTGGAAAAACCTGATCTAGTGGAAGGTGTCCCTCCCCATCACAGGGGAACTCAAACTAAAGGATCTTCTTCAAAGTTCCCTTCCAACCCAAACCTTTCCATGATTTTTTGATTCTAAGATTTACTGTCTTGCACTGCCCACACTCCTCTTTTCTGGACTGCTGAGACACAGCTTTTGCCTTTTTAGACTCCTCCTATTCCCATAGCTGTGCTGGGCCAACTCCAACTCAGAAATATTGCACTTGTAAGACCTACGCAATGGTAACTGAGAGTTTTAACAAGCAGCAAGAATCCATCTGAAGCCTAAGGCAATGTGGCACAAAGACATTCTGGGCAGAGGTACATGACTCTGCTACACCTGGGACTCCTCTCTGGCCTCCACTCCTCACATTAGCATGCTGAGCCCTCTGCTCCTTCCACAGCCTGTTTTCTAAAGCACGATTATCTACATAAGCTCTCCCCTGTCTTCACCAGAAGTGCAGTTGTTTGACTAATCGGCTTTAAGGAGACTTGTGAGTTAACTAATATCAATTAATTACTCCCATTTTGCAGATAAGCAAACAAAAGAATTTAAAAAAGCGAAGCATTCTGGTCTAAATTAATGGAAGGGAAATCAGAGCCCAAGCCCACTCCTTGACCTGGGTCCAGAATAATCAAAGGCACTGGGGAGAGGACCTTGGCATCCCCAGGTCCCTGCCTTGTGCTCAAGAAGCAGCATCAGCTCTGCCCCACCAGCCCTCCAGCTCACTGAGGATGCACAGGCAGCCTTGAGATCTTTATTTTACTTGTGCTCTCATGCTAAAGCTGCAGGGATTAGAAATGCTACAGTACAAGCCAGCTTTTTATTACTCAAGAGACAGTTTTAGCCCAGCTGCCCAAATGCAGTTACCCCAGAGGCATCAGCACCACTCCAGCATGCTCACAAGGGAGACATGATCCAAACCAGGCTGTACCTAAGATTAGGTGACCATGACCAGCAAGAACACAGGCACTGACACATCCCTTCTGTCCATAAACAAAAGCATTCAGCTCTGGATTCTTCTGACCTCTAATTAGAGTGCATTCAGTCAAACAACCCTGCCAGAATTAACAGGGAAAAGGGAGGGGAAAAGAATAAAAAAAGACTTTGTCGAGCAAAAGTACTCTTAGACACATTTGATGTAATAGTCATATGATTAACAAACTGTCATATCAAAGTTTTCTGCGAAGTAGGAACACTTTGACAGTTCATATTTTAAAAACTGACATTTTGATTCATTACTGTAAATAGCACTCTGTATTAAATATTGTGACAAGGCATACAGTGTATTTTTTGAGCTCTATAACATTTAGGAAGTACTGAATTTTTTTTAGCCTATTTTTTTAAGCACGTAGAATATCAAAAGCAGTTAAAGCAGAACTCCAAGAAAGCTTCTAGAGGAGAGAATCATGATTTCTGAAATAACCTACTTCTCTGCCGTCATCTCAAGCACTGTTGGGAACTAAGGCCCACAATGATCTTAATGTACTGTTTGCATAATAAAATAAGGAATTGTTTCACAGAACAAAAGAGCTATAAGGAAAGTGGCTACATTAAATAATGTAAAATTACTCTCTAGCAAATCATCCTGAAGCTGGCAAAGAGGGAGAGCACTAAAAGGTGCCGAATTACCACTCAGAATATCTGAGTGCCAGTTCATAACCAAGATGAACCACACAAGGTCCAAATGACTGCCCAGATGTGCATCTTGCTCATCTCCCCAGTCTTCAGCCATGTGCTTGGCCCCCTTCTGCAGCCCAGCCATGCCCATCCCAGACAGAGGCAGCCCTCCCTCACTGCTGGGGTGGGCAGGAAGGGCTGCCCCATCCTTGGAGCTACCAAGGACATCATGGACAGAGGTCCACAGCAGGGCAGCTCCCACTGCAGGGATGCTGTGAGACACCAGAGCCCACTAGCCCAGACAACTTAATCCCCTTACAACTCCCTTCTTATGGATGCCTTTCTCTGGATCACCAGTACCAGGGCAAACAGGAGTGGGACCAGAAACAATACTGTCAATGTTCTGCATTTCCTGAAAAGCAAACTACTCAATGGAGAAATCAAAAATAACAGCCCAAGCTACCACAAAGATCTTGCTAGAGCAGCAGAGGAAAACCAGAGGCTGCCTAGCTGTTTGCAAGAAGCTCAGGTGTTATGAGGACCGCAGTCCAGTGCTTTGGAAAGAAAAATGGTTACCATTATCACTGCTTGCAGCCAGCTGCAAGTGGATCTCTGGGCTCTGTCTCCTGACAGAATGGATACACGGCCATAAACATGAGCCCAGAGCCTTCTCCAGGACATGATGAGGCTGTCACACACCCCAAAGATGGATCACAGCACTGTTTCAGCAGGAGCTCGATCCAGCCCAGCCTGCCTTTCCCCAGGAGCAGCTACACACCCCTCACACGCTGGAAATCTTGTGGATGTGTCTGCATGCCAGCAAGTGTGGCAGTAGTAGTGGTCTAGCCAGACATCCAAAACATATTGGCACCGCTATAATTTGTCCATTCACCAATATGTTTTCCTAAAAACGCCCATATGCTTTTCCTGCAGTTCCCATATGCTTTTGCAAAGAGAAACAAAAACATTTTGTTAGTCGCGAGCGATTGATCGCCACATATTTCACAGAAGTCAAGTAGAAAAACAAAAACAACAACAAAAAAAAGCAGTCAGCTGCTTCCCCCTCCTCCTCCTCCTCCTCTCTGTTCATGGAGGGAACTGTGAAGAGCAGGAAAAAATTCAGCCCACAGCAAAATACACACACCGCTCATTTTTTTTGCGCTGCAAGATATTCTAGGAATTACAGGAGGAATCTTCATTAAAAACAAGCTATCAAGGATCTGGCAGCCAGTGGCATTCCAGACAGCAATTCAGCATCGGGTGCTCGGTGCTCGCTCGGGTCCTCGCCGCAGGCAGCGCAGCCCACAGGAATCCACGCTCCTGGAGATGCACTTTAAACAAGCCAGAGGGTGGGAGGACAGGGTGGTAAAGAGGTTACAGCCCTTCCAACTCACAGGACAGCTCGTGTGAGGCTTGGTCTATCTCCCTGTGTAGGTATAAAGGCCCCTCTCACACGCAGGGCTTCCCAGGGAGGTGCTGCCTTGCACACAAATCCCAAAGCGGGCGAGGGGACCGGGCAGGCTCGGTTCAGCTGGGAGCAGGCACGTGGGTGTACAAGTATGTGTGTGTCAAGGCTGGAGCGTGTGGGAACCATAGCTGTGTAGTTAAAGACTCATTAAAAAGCAGCAGACCCAGGGCCAATGTTCAAAGAGGAGCAATGCAAAACATTTCTCTGGAGAAAGATTAGCGTGTGTTCTCCTTTACACAAATAAAATTAAAGAGAGACTCATAATATAGACAAATCAATTAACTTCTGAAAATCCAAGGGCACTGCATGCAAGAGCAGACAAGAGGGGAAAAGCTTTGTTACAGGGCCACCAAGGCAGTGCATAGGCTTTCTTCCCCTGAAAAGAAATTCAGCTATTGCTGCATGCAGTTCTGATCTTAGTCCCAGCTGCATCACACTCATTGTTACAGGGACACAGCTGCTTCCTTCCCAACAGCCATACATATACCTATATATCACTGTGACCTTATGCACCAAGGGCTGGGGATCACCTTTGCAGGGACTGTGCTAAATACCTGAGGGCAGAGGTCAAAAGACTACAGGAGTGCTTAAATCGACAGGTCCAGTCTAAAAAGAAAGAGTTGGAAGCTGACTGTCTATATAGGATCCCCTGAACAGCACACAGCCTTCTATCACAATAAAACTTGCCGTGATGCAGTCCCATGTTCAGTTCTCCCACAAATTTAACCAGGAATGCTCTTGGAAAAGCTGGTGTTTTCTTGCAATGATCTAATCTCACACTAAACCTAATGAGAGACCAGATGCAACAGGTAAAGAGCCCAATTTTTCACAGAAATGAAGCTGAAAACCCAGTCAAGAGAAGAGAAATCAATCACTTGCACAGGACACAGAGTAAAAAACCAATTTGTCAGACACAGCTTGCTCCACAAAATACATTTCATGATATGTTTTTGTCTTGAGAGGAGTTGTAAGCACTTGAAAATCTGACTTCACCACTCACAAATGCATTGATGTTGTTGTTCAAGTGCTGACTAGAAAACAAAACTGTCTCATTTAGTTAACATAAGGACATCTTAAGTTAATTTAACAATGGGCTTCTTCCTAGATTTCATATTTATAGCAACCCACTGGGATGGTTTATTAAACCTAGCCAGGAGAGCCACCACAGAAAGAGTGAGACTAGCAGAAGAGCTACCATTAATCTTCCATAGCCCAGCAACTGGGAAGATCAGGCCTTGAACCAGATTCTGTGCTCTTGCTATTAATCTCCTGCCCTCTACTTATTAATCCCTGGTCTGTCTTTGTCTGTCAGCATTTATTAATGGCAGCAACTGTTTGCAGTAAACAGGATACTGAAATCTCATCTCCACCTAGACATAATTTACCCACAAAAAAAAAAACCCAAAAACCACAAAAATTAGACTCAAGAAGAGGGTAAAGGCAGAAAGCAGGGACGTACATTGTGTATCAAAAGAGAAGAATGAGAGTGCAATTAAATTCAGTGACACAACAGAGTGAAGATTCACTGCTCCTGATTTTGGCCTGTCTCACGCTCCTAAAGTCAGGTAACATCATGGCAAACAAAGAAGCTCCACTGGTCACAACCACCAGGGTAGTTGGTCTCTCATTCTCTGCTTCTCAGCAGGGCTGCACAAGCTGCTTCCTTCCCCCCGTTGCCATGACTTTGCAGCACCTCCAGCACCTTTCTGTCTCCTGGGGCAGCACAACTGAGAGAGGCTTGAGGACAGACCCACTGCCCTGACACTGGTCCTGCCCTGCAATCAAACCATTCCATCATGGCATGGGCACAAAGGACAGTTTGTGTCCTACACATAATCCAGCAAGGGACTCCTCCAATACTTTGGGCTGGTTCATCACCGTGATCGTTAGGTCACAGCTAAATACCTCCAGTGAATTTGACAGAATTGGGAATTCTGAAGAATGAATTCATTTGCTCCTCACATTAATTTCTATTTGTCCACTGAAACACAGTTGGACTCAGCTAACAATGCAGCCAGCCCTCCATCACCAGCTGGGAACATCCACAGCCTGCACAGAGCCACATCATGGATGGGGAATGAGTTCAGGTCCACAAGCAGGAAAGCTCTGTTCAAGGAAGAAGTCAAAGCAACACAACCCACAGCACCAAGCAATTGTTCCCAGGCAACACTCCCAATCTGCAGGAGGGCCTGCATGTTTGCTAATTCCAAACTTGGACCCAGAAACAGTAAAACCACCTCAAGCCTCCTGGGCAGGCTGGCATCCCACCATCCCAGGCTTTGGAGAAATGCCCATCAGCTGTTGAGGACCCAACATGGTACTGAGGTCTTCCCACTGTCCCTAAACTCAGCAGCTGGCAAAAGCTCTGGGAGCTGATCCATTCCTCACCTGGAAGCAAGGCAGCCCCGTCAGGCACCCAGTCAGACGTACAGACAGGCACTTCCGAGGGACTTCTGTGGGTGCAAACAGAAAGGTCAGAATCAATGTTTTGCTCACTGTAAAAGCAGAAAGTAAATCAAGCTGGCTGTAATGCCTCGCCAAGAAAACAGCCCCAAAAGGGCATGCAAGGCCAGCTGCCCTCCTGTACAGAGCAGACCACAGCCTTTTTTCCTCTCCTCTGACACAAGTAATGTGTCAGTCTGTCCCTGTTTTGACCCATATAGGGGTTTTTCACTCGTTGGCAGCACAGATTACATCTGAGCAAGTGTTGGGGTAGCTGAGGTTTATTTGGAAGAGAAGCTACTTGTTTTAAATCACTGCAGAGCTGGTGAAAGGCACTGACGTAAGGGCTGCAGGTAACAAAGTCCCTTTGAAAGCCTGACCAGACGCCCTTCTGCCTCTCATGCTTAAAGGGCCTCTTCTTCCCAAGCCTCAGCCACCGCTCAAGGCCAGGCATGAGTCACTCCCACAGCACTGGCTCTGCCATGCGAGCATCAAGGAGCACCAAAGCAGAGATGGGATGCATTAAACACACAGCCATTGTGAAAAAAGAGTCAGGGTGGGACAGCCCAAACCCTACCTCCACCTTCAGCCCTGGTTTCCTTTCTGGGTGCCTCCAAAGACACCCAATTAAAGAGAAAACACAGTTTTTTCAAGTTACCACAAGCTTTTTTCAACCAGCAGTCTTTAATACTTCCAGCTTATTGACATCCGAGCTTACTCTGATGTTTTCTATTTCCTTTAATCTCAGTCCTGGAGAAGAAATGAGCAAGTTTAAAAGGTACTAGTGTCAACTAGCAAAAGGTTCACCTCGACATACCCCTGGTCTCCCAGCCCACCATGCTCCTGGTGTCACCAGGTGACCCCCAGCCCCTCCTAACTGCATCCTCACCCCTATTTTCCTGAGATCAGCCAAGGATCAAAAGTCATTAAAGAGAAGGGGAGACACTTCTAGCCAGTTGCATGTATTGCTTTTTTAATGAAGTCAGGCTAAAACTTATTAGCCCCACCATCAGCTGTCTTGCTCAGGAGAACCAGGACTGCCAGGGCAGCAGCTTTGCCCTCCTGGTCTGTGGTGAAGGAAGGGCAGCAGAATTTCAGCAGTTGCTTCAGATCCACACCGAAGTGCAAAAAGCAGAGAAAAATCTGCTGAGAACCTGCCCACACAGACACTGGATATTCTTTTCATATTTGCCATGACAAAAAATTCACGTTAACATTTTTGCAAGCACTGTAAGCCTGTATCAAGTATCAGCAAAGAAGCAGACAGGTGTCCTGACCACAGAGGAGACGGCATATGCAAACAGTTAGGAATTTATTACTATTGTTTTTTAAAGGGAGAAGCAAATCCCAGAGATTTTTCTGTGCATGATACATTTTCTGCTCCCTGTTTGATGTTGCTTTCAGACTTCAGACTTCAAATAGCTAACACTAACCTATGTCTCAAGCCTGCTTTAAACTGATGCCCCTTATGTGACCAGAAATGAATGCATGGTGAATCACTTATGCCACACACAGTGAGGGTGATGAGCAGTGGTCCATGTCTCCTGACTGCTGCATGGGCACGGGTAAGCTGGGGCACAGGAGATCCCAGCTCTCTGTACATCAGAGCCAGATAACTCAGCATAGAGCCTCTGCAGTTTTGGAGCTGAGAGCACAAGCTCCAGGTCAACAGCCCAACCACAAGTCAGAGAGAACCACCCAAGCACTGGCATTTTCTGCAAAATGCGGAGGGAGATACATAACCTGCACAGGCTGCACTTCCACTCTCTCTTGCCTGCCTTTAGGAGATGTTTAAGAAAAGCTGCATTTTAATTAGCAGCCCCAGCCAAGGGAATCTGATCTTGACAGTAAGTGAAAGGGAGCAACCCAAAGTTACAGACTTCAGGCTGTGTGGGTCTCAGCTCTTTGCTTCTCTGTGGACATTACTGCTTCCAGAAACTAAATCAAAACCCCACTTAACTTCACAGAGGTTGCAATTTGCATCTAAAGTACTGCCTAAGCCTCAGCTGTAATAAACAAATACAGCTCCACTGAAAACTAAGGAGTCATTCTGAGTTTGTCTGGTTACAGATCTGCAGACCCATAAACATTACAGCTCATCCAACCTCCAGCTAAGTATCTTCTAATAGAAGACCATTATCCTTGTCAGATGGATTGGGATAACTTGTTTAAAGCTCTCTTGAATAGTCATTAGGATTGTTAGGTTTTGGTGGTTATATTTTAAGAATAAACCCCAGCAGCTATTAAACACTGGAACAAAGCATGTTAACAGTCCACAAACAGAGCTGGAGTGGAAATATAACTATGGTTTGGGATTTTCATTGGGAAATTGGTGAAATGGAGAGAAGAAAGAAAATACAAAACCTAAACTGAGCTGTGCATATACACTGAGAAATCAACCACATTATTTGACAGGTAATGAATGAAAAAGAAACACAGGGAAGAAGGAAGCAAAATCATGCCATTCTGTCCTCCTTCTGAGCCTTATTAGTATTTTGGGTATAGTGCATAGACAAGATGCTGTGCAGCCAAGGAAATACAGATACTTTTTGCTGGCTGTCCCTAAGAGCTGACCTCAGGGTGGACTCCACTCCCTGGAGCCTCCCTCACCTCCTGGCAATAAACCATCCCAGTGGCAAACCTGGCTGTACTCCCCAGGAGCAGAGCAGCACTCCTGACCAGTTTTACAGATCTCTGCCCAGGGATGAACACCACTACACCCATGCCATGGACACACCGTTGTCTTCTTTAAACCATCTCACCAAATGAACTGGTTCCCTCCAGCAAAAGGCCACTCCATCTGCTGCAACCAGTCTCCTATTCAGACTGCTGCTTTGTCACAGCTTTGCTGATAAAGGAGAATTCTGTTTTGTTTGGGTTTTTTCCGTTCTCCTGACCAAATTATATTGCCAAGAATCAATTAGCAGCCAAGCCTAAGACAGGGAGAAATGGAGGAGTCTTGCTTCATGTTTTACAGAAAATACACAAACACCCCGGTCCCTGCCATGGGATGTGCCAATTATGAAAGGTCATCAACACCTCACCACAAAGAAGTCCATTTTAGCAGCTCCTCAGCCTGTGAGTCTTCTGAAGGGACAGCCCTGACCAGGACAACTGTGGGTCAGCCAGGTAGAGGAGCAGTAGGGAACATTTGAGCTATTTCCTCATCTGACTTTAATTTTATTCATTTATCACTCAAGCCAGGGAAGTACTCTGATCCACACATGTCCAGACTTGGATCTGAAGATGTGCTAAGAGTGTAACAAGGGCACTGTAGTGCCAGCCCCTATCTCACAGCCTTTGGGCTGTAGGATGGCAGCAGATGGGGGCCACACATCCCAGCTGCTTTTCTGGGCTGGCACGTCACCACACCTGCAGGTATGGCTGTCACACCCACACAGGGGCCTGCACCAACCACAGCTCTCTCCTGGCTCAAAAGGGAAAGGGCAGGGAGTTACACAGACACTCCACACACACCCACCATCACCCAGTGTGTGCACAGGGGTGCTGGGAGACAGGCTTATTTAGAGCTCCACAATTGCACTCCATCGTAATTCCCTCCTTCTCTTCCAGTCCTGGATACAGCCTTAAAAATCCATAGCTCCAGACAGCTAGCCCACACACTGCTATTCCAGCTCAGCAGGGAGAGCATAAACTCAATTTTGCCAGTCAAACTGGAAGGAATAAAAAAAATAGTAGTAGTATTCTGTTAAAACCAAAGAAACACGTCCCCATCAAACCAAAGACAAAACAGAAGAAATTATATGGAGAAACAGTCCTTGCTATTGCTTCCATGGCCAAGAGTTGCTTGGGTAGCTCAGGGGCAGGAGGAGAGCCACTGCCTGCCACTGTCAATGCAGCATGGCACTGTCCTCCTGTACCAAAGCACCACTGAACCCTGACAGCAGCTCGTCTTGGAGAGGGTGTTTGGACATGCTGCTCATGGCTCTCCAGCCCTGTCTGCTGAGCTGGATCTGCAGAGACAAACATCTGGGACAACAACCACACACGCTCCTCTGGCACTACAAATCAATAGCTACAAGTACACAGGAACACCCAGCACATCCAGTACCCAAGGAGGAAGTGGCTGCCAGCCCCTCACCCAAGCCCCTGCCACACACACTGGGCAGGTTTGCTCCCTACTTGACAAGGACCTTCTTTCCACCAGCCAGTGTTGGAGCTTCCCAGAGAGACCAAAGAGAAAGTCAGGCATAGCTCAAATAAGCACCTGGATCTACAAACAACAGATTAAATTCTCAAGCTACAAAACTATGTTTTAGCAAAAGTGCAATTGAACTCCATGTACTTGTTACATTTCTAAATATACTCTGGTTGTCAAGACAACAAAGAGACTGATGGATCTCTAAAGTGTACTGTATCCATTTAATTGTCAGCATTTCAAACTGACTCAAGGAGGGAAAAAAAACTGCTGCGTGATAAGTCTAATTGTCATGGTTACCACTGGCTAACCCCATAATAAAAATATATATATATTCTGGCTAAATGTGCCAAGCCATGTGAGGAGCAGATGGGAGACATTCTCATTACTGCAACAGCCTCCACTGGAAAACTAAACTTGAGGAAAGATGCGAGAGACTTTACAGAGATCTCAGACACAACAGACACCGTGGGCTGCATCTTCCCAGGCGTTTGGCAGCCGTTCCTTGGGCTTTTCCGCTGTGCTTATCCTCCCCAAGCGTGTTGGGACAGCCCATAGGGCTGGGGCTGCCTCACTTGTGAACATTCTGGTTTGGGGAATTTCATCCCTCACCAAAGAAAGCCTGGTATGTGAATTGCTACTCCTTAAAAGCCTCTGACAACATCTGATGAGCAACCACCTGGGCTTTGCACTCCCACCCTCACCCCCTTGCACTCTTCTCTCCTGGTGGCAACACCCGAGCCCACAGGAATGGCTGTGCCAGGAGGCTGCTTCAGCCTGGATCTTCTGCTCCCACACTGTTAACACAGCTAAACCAAGGACTATGTCCAGGCTTGGGGATGACAAAACAAGTGGCAAGAAACAGGCCACTACTGCAAACACACCAGCCTGAGGCTGAGTTGGGAAGCGTCAATGGCTCCCAGCCAGCCTGTGCAACCCATCTGATAGGTGTGATCCTGCAGTGTGGAGAGTCCCACTATTCTCATGAGGTCCCTCCTGAAAGGGATGCTTTCCAAAAAGAACCTTTAAACATTGACTTTTGACATGGATCACCTTCAAATAACATCTGAGTTATCTACCTAGATATACAATGATTGTGGCTTTCCTTCACTGATCAGAACTCCTTCCATTCATTCAGTATTCACTTTTCTTTCATTAAACCAAAGTTAAAGTTGCAGGAGGAAAGGCATCAGTGTCATCCAGGTATGAGAACCAATGGAAAACAATTTACATTCACCTGGTGAGCACTGACTTAAGATTTGGACTCAATGAGCCTTATGGGTCCCTTCCAGATCAAAATATTCTGTGATTCTGTGATTTCAACGAAAGGGGAAGTTTCTAATTAGTCTGAAGCTTACCCAACATTTTTGACAGAAGCTATCTCAAAGTTGAATCATCCTTACAATCTCCCCCAAACTGTTGCACTCCTTCATACAGATAAAAACTCTGCTTCTTTGCTGTCAGACACTTTCAGGGAAACCATAAGGTGTTGCCTAAAACCATCTCCCAGAGAGCCACAAAGTAAAATCTGGTTGGAAAACACTGCTTAAGAGAAACGCCACTTTCCAGGCGCCTCAAGCAACACATCTGAGTTCGTGATATTTTCCCTGGAGCTTGCCCCTGCTCATTAGCAAGATGAACAATTTCTGAATTCCAAATATGAGATTCTCAGTGATGTAAAATGAACTTTCGTGCCTACCAATACAGTCGCTGTGTGGTTCACCTCTTGTGCTGCTTCACAGAGTGGTCTGTGCCTGGAGATGGGCAGGTTAATGTCAAAACAGAAGTAGCACAGAAGAGTCATCTCTGGGGCTTGTGTGAGAATTATTTCAAATAGTACTTGAATTAGGAGATTAAAACAAGTCTTGGGCACAAAGAAGCCTATGGTCTAATGTAAGTCAAAGGGACCTAGAGGCAACTGGTGTTTTACAAGTATTTGGGTGCACCCAAGCCAATGCAGCATCAGCATTTTGTCCTCAGATAATTTCAAAAGTAAGCATTACCCATAAGGAGTTTTAAAGAGATTATAGTCCTGAAAGCTGCATCCACATCTTAACTGAGCTGAAATCCCAAACAACCAAAAGCTTAAAATTATGCTTCTATTTCAACAGCATGCAGGTGCGGGAACCTAAGTTTGGGTTTTCCTGTTACTGAAAGTGCTCGCCTCAGGCACCATGCTTTTACAGTTATGGCTTTGGGACAACTGTTACATTCTGTACCAATAAAATATGTGCTCTCTGGAGCAAACTCCCCAGGATGACTCCTTTGCTTTGGCACAAATGGACTCATTTGGTTTAGATAAAAGGATGTTCCCTTGCATCATTTTAATTTGATTTTTTTTTTTTTTTGGTAAGATAGAGAAACAGTTAATTTTGCTAAATGAGTTCTCTGTTGCCATGACTTCACTGCAGACAAACACAAAACCATCAAGCTCCTTTTCCTTGGGCACTGTTTTTTTTAAACAGGTATTTGATCATCTTGATTCTCTTGCTTCTTTTCTCAACATCTGGATTCCCAGCAATATCCTGCAGTCAGACAGATACAAAAAGGCTATAGCTACTCAGTAAATTACAGAGATATTCCTGCACACACTCTTACCCTCAAAATCCACTTCTGCCAGCTGTGCCAATGCACCCTCTGTGACTCTACAAGCAGGGTAGCACTGCCTGCAATAGCAAGAAGCAAATATCTCCAAATGAAACCCTAAATTTACGGGATTAGACCCTGAAAATTGTAATTCCCATGCTCCCACCAAGGGCCAGTCAGCAGGTGCCTGCTCACCATCAAGCCAAGCTGCTGCCCAGGATTTTGCCCCAGTCCAAAACCAGAAGTCTAAAGTCCTTCCCATCGCCTCAGTTTCTCCAGTGCAGCCAAAAGGCTGCACATGCATCATCTGCCTCCACGGAGTGTTATGACATTGGCTGGGTTAATATTCATGGAGTACACTGGGGACTAAGAGTATTATAGACTTTACTGAGGGAGAGAGCTTTTTCTTTTTCAATGTTTGCATTGAATAGACAGACTAAGTAGAAACAGCATTTGTAGCCTACAGCCATTATCCTGGTAAATGGCTTATTACAGCGTGCAGCCTACCAGCTCACCTCCAACCAGTCTCGCTTAAATGCATGTAGGTGGAAGTGCTGCTCATTCCAAAGAACTTTCTTTTTCACTGTCTCTGTCTGATGGAGACTCTGGATAGCTGGGCTCACAAGACAGGGCTTAGGATATAAATATTTCAGTACGAGCTTGTTGTTCAGTACCTATTTACAGCAATCACAGAACAATTAATTACCTCCCATCTAAGACTAATTCCCGTCTCTACCAAAAAGGGGGGTGAGTTTTGTCCCAAGACTTTCAATTTCCTGATGAGTCACAGCAGACACACTACAATAAGCTCAATACTTCAATCAGACTGTTTCTTATCCAGATATATTCAATACATTACTAAGATGTGGAGTGTGCTATTTTAAGGGCTGATTTCAGGCATTGTATGCATAATGCTTTCTCATCTGAACACACGCCTTCTCCTGGATGAGACAGATGAACGTCCTACGCCACCATCCCTTCTGCCCCCTCAAATCCTATAGGTAAATAAACACTGCAAAAGCAGAAAGTAAAGAATTGCACATTTGATGCACTGATTTCTACAACACGCAGCCCTCTCTCCCACTTTGCTAGCTCATTCCCTGCCCTTTGGCAAGAAAATAACTTATGTGACAGCAGCATCTGATGAGAAGAAAACATTCGCAGACTGCACAGGTTGCAACAAGTCCACAGCGTCTTGCTTTCTTCATTCTAGGGCCAAGAATTATACATTTCTTGTTCTGCCCCAAGGAGCAACTCTGCATCCCTGTACGAATATCCTCAGTTGTCCCCAGTTCCCACGCCACCCACTCACAAGCTCCAAGGCTCCATCAGGCAGGCGGGAGACACTTTGCCCAACCTCCAGCAAAATAGGTTATGGGGATCAGCAGGTGCCCTGTGGTCCTCATTATTTACTCAATTTAACAGATTTAGATATAATTTATTGTGTCAATTGGGCAATTGTTCCCAGCTGGGTCATTTGAGCCTGCAACAGGTTGCAGTCTGCCTCAGCCTGACCACAGCCAGCTGAGGAAACTGCCTCAAAGCAGACTGTGAAGAGCAGAGCCATGGTCACATCTCCCTGGACCATGTGCAACCCTAAGTTCTCAAAAGCAATGCAGTTAAAAGCTCCCAGACACCAATAGCTGCCTAAAAAATGTGTGGCTATGATGACAAATAGGTTAAAGAACACGTTTGCATGACAGACTGGGTAGAGGTGACAGACAGCTGTGCTGCTGGTTGCAGAGCTGCTGCTGGGCCATCAAGGACATCAGCTGCTCTACGAGCAGCCACAGCACAGACACCACCTCAAGACTACCCCTGTGCTAATTGCTAACAGCAGTTTTCCCCCTGGCACAACTGGACTGTGCAAGCAGTTTCTGCACAAACAGCAGCAGTGCCAGTTTCTGCCAAGCCCATGCTAATTGCAAGCGATTCCAGCTCAAATGCTCTTAAGTCAGAAAGTATTTAGGTGACGTGTAACCAAGGTCCCACATTTGTCTCACCAGCTCTCCTGTGGTGAATGAACACACCATCAGTTATGAAGACCTGTCACAGCTTCTTCTCTTTTTTCCTCCTTGGAAAAACTTTCTCATAAATTCTTATTTTATGCCAACAAAAGTGCAGGACATTTTCGACCCTCGCAATGCCCTCAGCCTGTTGGTGTAACTGAACTGTCACAGAGCACAGAGGACATGGTCACCAGTATTCCTTTCAAAGCAGCACATCCTCCAAGGCTCAGCAGCTCCCCTGGTGCTACTTTAAAAGTGTCAGTGTCTCCTCATTTATCTCAAAACCTGAGAGCACCTTAGGAATGTTCAAATAGTTTCACAAACTGTGAAAATGAAAAGGGTGAATGAGGAAGGATCATTTCACCTGCCCAAGCCCAGCTTGGAAGGACCAAGGAAAAGATAGACTGAGCTGTGTTTTAAGTTTAAAACCCAGTAAATATCCTCTTGAGTAGGCTCAGCTAGGTCACTTTAACTAAGGTAAGAATATTCACCTATATTTTATTGATTTCCATTAAATACACTATTATCTCAGTCTAGGTGCTTATTGGACAGGCACCAGGCTCCACAAGACCTACAATGACACTCACTTTGAGCTGCAGGTGACAGAGCAACACAATCCTAAATACACACAAGACCCCAGCTGGAATCTCAGCACCTCTTCTCTCCATTTCTTGAGTACCTGTGGTAAAACTTCTTGAGGAAGTCTGCACTGGGCTATCCAGTTCTAACCAGAACAGAAACATCAGCTACACTGTGCAGTTTTCCTCTCCTGTAGATGGCAACCAGCTTCCTTGGAGAAAGCATCAGGCAGGAGCAGAGGCCAAGGGCTGATGGCTTTGGCCATGCTGCAGAAGGTGCCTGTGGAGTCACTGCCCTAAGACTGGTGCCAGTGACTTTCTTAAAACTAGTGTTATGAATAAAGAGAAAATATAGGACCACCAAAAAAAAAAAAAAACCCACCTCAACTTAAAAGGGACCATAAATTACCTTTTTTGTTTCTTTTGGAGAACAATTCTAGCAGCATGTGGGTCTGCAGCCTAAAGAGACAACTGAGGAGAGACAAGCTCATCTGATATTGTTAAAACATACAAGACCAGGATTCTCCCATGCGAGGCAAGTCCACGTGTCCTCCTGAAAAGCCATTTGGAAAGTTTCTAAATGCAGTAGGAGAAAAATAATCCTGCTTGGTCCATGCCTGTTTCTCCCTCTCCTCCCATTAGCGCATGGGGAGAAGGTTGGCTTAGAGCAATACCACATTTCAATTTGAATATGAATCACTCCTCTGGTGAGAAAACAAAACAGAAGCCCATTTCATATGAGCCTTATCTGAAGATATAATGAAAATCAACACATATAACAGGAGCAATTGAAATAAAACATGGTGAAAATACTGCCTCAGACAAACAAACAACAACACTTTCCATTCTAGAAGATCCCAAAGTGTTTTACAAACTCCTAGAGCCAGGAATAATTTCATCTGCCACTGAAACATGGCTGTCACTAGATGGGTACTCAGCACCATGTTTTAATTCATGATGGAGGGAAAAATGTCATCAAGTAGGAACTGAGAGAGTTCAGGACAGCATGATCTTCAGTGGGAACTGCACCATTCTTCTGGAAAGTGGAAGTTGGGTTTAATTTCGATTTTTACAATTCAATGTGCCATGTGGGGCAAGCACCTGAACATGCACAAGATGTTGCACTTAAAACTGAAGTGACTGGATGTGTAAAGATGGAAATCCAACTCACGTGTGCTGGTATTTTCCAACTTCTGACTCAAAAGCAAGAAAACAGCAGCTAGGTAGATGATTAAAATTTCTGAACCTGCCTGGGGATTACAAATTAATTTCTTATCATCCCACAGAGCTGAAGGGTCAGTATTTCCTCCCCCTGGTTCAGCCCAGATGAATTTAAAGGTAAAATGCTTCTCCTCTCCCCAGCTGCCCTCCAGCAGGCACAGAAATATTCAACACTCTTAGGAACAGGCTGGAAGCAAGCGCAGCATTACCATTCACCACGCTAATGAACGTCAGTCTTGCACTTCAGCTGTACTGAAACACTGACAGAAACTCCATTTCCCCCCTCTCTCCTTTGCCCCTTGGCTCTTCCCATCCACCTGCTGGGACTGTGGCTCACCTCACAGGCAGGCATGGGCTGCTGTCACAGAGCTGGCCAGCAGAGAATGCTCCAAACTGAGGCCTTTCTCCTGCTACTGAAACAAGAACAGAAATCCTTCAAGGGCAGGGGATCTGAGCAAGTGATCTGCACATTTCCAAAGCTAAATGTTTACTTCTCCTCCTGGCAGCATCTGGAAGCTTGCAGACTATTTATCTGCATCTTAGAAACAGCTATTTAGTCCTGCAAATACATCAACAATTCACCTTGACTCAAAAGAATGGTTTGCTGAGCTCTGAGGAAACAATGAAAAAAATCATCCTTTTCTTACTTTTCTGCCAAATGTCTGTTAAAACTTTTCTGAAAGGCATTTACTTAATCTTTTCCCACATTACATTATATATACAGTCACTATTCCAGAAAGAAAACAAAACAAAACTTGGTGCACAAACGCAAACAAATCTGGTTTTGGCCAGATCTGCCTAAACCAAAAGCCAGCTTCCTCTTCTACTGGCTCAGGAGCAGACATCCAAAGCCAGATAGTTCCTAAGATTTCTGAGAGGATGACTTTTGGGTAGGCTTATTTGAGTTTGTCTTCAGTACCTTGGGACTCGGCGACAATTCAAGGGAAAATGCCTTTAAAATGAACATGGATTTGAACAGCAATTTGAAAAACTACTACCAGGCCATTTTTCTCTACAGCAGTGACATCTCTCCAACCATACAATCATATTCTTGCCAGCTGGGAGACTTGTTCTCATCTTTAAGCAGACTTAATTAATTTCAGTTTTGTTGGGGAGGGGAAAAAAAATCTATAACTCAATAAACAAGAAAGGAAAATTACAATGAGTTTAACATGCCATACAGGTAAAGGGAATTGCCAGGAGATTCAGGCAAAAAAAATTCATCACTGATTCATCAAACGAGTCATTGAGATGTCTTAAGAACAAGCTATTAAGAGAAGTCACTCTTCCTCTCCACCTTTTATTATTAGCTACTGCTGGAAGTGAGCTTTTCTGCAAATCTCAAGACCATTTTGAAGTGCTGGAGATTTTAGGAAGTGAAAAGTAGTTCTCAAAATGAATTGAACTGCTTGAAAAATCTTTTATTAAAAGTTGTATTGTGCTTCTTTCTCACCACTTGGTATTTCAGATGAACTACCCACTACAAAAAAAAAGGGCCACTGTGCAGTTCTAGTTGAGGGTCCAGGTTGGATGGGGCTTTGAACAATCTGGTCTAGAGGAAAGTGGCCCTGCCCAGGGAAGGGCTGGAAGATGATCTCTAAGGGTTCCTTCAAACCCAAACCATCCTATGAGAGTGCCAAATTTGGTGACAC
Organism: Agelaius phoeniceus; assembly: GCF_051311805.1. Taxonomy (NCBI): domain Eukaryota; kingdom Metazoa; phylum Chordata; class Aves; order Passeriformes; family Icteridae; genus Agelaius; species Agelaius phoeniceus. The sequence continues at coordinate 17,062,277 of NC_135274.1, forward strand.
AGGTGTTTTTAAGTTGTAGAAACTGAGCAAGAGAGAAGTTACTGAAACAAGGAAAAGACAAGGTGTCCAGTGCTACTGGAGAAAGCCACTTCCAAAACCCCAGGAGAACCAAGGATCCCCTTGTGTCAGCCCTGCCACAGCCTCGAGCAGGGCTCTGTCAGGGAGCTGGCACTGCCTGCAGCCAGCAGATTCCAGAATCTGCTCAGCCTGGCAGCAGAGTGGGAGGTGAGACTGCTGGCAGGAGCAGGCGGAGCAGCAGAGCTGGTGGAGATCATAAATGGAGGAGTGTTGTAAAACACGGAGGTGAGCACAGGCTGACGCTCACCTTCACAGCTCCCCCCAGAAAAGCACGGCTCTCTCAGGCTCTCACAGCTTTGAAACACGTCCAGATTTCGCTGGATCAGTCCAGGAACCTCATTCCTATGCATGTTTGTTCTCACACGCAAACACGGCGAGGTTTTAACCACACACATTTTGCACAAGTCCCGCAGGCCCAAACTTTCAGGTTAATCAGGAAACTTGGTCTTAAATGGGATTGTAAACCAAAGGAAAGAGATTATAGATAAAGGCAACAACCACGAAGAACTGCAGAGCAGTTTGGGTGAGAAGGGAGCTTTAAAGCACTTCAACACTGAGATACTGTAAAAAGAGGACCTTTTCTTAATACAGGACTTACTTAAAAGGATTGCACCAACAGATCTTCCAAAACTGATTTAATCACATGAAAATATGGGCTGGGCTCCCTGCATTTAATATCACTCCCGAGTGAAAAGTTCTCATCAAAGCTATAACATATTCAGTTCCAGTAGAACAATTAGGTGACATTAGGTAGGCAGTTGTGACTCTCAGAAATAAATGACCTTGCTATTTACCACTATGTGCTATGCCTTTAAAAGTTTCCAAAAGTAATGGTCTGTTTCTGTGTGTACTGGAATATTCAAGAGCATTTCATATCGTTTCTCATATCAAGAAAAGAGCAATTAGATCAATAATGAAACAGGAGAGCTCCCTTTTACTTTCTGCGGTTTGCAAAGAGGTTCATGTTTCTGTGTGAGCACAGCTCTTGTTTTAGTGATGTGAAAGTGTGTGGTTTGTGCGATACTCAGTTTCTTCTAATATTCAAGTTTCTGTTGTTACCTACCTACAATTTACAGTAAAGGATCTTTTATTCTCACACCTCTCAATCTCAAAATTAGATCAATTTTCCCAACAAGATTTTATTACCCATGCAAACCTTTAACAAATACTGGAAAACTTACTGACAACACACTCCTCGTTAATACAGCATGAAACCACCCAAGACATCACTACTGCTACCAAGTCTACCTGTACACGTGTCTGTCTATAGAGACACATGAGGCAGCAAACACAAACCTTACTTTGGGGAAAAGGACTCTGTTTATGTTTGGAAAAGCAACTAGAATTCCATTGAAATTCATGCTGACAGGCCCAAGGCACCACATGGAGTGGGTAAAGATTATTAAGCAACACTTGAATCACCATGTTTACATCACTGTTGTGCTATTTGTTGTGATTAGATTGCTACTATTTTCAAGAGACTTCAAAATATTTAAAATTTGTCCCCACCTCTGCAAAGCACGAATCTAATTCTAGCAAAAATTTCTGAAGAACCCTCCAAATGGGAAGGACACTGCAATTACTGGGGATGGGTAATCTACTGTCTCTAGCATCAAACCAAACTAAGCCATTTATAGCATTTTGGCCCTCTCCACAACAGACAATAGTGCTGATATTTTAGCCAGAAATGTTAATTTCCAGATAGTTGTTTCTGGCCATGTGCTCTCCTCCACAATCTTTGACTGTGCTGTCCCTGTAGCTCTGAAAGAAATGCATCTTTGTCAAATATACCGAAAGTCCTAAAGAGAAAATTCTCCTGCTGCGACACCACAAACATCAATTCAACAACAAAAATCTAAAACCAACTAGAATACTAAATATTTCTGAAGAAGCAAAGTAAACCAGCAGCAGCAATGTTTTAAAACCTGTGTTGAGTCATCTGGTCAGCTCTGTAGTGTGAACCTACTAAATCACACACTAAAGAGTCTCCACTTCTCAGTGATGCCCCATTCTGCATCCCTCTGGGCCAGACTCACAGTTTGCATACAAATATTGTTATTGGTCATAAAATCATCATGTCCTATCTGGCATTAATTTAATAATGATGGCATTACACTGCACTACCCAGTTGCTCAGCTACCTTGACTTAGATTAATTCAAGCAAGAATTAAGAACACAAATATTCAAACTCCTTGATGCACCTCGCACCCATCCAGGGAGGACTTGGCTTTTAGCCAGACTGAATAAATCCCAGTGGGATTAGTCAATTTTCAAGAGACTCCTTTACAGGATAAGTAAGGAGGTCAAGTGCTGAAATCTATAAAAAATGACATGATGGGTGCATATGCCCCACAAGATACATCCCTCCAACCCTTTACAGTCAGCAACAGGGATGACTAAATGCACACAGCAAAAACCATAACCAAGGCCATGGAAACTAAACTGGCCAATGTACTATTTATCATGCTATCTTAACATGAAATAAATTTATCTGATTAGATCACCAAGTATGACAAAAAGGTCATGTTTGGAAGAGATGAGCAGAGAGGACCATGAGACTACTGCTTACCTGGTTCGAGCTGAAGCAGAACTGCTGAAACCTTTAAGTCTCCCTGCAGACAGCCCTGATGCTCTTGGGCAATGCCAGCAGCTAAATCTGGACTATCACAAGACTCTTTAGGACATCCTTCTTAACTATTTGGGCAATGCTCAATAAAACTAAGGTACAATGCACTCTGCTGTAAAAGTGCCCCAAGCTAGGTGTTGCCACTTTGGGCAGCTGCAGGTCTGCTGTTCAACCAAAATGTATAAAGTAAGGGTGAGTAAGCCAAAAACATTCTAAATCACAGTCACAATTGATCATGGTGACCATGGAGCTCAAGCACGCCAAATTTCAAAGGCACTTGGTTTCCCCACTGCTCTATCTTCGTGCAGGAGACCTGACTGCACCCTGCACCCCCTCCAGCCTCAGGTATTTCTCAAATGTGGATGACATTGTGGGATCTGATTTTGGAATACAGGTAAACCCGGACTTGACACAGCAAACAGACCATGGGAACAGCTTTGTTTATTTTAACATGAACTCTTGACACACCTCAGGAGAGCCATCACTGCCCTACCCTTCACCAAAACGCCAGAAAGGAGCTCAAGCTGCTGCTGCAGCTAAACCCAATGCTGGGAATGGCTCCAAACATCTCTCTGGAAACTAGCATGATAATAAAACTTCTGCTGAAGTCACACAGCTCTCAGGCAGCTCGAGATGGGCTATCAGGAAGTGGGACCCATCTCAAACCAACCACAAGCTCCTCGCCAACAGATTCCCATCAGCAGAACAGCACCAGTCATTGCCCTCATCTGGGCACTTGGCCATGAGAAAATGTTGGAAAAGCCTCTTCTGTTTTTCTCCTCCCTCGGACAAGTTCACGAATCACCACCACTGGAGATTAACTGCCTTCTCTCATCGACAACCTGAGTAGGATTTGGACCACTGACAAAGATTTCTCCTTATCCTCCAGACCAGTTCGTGCACTCCCTATGGAACACTAACAGAGTTTGTCACTGGCTCTGACTGACCTTGGCACAAACAGAAATTCTTGTCTCTCTAAGCAAGAATTTGGGAAAGCAGCCTTTACTGGACAGGTATGTCTGGCTGAGATTTGTGATCAGATGCAACACACGGCACAGTGTGTGACCTGGAGAGATATTACCATCAGCTAACAGCAGCACAGCTTTCTTTCTTCCCTGTCCCTCATTAGCCTCAGAAGCCAGCCTTGCCAGCAGCAGTCATGCAAGCTGAGACAACAAAGCACATTAATGATGGGCCCCATCATGTTCCATATTAATTACTGTAGCTAGTAGTAAACTGTTGGTTATAAATCATATTTTGATAACCTGCCCTTTCTTTGACAAGCGAGCTCCAATGTTTAATGTTGCACTTAATCCTCAGATAATACCCCAGGAGTCCTCAGTGTGCCCAGCAACAAATCAAAGCAACCTTCAAAAGGCTGGCACGGGTCCCCTTTTCCTACACACCCCAACCTGAAACTATCCCATTGCATCAACTTTGTTATAGGTCAGCTCTAAAGGCTGAGTTGCCAAAACCAGCAGCACACTCAGTTCTCGAGTGTCCACAGGGCTGTCCCAGCACTTCCCTGGGCTGGCAAAAGCCATGTACATGTTATACACATATCCCAGCCTTCCAGAAATGCTGCACTATCAGTGCTCTGCAGGGTAAAATAGCAGGGCAGTAATCCCCAGAATATCCCCACATTCAGAAGAGAGCAGGATTACTTCTATGTAGGATCGGAACAGTCAACTAAAATCTATCCAAAGCCATCATATTCTTATTTTTGTTTCTTTTTAATTCAGTGACATTTAGCTAGCAGAACAGCTGTTAGCAAAGGTCTAGGAGAGGTGGAATCCCATTTTCTATATAAAGAATTATGTTTTGGAGGAAACTGCAATTTGACAAAAATACCTATTTGGCAAAGTACATTTTAAAAAGTGGAAAAATATGCTCTGCTTTTTCTAAGGTAGCAAAAGATCCACCATGGCTCATGAAAATGATCCCAAGTTTTAGGAACAAAGATATTAAATTATTTTGCAATGTGCATTCAGGAAAATAAGGAGGACAGATGTGGCCTCTAAGAAGCAAACCCTTCTTTGTCTCAGCCAGATGTGCCCATCACCTCCCACCACCATCAAAACACGTGAAAAACTCATCTCGGGCTTCCCACAGAGTTGCTCCAGCTTTTACAACTGGCTGGCTTCAGAAAACCTGACATAGTCAGCACCATCCTTTATTTTACTCTAAAGGCCCAGCACCACACCAAGCAAGAACAAGATATTGCACTTGCAATTTGCAGTGTGAAAATCCCAACAGCTCAGGAAGAGAATCAGCAGTGGTAACCAAAAATCCCATCCTCTCCTCCACGGATGGATGTGAAGCCCTGCAACCTCACTCCAAGCTACAAATTAAAAGTGTTTGCAGCAGTCAAGGGTTCATTCTTGTTCTTCCACCACTGGTGGCAGATGGTATGTGCTATTATTAAATCTTGATTTCCAGCTTATAATAGTAGTCGTATGAAACCTTCTGCACTAAGACAAGAATTCACTATTTTTATTTTGGGAAAAAAAAGCAGAAGTCTTAAAGTTAAGTAACTTTTCTCTTTTAACAATTTCTTTCAAAAATTTGTAGCATACTTCTCCTAATTGGAAACACACAGAAAATAGGATATGGCCTATTAGTTAAAGGTCAATGCACACTTAGCCACCTCTTTTGAAACTGACAGTATTGTCATGACTGCCATAAAAGCTGCTTTGAATTTTAGTTCCCTAGAAAGTAAATATAAGGAATCCCAAGGCCGTAACCACAAGTGCCACAGCTCTTAACTCTGATGTCATATTCAGCTGAATGTGTGCTGCAAAAGTCAGGATGGTAATGCTTCAAAATCAGCTCATCTGAGGGAAGGACACAGTAACTATCCCCCTGCCCACTGTCCCAGGCATGTACTTCATGCCTCCATTTGATGCAGCATCAACAGCAGAAGTGTTTATTCCCAAGCATTTAAGTGTGGGGCTCTGTGGGGTTGCTGGGACCATTCAGGGGGGCTGCTGCAGCCAAGTATCTCACACTGCTGTTATGTTGTACTTGACGTTGCAACTGCTCCTTCCAATCCCAGCTACCAAATAAACGCTCTCTTCTTTTTTTTTTTTTTTTTTAGGAACCTGTTCAATTCATTTGTATCAATTTGTTTCTCCATCAATTAGCCAGGGCATAGGGGGCTGATTGTCAGACCCTCTTCTAGTGTGTTAGATGTAAGGGGACAGTGTAATTAATAGATGTCAGGCACAGTGCCCCTTCATGCATTGATTTCCTCCTGCTTAGGAAACACTCAGGGAGAACACAATCACCCCTGGCTGTCAGGGGTCTTCATAAAATCCATAGGCTTGGATTCACAGGAACTGCTAATCATTTTGGATGCTGAGAAAGGGGAAGGCAGAATCTGATCTTTGTAAAGCAGAGGAAATTTCTTATTAACTGCAGCTCCAGAGTGTACTTCAAAGGGAGCTTACAAGAACAGAAAAACTTTCAGAGCAAGAGGCAGCTCAGGAAAACCCTTTTGGTCCCAAGCTGCATCAAGGAAGATGGGAACACTCCCACTGAGTTCAGAGCATCTGCATCTCTGAGGCACCCAAAGCAGGGATTGCTGCAGCCACCCCAGTTTGCTCCCCCACTGCCACATCACATCACAGTCATCATCCTTCCATCACAGACAATATGGGTTTCATCAAGGTGTCTATATATAAAGTTGAACTTTGAGAAAAAACAGCATTTTATGACTATCCACCTCGGTTGTTTCCTTTTAGGGTTTAATTTTTCTGTGTATTACATAAAGTCCTCAAAAAAAAAAATCCTCAAGGTATTTGATTATTTCCCCCACCCCACAGCTCTGCCCAGGAATGCACACCTAACAAACCACGTAGGTGTTTGTGCAGAGCTGGTTAAAATATCCTCATTTTGCAAATGCTAAACCTCGCTGTACATACCACACGAATCAAAAGCACAGAAAGAAGACAATCCACGAGCATATCAGGCAATCTTGCTGGATATTATGCTTACCTTTGCATAAGCAATAAAGCATTTTTCACTGTACACAGAGACTCAAACCCAAAAATACCTACCCAGAACTGCTCGCTCTTAGCTACTCCACAAGGCACAGGAGACCAATTCTACTTTAAAAGAAAAAGATACCCTTTCTTCTATTTGCTGAGTCTCTCTGGAGACATAATGGCACTTTGGCAGGGCAGCATGTTTAATAAGAGATGATGGGGAGAGAAAGGTTCTCCAAGAAAGGAGCTGTCAGTGCCATGTAGCCAGCTTACTGCAAATGTTGTATTTCAAAGCAATATAAATAACAAATACAAACAAAAACATCTCTCTCTTTAAAAGTCAGAAAACACTCCTCATGCAGTGGAGTTATGCAAAACACTGCCCTGTGTAATCATCTAGACAATGCAGTGACCTGGTCTATGACACAGAGATGCACAGTGGGAACAGACAGAAGTAAAAGCTGCTCTGAAACAATACCACATGCATGTGGTCCTGCACCAGCGCCCACCAGAGCACACATCTGCTGGCAGCTCCACCCTGCAGCCTGCAAGGGCTGAGTGCCTTTCCCACTGGAAACCTTTCCGTGATGCTAATCTGCTGCAGAAGGAAAACCACTAGAGGAGGACACCCAATAGCTTCCAGCCAGAACACAACACGCCTTCAGCAAGACTTTTGATTTTCACAGGCACACACTCAAGTTGTTCTTCACAACAAAGAGCAGCCTGTCTGTTGCATAACTAACCTTAGGCTGCATTAGATAAGTTGTGCCTTCTCACAGATCAACTGACCTTAAATAATGTCCCCAGTGTATTCAGAGCCAATAGGTTTTTCTCTTAGAGCTCAACTGACAGGTCTTCTCCTTCCAGCTATTTCTTCATATACAAAGAAGGTTTCAAGAGAAATCTCATGCTTACTGTTCCAAGAGCAGCTTTCCAGGCCAAAAATGAAGGCCAAGATCTTAGCTCCAGAGCTGCATCTCCCTTTGAAGGCTTCTTGAGCACTTCACTGCAACAGCACGAGCAAGAGCCTTGGCAGGACGGATGTGGGGCTGAAGCAGATGATAACTGGAACACTCAGCCTGTCTCTGGAAAGCTTGCTGCAGTTCTGCCACTGAGTCAAGACAGAAGGAAAACAGCCAGCCATGCCAATGAAACCCTGCTTTGTATTCTGGGTAAGGCAAAACAAAGGTCTGGTGATGAGGAGCTCTCGCGTGTCACGCAAGGGTCAGCAGCAAAGGCAAATTCCACCATGGCATTTCCGTTCTGTCGCCCAGCCCATTGCTGGGAGTGGATACAGCAGGATCTTTCATTGCTTGTCCAAAAATGGCATTTAACATAGCTGTGCAGCATCACCCCACTGCCACATTCCACTCCAGAGGAGGGCTATCAGTCCCTGCACAAAGCTTAAGTCACAGGGCACTGTGTCATGAGCAGGTGAGATCCTTTAATATCTTTTTTCCAATCCCCATCCTGGGTGCAAGGTGATGCAGGAGCTCTGCAGCTGCCCCAGAGGTAGAAATATATGGGAAGAGATGGAGTGCCAAATTAAGCAAGCCTCTGCACCCCTCCTGGCAGGTCATTTCATTGTCCACACAGGAGTCTGTACATTCCCTGTGCTGTCAGAAACAAAATGCTTTGCAAAGCAGGCCCACATCCCTTTGGGAACACAGGCACCAAAGCAACTGCCCAATAAACCCATGGCAAAGGCAGAGGCACTAAAAGCCTGGCAGTTTTCTGACACCAGCTTAGCTGTCATACAGACTCCTCTTCTTGAACATCAGTTTCCTACTTAAAAATCACGGCGCACAGGGCTTCTCTTCTTGGTATGTGTTGCTCCACTCATCCAGCTGATAGCAAGACAGATACAGCACACACATCCAGCAATTCCCTGATCTTTTCCAATGGAGTACATTAGAGCAGAAGCCCTGCCTCACCTCTTGCAATTAGCCAAGCTGGGCTTCATTGATAAGTCTGTGCCCTACAAAAGAGCTGTGATCTTCCACATTCAGGACATCATCACCTCTTGCTGTGAGCACAACAGCCCAGACTTTTGAGGATTGCTCATGCCAGGGGAGGTCCACAGCTGCTGAGGAGCTTTCTAGTAAATCCAGCCCTGATGGCAAAGGAAAGGGCTTGCAGAGCAGAGTTACAGGAATCTATTCCTCCTGCATTAGTCAGCATATACAAATACATCCTCTTGCTTCATTAAATTTTAATTGGAGTACACATGAATAGGCTTCGCTGGTTACTTAATCAAAGGGAGTCTGATTACAAGGTGCTCACATGAAAAGCTAGAAAGCAACATCCTTCCTCACTTTTCTTTTGGATTTTTTTTAGGCGTCCATTGTCGATTTCTTCAGGTCAGTTGACATTTTAGGGCTGCTGCAAAGAACCATGAAAAGTAGCCACAGAGAGTAAATAAAGCACTTTGAAGGGAAACAGGACACAGATCATTAGCCCTGCATTCCTCTTCATTATCCAGACAAAATTTAAATGCAAAATCCCAGAGCAGATGTTGCATTAGCGAGCTGATCAGCAGTGCTAAACACAAGGATGGCTTTGCTGCTGTGCGTCATGCATGTGTGGCTGGACTGTCTGGGGTTTCAATATTTTAAATGTCCTTAAGTGTCTGAAACCACAGCAGATCTGAACCTATAAAAACTCCTACTCATAAACTTTGGGATTTCCTCAGCAATCACATTCTCTGCTACACAGACGCTTATTTGTTCACACGCCTTCCCTGAGGTTAGAGAAACTTTGCACATACTCTCCTGCCTGCCTAGAATGGGACAACCATCTCCCAAACTTCTTCCTCACTAAACCATGAGCTGTATGACCAGATCCTCAACTTCCATAAGATCCACACAGTTGATACAGCTTGAATTTACTTACAGCAGAAAAATCTACCAGCAAAGCAACTGCAGTGGCACGAGGCACAGCTGGGGATGGGAGCTCAGTGCCTGACTGCGTGAGAAATAAAAAGCAGCTATGTTGTTCTGCACGACTCTGTTTGCTAAGCGAATCAACAAAAACAACCAAAAACAAACAAGGAAAAAAACAAAAAAAAACCCCAACTTTCAGCAATTTGAAACCACAGCAGATAAACTCACTTCCCTGCTTGTGCACACTTGCTCAGAAGTGTATATATTCTGTACAGTGACAGGTTCTGGCAGCCAGGGACTGACACACTTTCTATGGCAATGTCCTAATACAAGAAAAATTTGGTCATAAGCTAAAAATGTTACAGAAATAGCATAGGATCATAAGTTATGAGCTGAGTCAGAACTCTATCTGCTACTTGACTTTTATACTATTTTGTTCTTTAAAAAAAAAAGGCCCATCATGCTGTGGGTTTTTTAAAAAACAGTTTGCTGCTACCATCACTTATGAAGAAGAATGAGCCTTTGTCGAGGGGGAAGAAAGTAATTTAAAATGGCAAAAATCGATCTGAAAGGAAGCAAAGGACAGAGATCCCCTCATACACCACAGCCCTGTGTGTAGTAAGCCCTTTACCAAGACCACAGCCCCTCTGAGTGCCAGTTCTGGAGGGCAAGGGGCTGCCCCTTCATCAGGTACATACAAGGACTCCTCCATCAGAACTCCAGGGATGTTGATGGGACTGTACACAGTAGTACAGTGCCCTAATTCCCAGGAATCCTGGGTGTATAATGCAGTCTCCTGCATAAAAGCATTTTATTTGCACTCTGTACTTGTAAATCACTGGTAAATAATTAACAGACAGCATAAGTATGTAACAGAACTGAGTCACAGGTGTTAGCAAAGGAAAACTGCTATAAATGGATATGTCACAGCAATAAGCCGCCTGTTCACCTGTTGGGTGCTGGAGAAATTAAACAATTTAGTTTTCATAAATTAACCCCTGACACCCAGAACCTTACTAGAAAGCCCATCCATATTCCTTCTCTGCTATTTCTGACCACAACCTTTCCTCCATTCATAGTTTGGACAGTCTTTAAATGAAGAAACAATTAAGTTTCCCAGACTTCTGATTGCTGGGTAGAGCTGTGGGGTCACACAAAAGCCCATTCATTGATCCCAGGGAGGGAAAGGGAGATGGGAGCAAGAAGCCTTGCCCAGCATGCCACTGGGAGCTGCCAGACTTGCTGGCTGCAGCAACAGGAAAGGATTTCTCAATTATGAGCACACAAATGTAGCAGAGGAGGAGACCAACCCTTGTTCCACATCTCCTCTTTAGGTTCTCCCTCCTTCCTGCTGCCCCTCACATCCTACAGGCTCTTTCTGCAAACAGCCCAGGAGTATTCTTTTCCCTACAAATAGCAGGAAGGCAGAGGAGCAGAAATCCTCCTGCCAGGTGTGACACTGCAAAGAGCTGCCATGAGGGCTCTCCACACTCCTTAGATCACCAAAGTCATTTGGCACCACAACATTTCAGCCCCAAATACACAGCTGCTGGAAGGGCAGCAGGCAGAAGCCTGCTAAACAACCAGGAATGGGGAAAGCACAAGTCCTCAGAGAAAAGTGAATGGCCAAAAGCTGCTCAGTCCAAGGCAGTGCACTGAGGGAAGTAAATCACCAGTGTCTCGCCATTCTTTGCTGTGGGTCCCTCAGAAAACACAGATCCTCTGCCTCGTCAGCAGCTCTGCCTGGAAACAAAGCCCAAAAAGGACCTTTTCTGACAACAGCTTCAAAATGTTTAAGCTCATTTCACCATGTTTGGTTTGGTTTTGAATACGGTAACATACAAGCAATGAATTCTTGATTCTTTTTTTTTTTTAAAGTACAGCTCCCATAAGCTAAAAAAGTAAATGGGAGTGCTTTGCTTCCCGGGGTATGGAACTGGAACATTTTTCTAGCACCTAATAAAACATTGTTTGGTTGATACTAACCATTAAAATATGTGTTTCAAGTCATGTAATGTTCCCTGTGAAATTTGCCTTTTTGCTCCATGAAAAAAGGGCACTGAAAGGAATCCTGCAGCCATAAGGATCTCACTTAATTCATGGAAGTATCGTTTTAAAAGCCTCACAACGTGATCAAAGCACTGTTGAGAACAGATGTTCCAGGCTTTACAAATTCCAGCATAAGTATTTTTTATGACATTTATCACTGCTAAATTCTTTCAGCCATATTTTTCCCCACCAGAAGCATGCAGGCACTTTCCTCCTCAGGGAGAATATGTTCACATGGGGAGTGGTCTCCAGGCACAGACCCTGTCCCCTGCCAGCATCCTCCCCATCTGCAGTGAGGAGAGCTGTGCAGTGTCACCAGCAGCTGTGGTGCAACAGTGGAGCTGCAGGAGCAACAATGGGGAGCTGCAGGGCTGTGAAGGAACCTGCTCTTTCCTAAGACAGCAGCAGCGAGTCCCCATTCCTAGAGGTGATCATGGAGGCAGAGAGCACGTATTTCAACTGCAATTCAAATCACAGTCAGATTTCCACCAAGAGCAAAGATCCCACAAAGTTTAGCTCTCCACAGTCAGTTTCTGTGTATTCACAGTCTCAGGAGCATTACCAAGTTCTCTGCTGACAGAAAGTCTGAACACCATGCAGTGCTGGGCAGTTTCATGAGAGTGAGCTGTGTACCAACAAAAGACTCACAACTACCCCAGAATCTGAAACATAAAACTTATCTCTGAATAACATCAGGTTTTTTACCCCTTTCAAAAAAAAAAAAAAAAAAAAAAAAAGGGGATCTGAAACAACCAGCTCCTTTCAAATTTCACACATTCGCAGAAGAGAGTGTTTGTGAAGAGGACCCCACAAGCACATCACTTCTCTAATATGTGCCCAATTTAGTTTCACCTGTCTCCATGTGCTCCCTTCCCAATTCCTACAACCTGCTTGCACATCCTGTTTCACTATGAGCACAAGCTTCTTCCCTGGGGCAGCAGCACTGCCTTCACTTCTCCTCACAGTGAGCCCAGACACCAGACACAACAGGAGCAAAAACACCAGCAAAAACAAGTTTACCAATCTTGCTTATCCAGACTGTGAGCCCAATCAAGGCACCACCAGGGCTGTGGCTGATCCACACCCTGGGCTTTGGGTACCACCAAAATGAAAGAGCAACAGGCCCATTAAGTTAAGTCAATCATCAAGAAGATGGAAGAGTGACCTCTGAAAAAGCAGCACAAGGCAAAGGAGGTCTCCCAGAAAAAGGGAGGAAATGAGGAAAACACATGAGAGCAGAGGCATCAAGGTTGCAGTGACAGGGAGGATGCTGAAAGTGAGCAGAGATCTTGGAAACAAGGACAACAACTCAAGCAAAGGCTGAAGGATGTTGGAAGAGTAAACACAAGCAAAGAGAGGGTCTGTAAAAAGCCTCTACCAGCAAAAGAATCACAAGCAATCACAGCATCAGTCTTCCTCTTGCCAATTCCATGTGCTTTTCTTGATGGACCTCCTAGTCTAAGGACTTCTTGAGCTGCTTAAAATGTATTTACTTCTTCATTTAAGAGGTACTACTTTGTATTTTAAGTACACACAGAAAATGTGCTGAAAATTTAAACAGTCACACAAAATCTTGCCACGCTGGGAACAGAGATTTTGTATGGGCACAAGCAAGTGCTGGCACACAAACAGGTGCATTCACATCTATACTGCAGCTTTTCAGCAAAAGGACTGCTCCCCTAAGAGCCCTCAAAGTGAGAAAAGAAAGGAGGTGGGGTGTACAGCACTGTCACAGACAGGCCATGCTCCTCAGAGATAACCAGCCCTGGTATCAAAGTCTGTTTTCCTGCAGGTCCTGTCCAGTCCCTCCCCTCACCTGTGGGAGCATCACCCCAACAGCTGCACTGCATCTTGGGCTGCAGCCACCTCTGGGGTGTGAGCCTGGGCCACCCCTGCCCCTGCACTGCCCCAGTGGCAGTGCCATCAGCCACGGACAAAGGACAGCATCTGCAGAGCCCAGGATGCAACGAGGGAATTTTAGAAGGGCACTCCAGTTGGCATCAGAATTTACTGGAATTGTTCTGCTGAGTTATTAACGTCACAGCCCTGCTCTAGACCAGAGTCTGTTTTGTTATCTTGCCTCCCCACTCCAAGTGAATTTGCTGGGTGATTTTAAGAAAGAGAAAAAGGCGGTGACCAATTCTCAGGCCTTCTGATTGAGACAACAAAAGAGAAAAAGCATTCCTACATTGCTTCCCTCTTGTTTTTATAAATAAAAATAATGTATAGCCCTAACTGGATAATAAATACGCTCAAAAGCTGTCCTTAAGTAAAAGCTTTTGATAACAAATTGCCTGTGCTAACCGCTATTTTACTGTTGAATTTTTTATTGTTGCTTAAGCACTGCAATTATGCTAATAAGCCTGAGAGGATGGTACACTAAAGCATTGAATGTGACAGATATAATACTCAATAAAATGTTAATCTTACCTGAAAATTGGAATCAAACAGCCTTATTAGTATTTATGGATATGGCACCTCCAACATGTTTCTCTTAAGAGGAATATATATATGCAATAGATATTTCCAAATATACCCTACTATTTCTCATGCCTCCACAGAATTTAATTCCAGGTGGTTATTACCCCTGCTGCTAATTGCCAGTCCCTTCTGGAATAAGAAACAAGAGTGTTGCCTTCTGGGACATGCAAAACTCCTGCACACTGGAGGGCTTTTCCTTTGCCACCTGGAGGATGGCAGCTGTGGGCATGGGGACAGCTGTCCCCAACTCTCAGCATGGCCACCAGGCTTGTGAGGGTGTGGCACAACACAAAGGCTCTGCTCTGCCACCCTCTAACCTATTTTCCCCATATCCTCTCCTTTTATATTCACAGTTATTTACAGGTGCTGGAGAAATGACCTCTGAATTTTAAGATGGTACTGAAGACAAATTTATTTATTTTGCTCTAAAACTTTTCAGCCAGTGCTTACAGGGAACCAGACCCATCTACTTCACCATAAGTTACAGCATTGCTGATTTGGACCAAGAGCTGCTGAGCTCTCACAGGGGTCTGTCATGGAGGTGCTCTGTGACTTTCCACAAGCTGCACTGTTTTTTGTACCTTTATTTCACCACCTAGTCCCAGTCTGTTGAAAATTGCTTTCTCAACTGATGGCATCATTTTTTTCACCCCATATAGGCTTTCTCTAGGGGAATTTTTTGGCCAAACTCATGTGTCTCAGACCCAGCCTCAGGGCTCCACTGCCATGAACTTCCTGTGAATAAAATTCAAGTGGTCTTCAGCACCTTAACTTTCTCATCTTCAGAAGGAAGAAAAAATGAACTCAGAAGAGCCACTTGCTTCAGACAAACTATACTCACATTCACAACCAGGCTCTAAAGAGACTATTTGTACACAATGGACTGTGCAGCTTTCAAGTGCTGCAGGTTAATGCTTGAATAGCAGCTTCTGGTTTCCAGTTTCACTCCTCATGCTGCTCTCACCTAGAAGAGTCAATTCTGCTGACAGGACAGCAGAAACATCAATAACCACTCAGATATTTCCTGACAGTAAAGCAAGATTCTTACCACTGGACGATGCACACTTCCATGGTGGCAAACATCAGGTGGGAGATATCTGGGAACTGTTTTCATGAATAGTCATAGCAGGGAAAACCCAAATTGCTTTCCATTGAAATCTGGGATTCCCAAAGGGCTCAGAGATTACAGCAGGTAACCTACAGGACACAGCTCAACACACCACAGGACACTCATGGGCTGTGTTTAGCCATGCTTGCACTGAGGGCAGGATGGAGTGCCAAGATGGGAACAGGGAGCCTTTGCAGGACAGAGCTTAGAGCAGCTCCACAAACCCTCACTTGCATTGCAAGGAGTGCAGCACTTGGAAAAAAAGCCAGTTGCTAAATCAAGGGAAGCTACCAATTGACTGAGCTGGCACCTCCAAGAGCCAGGAGATGCATCCAGGGCTCCTCCACCCCAAGCAAGCCCCAGCACGAGATGCCAGACACCAAATTTCAGAAGCAGACAACTGAACCAGGCACACAGCTACAAAGTGCTGCAGGACCACATAGCAGCCACTCCCACAGAGGTGGCAGGACTCATCCCTGCCATGTTAAGTGAGTCTTATCATTATTTTCAACCCTGCAGGGAAATCTAAATTGAACTTTGGCATATAGCTTTCTTTTGCTAAGCAGCAACGCTTGAATGTTAACTCCAGTCCTGACAGGCATATTTATGGACTATTCTTTGCAAATAATCTTACCCTGACCAGTCCAAAAGGTCAGAACCATAAAAAAAAATAACAATTTAAAAAAAAGCACAAGGTTGGAAAACCATCACTACCATTGGCACAACCCCTCAACTTATTAACCGTCCTTGCAACAAGGTGAATGGCAAGGTCTTGGATTTATTTGATTGATTGAGATCAAAAGATCATGGGGGAACACAGTAAATTGCATCTTTCCACGAACGCATTTTGCTTTCAAGATTTGAGCAGATAGTTGCAGGAATTGAAAAGCTCAAGAGGAGGAAAAAATAAAAGAGAAAAAATAAAAAAAAACATGTACAAAGGTGACTTCAGAAAGGCATCCCTTATTTTCTTCTTGACACCATCTGCATTTCTTAGAGCTATTTGCAAGCTCCTTCCATGTCCCTGTACCCCTGAGACACAACATCTTATCTCTGCTAAGCAGAAGATGATAAGGAACAATAAGGCACTGGTTTAACTCCAGGGCAGACACCAGTGTTTGCTGACATTATGGATGAAATGTAAATTTTAGAGAAACCAAAGTCCAACAAGAGGTTGAAGAACTTCCCATTGAATTTCAGATGTCCTACAAGATAAGACAGGTATCTCACTGATCTTCTTCACTGGACCAAGGAAGACAAAGCACCTGAACACCCCTCTTGTCATAGGATGGCTTGGAGGCTGCCTGAGCCCCGGCTCCATTTGTCATCAGCAGCTCCCCAGGGAAGGGATGAAGGAGGAAGAAGCAAAGGAACTAAAGGAGCAGACATCTTCAGGACATAATTTCAAGACCTAGCTGGTGAGCCAGCATTTTTAAACTCAGGAAAAGCCTGCTGTGTTTGCTGTCAAGAGAAGACAAAGAAACACAATGGAGAACATGAACAGAAGAGCAAGAGAAGAAAAATGAAACTCTCCTCCACTTTATCAGCCCTGGAAAAGAGAGGAAAAGTAATCACTTGGTTCCTCTCTCTGTGTTCCACATGATATTTGTGGTTTGCTCAGTATACCTATATTTGTAGCATTGTGTTCTGATGTCACAATAAAACAGATGAGATTACACCCCTGAGAGTAAGAGTAAATCCCTTACAGGGACCATGGAAATGACCCAAACTCCCAGAAACTTACTACAAAGGAGCCAGAATTGATACAACATCCTGTTTTTACCACAAGTTTACACTACATGCCAGCAACAGAGGATTAAACTTCTTCTTTCCCCTGAGCTTATACTTCCCTCCATAATAACATCACCATTCAGGTAACAAAGACACTGAGCACCAGCATTAATTGCTGCTGCCCCAATTCTTCACCAGACCATGCAGCTCATTCTGCATGGATACACCCAGCTTTGCCTTTCACCTTATCAGCTTTGTTAAGATAAGAATTTCACACATTCTCATTTTAATTATCAGTGGGTTAGTAGAACTCTCCAGACGTCACCTAGTCTATTTTTCCACTACATGGAAGGATCGGTTCTCCTAAAAGCATGTCTGCTACTGCTCTTCCAACTTGTCCTTAAACCTTTCCATGACTGACACTGCCTAACCTCCTGGGGGATCCACTCCAGCACTCAGCTATCCTGACTGTGATCATTCACCGACACCTCAGCTAAATTTCCTTGCTGCAACTTAAGTTTATAATTTGTTTTATTTACAGTGCACAGATTCAGTTTATTCCCTCTCTCCATGACAAGTTCACTATTTCCAAAATTTACAAGTTGAGGCAGTGCTGCTTGTCCTGTCTTTGCCCATTCTGCTTCTGCTCACAGCACATTCTCAATCTCTGCATGTGTATGTCATTCCTTACCCCAAGAGAGAAGGCACTTGGCTATCACGAGGCTGTTTCAAGGGAAGACGCTCACCTCCAAAGGCTGATGCATTCAGGCACACACAGTTACAAAGTACTCTGAAACAAGAAAAATAAAAGATTTGTCTTCGGGATGGCAGGCAGAGTCCAGTCCAGGAGTGAAGGAAAAACCAGCAACTCCGAAATGCAATTTTCTGCACCCCATTATTTAGCACACAAACAGATCTTCAAAAGCAACATCACTGACTGTGGATACATCATGCACCACTGCTCAGAGTTGGCCACATTTTCTCTGACAACCACCATAAGGGTTTGATAAATTTGTGTTCTAGGAAACAAACTGTTCACGGACTTTGCAGAAAGCTCTGCCAAGGTATAAGCAATACCCAGCACATGTCCAAATCAGATGGCTCTGACTCCAAACCTTTAAGCTCTGTGACAGAGGACAAATTTTAATGTCACCACTGGTGGCTTTATTTACAGTGTCACTGAAACCAACAGAGGCAAGATTTCCAGACCACTCTGAGATTTAAATGTGTGTAATTACAGGATAGATCCAGAGACTAAAAGTCAGGTCTGATAAATGGCTTTTGTATTCACAACATACTCCTTACCTGATCTTCAGGATGTTCTACCTAGCAAAATGAATTCTCTCATGAACCCAAGTGTTTGGTGACACTGTAGAAAGGTAGAGCAGGAATCTACATGCACAGTGCTCAGAAACACAGGGGAGAGTTCTGAATGACAAAAACATCCCAAATTTCATGAAAGATAACAGGCAACAAGGGAGAGCAGCAATGACAGATTTGCCATCCTACTTCTGGAGGCTTTCAGAAAAACAGAGTTAGAAGGTAGCAGACAATTTGCAACAACAGCACCTTTCACCAGGGGATCACCTTTTGCACCCCATCTCATCTAAATTCCTGTCTCCCCTCAGAGGGAGCTGCTCCTGCCCCCAAAGGATCAAGTCACTTTGTAACAAATACTCCTTTTCCGATGGCTGAAGCCAAGCAACCCTCAATTTGTCACCTGCTGTGAAAACAAGATGCCTGTTGCACATCTAAGGATGTGCCAATGCAAGAACTCAGTGTCTTGTCTTTTGCAAGGATTACCCATCTGGCTGTACTTTTGGCTACTGCACTTTGTCCATCTCCAAGTTTCTGGCTTGGGATGGTTTTTTTCACCCTTTGTAATCCTACCCAGCTGTCCTGGGCTTTTGCTTTCCTTCATCACTTGCACTCTTAGCAATGCCAACACTTACAGCCAGCCAGCCCAACTGCTGTCAGCACAGGAAGGCGACACACTCCTGATTAGCACTGATTGGATGGCAGAAGTGCTGTTTCCAAAGCTAAAGAGGAATACCTGCACCAATAACGTCCCTAAAGCACCAAATAGTAGCTGAGGAGACTGAGCAATAAATGCCTGAAGGTGAAAAACTCAAAGTAATCTCAAAATGTATGTTGGACAACTGATAAAAGACTGTAAATGCATGCCCATCTTTAAGGGTGAAAGCAGCTCCAAGGACTTCAGCAAGATAATATGCAGCATCAGACACGTTACCTCCCAACATACTAGTGAGATAAGGATGTTTAGCAAGGGATAGAGATATGAGGAATGCTTCCACCAAGAAAATACACCCATTTGTACAGCTGAATTACGACAGCTGTTGAAAACCATGGAGTAGCATTGAATGGCAGCCCAGGACAGGGAGCCAAGACAACTACCACATGCAATTGAAACTGCCAAGGGATTAAGTTAGGTCAAATGTAATTACACAAATTGGATCCTGGCCAGAGTACTGACTTATTCAAGAAAATTAAAAGAGGTGTTCAAAAGTTTCAGAGATTGAGTCCTCCTCCTGTTAATTATTTGGTGAGTCAGTCAGTGAAGTCTCAGTACTCTGGGAGGCCATCTGAAAAAGGGGAAAAAATGAGGCATAAACTTGAAAGGCATTAGAAGCGATTAGCAAAAGCCTTTGTTCTCCATGGCAATCCTGGCTGCACCAGTGCGCGAAAGCCTTTCATGTCCACGCTGAAAAGTGGCCTCAGTTCCTTTGATACTTCTGGGAGGAAGCGTTTAAATTTACAAATATCCCACTGACAGAAGTTACAGACAACAGTTGAGGAACTTCTGCATAACTCAGCCAGATCATACCCAGCTCTCAGGCAGGCAGTACTCCTGCTGAAGGGAGGAATGACAACAAGACCCAAAGTTCACTGACACCTGGAGCAATGTCCACTCTACATGCTAGTTCTGTATGAAAGCCAAGTCATGTCAAAAAGGAGGTTGCAGCCATGTGGGACAGTGGCTTCCTCCTCCTCATTCAGTTTTCAGAAGAGGGAGAGCATGCAAGGCAGGCAATGGTAAGGAGATGAGAAAGGAAGCTTTGTGGTCTGGCAGCTGAGCGTCACTTGGAAAGATTAGATCCTGTTTATGCCTCTGCCATAAACCTTCTGAACGATAAGAGCAAAGTCACATATATCAACATTTCCCACACATTTACTACTGCTGTGCCTTTTGTGGCTGAATAAAGATACAGAAGGACTATGTCCAGAAGAGACAAGAACTAGCAGGCAAGGATTGAGATTCTGCGTTCAACCTTTAATCACTTGTACTAAAACCATGTACAGCACTACAAAACATGAAGTGTTCTGAAAAAACAGGCCTTGTAAGTCTCAGTTTTGGCACCTGAAAGAAGTAGAAGCCTATGCTACCTCTGTATCTGGGAGTCATCATTAGAAATACACTCATCGCTGTCTTTGAAGCAGTTGGATGCGACAGTAAAAGCAGTACAGAATTGGAGATTAACCTTTTTTGGGTAGCTTATTCAGTGCAATGTTCAGATGATGCACATGAAACAAACCATTTTTTGACTGACATAAAAAAAACAGAGTGATGAAATAACTATCTTCTCAACAAGTGCCATACACGAGGCATGTCAAGTGACATGGCTTCATCCCACAGTGACAGCAGGTGAACACACAACTGAAGCCTCTGCCATACTGATTTAGTGTGCTTTTTTTTTTTTACCCCTTTAACTTTTTATAAAACAAGCCAGGGAAAGGCAGACATTTCACAGCACAGATTGGTGCAATTTGTATTAATGGCCCAAGCATGGATGCAAGCAGCAGCTTGCTTCTCTTTGTGTGGAACAACCAACAGAGACAAGTCTGGTGGGACAACTGCTACACGGCACACCTTGCCCCAGCCCAGCAACACCTCCTCCTCCAGTGGCTTCACAACAAGCAGGGCAAGAACAAAGAACATAGGAAAAAAATCTCTGCTGTCTTGCCATGCTGTGCAAAATCCAGGGGCAAGCAAACGTGGAAAGAGTTTGCATTCTGCACTGGCAACAGAACAAGCTGTCATTCTTCCAAAAGGTAGTCAAGTGGTCTTCCAGGTAGCAAAAGTACAAATGTCCCAAATTCCTCATCCCTGGCACTCCCCTGACAAGGTAATCACTCCCCTTGGAGTCCTCAGGCACCACACAGATGACAAAGATTTCTTTTGCAAATAGGAACGAAACAGCAAGGCAGTTCTTCCCATTCTTCCCCAACACCTTGTGACCAGCCTCCTGTGAAGCAAGTCCACTGCTTGCACTGGAAAGACCCACAAATAAAGGCAGGTCAGAGCCAGAGCCACAACATGGCCAGTGCCACACGTGAGCACCACCACACATCAGGGGAAAGCACAGGGCTGATGGTACACACACTACAAAAAATAGATTTTTCAGCACAAAGCAGGGCAGCCTGAAGGGTTTCATGCCAAAGAGGGACCCACTGCCATGCTGGCCAGGGCGTGCAGGGGGACATGCCCCTGTGGCAGCAGCAGTGATTAACCAATACTGATAATGGCCTCCAGTGCCTAAAACAAAGCACAAGGAAACAGCACAGCAAGGACTAATGCCAAGTGGCAATAAAGACAGAGGCAGGGCTGTTGCTCAAGTAAGATTTTTTTTTTTTTTGCCTAGGTTACTTGTTGTTAAAAAAAAAGGTTCTGCATGCAGGGACATCCTGTTCACTGTATTAAATTAAAGGGATGATTCAAGAGGGAACAGCTTTCAGCAGACGGGGGGGGGGGAAATCAATTTCAGGTTGCTACGGACAACTGGGCTGTCTCCTGTAAAACAGAATCAGATTCAGCTCTACAAACCTGAACACTAAACATTCCCTCAAATACAACACACATGCACACTCACTAAATTAATGAATGCAAGGAAATACAGACTTGTGCCATCTCCCAGGTTTTTTGGCAGAATGAAGGCTGCACTCAAATCTACTAATTGCCACTAAGTACAGGACTGGAGTTTGGCTCAGTGGTGGCTCTCTGACTGCCAGTCCAACACTCTCTTCCAGGGGAAAAGCTCTTTAACAGCCAAATAAACCAGAGCAGTGCCCAGATTCACCTCACTCTGGGCCCTTCCACGGGCTCTGGGCTTGCAGTGGGATCTAAAACCATGTGCTGCTGATCCAAGCTCCTGAAGAACTCAGCTAGAAGGGGCAGCAAGAACAGCCTGAGGCTTTCAAGCATGTCCTGGCTGATACTGGACAGGGGCACAGGCTGCTCCTGGTCCTTGAATACCCTGAATAGAAACAATGCCCTCCACCTGAGCAGCTGACCTATGGTCACAGCTGCCAGCAGGAACCTCACATGGAGGGACCACTGGGGACAACATGGTGGCCATGGTTCAACAGGTGTCCTCTCCCCATATTTTTCACTAGAATAACTTCAAACAGGTTTTAAGCACCTTCTCCATTCCCTGCAGGAAGAAAAGCCTTGGTGAAAGAGACTGGAGCAGAGACGAGGCATCTGATTCTGTGCCCTTTCCCAGCAGCTGTTCAGAAATCAAAGAAATCCATCTAGATCAATCTCTCCATGAAGGCAACAGGAAACATTCCCATCCCACGATACTCTAAGTCTTATAGAGCAGTTAATGATTTTCCAATTAAATGTACCATCAAAATATAAGATTTTATTAGCAAAATCAATGATGTGTGCAGAGACAGTCCCTCGTGTGTCTTAAAAAAAAAGCCTATGAATAAACCTGACAGGAATAAAGAACATTGTGCAATTATTAGAGCTATTTTACAGGATACTCTAATAATGACAGCCCATACTTCTGGTAAGACACCTCAAGGCAGTACCACAAAAATAAAAAACATAAAAAGAACAGAAGCACAGCATTCCCCTACACTTGGAGGGTGCATTGTGTTTATTGCATTACATTTTTTTCCCAACAAGAAGATAATATCCAGGAAACAAAACCACTCCAATGCTTAAAGAAATATTTACCAGTCACCTGTCTTTTTCTCCTTCTCCATCAGTTTAGTGTTTCACTGCATTAGAAAAGCAACCAGTGGAAATTTACACCCATTTAAACCTAGCAGAAATGGAAGCAAGATAGAGAGGGCTGCAACTTTTGAGCACCCACAAAACTCATGATGCTCCTAAACCATGTACACAATTCAGGTAACTGCAGCATCAGAGAGCCCTCTGCAAGCAACACACCCATCTGAGGACACAGCACTGGAGTCCTACCAGCCTGCCAGTCTCCTGCTCTCACCTGGCAGCTATCACCCACATCAATACCACCATAAAGAATTCAGACAGTCAAAACATTAAGGGACCCCAAATCCAACAGTCACCAAGCCCAATACCCAATTTTTTGTGGAGCTCTGGCTAACGAACAAGGAGCATCATTAAGTTGCATTTATAGCCAAATGCTCAAGAGTGCACTTATATGAAATAGTGCCAAAAATCCAATTGACAGTTCTAACCTAAACCTAGACACAAGAGCCTAAGGTCCACTCAGAGGAAAAAATTAAGTCTCTGTTCCACTTGGCTTTAAACAACCTCTGGATGCATGTTGGGATGGATAGGGAAAGAATAACAAGAATACCCAACAGATGTTTCCATTAGCATAGATTTGCCATTCATCTCTCTTTTTTCTACCATCAAACTCCTTTATTATCCTTGCTGGATAATTTACAGTGCTTGTTGCAAAGTACAGTCTCGAAGAACAGAGACAGCAAACACTTGACAATGTAGAAGTTCAAAGAGCTGAGCCATGCATGACCTGCAAGCAGATTGTTGCTATTTCCCTGTGTGTATAAAAGGGCTTTACCTTCATGCAATGCTGGAACTTGTCATCATGAAACACCCTCTATTACAACATGGCCCAAAGGAGCTACTATTTTGGGTCCTAATAACGTGCTGGGTTTTACAGGAAAGAAAGAAGGCAAGTAACACGGAACAACCCAGCTGTCAAGGAGAGAAACAGATGGGATCCTCACAAAGCTACACAGATTGCCTTAGTCAAGTGCTGTCACAGCCCAAACTCGAGATGGGAAAGCACAGTGCAGGAGCTAGATGAAAGGAGCTTGTGAAATTAAGTAGCATCATCACCTCCACAAGGCCTGTGAAGAGACAATAGAGAACTGCTTTCCAGGCACTCTGATCCTAAGGCAGTAAAACATGACTCAAGGTTGTCAAGCTGCTTTTTTCAAATGCCTTTCGGCTGAGTGACAGTTGTCCAATTCTCCCACCTGTTTGGCCCCCATGAAACACAGAGAGCATCCACAGAAGCACAAGGCACATCTGTGGTCTTGGAAAAGCTCTCCTCTGGGTAACAGACACAAACAGGGCTGGCTGGAGGTGTCCCTGCTAACATGGCCCCAGGTGCTGCAGGCAGGTGAGCCGCCAGTGCACAGGTAGCACCAGGATTCACCCTGCTGTGGCTTCCAGCTCCAAATGGGGCTTCCAAACAATCTAAGAAACCACAACACTTGCCATGGCAGTTCAGTTCCCAGTGCCTTGGCACCCTGTGAACCAGTGACAAACCAGGAGAGGGAAGGGACTGGTCTGACCTTCTTCATTCAAGCTCTCAAAAGGGTGCAGCACCCAAGAGAACAAACCAGTGCTTTGGAAATCCCAGCCCACTTGGAGATACCAGGGCCCATATAGAGAACCTGTGCGTTGTACTTCCAGCCCGAGCACAGCCATTCATGCCCACAGTGTTTCAAACAACACAGGCTGAAGCCAGATGATGAATGAAGTAACAGAATCGATTGCCTTACCTCCCCTCCGCCTCCCACTAACCGGAAGATGCTATTCAGGGAAAATATAATTTAAAGGCAGAGGCTAATGATGAATCAGATTGATTTTTAGATGAAGAAAATAGATGTAATTGCAGTCTACCTGCTTCCAGCTTGCCAAGTCAGAGCTAGCTTCAGGAGAACCAGGCCCCCTCTCCCATTCCTCGTCCCACCCCTGTCTCCCATCAAAGCAAGAAAAAAACCTCGCAGAAAAGAAATTCCTTTACACAAGACAATTGCGTGTTGCTCGGAGCCAGCTCAATGCTGGCTTCCCTCTTCCTGCTCAACAGTACAGAGCCTGAATTAATGGATATACAGAGGGCCCACTTTCCAGGGAAAAGCGAATTCCAAGTTTGCAGCTGGGAAGAATGCATCGTATGTCTGGTATTCACGCTGCGCCCTCTTTTCCCCTTCCTTTTTTTGGCCGTATAAGGAGCTGAGCACAGCGGGCTGGACCAGTGAGTGCAGCGCTGCCTGCTCAGCACCGTCAGACCTCAGACATTGTTTGTCTTTACTGGAAATCCAATAAATCCATCTAGGAAAAAGGCTAGTGGAGTGTCAGGCTCAGACCCCGCGGTCTGGAGATGCAGGATCCAAACAGGAGCCAGCTGAATGAGACCAGCCCAGCAAGTGCTCCTGCAGAGCTGCAAACACATGCACTGCACAGGCAGTAATTACCTTTATTACACTGCAGGGAAGGGAGGGAGGGGGGGTGTTAACTTAAAAACTAGGGACTATTGCAGCTGCAGTCCTAAAGGGTTGTTTCACAGGTTTGCAGTACTCAAGTAATAGCTGCACAGGAAATAAAAGCCAGCCTGGCCTGGAGAGAACACACCTGGGGCTGGAGGATTACGTGCCTTTGGCCACAGAGAAATACGTCCTCTCTAACACACACAGGTTAGACAGGAGTGTGGGATTGCACTTTAGAGATGCAAATTGCTGGGAATTCTTCCTAGAGTCCTGACAATCCCTGAGTTTGAGTCTATTGCAGCAATTTCAGCAGCAGACTGGGATTTCCATATCCCAAATGCAATTATAATATTACCTTCCAAAAACATAAAACCTTCTTGCCATTACTGCTTCTTCTGTAAACAACAGACTATTCCTGTGGGCACCCAGGGCACTACAGGAGCAAAAAGGAGAGGAAAAGACACTCACCCCATAACCTTCCCTCTATGAAGAGTGATGGGTGCTGCCCCATGGGATGGCAGTACCAACCAGCAGAGTCCCTCATGCTTGGCCTAGGACCAAAGTGCAAGGGCAGAAACTCACAAGCAACCCCAACCCATCCAACCACCCTATCTTGTTCTCCCATCTCTGTCAAGCATGTGAAGTTCCATCTCCTTCCCAGCACCAGCAACTCTGGGCTGCAGCTCCCCAATGCCACCCTCTCTTTGGAGGTTCTGTCCCAGCCCCTGCAGCTGCCTGCTGCCAACTCTCCACCTCCAAAGAGCTCCCTGCACAAGGAAAAGGGAAGGACAGTGGCCAGAAACCCCTTCGTGACATCTGAAAACAGTCTTCAGCCTTCACCTGTTATATCCAGATGGAGTCAGGGATGCTCTGAGGCACAGAATGAAGTGGCTTAGATGAAGACACACAGTTGAAACTCAGCTGGGGGAAGGGAAAGTTTCTAGCCTCATTAATAACAGCCTGAAATTAAAAGCAGAGCTTGTAGTACAGCTGCAATTTCAGCAACCCCGCTGCTTGTGTTAACAGTGTGGCTTTATTATGGTCAGGGATTAAAAACAGCTTCAACAATTAAAGGAGGGAAAAGAAAAAAAATAATGACTGCATGAAAGAACCACCACCACCAAAAATCCGTATAAAAAAAATTCCTGCGGGCTGGAATGATTAGCAAAAAACACTTGTGTGCTGTGAGGAGCATGAGTGAATGCTTCCTTCCCCACACAGGCCCACACAGGTCCCTGACAAGTATATCTGTCCCCCACCTGTGGGAAACCACCCATTGCCCTGTGGCTCAGCACCAGCCACCATTAGCCTCCCCAGGGATGGCAACTCCTGCCCAGGAATAGGTGGCCTACAGTCACCCTGCTCCAAGCAGACAGCTTAGAAACTTCCTCACTCCTGCTGTCTAAATAACACAGCATTAAGAACAAAAATGGAAAGAAAATAGTCTTGCAACAAATGACTAACATGCCTGAACTTCTCAGGAGGCACCAGTCTCACTGAGCAGCTCAGAAGAGTGAGAAGCAGCATGCCCATGTCTCTTGGAGGTAAGCTGGTGTGCCTAAGGGTTCCTGAAGGCATTGACCCCACATTCCCTGGCACCAGCTGGGATAAGCTGCCACTGGGAAACCTCAGTTTGCTGTGTCTCAACACAACAGTCACTGCCTTTGAGAGCTTGGCCAGTAATGCTGAGGCTGAACCTAGTCATTCTGCTTTATAAGAATTAAAGGTAATGTCTTCCCAAGAAAGAGGAAGACTATCTCCCTTCTCTTTCACCACCTTCCTGATAAAAGCATTCCCTGGAGACATCACCTTTAGGGCAAGCACCTACAATTACTGCTAAACTACTGAGGACCAGAAGTCCCTTCAGGGCCAAGCACAGCAGGAAGGCATCAGTTTTGCCACAAACACAGCCACACCTACAGCTCTTTCTCCACTTCAGAAGCTTAAGCCTTCAAAAATCAATCCAAACTTGGCCCATCCACCAAAGCCGCCACCTTTGTACCCTGTGGATATTAACCCAAGGACCACAGGACATTCCCAGAGATATGCTCTGGGCAAATTCCTGCATCTACCACAGAGCTGCAATGCTCCAGAGCCAACCTCCTGACACAACAATGGTCATCTCCACCAAGACAACAGATCCAGATTCCTCCAGTGTTTCCCATGAGGACACACTGGACAAATCTAGTCCCCATGGCTGCAGAAACCCAGCAGTAAAAGCAATGCTGGGAACACCCAACAGATCTGAGCCCCGTTCCTGCTATGGGATGAATGCAGAATCATTTTCCATAAGGGATTAAAGTCACACATCTGTCAAGGAAGCTATTAGTTAACAGAAAAAAATCTTTGCCATTTTTGGAGACAGAACTGTGGACTCAGAAAAATTCTTGCTGCTGCAACGAAGGACAGAGACATCCAACCCAAATAAAGAAGATCCATCACTGTATGACAATGGCAGTGCTCAGACATCTGCCCTCAAAAGCCAGCCAAAAGCATTTTACACTGTTGGCTTTCACAAGCTCAGAAATTCAAGCTAGGCTGTGCCAACCCTTTGCAATTCCCTTCACTGGAGGGTACAAAGGACTTCAACAGAACTGCACTTGAAGCCATGTCTGCAAAAATATCACAGCTAAGGTCCAAGTCCCCAGCAGCCACACAGCTTCTGCAGCACGTCCAGGGCAGGTTTGGAATCTTAGAAAACCAAAATCTCCTTTATTTTTACCCTGAAGTCTCCAGTATTCCAAAACCATTTAAATTAAAACAAGCCCCATGATACACTTTCCCAGACACCACAGCACTTTCTAAATGCCAAGGTGACTGCAACCTAAAGTCACCATGGCTTAACAAACGTGGGTGATATGACTTATTGGTGGTTTCAGCTATTGAGCTTTGCCTGCCTTTTCAGCAGGCTGGGAGCACATGAGGCCAATACAACCCAGCCACTGTTCAGCTGTGAGAATGAACCAACCCCAGGCAGCCTCACAGCCCCACCATGGAAAGCATTATATCCTATCCCCTGCTTTGCAGACAGGAGAACAGGAGAAACCCAAAACAAATCACACACAAAACAACGAAACCCCCAAAAAGGGTATAGGGGAAAAAGAAAAAAAAAAAAAAAAAAAAACAAACAAACAAAAAAACAACTCTAGACATGAAGTTTGGAGCTGCACTGCCCCAACACCCTCACTCCTGGATGGAAAAGAAGGGGATGTTTGAAGGATGTGGGATGACACCTGCACCAGGTGCAGTCTGGCAGTGGATAAATAGGCTGTGGCTTAGGGGATGTGCACAGAAGCAGGAAGGACTGAGGATATGCCAGCAAGCAAGGAAGGTGCTGTGGCCACAAAGCATGGCAAAAAAAAAAATCAGATTATTCAGATCCTGTCCTTAGAAATAGATGCTAGAGTTTTTTTCTTACATAGGACTGCACTGAGAAAGACTCCTCTTCTCACCCCAGAATTTGTGACCTTCCATGTCACAGTTTTTTGAGTGCAAGTAATGCCCATTCTTGCATAGGCAGATGGGAACCAACGCTATGGCTAATGTCAAACTGCACTGCTCCTCCTCTTACAAAACTGCTTCCAGCTACAGTAGAAGGATCCCCATGTGCTCAGATGGCCAAAATCAGACAAGTGCTGAGCAGTGTCTTTACCTAAAAGCTTTACTAACATCTGAAAGAATTACAATGGCCCATCTGCATATTCTTCTTCTAAAATGCATCTGGGTTCAAACTCAGTTCTCCCTCACCTCCTCTGGCATATGCCTGTATTTCTCCATTAATAGCTGAGCTGCTGGTGACACCCTGAGCAGATTCCAGAGCTTCAAGGTATCAGTGAAATAACCCACTGCAGCTCAGGGTGGAAACGTCAGAACCAGTAGCTCCCATAAACTACAACAGCTCTAAGACTTACATTGGAGAGCTACTGGAATTTATTAGAGTAAACATGCCAATATCTCAAAATCACAAAGGGCTTAAACTTTGTACCTGTACAATGCAGGAACAAGTTCATTACAAAGTCATTAACAATAAACCACAACAGCATTTCCAGAGACAGAAATCTGGGCACCTACAGTGGATCATCAGAGAGACAAAGTACTAAAGTCAAGGAAAGAACTCTGGTTTGCCCCTTTTTCCAGCCTATCACAGACACATGCTCCCAAGAACCCAAGCCTTTCCCCTTTAAATGAGGAACCAATCATCCTTCTAGGGTGACACCACAAGCTTTGGGCTCTGTTCCCATTTTAGCATGTGCAAACCATGAGGCACCAAGGGGACCTATGAGCTGCTGCTTCTCAGAGACACCAGAAACACCTGAACAACAGCTCTCAGTAGTTTAAAGCTGACACTTTCCGGTTTCTGCCAATTTCCTTGATTCCCAAAAGGAAATCTGTGACCCTTCCAGATTGACAAGCTCATTTTTGTAATAAAAACATAAAGGTCCCTTGCTGCGAAGAAACACGAGCAGTCCAGCTAGGAGATGCCAGCACAGCACAAACAAGCCTTCAGCAGCACATCATACATGGAGCTGAAAGCCCTGAGATCCTGTCCTCCTGTTTCTGAAGTACTATTTGCATTAATTGGACTTAGTGTGGATTTTAAACATTACCTGAAAACTTTCCCCAGTAAAAGGGGGTCATTCAGGCACATTCACAGGAGCAGACTTCCTCTTTAGGGCGACCTAAAGTTGGAAGGTTTTGCTTTAGCCAACACTGAAGGAGAGGGCTTGATCAGAAAAGCACCCGAGGTCACTGCTGGTCTTGGCAAGGCTGGATTAACTACAGTAAGGGCTAGAAAGAAGATCTGCCTAGTCTGAAGGCCAGGGGTCCAAAAGGCAAGCCAAAAAGTAACTCATTCCCTTTCCTAACAAACTGTGTTTTCAGCTGGAAGTTGCTTGGCAGCCTTCCTGCCAGAGGATGCTGCAGGTCAAGACAAGGGTTCACTCCCGGCCAGGCTGAGCGGGGACACGAAACACAAGAACAGACAGCGCTCTGCAAACATGGGCTGGAGCTCCAGGAGAACTGCATCTGCTGGGCCATCCTTGGACAGAAAGGGCCGCTGCTGGCCAGGACTGGTGTGCCCCAGGAAGCATCAACCCAAAGATGAGCAGGAAGAAGAGCAAGGATGGGGTAAGCACCAAGGCACAAACAGGGGAGCCAGGGCAAGTCTTCAGGCACCCAGCTGCTCCACACCTGCCTCACAAACACCTTGGGTTCCTTGCTTCTGTGAAAATCAAGAGCAATGGCATTCTATAAAAAAAATGTCACTTAAACTCCTTATTAAAGGTAATTTCCTCTCCCACCCCTTTTCATTAGCAACACTCAAGCATTCATCAAATGATCCTGTTACTTCCAGGCAAAACGTTAGTCTTCTTACAAAGAACCTATACATTAGCACTGTCTATTGTTCTAACCATAAAAAGTTGTACTAAAAAAATCAATTGAGAAGCACAGTGTCCCATTCACCTGAATAGGAGTTTACCTTAAATAAACCTATCACACTGGGAAACCCGTAAGTGCTTGGGAACAATGCTCATATGTGGAAAAAGATGCAGCAGTAACCACATTACTTTTCCCTTCTAGGCAGTAGCTTTCCACTTAAATTTTATACAATGCACCTGCTTATTGTTCTTATTACATAATATTGCATTCAATTCAAATCCATGCTGCAAGTATCCCACTCATAGCAAAGAGACTTTAGAAAGTTAAAAAAAAAAAAAAAAAAAATCACAATGTATAGCAGCACATTACACAGCACCAATTCCAGGCAGGCTGTCACTCTGATCACACCAGATGGCATTTCTACTCCAACAGTATCCTTCAGTGAAACATCCTTGTTACAGCATTATTCTTGATGCACAGAGTCCTTTTGAAATTAATGGTACAAATTCTCTTTGTCATTTCAAAAGGACTGTGTTGCTCAGAGTGCTTTACCTTTTCATATCTTCCTTTCCAATAACTTGCAAAGGAGTAAGACCAAAAGAGGCCATTCTTTAAGGCAAAAATGAAATATAAATAAATAAATCAGCATTCCTTGGTGGGGAACTACAGAATAGGGCTGTGAATCCCAACTCAGGAGAGCCTTATGTGTCATTCCAGATCTAGGCCAACTCAGAAAATCACTTAAGCTCCTGATTAACTATAATACATGCTTAAGTTGCTTTGACTTCCGTAGGACTTAAGCATATACTTAGATGCTTTCCTGTACAGAAATACTCTCTTAAATCAGATCCTGTTTTGTAGGGTCGCTACACACACACACACGTGCAGCTGATGTCCCCAAGAAAGCTCTGGCTGAAAACCAGACTGCCTGAATTTTGTGCCTCACTAGGGACCAAAGTGTTTCACCAGAGCTTTAAGTAAAGCTCAAGTCTGGAAGTGGTTTATCTCAGATAGGGACTTTGTGAAGGTTCACCTCTCAGTTTTAGACTTGGTAAGGGATGCTAAGACTCATGAGAGAGCCTACAACACACCGCAGCTGCAGGTGTTTCCAAGAGGAGAAAATCTCCCTAGACCCAGTTCCATCTGCTATAAATCTCACTGTGGACCAGCCACAGGCTGTGAATGCACAGCAGAGACCAGAAGGACCTTTCACTGGTCCCTTCTGAACCACTTCTCGTGGTGGGGCTGTGCCTCAAAACACCACAAAGTTTTGTCCACATCACAGAAGACATTCAGAGTTACAAACAGGAAGTCTCACAGCATCAAATGGGACACTGGGTTTCAACACCTCTCCATGTTACCTGTGAGGAACACAGCAATTTCCCCCTAGGCTTTTACCTCACTGGGCATGGGCAACTGCTAAACTATCCCAAACCTGCCCTACTACCAAGGAGCTCTCATGTTTCAAAACAGAACCTCAGCCAAAAAAAGCCCCTTTGCCCAAACCCTCCCCTCACCAGCTACTCTCTTGCTATTAGAGTTAATTGCAAGCACATCGTTCCTACAGCTTGGCTGATAGAAAAGAACTCCTGCTATTTAGGGGCTTGGTTTTCCCATCTTGCCTATTCTCAAGGCAGTGCAATAAATTATTATTATATATGGAGGCTTTGCAAACAACTAAAGCATCCTGTGTGCCTGCACATGGGCATGCTGTTTCTCAGTGTGATCTGAAATAGCCAAGATATTAAAATCCCACAAAGAACTGAGTTTCTAATGGAAAAACTGATGTGCCAGATGTTGATACTGATAATTACTGTGGCAGCCTGGAGCAGAGCCCAAACCCCTCTAGGTTAGATGCCCTCAGCACTCCCTGTTCCTCAATGACCCACATTGCAGTCCAGCTGCTCCCACATTCACCCACCTCTGGGGTTTCTCACCCAGAACAGGGATGCACACTATCTTCTCCAAGTCCTGGACCTTCCCTTCTCTTTCAACGACTATCCAAGCTCAAACAAGGGATCAAGCTCTTCAGGGCTGAAGATGGCACAGGAGAAGGAGCACTTCACAGCGAAACATCAAATGGGGCAGCCAGGTTTTGGATTCCACCAGCCCAATAGCTCAACCCAGCCCTCCATTTGGGGAAGCCCCAACTGAACAAAACCCAACTCAGTTCAGCAGTGCAAGATGACTGTATTTTACCTCTTGAAATCCTCTTCTTTCTTATTGATGCCACCCAGTGAAAATATTAGGATGAGAAAACTCTGCACATTCAAGATATCAAAGTTGAAGATCACGTCCTTTGCCAGGAATCAGGAGAGGATCAGGACAGCAAACACAAACTCCCAGCACGCCTACAGCTCCTCTATGCCTGAGATTGGGGTCTGATTCAAACCCACACCAGCCTTTAAAACTCCTTCTCCCCAAAGTGGTGGAAGAGGCTCCAGAAGCAGTGGGAATGCCTGATCCTCCTGCTTTGTGCAAAAAGCCAAGATCAAAGGTGTTGCTTACCCAGGCAGCTGTGAGGAGGGCAAGCAACACTGTTCCCTACTGCAACACAACTTCAGGGCTTTTCCCCCCACTCTGTGACAGGGGATTCTGCATCTCCAGCAGCCTGGGGGCTCATGGAGCTGAGGAGAAGTCTCAACATGCACTCCCACACAGAGGGGAACAGGTTTGAGCTGGAGGGTTTCTGTGGGAGTCTTGCACTGAATATGAAATGTACAATAGTGCCAAGCCTTGTTCCAACTGAAGGCTAAATGCCTGTCTTCCCCTCTCAAAACAC
Organism: Agelaius phoeniceus; assembly: GCF_051311805.1. NCBI lineage: Eukaryota > Metazoa > Chordata > Aves > Passeriformes > Icteridae > Agelaius > Agelaius phoeniceus. The sequence goes on from NC_135274.1 coordinate 17,095,854, forward strand.
ATGGATGTCAAAATATCTGCTGATCAGCCAAATTACAGAAACAGAGAACACACAGTGACTGCAGGAAGGAGAGCCACTGCTGCAAGCCTGCCCCAGGGAAGCACAGAATCCCAACATATAACACAGAACACCTTCCAAAAGAAAATAGGAAAGTTTACTGCCTGTCATTTAAATAGGGATTTCTGTTACAGAAACACACCAGGAGCCTGCCTGCCCTCCTCCCTCAGCCCCTGCAGGGAAAGACATCATCTTCCTCCAAAGGTGACAAGAGATTAAATAAAAACAGAAGTGACAAAGAGACATGAGGAGATGAGTTGCAGGACACTGCAACTTCTCACTTCAAAGCAACAAACTCCTTCTACCATCAAGTTTGAGTATCAAGAAAGGGAAACACAGGTACATTCAGTATGTACACTTATGCTGAGTCTCTTGCCAGCCTTTTCAGTATGTCAAAAAAAATTTTTAAAAACCCAGTGGTTTTCAGTAGTTTCTTTCTCCCATGGTTGCTGTGAGAAAGTATTGCAGAAACCATGGTAGAAATTAAATACTTCAAAACACAAAACGTGATTGCACACATCTATTTAGCATGAAGCAAAACTCAAAAATTGTTTTTCCCCAAATTGTAGTGTGAAATTTCAACAGAAGGGAACACATCTCTTTAAAGTCAGTGCCGTCCTTTCAAGCTGACCTTCAGTCACCTGAATCACATGCCCAAGACCACCAACACGATGCAATTTCCATCTCCAAAGCTTTGGTCTTATAGGATTTATTGTTTAAGCTGCAAGGGAAGCACATTACACACTGCTGACAGTGCATTTGCGCATGTGAACAAAGATGAGGGTGAGGTGAGATTAGGACAAGCTGGAGGGAATTAGCTCAGTGGGTTATTTATTTCATGACAGCACAGATTAAAAGGGCTGACTGTCCCTTTGGCCTTACAAGCACTCATGTGAGTTACCAAGCACGTTTTATTGGAGGGAAGGGGAAGTGACGTTATCATCCAGGTAAATATCTCAATAAACAGTTGAGTGTTTGATGGACAGCACTTTGCATGTGATTAGCATGAAACCTCCCAGGATCCCCAAATGCCAAACAAGGAAATGTTCTTTTTAAGCCTTACTGGGGTGGGTGGGCTGGATCAGTCCCAGCTGAGAGGCAAATAAGCTGAGTCAGAGGGATCAACTACCCAGCCAGGATATCACAATCTTCAGGCAGGGCCAGCTTTGCCCAGTATGCTCCAGTTCAGCAGCAATATCTGCAATTGAACCCTCCCAGTCCCAACTGGTACAGACAAGCACCCTGCTCATGCCCTTTCCTGCTGGACCAGGCTCCACTGAGGCTCTCGAGGGATTGAGTAGCAGATTTAGTAGTAAAAGCCAGACGGCCTCATTCCTACTGACCTGCTCACACCATAACGTATTTCTCATTTCCGAGTGACTGCCTGTTCTCTCTCAGTCCTGGTTAATATTATTTGTGTTTTAATGCTTTCTAGGAACCATTCCAGCTTTACATCACAACAAATACCACCGGGTAGGGGAAACACTTAATCTGGCTAGCCTTGTTTTTGGTACTTCACTTCAGGAACTGGTCCAAGCAGTGAGAGAAACAGCAGTGCTTGCCCCACGGCCAGACCTCTCCCCACATACACTCAGCCCCACTGGGGATGTTGCCTGCAAGTCTGAAGGTGGCTTTCATCAAGGCTGAATTCTGGAGCTCCTCCAGAAATCCTCCAAGGAGAATGAACAAGTCAAATAAAGAGAAACCCACAAAGCTTGAGATCAAAGGACTCTTTGGGTTCTTTTTCTTTGCAGACACATTGTGTATTTCCCGTTTTCTTCCTCTCAGTCTCACCAGCAGCACATGTTTCTGCAGCCATCAATGCCAGAGTAAGTGCCCAACTCACTGGCTGAGCAACTGCTGTACAACACCCAGGAGGAGGTTTCTGTCATCACCTCATGCTAAGAGCTTGCACTGAACTGCTCAGTGACACCCACCTCAAAACTTCCTGAGCCACTTCTTCACAGGCCACTACTCCCACCAAGCTTTTAAATCCTGCTTGTTGTCCCTTCCTGCCCATCCTCAGGTCCAACTCATGAAACTCATGCTTTACAGCAGCCAGAATGAGTTTCAGGTGTGCCTCCTGTCAGAGGAAGAGCTGTTCAGCCAGGGTGATGCTCTGTTCCAGCCCAGGCTGGTTATGGAAGACTTTGTGGAGTGCTATTTCTCTTCTTAGCACTCACCTTGCTCAGGTCAGGAGGAAGCAGGTAGGAAAGGTGAGCACACAAGGCACATCCCACCATGGAGGTCTGAGAGTTGCTGCTTCCCAAAGCAAGTTTGCTCTGAAGCTCAAACCAGACCCCAATCAAATGTAGGTGTTTGCACAGAGCGGCTTTATCCTTGCACCAGTTTCAGTCAGGACTCACTTTACCTTCTTCCAAGAAGCTGTCTTCTTGCTGAGCAGGGATGTAACCAGCTCAGAGACTTAGAAGTTAGCTCCTCCTCTGCAATTCCACATCTCTGCAGTTTGAGCATTATTTTCTCTCACAAAGAGGAGCCAAAATGAATTTTTTTTTTTTTTTTTTTTTTAAAGAGGGCGAGAACCCAGTCAAGGGTATCTGCTGTTTAGGACAGGCATGACAAGCTCAGAAGGTGAATATTCACTGTCACCAGTTTGCCCCAGGGAGGGGAGAGGGGAACTCAGCGTTACAACACATTAATCATTTACCCACAGATTTTCTCAGGAATTTGTTACCCACACCCAGCATCTCAGGAGCACATCTGCAGGGCGCAGGCAAAAAGGAAACTGGGGAGGGAAGAGGAGATACCTTAAGTCAGCAGGAAAGTGTAAAGAGCTTGAAGCCAGGGGTTATCAACCAGACAGAATGACCCAGTTATGCAACTGAGAGGAGAAGGAGGATAAAAACACCAAGGAAGGCTGAATACTGTTAGGTTCCCAAAATACAGAAGGTACAGATAACTGGCACAACTGACCATGAGAATTACATTAAAATACAGATTACACAGCATCCACCAGGATTTAAAAAAATCCTCAAGAAACTTAAAGTACCTCTCCCCAGGAAACCCACACAGTGCTGTGGAGCAGCAGAGAGCATCTGAACTCCAGGCAGCACCTGCAGGTCACCATCCATTTATTCTCAGGGAGTATTCCATTTATCTCCCACCACCAAGTAGAAACACTGCTGCACAATAATTTTTAGTCAATATGTCGGTGTTTTGGAGGGGAGGAAGCTTTGTGTTGTACTATTTTTCCTGCACCAAAAAGGCACTAGAAAGCTTGAAAGTTCAGATCCTGAAAGGCCTGTGGGTTTTATGGGAGGCAGGGGTTCTTTCTAAATTTTTTCCCACATGCAAAAGAATTTCCATTTTCCACCCAGACAATAGTTTTGAACTCTGCACAGCAACAAGCTTTGCTCTGATAGTGATTGTCAGAAGTGCTTTGACAGACTTCCATCACCCCTTGAAGTGTCCAAGGCCAGGCTGGATGGGGCTCTGAGCAGGCTGGCCTACTGGAAGGCATCCCTGCCTATGGAAGGGAAGTTGGAACTGGATGATCTTTAACATCCCTTCCCACCCAAACCATTCAAAGAGTCAAGGATTAGCAATGCCCTCCTTCCAGAGTCCAAATTAATCTTCTGCTCACATTAGCTTTCATTTTTTTCCACCATGTCGATCTTTACTCCTCTTACATATTACTAAGCAGTGGACTGAACCAGGTCATCTTGGTTTTGGGAGGAAGAACCATTTGCACTACCTTGTTAGCACAACAGAACCACTGACCCTGCCACATCCAGCCCCAGCACACTGCTCCCCTCCACTCCTTTCTGGGCCAGGCCAGCTTCTAATCATTGTTTTTGATCCCACCCACATGCTATGTAGTAAATGCTTGCTTTGAGTTTTTGGTTGGTTGTTTTTTCTCTTTAACCAAGTGACATTTTTCAAACCAGATGACTTTTTCCATTTTAAATGTTAGCAAAGCAGGGGGGGGATGTGGTGAGGAAACTAATCAGTTCATCTGTCTCCTCTAGTTTGATCCAACACTGCCCTTACTCTTACCCAGCAGCAGCAGCATTTCTCAAATATAGTTTTCACCAAAATGTTTAAATGATGCACAGAAATTATCTACTAAGATGCCTAGCCTATACATTCTCTATTTTCCACCACCTGTCAATTACCACAGCTGAAAGCATCAGAAATAGCTGTTCTCTTTTGTATTTTGCCAAGCTTATTCACATGAGATACCATGCCCCTACTGCTATTAAATGCCCCAAGGGACAGAGCATCTCAGGCATCTGGAACACACACCAGACAAATCCTCTAAAGCCGCTCCAGGATGATACACAGAAATCGAGAGTGCAAGGTTTGGGAATAAAATTTTTAAAGTTCCTTGTGTTGTCAACAAAAGTCAGCCACCAATCCAATGAAGGTAGGAGCACTTAGAGATTATGGTGCCACATCACCTCCTCAAGCTCTGTAGCATCAGAAAATGTTTGAAACGTGACAAAGGCAATTTTTGTCCCCTCCCAGGCACACCAATGACAATAGTTATCATTTTTAGCACAGCTTATCTTCCTGCTCAAGCACAAACCACACAGTGGTTGGTATTGTCAGAGAAGAGCACCTCAGGTTTGCCAAAGTGAGGAGTGGGGAAAGTGAACTCCCCTACATTATAGAAGAGAGGGAAAGGCACAGCTCCTGGCCTCAATGAAGGGAGGACAGAGCAACTTTAACCATGGAGACCACTTAGGGTGGCCAGGACAGCAAGCAACTGCTTGGACACAGGGAAAACAGGAAAGGGATTCACCTTATATCCAGAGTGACTTCTAGGTGGGGGAAGTGAGGGGGTTGTTCTAACATCCATCTCCTACACAAGTATGCAACACTTTGGTTTCCTCCCTCTTCAGGAGCTGTCCTCACAGACACAGAAGTTTCTAAAGAGATGCTGCTTTCTCTCCTACAGCACACATCAGTTTTTTAAGCACTCAGCACCAAGTCCAGCTTTACCCTTCCCCTTCAGACCTGCTCTGCCCCTTTCCTAAAAGGAGAAAAAAAAAATGGGGAGCACACCAGAGGTGACACACTGCTTGTGTGAGAGCAGCAACAAGCCCTGCTGCAGCACCCAGGTGTGGAAGAGGGAAGACAAAGCTTTGCTACTGATCCAGCATTTTCTCTGATCTGCATGCCAAGACCAGTGGGCAATTAGCCCAGTTACAGATCTCACACCATTTGGTTCCACTTTCTCCTGGGAAACATGAGATGGGGTGGGTGCAAACACCTTACTAAAGGAGCAATGGCAGTTGACCACACTGAAGGAGGAGGGATGACACAGAACCATGGCACAGCAAAACCCAATCTCAGCATTCCCCACTGTCCCAGCAGGGACAGGCCCTTAGCAGAAACCCAGGTTCTGCAGAAGAGCATCAGAGCATCAGCCACCCCCCTCCAGCACTGCCTGCTCCCCTGACCACAAGCTCCACGAGGGCTGCTCACTGCCCAAGGGACCCATGACCGCTGCCAATGTCACGCTGCCCACCCAGAAAGGCAACACTGAAATCCATTCCTGTTTTCCATGAGCTAAGCAAAACAGCTTAAATATTACCCAGCACTGCCAGTCCCTGGGATGGGTAAATGCTTCTGAGATCAGGGGGACATCTTTATTTAAATGGCATCTGTATGGCAGGTGCCATCAGCCTCGTCACCCCATCCATTTGTGTCAAATCCTTACGCAACCGGTGCAAATAAGCCCTGTCACTCACCCAGCCTGCTCACACAAAAGCATCCTGTGCCAAACACGCTGACCCTCTATTAAATTCACCATCATCCAGCTTTTTATAGAAAACAGCTGATCTCCTAAGGCCTCTCTGCCACCATAACATGAATTGCAGAACTTTCAGGACCAGCCACACGGCTTGGGACCCACCCGCTCAGGTAGGCAGCGGCTTCAGAACGCAAAAGGCTCACAGAAAATACGCCCAATGCAAATCAATTTATTTCTGGAAGAACAGAACTTTTTCCCCCTCCATGTTTTAGCTTACTCCACCTTCCAAAATAGCCTGAACTTAGTCAAGAAAGGCATGTTCATTTTGGAATGAAGCTGCATGCACACAAAGTGCTCACAGAAGAGCTGTGGCAGAACAACTTGTTCCTCAATAGCTATTCTGAACCACGTCTCAGTAACAGATCCAGAGTATATCTCTGTAAACGAGACATGTTGATCTGACAACCTGGTTGAAGTGGTGGGTAGAAACTTAAAACTTTTACAAAAGCATGAGCTCTCACTGACAACTCCCTTGAAGTTAGGGCTCATCGATCCAAGGAAAAAAACAGACATAATTCGCTTCTTTTCTAGAGACCTGCTTTGCATCTTCAAGTGTTCAAAAGTTATCAGTCCAGCCCCAGTGTTGGTGAGACTAGCTTAAAAACCAATACATTCAAAATTACTGTGTTGGAAGTTTACCTCCTGTTTGGGAAAAGAAATTCCTTTTTCCAAAACATTCCTACATGACCACAAGGCCCTGAACCTTAAGTTTATTTCAAATGGAAGACAAGATATTAAAGGAAATTAGAGATTTAAGGAAGCAGGGGCTGGCAAGGACTTGATTTATAGCGGAGCTTACAACAAGACCACAATCAATAGAAATCACTGAACATATTGAACATTAAAGCTAAGACACTGAATATCTCAAAACTCCATTTTGCTTATTATTATTTGTGATTTCAAGGTCTCAGATCAAAAAGTGGTTCAGAAGAATGACCTTTATCCTCATTGCTTTTACACAGCCTGAACACTGTTTTACTGAATGAGAATTTTTTCTGAAATAGTGTGTTAGTATTTTTCTTTTCTAATTTTGTTTCCCCCATTCAAAATTTCACTCAGCACTGCAAGTACTAGTTAATGCAATGCCTTTCCACATGCTCTGTTTCACTATCAGGACTCCAGCATAGTGAGAAAATCTTTGGGAAGCATCATTTAAACAAAATAAACTGCAGATTTTTTTCCCCTAAAAGGTTTCACAGGCTTAGGGTTTTATACAACAGCTTGTTTTCACAAACTGTATATTCAGGATCCGGTTGAAATCGGTGTCTTGTTTCAGCCACCCTGTCTAAAACACGCACTTATTTCCTTTACAGCAACGTGAATTTGTTCACCGTGGCCAACTCATACCACGTCCCTACTAGATGCATATACTATATATATATATATATATATATATATACATATACATATACATACAGACATGTGCTGTCTCATCTAAGCTGGCCATGACCAACACAAGGCTCATTCAGCCAGCAGGAGGGTTCCTAAAGCCTTATCTGCACCCGGAGTGGTTTAGTGTTACTGGGCTGAAAGGAAACACAGAGACATCCTGTTTATAGGCTGTAGAGCCCGATGGATAAACAAGTGCACCTCAGTTAGAGGCACAGTGGGGCAGGGGGAGGGGAAGAGCAGGGCAGAAAGGGAGGCTCAGGGCTGTGAGGACACTGAAATGCCAGCTGGGCTGGCTGCCTGGCAGCAGGGGCCGAGGGAGGCTGCAGAATGTACAGAATGTGCCGCCCCGCCGGGGCTGCCGACCCCCGGCGCCCCAGCCTGCTCAGCTTTCACCCAGCCCTGGCCACTTCCTGGCACCCCGAGAGGCAACACCGGAGATGTTCCTCCACACCCTCCTCTCTGCTCTCCCAACGCACGCCCACAGCACCGAGCCTTTCTGTGCACTTTGAGCTTCATCTGCCAGCTGGGCACACTCAGGGTTTTTGCAATGCCACAGTGGGAAGGGTGGAGAGCAGGGTCACTTGTGCCTCTCTGCTGGCCACCTGGGGAAGTCAATAGCCCTCCCTTGGCATCTGCTGCTGGCCACCAGCAGAGGTGAACGCTGAGCTGGACGGACAGGGCCTGAACCAACCCAAGGTCATTGCTGTAAGCCCCATCCCCAGCTACAGAAGGGAGGAGACAGTCCCAAGACATGTTCCTCCCATTCCTCCTCAGTCAGAAAGTCCATCACCAGGTTAGAAGGAGGTACCAGATTTATTCTCATTTTAATTATCACTTGTGTTCATTGGCCCAGCATGAGGGAGTGGTTCAGGGACAGAACTATGGGATAGATGAAAGTAACAGGAGATCTACAGAAAAACCGTACAAACAGCCCTCTGCTCCTGACACTGGTCTGTCCATCCTTAAAGTGATAGGAAAATGTGAAGATCTACCTTGGTCCAGACCCAAGAGCCCCTTGTGCCTCTAGCAGGTGTAAACCCACAATACTCCTCTCCTGGACTGCCCTTGACCAGGAGGCAGAAGCCCTCTGGCTGTTCCACACCTGCCACAGCACCAACGTTGTGACCATGGTGACTCACTAGGCCAGTTCCACGGAGCTCCAGGCTGGCTCCAGCCTCTGCAGCAAACCTCCAACCTCAACTCCACAGACATCTGGCCATTGTTGACAACACCCTAACAAACAAGAGGCAAACTGGGAAATGGGAACATGGAACACCTTATGGGCTCAGACAAATAAGGAGCCCAACAGGGGTCTTTGCTACTTGGCCAATCTTCACGTGAAGTATCTAATCCCACTTTCCACATCTTTGCTGCTCTGCTGATCATTTTTCCCCCCTTCACTAGAGAACACAGGGAACGAACCCATATCCATCCTCACCTAGCACAGAAGGGAAAGTTTTGGCTCCCCTGCTTCCAGTTACAGACAAGCATCTCATGCCAACTCACAGAGAAGGATTTGAACAGAGCACTGACACCTCACAGAGCAATCCAAAACAAGAGACCCAGGTCAAGGCTCAGGTGTGACTTCTCACATCTGTTTCCTTTTTCGGTTTTACTGCCTCATTTTTCTCTGCAGGTCCAGAAACTCCCTACAATGGAGGGCCAAACCTCAACATGTTCCCCAGCCCTTCTAGTCTGAAAGCCTCCATCCAAACCCTGTCCTAAGCACGAGCAAGGGAGAATTATCCCTATGTGTACAAGCAGAGCTTGCTGGTGAGTGATGCCAGCATTCACACTCTGAGCACTTCCATCACAACATGGCTGGCACAGTCAGTGCTTCACAACCACCACAAAAACACCACAGTTCTGCAAGGACACACAAGAAAAGGACTTCCTCACACTCTGACACAAGCTGAGGATGAGGCAGTGCTGCCAGGCCCTCGGCTGATGAATCGAGGCCTGGGGAACCTGAGAGCTGCTCCCAAAAGAAAGTCCTGAGCACGTAATTTCTCACTTGTTTCCCATCCTACTCTTTGTCTCCTGCAACAGAGACACTTCTGACTCATACCAGGCTTCCGCAGGCCTGACACAACAGGCCGACAGACTCTCCTTGAAATCAAACAATAGCAAGCACAAGGTGACTGTGCCTTGGCCAACAAGGACCCAGACTCAAGACAGTCCTCAGAGGTACAACTCCAAAGTAAGTAAATGTTGATGAACTCCTTTTCTCATCAGCTCTGTGTAGTTCTGATGCCTTTATTTTGCCTTCCTTCCAGCTGGAAAGAAAGTTCATTGAGAATGAAAGCTAGTGACTCGCAGTGAGCAGTGACAGATGCTGCCTGCCTGCATGTGTGAAAAAACTCTGACAGGCAGAAATAACACACCTCACATGTCTTATGGTGGCAGTGAAGCAATAAATATTCTAATAGACTACTAAGGCTCATAGTAATAATGCTGAGCTCCCTTTACAGAAGCCACTCCCCATGCCAGATGACATCTGCCATGGTATAGATGTTCCTGGAACAGGGAGATATTTTTAAATCCCTCAATGTGGCACAAAACTGTGAGTGTATCAGCCAAAATACCAGCCATCACAGCGTTTATATATAGCCTTGCACATACCATCTATAGATGGGAACACAGACAGATACATGGTATCTAGCAGCATTACAAACAGACATTCTTCCGCTGGTCTCAGGGACTTGAGAAGAAACTTCCCAGCCAGCAGCTCCGCCTGTGTCATCCCACCCTGTGCAGCTCTCCACCAGCTCCTGCTCCTCAAGGGTGTTAAAGTGCTCATCATCAAAAGCCTGTCCCTGCACTTCCCACATGTCCCCTCTTCTACAGGGCAGGGCAGGTGACAGGGTCTGCCCAGAGCACCCCTCTGTACACACACCCTCCAAACCAGAACACACAGGCCTCAAAACTTCCTCTGTGCTCTGACAGGTCCTGAGAAGGAGCTAGAAAAATCTTCAAGGCAGTCCAGTTCACTCAGGGACACCTCTGACACGTACAACCTCTAGGCATGGCTCCTATCAGAGGCAGGAGTACAGAGGGAAAAGAATTTGCAAGCTCCAAACTAGCAATAGCTCCCCATGGAGCACCTGTAATTGCTTCCCAGGAACTCTGCTGGCACCCTAGCTACTGTAGGGGAAAAGAAAAAATAAAATTGTTTTTAAAACTGGCTTCAGGTCCTACAATACATTCTCTCACGAGTATGAAATGTGCATCAGCACTTCAAAAAGAGCACAGTAGCAGTCATCAGACCCAGGGTGATGTTTAAGCTCTTGATACAGTTATCTGCCTAATAATAACCCTAAGAGCACTCCTTGCCTGGCTGCCTGCCAGACCACATGCAGACTCTCTGCCCTTTCTGCCTTTTTTTTTTTTTAAGTTTTTTAACTTTGTCAGACATGGAAATGTTGACTCTAAGAAATTCAGCCTCTTCTGTGAAACAGATTAGCTGAGACTTCTTCATTGTTGTGGAAAGCATGACTTGGGTGCCGGGGAGGGAAGACAAAGGGGAAAACTCATGTATTTTGCCTTCACGTGTGCTTTATTTTCTCCTCTGGCAGGAAACAGTGAGAAAGACTCTGACCCAGCTGCCTCAGCTGCGTTGGAAGTGATTGTATCAGCTCCACCTGCTTAATGTGGGTATTATTCAGGACTGCAAGGACAATGATTTGAGGCAAATCAGCTGTGACTGGTGTGTTCTCCAGGGACAAATGCTACACTGGTGCATGACACAAGTGATCCACAACAGTGGGACAACGGCGACAAGGCTGGGAGGAGGAAGCAAAGTGGGAGAGAGAGATAAACATCTCCACCTGTTTTTCTAGGGAAAAAGATATAACAAGGGGAGCACAGTTTGTTCAAACATTTCAGAGTCTGCACATTTTTTCCAGCACTCAGAAGCAACTAATGAACTGCATCAAGAGATCCAGCAGCTACAGCTCAGAGAGGAACATCATGTCCATATCAAGCTTTCAAAACCTTATAAAATGCAAGGAGCTCAACGTGGTTTCTTTATACTCAGAGAATAACAGCCTTGACAAAACAGGCTGAGGTGCCCCACTTTGCCATTCACACCTGCTATGGATCTGGCCCTGTGCATCACTGAGCTTAGGTGTGGTGTAGCCCCACTGAAGCAGGTCCTGCAGACCACTCCTCAAAGTAACAAGGGAGCCTCTAACAAGCACGTGGACAACAGCACAGGCTGAAGCAACTGCTGCTGAAGCACAAGAGAGGCACTTCAATGGTGTTTTTAAAAGGAAAAGATAAAAGGAAACAGGGAAAAAGCATACCTTTGCAAGTTCCAGCACAAGAAGAAAGCCCCAGGTCACTGCTGTAGCTAATGAGAAGGGCGACAGTGGTGCTCAGCAAGACTGTTCAAAACATCCTCATGACTTTTTTTTTTTTTAAATCAAGCAAAATACACACAAACAGCATCATGTCTGCAGCAGGCTGCTGCTTTGACATCCATACAGCCAGCAAGACCCTGTGAAGTTTTAATAGGCAGGTCAAGCCTACAAAGACTTTGCTACCACCCTCTCCTGCCTCCACAACGTACCCCATTCCCCAGTGGTTTTACTCTGAGAACTTCACAAGCTTTCACCAGAATTGCTGCTCACAGAGCAGCCTGCTCACGGACAAAGCACACACAGCTCCAGCAGGACAGAAGAAGCCCTTTAGCTTATTCTGCATCGTATTCCTCCAGGATTCGAGTAAATAACAACATCTCACAAAAACAAATTGCATCAGGCATGGGACCGTTGTGACCCAAATGGGTAAATTTTCATAAGAATTTACCACTTTTACCTCCACACAGTCAGAGAAATGGAAGCAAGCCAGGAAAGAAGGAGGCATCGCCCTTTGCAAACACCCAACGAGCCCAACTGAAAATACAAAGCCCAGCACCTTTGGAGACATCCCCCTACACACCCCGGCAGGGCAGGCGGCTGGAGATGAAAAAGACCCACCAGGAAAGCTCTTCTGGAGGAGCTGATATTTCAGCTACTAAAGAAGTTTCTGTTTAAACAGACATTAATTGCATATGCTTAGGAATTTCTCAGCTTTACCACTTAAAAAACACCCAAAGCCACTTTGAGGCTCTTCCTTTTTTTCTCTCCCACCTTTATTTGCTCTGTAAACACATTTGTGTGCACCCTGGATCCTGTAACGTTCTGCTGTGGTGACAGCACCTCCAAAACAGAGCAGCAGCAACCTACACATCTCACCAGGGACTGCTGAACGTCCTGGGTCCTGCCCCTGCCATCACAGCACACCACCATGTACCAGAGCCCAGCTCCTGGCAGGAATTTCTCCCAGCACAGGATGAAGATGTCGTTGGTGCCATTTGTACCAACAGATAACACTATCAGGAGCAATGCTCACAACCTCAGCCTGCTCCCTCGCAGGCTGAAACTCTCCCAACGAAACCCTACCTGTGAGCACTGGGGTTTGTTTATTAAGGTGCTCTTGCAAGTTTACCCATAGATCAAGGCCTTGATTGTGGCAGGTGGAAGATGTGAAATAACTGCAAATACTTTGTAGCCTTTTGAAGAGGCCGCTGAGGTCAGCCCAGTGACACCTCCCATCCCATGCCAGGCAAGAGTGGCAGAGAGCCTCCTGGGCACAAAGAGGATCATGGCCAGCTGCTACAGCAGGGCTGCCCATAAAGCTGCTCATGAAGACATCAGGAAGAAGGACAAGACAAATGGAATCACAAAACTTGGATCAATTCTTTGTCTTACCATATACATACCTACACACATAAATGTTTATATACACCTGGCAACATCTGTGCAGCTTTGGGCAAGCTTTGACCCTTCCTGGTCAGTAAAGACACTGCAAAATCAGTGCCCTAAACACACCTGGAGGCAAGAGAACACCCAGCAGCTCCATCTCCTCCCCATCACTGCACACAGCAGGAAACTTCAGCAAGGACACACCAGTGAAACGCCTCTGGAGCCCAAGGGAGCAATCTGTGGCACCAGCCCAGAGGAGCTCCTGGCAGATAGCCCACGATACTTTCCATTATGTCCTTTAATAGTGCCTTACATCTCGCACATCTGTTGGCCTCCCTCCCCAAGGGGAAGGCTGGGAGTGACTCCTCTTGTCAAACAGGTCTGCTCCAGGCCTCGAGCAGCACGAAATCTCCTGAGAGCAGCCAGAGAATCTCTCTCCCCTCTGAAATCAGGTCACCTCCACCATGCTCAACCTCAGCCCACCCAGAGAGTAAAGTGTGAACCAAAACTCAGACACCTTTGGCTGGGCTGGCCATGCCACCACCATTAAGCCAAGTGAAGCAGCCTCTGCAGCACCTCACAGAAGGGGGTAGGAGAGGGAAGTCATTTTTGACAATGAAAATGCAATGGAACATTTTGTATCGATCCACTGTGGGATGAGTCATGGTTAGAGTGACTCGCCTCCTCTTCCCCTCACTTCCCCACTCCCAAATTATGGACTGCAAGAAATGAGCAGAGATAATGGGCAATTTCAGATGTTCTGAACTCAGGTTTCTCTCCTGCTGGAACAGCATGCCATGACAGCAGATGGACTGAGCTCCAGAGAGGTCCTACATGTTCCCACACCTCATACTGGCTACAAAAGAATTCTGTCTAACTAATGGGCAATTAGGAAAGAACTAGAAGGATGGGAGACTACTTTGTGCAAGAAATGAGGAGTCAGAATGAAGATATGAACAGGATCAACAGTAAAAGGAGACATAAAAAAATAGATGGGGATCAGACACAAGCCCCAGAAAAAGATAGGCAAGCTGGAGGTAGATTTCTACATATGCGCACACACACCCCAATCTCTGATTTGCTGTCTGAGTCTCCAGGGGACTAACTTTGAGGTATAAAGCAGAAGATGACAAGCTGCTTATGCACTTGCCTATTAATGTTTGGCAGTGGGACACAGACAGGATGTGACCACCCAGCACCCCACCACATGGGGCATTCAAGCCTGACCAAGAAATCTTCCAGCACTGGACTCCAGCCAGGACCAGTACACCCCATTCAGAGAAGAAACTGGTACCTCAAACCCTGGGAGATGACTAATTGCAGTAGCTGAGTTATGGCATAGCTTTTAACACACAACGAAGAGACATTAAGGTCATCTTGACTCTCATCTACACCATCCCCTCCCACAGCAGACTTGCTGCTCTTTTTTTCCTCCTACTCCTTTTCTCACTTTCTTCCCTCCCCTTCAACATTCTTTCCTTTCAGGTCTTCTCACCTCCCTCCATACCCCTTTACCTTCCTCTCTCAATCCACTCCTCCAGCACTTGAAAAATCCTTCACCCACAACTCCCACAGCAAAAGCCCTTCTCTTCCAGGAATCTGCTTTATCTGGAGTTTGATCTCCAGCAATTACCTGTGCTAACCCTTCCACAGACCTCAAGTGCACATTTGTCTGCCTTCCTTTGCAGAATCTTTAGGACAAGGACTGTCATCTTCCCCACCTGTAAAGCACAGGATACATTTACTGGGCTAGTAAGTGATAAATAAGCCAGCTCAGCATTTCAGGGTAGCTCAGTGTGGGTTCCCTTGGTGTTTGCCTTCCCTCCACTGCAAACTAATCTACCTGTAAAGACTTTTTCTTCCTTATCTCTGTTACAAGGTTATCACTTGAATTTATCTGCATTTTTCAAAAAAAGTTGAGACAGGGAGGTGGGAAAACAAAGGGCCTTTACCAGCCCAGTTCAATCTCAGCTCAAACCCTGAGATGTAGAGGAGCTTGTGGGAGCACCACGGGGAGAGACCACAGCCAGAAGTAACTCACTGGAATTATTTCAAACCCCGCATCTCACTTCTATTCAGTCTTCAGTAGTTTTTGGACAAGCAGGCACACATGGCTATTTGCTCAGGGAGCAATTATCAAATCTACATCCAATTCCACCAGCTGAGTGTGTGTCTGCCTTTGGAAGGAAGCTGGAAAAGAGACGAGTAGACCATTGAAATGGAAAACCAGGGTAAGGAAATAGAAATTACAAACAAAAGATTACCCACAACACACAGGGCATCCAGAGGTGACTAAGAGGAAGCCTGGGCTTCAGTGCATAAAAACATCAAAACAGGGAAAACAAAACCCTCCACTCATGTCAGAGCCCATGCATGGAACTGGGCTGGTTGGCTGGGAGCCACAGCCATGCAGGATGAGGGATTTGCATAACAGGTGGAGCACTTCTCAGGAATCAAGGTGATTCCACAGGAGTCACTTCTCAGGAATCAAGGTGCTCATTCAATTACAACAAGAGGGCAAAAGTACCTGCTAGACAGCTCAATGAGTTGAGATAAAGAAGCAGCTCTCAACATCATGAGAACCTAAGTTGTCTGGGGTTTCTGCTCTCTGGCTCCCTGCCCTCCTCCACCACATGGATCTCACCCCATCTCCTCACCCACACGAGGACATTGCTCCAGTCACTGCAGCACACCATCCCCAGTGCCCTCCCAGCCTTCAGAAACACTTCACTGGGAACATGCTCAAAAGCCACATCCTTCTCTGTCCCTGCAGCTCTAACAGCCTCTACAAGGTTATCTGATGCAGCTTTCTGACCCTCACACATCTTGGGGAGAATTAGCTGATAACTAACAAAGCACTGCAGGAACCACGTGTGTCAGGAAGCCCATGTGATAACAGCAGTGTGCTGTGAGAAACCTCATCCAGATCTGCAGGAAAAATTACAATTTTTGTTACTGGTTTCATCTGAACCCACCAACTACCCTCAAGACTACACAGCACAGGAATGCCTCCAAGTAAGTAACAGCAGGGCTATTCAAATCCTCTGTGATTAGACATGGTCACCAAATCACCAACAAGTAAGACACAATGAAAATGAAGAACAAAAGTCAAACAATCACCTAGAAAATAACAGGAGACCATGTAAAACCACCAAGCCAACAAGCACCCCTTCCTTCACACAGAATGCTCATAGCAGCATTTCACCCAATAGGGATGGAAGAGCTGGTGCTTAATGCTGACCCTGGAAACTTGCCCAGAAGTTTTTACACCACTCAGCACCCTGCGCATAAAAGGGCAGCAGTGGTGACACTCCTGGTGAACTCCCGCTGGCCAAGCTGTCTGGCAGGTATAGTTTAAAAAGCTGGGTTTGGAAAATATTGCCTTTTTATAGCTTATCTCAGTGCAGACAGCTGCCTCACACCTCTAGAAATAGCAGGATTTAACAGCCATGTTTGCAGGGACAGATTTTAAAGGTTCCATCTTCTAAGAAACAACCTACACACTCAGAAACAGGAGGCCAGATTTGTTTTGGTACTGGAACCCCCTTCCATATGCTAAGCATACCCACGGATTTGCAAAAACCCTGCTCTGAAAATGGGATGTTCATTCAGCAACAGGCGAACAGTAACTGGCGTTTGCCTTCCTATAGAGTCTGCTCCCAGCACCACCAGCAGAGAAGTAGCAACACGATTCGGCTGATATTGCCTTTTGCTGAAAATTGCTGGCATTTTAGAAGTAAAATAGTGGTGGAGGAGAGCATTAAACACTGCAAAAACAAGACTAATAACTTAAATACAAATACCCCACAGGCAAAGCCAATCGGCACCTCTCTGTTGTGCCTCTTAAGATGGAGCAAGTCAGGATCAGATCCCAAAGCATTGTTTTGATTTGTCTGAGGTGATAAGGAGTGAGCCAAGAGATTCACTCCTGGGTCAGTCCCACAGCTGCAAACCCCAGCCCCAGGAGTCTGGAGGAACTTCTTCAGCCTCCTCAACTCTATCATGCTGGGGAGTGCAATAGGGATAATATTATTTTCCTACCTTTTAGAAATAAGAAGCTTTCTTAGATAAGAAGCATCAAATTCCCATGTATTTAACACTGGAAGTGCTGATGCTATGGATGTAAATGACTCCAAATCTAACAGGGCCCTGCAGAATTTCCATGGTACCACCTTTTACTAGCAATAGTTGGACCAGTTGACTACAGTATCTTCCTCATCAAGAAATTTTTAATCTTTTTCTTTTAACTGAAGGAAGGGGTACTAAAGAGAACAACCTGCTGCAAAATGACCAAAATTCCTATGCAAACAACTCATTAGCAGTGCTCAAATGCAACTTAAATTACTAGTTGTTAAAGTGCTCCTCAATTTCACGGTAAGTTTCCAAGCAAAATTACATGCTATGTACTATTTAATTGATTGTTTTCTACTTCTTAACATCCATTTATTCCCTCCCCCTGTCCTTTTCTTAATTTCAAGGGATGATAATGACTTTTCAGGGAAGAAAGGGGAACAGTAAATGGAGTTGAAGAAGGATTTACCTGAAGAACAAGGATGTAGGAGGGAAGTGGCTGCCAAAACCAGGCAGCTTCACCAGAACCCGTCCCTCTGATATTTTTGCAGTAGGGGTGTGAGACAACACAGCACAAGGATTCTTTTCCTCTCCACCACAGGCAGCCAGGCTTCTGAAACCTGATATTTCTTTAGAACACTGTCCTCCCCACCAGGACAAGCAGTAAGCACAGTTAACTATTCCAGAACATCAGTAAAGCAACAAGAGCAACTCCTTTCCTCCTTCTGGGCACGTTTGTCCTTGAACCAACACACCCACTGGAGGCAAACAAGTTGTTCTCACTTGGAGATCTCATCCCAAATGCAAATACCTAACTCACAGGAGCAAAGTCCCCCCCAAAGCTGACTGAAGAATTAAGCTGTGACTGAGACTTCCTGCTGTGTGACCAGCTGGTACAGGAGAATGTGTATGATAAAGCTAATAACAACAGACATTTCTTAAAAGCCTGCACTCCACTCAGATCCCAGGAAAGAGCAGCCATACAATTAGGTGAGGTGCCATCTGGAAATTTCTAGTGTAGTGATTCGTGTTGAGATCATGCCCCACACCAGCAACACAGATCAGCTTTATGAAATACTCAATGCCTCTTGGTTTACCTTTAAGCAACTGATGCAGAAATATTTTGTGCTCAGAAAAGTATGACTTTATTAGAGTAAGAGAGATGGGTTTAACAGCATCGCTGCCCGAGGCCACAAAGCACCCACCTGTCTGCAGGAGCTGAGCACAAACCATCATATGAAAACAGAGATTTGCACTTTTCCCTAATCTGCTACACAGTGCCCTAATTTCTGTGCCTGCACACAACAATAACACTACTTTCCTCAGCATTCAGGCACAATTTAGCACTTAAGGGATCTGAAACCTTTGCCTAAAGAAACACAAAGCATAAAATGGGCAGAGGGTTGTAACCTTCACCCCTTCCGTGCCCACATGTGTCAGTCCCATGCTATCTGGGGCAGCTTCTCTTACCTGCCATGGGGCACGTACACCCAGCCCTCAGTGCATGCTGAGCTCCCTCAGAGCACTCAAATCACACTGCTGGTGTAACCCCTTTGCCAACTATGCAGTGCCAGCTCTGGATTGATCAGGGCAACAGCCAGGATGAAGGATGGGCTGTGAACCCAAACCTCCCTACATGGGAGATAAAGCAAGTCCTTCGCATTTAACACATCATTAAAAGAGATTGAGAGAAGCTTAAGAAAGGCAGGCATGGAGCTCTCTGAACGCTCTTGAGGGCCAGTGCCATGGAAGGCTTCTCAGGCTGGAGTGTTTACTAGATGCCAGGCTAGAGGAGGGGAAAAAAAAAATCTTTAGACAGCTGTATTAATTTACAGGTCAGCCCTTAATGGCTCTGTTCCTGGAGCAAGAGAAAATCCTTTGTGGATCCTGGATAGCGTCAGTGGTCGCTGAATCTGCTCAGGTCCTGGAGAAACACCAGATGGAGAGCCCTGGCAGCCTGCAGTCCCAGCTGTGGGCATGGCCTCGTCCTCCAGAGCTCCCCCAGCTCTGCCAGCACCCACCAGGAAAGGGGGGCACAGGCAGCACATGGGGAGCTCATCCTGCACAGTCTGTCCAGCTCTCAAGTCACGTCCTCGCAGGGGTGAGGTGTTGCACAGAGAAGGATCAGCACATGAACATTTCCCAGACGTGCCAGACTAGCCCTGCCTGGAGCACTGGGTTACGGCACCCAGGCACTGCTCATCCTTGTCTTCCAACAAACAGCACGTCCCGGTGAGCAGGAAAGGGAAGAAACTGCGAGGGGAACAGAACATCATCATTTCCAGTCCCACCGTGCTGTTCCCAAAACTCCAAGCTCAGCCACAGGCAGCTGGTGAAGCCTGGATGTGCCACCAGAAGCACGGCCATTGCACAGGGGCACGTGTGCACAGCAGAGCAAAGCACAGCACACACGGAGCAACACAGACCATGGTCCCACTGCCACAATTCCACAGCTTGGCACCACCATGCAAGACAGAGGATGAGTGTCTGCTGGGGGAGTCCTTGGGCCAAGGCTTCAGGTGCTGTGACAGCTCCATACATGTTCCCAGGGCCCTGTTTCCTGAGCCATTACCTCCCCTGCCCGTTCAGGCTGGGCACTCTTTAGGACAGCAGTTCTTCCCTTTGCACCAAGCTCAGCTCAGCCAGGCCCTGACCCCAAAAGCTGCAGTAATCCAATCAGCCTTTTGAAACAACAAAGATTAAAATACAGCTGAACTCTACAAACCCCCAGCACATCTCAGCCACAGAAAAGGCTCCAGCAGTCCTTCATCACTTTTTGTGGCTGAGTGTTTTCTATCACACATCCATCCTCACACTAACTATCCTTCCCTGTTCAAGAGAATCCAGAGAGTTTTGTACCTCAAGGACCTGCTGCAAATCCACAGCTCTGGAAAAACCAAGGAGTACTAAGCCCTATTTAAAAAGGCAAATTAAAATCGACAGGAAGTTTACCTTTCCAAGAAAGGTCTTAAATTTAAGAGGGAGAGTATGAAGCAACAGGTCTGAAGAAGCCTAAAAATGCCAGTTAGCTGAGAAGATACAAGGATTACTAACCAGCATTGGGAACTATAAAAGGGTTTTCACCAATGCCCCTTCCAAAGTAAAAGGACGAAGCGCAGTGGCGCAGGACTGGCTGCTCCATGACCCCCAGAGCAGTGTTAAAAGCACTCTGTACATGTTACATGCTCCAAATGACAAGAGGAATGCAGGATGGTGGATCTCTGCTCCAGATTCCTCAGCATGGTTTTAGCTGCCATGAATAAAACAGGAAGCAGAGCATCTTCCAGGTTCCCCCCACAGCCCTGACTGTCTGGATGAACTGCAGCTTCCTCTCAGGAAATAGAAAGGAAAGAGCAGGAGGGGGGGAGGGAGAGGAAAAAATAAAAATTAAAAAAAAAAGCAGCAGCCAGCTACAATACTACAATATCAGACAGATTAAAAACTTAACACTAAGGAAAAATACAGAACAACAGGAAAAAAACAGACACTCAAAGTTGATCCTGTTACAGTAGCTAAACTTCAACTAAGAGAACAGAGTTAAATATTAACAATTGAGAGAAATACATCCTTTTGTTATACAGCCTTTTATCATGTGTTATACAGCCTTTTATCACACACTCCTGCTTAAGAAACAGAAATCATACATAAGCTGTGTTTTCCTTGCTGACCACATGAATATATCCTCCTTTGCTCTACAGTGCTCTGCTGCCTTGCTGCACGAACAAGTGAAAATAAAAGGAAAAGTGTGACTGAATGGGAGCTGGCTTAAATTATCTTTATACCTATTCCTGAAGAAACATTTTGCCTTTGAGACCAATCCACTAAACCAACTCTCCCTGCTACAGAAGGTTTCATTGGGTCCCTTGCTGTTGATCCACATGCCTGCCTCCACCAGCAATGCACACACTTTGATGTAATACATCTGACTAAACAAAACAACAAAAAAAAATCCCAAGTTGCTTGCTATAACAGCAATGATGCACTTACCAGCATTCAGGCAAGTTCCTTTGCTAACATGCTTCCCTCTCCAGCACATCAAATTTGGAACAAGGTCCAGGAGCAAGAGAGAACTGAAAACTGACCACAACAAGCTTCCAAAACAAGAAAGGGGGGGATAAAAAAAAAAAAAAAACCTTACTACAGGAATTCAAACCCTGCTTCCACCAGACCCTGAGTCACCTCCCCTCCCTTGCAATAGATCAGAGCAATGGGTAAACATTTCCAAATATGGAGATCAAAACTCCAAAGGATGTCAAGAAAAAAAAAATCACCCTTCTCTCCCTGGCTTTGGCACAGGGATGACTTGCCCCTCTGAAGCATGAGCTGAGCACATTGCCTTTGCTGACCTACACAGAGCCTGGACATGGGGCCACACATAATCACCTTCAACTGTGCTTCAGAGGCTCCTGGCATGATGGGTGACACTGCATCACTGTCCCCTCCTAGGGATGCACAGGAAGATTCAATGGGAGCAACTCCAGGAGTTGTTGCTGCTCCACCCCTGCAACAAACTTCTCTTTCATTCCTCAACTCACCAGCAGAAAACCTCCTAGAACTACTTTTTAGTGTTCTCTGAAGGCAAATAGGCAGATTCAGGCTGTGGCTATAGCAACATCAGCTTGGCCCAGAAAAGGCAGGCTCAGCCATCAGTCACACCACATCCCACACTGGCTGCTCACCTGGCACAGGGAAATCTCCCCTGAGCTGGCTCATCAAGCTAGTGCTTTATGAAGAGCATGTATTTGAACTTGCATTATGGAAAAAAAAAAAAAACATAAAAACAAAAGATAGCACTGCAGAAAGGCACAGACTGAAGGACAAGACAAGATCCCTGCAGGTACAAAGAGCCCCAGGATGGCAGCACCCATCAATTCCTGCTGGGACACACAGCACTGTATCCTATGGTGGGAACTGGGGAGCACCCAGCCTCCCTACCCCTGGAAAAGGGACTTTAGTGTCAATGCTCAAACACACAAGCCAAGTTTAAGAGGCAGTTTTCTTAGAGGGCATAACTACCCCCGCAGAGCCTGCATGCACACCAGAGCAACATCCCCATGCCAGCACTGCCTCAAGCATCAGCCCTCAGCAGCAAAGGCTGACCTGCAGGCAGCAGGAGCTGACTCTGCCTGCCAGCAGCCTCCTGGTAGCTGCAGCCATGGCTCCAGGGGCAGGCAGCCTCTCAGGAATGTGCACAGCAGGACATTTTCAAGGCAAACAGGCTGCCGAGGCCAGGCGATCCAACCAGACCAGAGTGATTCCCCAGCACCACCCACAAGATGCTATTGAATTTATAGGGAAGGAATTCCAGAGCTGACTCTGCCCATGTATGGCCAAAACAAACTGTAAAAAAGCAACATTACAGTACATCTGGCTTTCCCTGGTACTGAGGCACAGGCTTTGGGAGGAGCTGAAATCCTGCAGTGACAGAGGCTCTGCAATTACCTCCAGGAACTGAGCAGTGGTCTGGGCCCGCGGCAACTAGAGTTTAGCACCCACAGGTGACAGAAAACATTTAAATCACTGCTTTAAAAGGTAACAAAGTTCTCTGCCTTTTAGAATACACCCACATTTAACTCAGTGATCCGTTGCTACCACTGCAAAACAAATCAACCTTGCCAGGCAGCACCAACATACGTTCATTACCCTGGTGGTCATAAAGGCAGCTCTAAAGAGTCAACAGTCCAAGTGGCACTAAGTCATACACCACGGCAATGCCAATGCATTGCAGGCTGGGGCTAGCTCTCTATGGGTAGCTGATTAATTATTTTTCCAAAAGCCCCTAAAACCTCCCACAGGAGCTGTGTGCCCCAGCCAGCATCAGGGTCACCTGGAGATTTCTCCATGGTCAGAAACGGGAGGATACTCACAAAACCAATGTAAAAAGTGTCAGGTTTGTGCATGTTTTACCAACTCTGATTCAAGTTTTGCAGCAGAAAAGGGATGGGGAACACCTGGAAGAACAAAAACCCCATCACAGGCACACACCAGCCCTTAAAGCTCTGGTGTCCCACCAGAGTTGACCAGATCAAAGTTGTCCCTAAGAGTTAAATGCCATCACCTTGCCTGCCCTGCCAGCAGAGAAATATTAGCTGTGTCAGCGTGAGAGGCAGAGGGCTTACGGAATGGGAGAGGAATGCAGGCTGCAGTGGCACACGTGGTGGGGACAGGGACATTAAACCCAGGGGAGTGAGGCTGCTCACACTGCCTCTGCCTTTGAAGAGCAGTCAGGCAGGGTACGTCTTATGGCTCTTGGGGTTGAAACCTGGGGCTAACACTTTTGTGACCTTAGATGGACTCCCATTTCAGCAGGGAGGAGAGCTGTTAAGAACGGGTGGGAGCACAGGGGCCTGAGCAGATGAGGACAAGCCATTCCCCAGCTCCTGGCAGGCAGCCCAGGACTGCTCTCCAGTGTGTGCAAGTTACACCCATCAAACCAGGAACGAGCACATGGCTCCTCGGGCTGCACTTGCTGATGGGAGACTCACAGTATGGCTACTCCCCCAGCTTGACTTTCCCCAGGACAGCACTAGGATCTCCCCTCCTTTTCCCAGCTGAAATGGCTTTACACCTCTCTTGTTACTGTGCTCACTTTAAAACAGAGGCACCTAAGCACCTGTGTTCAGCAACTCTGCTTCAGAACACCTCCCACCCCAAACAACACAGGGGAGGAAAACCAGAGGGATGGACATATCCGTGTCCAACCACAGGGTAACTAGGAGTTCCCTGCTACATGGCAACACAAATCCTCCTCCTTGTCACAGGAGTAAGCTTGGGAAGTGAAACCTTGGGGGTCTGGGAATAAAATCTGACTTAAGCCTCCTGCACAGCAGTACAGATCATTATAAAGCAGCCACTGGGTCACGGGTGGCTAATTTAAATGAAAAATTACAAATTACATAAGCAGGATGACTGAGAATATTTGATTCATAAAAATATCTTGAATGGGCAGAGAACAGAGGGACTGCTGCAGAATCATAGGGACACAGGCCATGTAATGCAGATAGCAAGGACCAGGGATGCTCAGACATACAGATGCACAACCATGCACACAAATGCCTGCTCCTCTACCATGCACAAAGGCAGATTTAGGACTTGCAAGCTGAAGTCCTGTGCAGTCAAAAGCCAGCACAAATGTTTGTGACAGTTCCACAAGCAAAGGCAAAAACCGGGTGCAGAGGAATAAATATAGAAAGAAGTCAGGCAGGCAAAGCAGGTGCTGGCTTGTAAAACCTTGGCCAGAAAGGCTCCCCAGGAGGTTGAATCTGGTAGTTTTGCAACAGCTCCACAGAAAGACAGAAGAGACAGAAAGAAAAAAAGAGAACATGAATGCATATGCATTCTTTAATCGCCATATATAGTACATACAGACATTTGGTATATACACCCCCGAGCTCTCATATGCCACTGTATAGTATATACTATATATGCACTGCCATCTTTGTTTCCATGTGCCTACACTTGCACAGCCTGTGTCTGTGTGTATGCATTTCTGCTGTGTGCATTTGTCATTACCCCCACGTTGCCTCTCTGCGTGCTGTGACACCACACATCTCTCCACAGAGCGTGTCTAAAGCCTCAGCACCACAGCCTGGGATGACTCCTGGACACTCACAGCCTCTCACTGCTGAGCCCTTCCCCACCAAAGCCTCTGGGTGTAAGCACCACCAGGGAACCATCACCTTGTCTTGTATTTTCCAGTGATCCCACTCTCCCTCCAAACTTTGAGAGCCATGAACAAGGTGCCACTGTCAGAAAAGCCTGACATCCTTCTTGTCCCTTGTGCCTGTGAATTGTGTTTACATACCAGTTCTCACGCTGCACAGCCTTACTGGTGGGATGAACTCGGAGCAGGGCGTTTGGAAACACGCAGGGCTCCACCAGACTCACGACTTTGGGTTTCTTTCCCAGCCCTGAAAAGAGAGAGACTTGAGTAATGCACACTGGATGGGCTTCCCAACAGCTTGTCTCCAAAGCCAGCAGTTTAACCCACACAATTTCTGGGAAATGCAGTATTTTCCTTCCCAGCTTTCTCAAGCAGAAGTGTCCATACTCCTGGATTCCTTTTAGCACCTCCAAAAGCAAAACCCACTACCCTGAACTGGGCCAGTGACCAGCAATGACCAGAAATTTCAGCTGCTAGAGTCTGGCCAACAACTTACACCTCCTCAAGTCACTGCTCCTTTACTGCTCTTAATGCCATTGAGAAGAGAAAGGGATAAAGAGATACCAAATGAGGCATAAGAGTACGGGGTGAACCACATCATTCTTCTCTGGCCTTGGGCAGAGTGAGGGAGCTAGAAGGCACCATTTAAGGCATTTTGAAGCTCATGGGGTTACCATTACTGTGAGCAGAGCTACACCAGCAGCCTTCCCCCTCAGCACAGCCTTTTGTCTCTGGAGCCCTGTACAATTCCCAGTGGGGACTATCAATCTCACCCTTTCCTGAAGCTGAGAAGCAGACACCACCTTCTCTTGATGTGACCTGCTCAGTGTTGTGCTTTCCCCTTCTGCACATGATGAAGTTAGAGCAGAGGGGACAACCAGGCCACGTGGCATAGGACATGCCAGGACACATGTCAGGGTGCATCCCACAGAGACCAGCAGCATCTGAGGCACACACTCCTTCCTGTCCCCATCAGCCCTGGCCAGCATCCCGTCCCAGCCACATCCTGGTCACTCCAATGCCCTATCTCAGCCCATGACAAGCACAAGCTTGTCAATGCAGCTCAGCAGAGAAAGCTTCTGCTATTTGCTGCTGTCACGATGGAAAAACTCAGTTCAGACTTGTTTGTTGTACCTATGCTGTTCATGATGGTACACATGAGCCCACAAACCTACAACACACAAGGAGCAAAATGTATTGGTGGCTCATGGTCCAAGGCCCTCTTCCCTGTCCCACAGTGAGATGGCTTCCTGCCCTTCCAACATCCCTTGTCCCCCATTCAATGTCTGAGGCTACAACATTCAGGAGAGTGGCAGGGCTTTTGCTTCTCCCAAGCAGAGGCATGTGTCCATTGTGCCAACACCACAAGAGCACAATGAGCTTCATTCTGACCCAGCTCAGTCCCAGGGTCCCTGTGCTGGCACCTAGCCCTGATTCACCACAGGGATGGGCAGGTCTGAAAGTCCCCAAGACAATCAGAGCTCTCCTAAGGTGTTATAAGGAGAAAACCAACTGGAAATTCCAATGGCCTCTCCCTCTCACTGCAAGGATGAAGATGAGTAACTGCAGAGGTTTACTGCTGATGAACTTAGCCAAAGAGCAATTTCTCTCCATCCATCAACAAGGAGACAAGAACAAGCAAATATTATGGCTGTGCATGTTTACTTTTCATTTTAAAATGATGTAGAGTTACATACAATTTAGGTCCTTCCCACAGGCTCCTGGCAAAATGCCCTTCAGTCTTATCAGCAAAGGCAGGAGACAACAACACTCCCCTCTGATTCCAACACTATTTCAGTTCAACTCACAACAACCCCTCCAGGAGATCCAGGTAAGACAATACTTCTTGGAACCCAAACTTTGTTTAAAAATCTTGGTTCAGGATTGTCTCTCACCAGGTTTAACTCACAAAATGTTTACAAGATCGGTGATAGGATTTGGCCAGTTGAACTGCAAATTCCTGGCTTTGCTTCCCACATCAGCTGTCCCTGTCACCTGTGACTGGGTTCCTGCAGCAAAGTGAGCAGGACACCACATACCCTCCTTGAGGCACCCAGCTGAAAACTTGTTGTGAAACCACCCTCTCAGCAGCAAAGCAGGCACTCCATCCTGGCAGCACATCCACAGGTGAGCAGGACAGGGACAGCCTGCCTGGTCACAGCAATACCCATCCAAGCCAGTCTGTCAGACTACTCCAATAAAGACAAAATGATCAGAAGAAGTTCATGCACTCACTGGCTGACAACAGTGATGCAGTATTACTGACGGTAAGAATCAATGTTTCTCAAGAAAAAAATAAATATGAACTTAACACACAAGTACAGAAAGTAACTTTTTCTGTTTGCAGATTGAAATCTAAAACCAGTAGTTTACAAGGCCTGAATTTAAGAATCAGTCCTGTGTTATTGCTTAAGTTTTCTTGGATTTTTCAGGAATGGACAGTGGAAAAACCTCTGCAATAATTCCAAGTTTTAAGAACAGAAGTCAGCACTTTCAGAAAAACAGGTATCCCTAACACAACTCCACAGTGGCCACGTAGAAATGGAAGTAACCAGACACCACAGTCCCTATAAATGAAAATCTAGCAGTGAAAATGACTTCAGCTAATTACACTTCTCCCAGAACAGCTTGGTTTGAATGGCATCTGTTTTTCTGACTACTCAAAAGCTGCATTCACTTTTAATCTCCTTTACACTTTAAAGCGTTACCAATATTTAGAGCCTATTTTTTACTATTATTATATTTATATCAGCATAGCTGTACTTGTTGAAGCCCAAGTGCAAACACCAGTTGAAGTGGGATAAAGCAGCCTTGTGCTGGGATTCTTTGTTCCATTCCTTCAAGAAGCAGATGGCTCAACCTGACAGCCACAAGGAAAATTGTCATTTTAACTGTTCCACTCACCAATTTTTAAACACAGACAAGCTCTCAGCCAGTCACCCATCAGCACGAACTGACGTGGGTCCCCCCGCTTTGATTGGCAGGTGCATGAACAGTTCCCCAGATGCCAACTTCATTCAATCTGACCTTTTCACTTTAAATGAAAACCACTTAAAAGCCTGCCCTGTTCTGACATATGTCTTTTTATGTCTTTCCCACTCTTTGCCAATATATGTGTTATTTGCTGGCCAAAGTTCCCAAACTCAGAATTCTCACGTTATCTCCTCCACTGCCAGAGCCCTGACCCTCAGGCACTCTGGCCACTGCAAGCACTGAGGGAGCTGTCTGAGATCTCCACATTCTCACACATTGGAAAAATCAGACCCCTTTCACACAAACCTCAATTTGAAGTCCAGCTTTGACTTAAAATTCAGCTTATATGCATTGGTAGCTTTACACCTGAACACAGCCATACATAGACAGGTACTCATCTTTCTACACTGGGGACAGTGACACATGCAGGATCTGGCCCTAACAGTTTTCTGTGTTAGCATCTGTGCTTCTCAGGTTTCATGGATTAAAATTAAACTGCTCGATTCAACAGTACACTGCTGAAGTTATCTAACAAAAGGATCACACGAGACAACAAAAGCTGAGGACGTGTTTCCCCTGCTCTGCTTCCAGCACAGCACCTGCTCAGGGAGTCACCAACACAAACAGCCCAGCTGCTGCCTTTTGGGGTGTCAGATCCTGTGCTGGTGAAAAGCAGTGACTCTGTGAATGGTTTCAGTCTGCAAGGAAGCACACACCCCTCCCAGATAGCACTCAGGACGGAGCTACTTCCAATCCCACCACAACCCCATGTGTCAAAATTAGCTATAATGGGGCTTATCACTTCCGAGCTCCTGGTCCAGCCCTTGTCCTGGAGGAAAGCTGATCCTGACCACAGCACACACCATCAGCTTGGGTGGGGACAATGAGTTCCCATAAGGGAGCAAACTCCCTGGAAGCCCTACGTGCTGCAGGGTGCAGAGACTGGTACTAAAAGCATTGCCCCAAAGGAGCCCCAAGGTCCCCCAGCAATGCACAGCAGGCTTTGGGACCAGGATATATATATTTTTGCCTTTGCAGTCTCACTTGATTTTAGGTTTGTCCTGGTATTCATTAAACATGACTAAAACAAGAGGGGGAAAATGAGTTAGGAGAACAGAAAGGAAAAGAGAACACTTCAGCACAGAAGGGATGGGATCCAACTTCCACTGAAGGGATGGCATCCAGCTGCCCCAGAGATTGGTGTGTTATAGGGAATGAAAAGATCATTTGGAGCAGAACAGATCTAAACAGCAGCTAAGGAAGCTGTGAGACAGCCCTACCAACAGCATCCCAGGAGCCACCCTGAGCTGGAACCACTGGGCCATGATGGTCAGGAACCAACCCAAAAGCAGGACCAGCCATGATGCACTGCTGTTATTTTAAATGCCCAAGGACAGCTAGAAGAAAAGAGTGGCTAAGGAGCGAGAGGAATCAGCATGTCTGTGCCAGAAAGCCTGAAGGTCCCATGCTGGAGCAGCCTTTCAGCAGCTCCTGTCACTGCCAGCAGCACTGCCCGTGATTTACATGTCTGTAACTGACACCAGGATTGGATCCTGTATTTTCAAGCACACACTACTGACCTCACGCTGCTCACACTCCTCAGCTTACTGGAATATTTTCAAAACAGCCTCAGTGAGTTTTATTTTCATTTTTCTTTTTTCCCCCCACTGTTTGCTGTCTGCATTTCACTAAGCCTGGTCAGAGACACCCTGAGCAAGAGGGGGGCACTTCCACTTTCTCACTCAAAGGCACCCCAGCTTCTTGATCAAAGAAGGACAATCAATTATGCAGAATCAGAGTACCACAGATCCTAGGTTTCAAACAATGGATAAAGTTTTTCAACCCAAAACATAAAAGACGCCATTCTCTCACTTCCCAAGGAATGGCCATCCTCCCCAGACAGCCCCAGCAGAACAGTGCCCTCATACACCTCCCTGTGTTTAAGGTGCTTGGTCAAGGAAAACACACTGACAGTGCCCAGGAGCATAGGGAGCAGAGCAGTGCTGTGCTACAAGGCAGGAGCCCAGGCCAGGGTCTCCTGCAGCCTGCTTTTAAGCTGAAATCTCCCAGGGCAGAGGTGGCACATGTTTGCTGTGCCCAATCTAAGGGGTTTATTGTAACGTTTTATAGTAAAGCTTAATGTTCCCTTAACCACTGTGGTTTTAAATGGCCAAAATTTGAAGGCAGAGAACACCTTCTCCCAGGCTTGCTCAGGTGCCACTACAATGAAACCCCTGGCAGCACAGCAGGCCCTCTTATCCTTCAAGCCATTTGTAAAAGAAACTTTAAAGCTTGGAGCCTTTATGACCAGACAGTCTTCCTGTTCAAGGCTTACATTTTTGGCCAGATCATTTGAAAATAGCAACAAATAGCTGGCAGACAACTGGATTCCACACTCCTGTGCCCACGTGGTCAGACTCGGTATTTTTGAAAACATTATAATCCATAGAGATGTTTAAAAAAGCAGAATCAACCAGGATCAGTAAATCCCTCTGGTTTAGAAATGTTTGCCCCTCCAAGCATTAACCATCTTTTTTCACCTTCATACCTTAATATCAAAAGTATTTAAGTTCAGGACTGGCCTGCCCCCATCTCAGATTTAAAACAAATACCTCCAGGTAGGATGAGCATGTATTAAACAACAAAAAAACAAAACTTTCTCAGTGTTGCTGCTCCCCTTTCCAAAGAGCTGCTGGGAGAGGCCAAAGAAGCTTATTCCTTCAAGAAAAAAAAAGGAAAAAGCTTGGATGGGGCAGAGAGGCCCAGGTAAACGTGGTCATGTGGCAATCACCCAGCAGCATGTGGAGCAGCCTCACCACCAACTGCACCTCATAAAAACATTTCTGTTTTCAACAAATATTTTTACTGTCACAAATAGAATAATAGGAAAAAACCCAATTTTTTTTTTTTCTTTACAAGAAATGAGTTGCAAGCTGACATTTCCCTCAGAAAGCTCAATTTTGAGAAAGGACCCATTTATTCCAAATATAGATAAAAATTTCTGGAGCAATTCTGAGAAGCTGTAATACCTGCTCTTATTGCATCTGAAAAGTACGAGGGCCAGAGATGCCTGTGAATGCATCTGCCTTCTGAACAAGAAGAGTACCATTACCTCCATCATAGATGGGGACTGAGACACGCAGAAGATACATTAAAAGGCTGGTTTAGTTCCTAAATTACCCTCAGTTCTGCTGGAAGCCAGACTCCTGAATGAATTTGGCCCTTACGCCAAAGGAACAAAAAAAAGAAACAAATAGTAGGGGCAGCACTTGAAGCTCTGCTTTTCTTCCATGTGATGGAGAAACTGGGCTGCTCCCAGAGAGTCCCACTCCAGGGTAGGGATGGGGAGGGACAATGGCAAAGGTGCTGCCCTTTACTTTGCTGTGGGTGACAACCTGCTGTGACCATCACACAGAGCCCTGGGCCTTCACTGCAGACAAAACTGCTCCAAAGGACATCTGAACATCACCACCACCTGCCCTGCAGTGTGCAAACCCCATCCTGCCACTACTAACTAGAAAAAAGGAGCATGAGAGGGTCTCCTGCACTCACAGCAGCACAGCAATGGGAAGGAAAGGCAATCCTAATGCCCCAGCTCTGCTGTCCCACAGCACAGCTGCCAAACACCCATCTATCCAGCACAGTGACCTGGTGATCTCTGCCTGCAGGATGACACACAGCTCCATGCACTTTCCCTGCCTGCCAGGGAAGGACTTGCTCCCCCAAAAGGGGACAGAGATGGGGACAGCACACGGCTGCCTAACGCCCAGCCCTATACATGTTCCCATCCTACCAGCTGGGACTTGGCACAAGAAAAGGGAAGGTGGCAGAGCTTGGATACCCCTTCATCACCTTGTGCGAGAGAACCAGCACTCACAGACTTCCATGAGAATTCTGTGGAATATTCTCCCACCAAAGGGGCTTAATTAATTGTCTGTAAAAGGAGACTGGGATTTATCACAAAACTTTTCAGCACAGTAAGGGCAAGTATTGTCACTTCTTTGCTCTCCTTAAAAATAGATGATAAAAAGGATTGAGACCTTCCATAGCATTGTACCTTGACCTGGAGAAGTAAACACACTGGACTTTCACTGCATTTCCTTTATTATTTGCCTAGAGCACCAACAATTACTACAAAATTGCATCCCTGAACCTCTATGATTAGGTTCCCTTTGTCTGCATTCCTGTTTCTCAGTGAAAAGAAAGAAGCTTATGGTTTGCAAAGTGGCAAAGTTAGCAATTACACATCTCCCAGCAGCCTTACTGGAACTCACCGGTGCTCACAGGGAGAGATCACACTTCTTCCCATGTACCTGATGGTTTCTCAGCACTAAGTTTTCTTGGCTACTAATTTTCTGTGTTCTTCCAAGAGTTTGCCATGTGATATCCTCCAACCTGCTACACCTGGGTGCTGTATTCCGGAAGAGTTCAGATCTACTCATTCGAAACATTCGCTACAGCGTGCGATCGCAGCATCACACCAAAGGTACAAACCTCTCGAGACCAGGAAAGGGCTCTCCAACCTTCTTCTGTCTCGCTGTGCGATTCACAGGAGCACCTAACAGCATAACACAACCATCACACCTGTCTTCACCTACTCCTACCCTACCATACTAAGCTTGTCAGCAGGAATTTTGTCACCAGCATTTGAAGCCAGCATTTGTTACTGAGCCAAGTGTTTTTATTTTTTACTCGGTGATGGGGAAAAACAGAAGGGAACCGCGGAAGCTTTTGGAGGCAAAGATCTCTCCAGGACTTGCCAGACTACTTTCAAAGACAGAATTGGCACAGAATCAAGGAAGTCAGCATCCAATGTGCAAGCAAGACCAGCTCCACGACAGCCATCAGCCAGGAGCATTAGTGACTGCAGTTGGGAAAACAGAAGGCAGAGAAGGAGACAAAGACAGACTAATACTGCTCCTCTCACAAGAGGTACAGACATATGGTCACCACCCAAGGAAACACAGAATAAAATGAGGGGGGACCTTCATGATAAACTGCAACATCTTAGGCATCAGTGGCCAAGCACAAGTCAGCACATGCCAAGACTGACCACACAGCAGTGTGTGAGATACCACACTTGGCCTTTAGCCTAGAAACAGGAGACACACGTGGGAGCAGTGTGGGAAGAGCTGGCAAGCAAAGGCCATGTCCTATCAGGGCTGTGAATCTGCATGTTGCACATAGGGGCTCACAGCAGCCTTGCAAAAGCCATTTGCCCATAGCCACCATATATATAGTTCCAACCCCCAGAAACACAGCTGACCTGATCACCAGGTCTTTATAAGCATTCACAGAGACCACAGAAGGTCAAGAGAACCATCATCTAGGAACAGAGGACAAGCACAGCGAGCTCAAAGGGAACTTGACAGGCCAAAAATGACTGCAGTCACAGAGGACCAGGGAGAACTCTCTCATGTCACCCTCTTTTTCTGAGGCGTTCAGAGGCAACAAAGCCTCTGACCTTTGATTAAACCATGCCACTCTCACAAGAGGGGGCGGCTTAGGGGCTCAGGAACTCAATAAGAAACTATTTATCTCAAGGTCATGGGTTCATACCCTCTTCAAGTTCTTTTTTCTTAGTAAATTAAAACAGGAGACTTGATCTGCATTAAAAAACCCGTTGCTAAGGGCACAGCCAGATACTGCCTCATCAAACAGGCAGATTAAGAAAATAACAGCCCCTTTGCTGCTCCCTGCACATGCCACAGTAGAGCACAGCAATTTTGGGAATGCTCCCTGTGCAAAGTGAACACAACTCACTTTTGTACCCAGGGTGCGAAAGCAAACGGGGGCAATGCAGATGAGCGGGCACAGCTACCATCACCAGCCTCTACAGCAGGTCAAACACATCCATTTCCAGAGCACTATGAATGGAGCTGATCCTGTCCCAGCCTCTGAACCTAGTCCTGAGAGATTCCTGCCCACCCTGGCATCATTCCTTTGAGAGGATGGATGCTCAGCCACTGACTGCTGCCCAGACAGCCATTCCTCCCACCCCAGCTGGAGCTCAGAGGCACAAACCCCACCATGAGGTAATGGTGAGGATAAACACAAGGCTGGAGACATGCTTCTGCTTTTCACACACAGAGCAAACAGAAGTTGCAGAGCTCGAGGCCCTGCTCCCAGGGAGCTCAGCCACTTTGGACTGGACATCTTTCAGCCCTCAATCCAGCAGTGCCATCAGCCAACCCCTCCAATTTGCACAGAAAGAGCACAAACACTTGCATGGACACTCAGAACCAGCTGAAAAAGCAAAAAAACCCTCTGACCCCCTCCTGCTGCAGGTACAGTCATGTCAAGGCAAAAACTTGACAGAAGCAGAGACTGGGCAAACAGAAAGGAAAGGGGGCATTTTCCACTGTAACAGCAGGCCCAACTCAACACGTGAATCAAAGTTAATGTATACCTGAAACCAATTACTGATAGAAACTAAACTATCTAGGAACTGGGGTTCCTGGTACTGAGCACACACACACACTCAAAACCTTTTTCTTCTCCTTGCTGGTTTTTAGCCCATAAAAAGCCAAGATAAAAACATGCTCTGGCACAGAGGGTACACACATTCACTTCTATCGCCTTTAATGGCTTCCAACCAAGAAAACACATTCTCAATCCCAAATGCAATTATTAACTTCATAGCATTTTAAACAACCCTGTGCTTCTTCTACATTTATCCTTTGGTCCAACAGCAGACAAAGGATTCAAGCACAAATTCCTTGTGCACCAGGATGGAGCTGCTGGCCCTGATGGGGCCCTCCCATGCATCAGGGCCAGTGCAAAGTAACACGCACACAAGCAAGGGGCTTGGAAACAAATAGGAAGTCAGCATAGTTTTGCTCTGTTCACCAAAAATGGTAATTATTTTGGAAAAGACTACATACCCTTTTGGCTTTTAATTAGCAGCAAACCAAGTCCACTCGGCTCCTATGAGCAAGAAACTATTAGGGGTTATGGATCCCCAACCAAGGTAAACAAATCTGTACCAGTCCTTCACCCTCAGAATAACTCTTGATTGTCAAGCACAGTTACCAGGGGAATGAATAGCTTCTCCTGCAAGCTCCTCACTCAGTTAAACTAATGCAGAGAAAAAGGCTGGGCTGGAGTCAGATGCACACACTTGGTGCAGCAAAGGGACTGCAGCAGGTTCAGAGCAAGGAGGACAGGACAAGCAGCCCAAAGCCCCTGTCATCACAGAAGACACCCAAGACTTGTCCTTGAGGCGCTGAATGGCAAAATCTGGTGAGGTCTGTACCCTGAGGAGACTCCAGGAAGTTTTAACTACATGCAGGTATTCAGAGCCATCATTTATATTTCATGGAGACTGATGAAGAACTGAGTAGGGAAACACCTAAGGAAAGTGCTTGATCCATTAGTAATACACAACTATCCTACTGCTGTCCCAAGCACTTCACTTAGCAGCCTTATAATTACAATACTGCCTAAAAAATCAGGACAGCCACCTAGCCAGAGCAGAAATAGAGGCCAGGAGAAATGAATATGATCCTCAGTCGTTCTTGAAGACTTCTTGAATCACAAACTGGAGAGTCCAGAGACAACTCCAGAATAAATCACCACTTTATTGTTCTCAGAGGTGTTAAAGTTTGCAACTAAATGTGGACACTTGGGGAAAGAGAGGAGCTCAAGTAAAGGATACAGTCCATCTAGGACTTCACACACAACCCCTGTGGAGGTGGACATGTCAGCACACGGACAAAGGCAGGCAGCAAACAAAACCCACAGCTCTCTCCTTTCAACTAGACTGTAATAAAGTGGGAGTGTATAAACATACTGCTAAATCCCATTCTCCCTCACAAACTAAAGGAAGCTGTGTCTTTGATGTCAATGGAAGCCCAGGCAGCCCTCACACAGTGGCAGAGCAGCCTGAGGCAACAGCAGCAGGTGCCCTGCTGAGCTGAGCCCACACAGCCACCAACACACACAGCTCCACTGGGATCTTCTAGCAGGTGTTACTGGAATCCTGGGCATCTCTCTAGCAAAGTGCAATGATATTTAACTTCCTTATGGGCTCTGGAGGCTGCCAAACATCTGTTGGGATTAGCTGGTTCATGTTTGAGAAGTGCACACAAACGCTAGCGTAAGGAAGGGCCTGGCCTATTTATGGATGGGAATGCTGGACCAAAACCCAAACCCACACACTGTATTTGCACATAGGGCTGTATGTCCCCTGACACATTTCACTGCTTTAGGATGGAGGCATGAGGTGTCCCCTATAGCTTACAGCCTACTTCTGGTCGCTGATAACTTCAGTGAGTCATACTGCTCCCCTCCTCCACTTTACCCCATCCAAATGCACAACTGACTTTTGCTAACAGGCTGGGCCAGCGCAGCTTTACCAGGAGCCCCCAGATGGGGGTTGCCCTTTGCAGGGGAAAACCACCTTCCCCCAAGCTCCATCCCACGCTCTGGAGTGCTGCAGATCACACCCTCAGCCCACAGACCTCCAGCAGGCTCCCCAACACCCAGCTGCAGCTGATCAGCCACCCAAATTCCTCATGGCAAGGGACTTTACAAGTTTCATGTTTCTTTTGGGTGTCCCTCTCACACAGAGGCCTCCTGTGAGTAAGGGCTGAGGAATGAGACAGCGAGTATGCACAGCTCAGAAACTGCAGCAATAAACAGCCACGAGGGAGATGAACTCCCCAGGAAGGACAGGAAGAGCCCAAGTGGGTCCCAGATTGAACTGTGCACATTTGTTACAGGGACATAAGTGGCAGAGCCACAGCAGCCATATGTTCCCATGACCCAGAATTGCTTTGCACCAAGTTGCAAATCCTACATGTTCAGCTCTGCTCTCTGTCAGAAACTACTGCTTCCCTTTCCTCCACACATTTCAATACTTATCAGGTCTTCATCTTAGTCACAATCTGCTAACAAGCACTTTTTACATCTTTTTGATCTTTGCTCATAATCAGTCACTATGTTCAAAAGTCAATCATTCTGCTCTTCTCTCAGCATTCTTCATCTCTCAGGCCAGGACCTCCTCAGACCCAGACGTCACCTCATGGGTGCAGCTTGTGCTCTGAGCTTGGCTTCACAGGAATTGGATGCACACTGTTTGCCAGACTCACAACTCTTCTCCAGGTAGCAAAACAAGTGCCAGGCCCAGCCCAAGATGCTATTGGTCAAATTTGGAGATATGGACAACACAAGAAAATCTTGGCTATGGGATATGGAAAGAAAAAACAAAGGACGAAAGGAACCCAGGAGTACAGCAATACCATACCCAGAATTACTCATGTCTTTCATTAGATGGATAGGTCTTGTCCTTCTGGAGATCAAAAGCACCTGGAATCACTTTCATTCTACATCAGGAAGAATTTGCACAACTAAAACATACAAAATATATTCCCATTTTAGCAGATGCCTCTGCCAAGGGAGTTGAAACTAAATGAGATGAGCCAGTGACTTTCTGATAACACAGCTACCTTTGCACATCCAGCTCCACCCATAAAAGTGGGCACACCCTTAATCAGGCATGAATCAAATCACCTGAGACACAAGAAATTTATCAACAGTTCTTGCAAAAACCCATCAGAGGTTGCTTGTGCCTCACTGCACTTCAAGGAATGGGGAACAGCCAACACAGGCAGACAGCTGCCCTGAAGCCAACAAAGCTGGAGCAGATCACTTTCACTTGGACTTCTGGCACTTGATGGCATAACCCAAGACCTAACACACCACCTCAGGTGTGCAAATGAATACAGATTGGAGGCTGGGGCCACAGCATCCAGGGAAGCAGGGTGATGTGGATCTGAGTACGAGAGCCCAGAGAGTGGCCTGATCCCAGACAGGGTGAGGACAAGCAGCACAGGTATCACTGTAACACAATGGAGCAATCCCACCTGTCCTATCCCAGGGCAGAGCACAGAACAGCAAAACACCCAGCAGTGCAAAGGTGAGGTGATATCAAGCCACCTGCCCTTCATCCTCAGAGAAATCTGATACTCAGCTGTAGGAACAGTGCCCACAACACACTGCCTGTAGGCTGTGTGTGCAATGAGGGCATGGAGTAACTAACTTCATATCCAGATTGACTTATACATGAACACACCCTGCAGGGATCCTCATGCAGAGTAAGGCAACGAGCTCTGCTCTTACAGCTCCTTCTCTCAGGCTACGATATAGTCCTTAAAAATTTCTCAACTAACTTCCCCAGCCTCCACACACCCCAAGTTCACAGTTCTCCCACACAACAGAGCAAAACATGCTACGCCAAGCCACGGAAGGAGACACACAGGCACTCTGTGAGCTGCCATCCTTTCACCCAGACACTTCAAGGACCTCAGTGGGTGCAGTGCTTTAGAAAGACATGTTCATTTATATTGTTTTAAGTCCACCTGCTGCTCTGGCCACATTCCCAAACGTCAGATGCAGAGGGAGACACTCAAAAAGGACCTACATGCCAAGAACCCCAGGCTCATTCCTGCAGCAATGCAGTGGTCCAAGGCATCATTCCTAACTTCCAAAATATGCTTCTGCCCCACAGTCCTTCACTTAATGCCACTGCCAAAAGTCTGCAGATGTCTGCACCACTCACAGTAGGATCTCCTGCTCTGTATAAGGCTGACTCTTCACTGCAGTGAGGCTCTGGTCACTCTGCATGCTACAGTAGGAAAGAAGCCTGATATCTCCCCAGTAACTTTAACTCTACTGCACTTTGTTTGTTCTCCATCCGTCTGCCTTGGGAACAGGTTAGGATTTGGGTACAGGACAGTGATGAAACATTCGCTTATCTTCAGGCACACAAGTAACTGCAGAGTTCAGCTGAATTACTCATACACTTGAATTTCAAACTTACTATGCAGAAGGTTCACCAAGACCTCCTTAAATGGCAAAGATGCAATGTCGTGTTTTCCGAGCTCGGCTCTGCATCCCAAGGAACTCAAAAAAGAAATGGATTCTCTGAAAAAGCACCAAAGTGAAACTGCGCTAAGGAAGGCATAATTCTCGTTCTCCAAAAAAATAGCCTGCAGGATCAGAAGTGATGAATAAGCTTTAAAAGAAGCTTCAAACCTGAAAAATGTCAGTCACACTTTACATGGTAAAACAAGTCACTGAGGAAGCATCGAGCAGACGATGTGAAGTCCTCATTAATTCTACTCCTTGAAAGATATTTTTATACATAAATACGCCCTGGACCTTAACCATCTCTGTGGCTCATTTCTGGACCTCCTCACCACCACATTTCAGTTCCAACAGCACTAAGCTGCTCTAGCCTCCAAATGCCAGAGGCAAAGACCAGCTTCCACACTAAGCTAGGTATTTTAATACTCATGCAAGGTAAGTACAGGCTTTGCCCCCACTCAAAGATAATGATGATCATGCATAAGAGGCAGGTACAGCAGGAAATATGGGAGAAGATAAGCATAAGTGCAAGGAAAAGTTCAGAGTAATCTCCAGAGTTGAGCAGAAAAGATGTTAACTTCAGTCTGTAATTACAAACAATTCTTCCCAACCATTTCTTTGCTTTATTATCAGTTATGACTGCACACTTAAAAGAACAACCCTGGCCTAACTCCTTTTTACTCCAAGATTTCAGTGTCAAGGGTGATGTGAGAAGCTAGTTACATGCCTCTTCAAGCCTCATTGTCCCACCAGTAAAATGGCAAGAATAATTTTCCTTCACATTGGGAAGGCACTACAAAAATACCTTCTCCAACTTCCAAAGTGCTCCAATGAAAGAGCAAAGAGTGCTCCAGAAAAGCACAAAAGAAAATTAATAACTCTGCATTCTGTCTCAAACTTGAACAGTACATGGTAAACAAGGCTTGGGGCCACACACTGCACAAAGAGAAAATCAACTGAATAGATGCTCATTAAGTATCACCTTCCACTCTGGGCACAAAGAGTAGGTGCTCTGGCAATTAAGTGGTATATCATAAAACCTGATTGCAGGGGAGGCTGAAATTAAGGTT
The DNA here is from genome assembly GCF_051311805.1 of Agelaius phoeniceus. NCBI lineage: Eukaryota > Metazoa > Chordata > Aves > Passeriformes > Icteridae > Agelaius > Agelaius phoeniceus. The sequence continues at coordinate 17,135,475 of NC_135274.1, forward strand.
TCAACGACCTTCATTCTGGCATTTCATAGCTTTAGAGCACTCGGACTTTGCAACTTTAACACCATTCTTTTAACAACTACAGGTTTTCCACGTGGCTGCCACAATCACTATCCATTTTTTTCTGGGGATATCCAGATTATAGGCTTGTCTTGGCCACACTAATACCTTGAGGTATCTCTCAAGGTCTGACCAAACCCACAATAAGCAAATCAAGTCCCTATCTCAAACAACAAGGCGTGTCAAATCCAAGCCAGCTGATGTCCCCCAGCAAAGAGCTTGAACAGGGACTTCACTGACACCCAGGCTAGTGAGGCAGTGATAATGCAGCAGCTGGAGCTACAATCACTTATCAGCTGCTAATTCAATCACTCTCCCAACCCAGCCACTGCTGCCTGCACTATCTGGGAGACTCCTTGCTTTCATTCATGCCTCACTAAGTGGAGTAATTCAAATCTGTTAAGGTGAGGTAATAAACTGCTGAAACAGAGATCTCCTTAGGGTACGTGCACACAGCACGTTGAAAATGCACACGCGCATTAGTGACACAGAAACCACCCCAGCTGTGGTACAACCACCACAGCCTCTGCAGCAGGACCACCCACAAGTCACCTGTAGCAACACCCCAACATTCTCTGTCCAAAAAGCAAACCTCACCTGTTGCCATCTTATTGCAAAAGTTCCATACCTTCTCATTGATTTCTCATGGGCAGCTCCTTGCAGCACTGCCAACAAACTCCAGCTCCCCTCTTCACCCCACTCACCCACTCTTTTGTGGCACTCATCTTCATATTGGACCAGCTGTGGCCTGCTTAGGGCAGGCCTGTTCCTAATCTTTGGTGATACATACAGCTGCAACTCCTCAGGTGTGAGACTGCCTTCTGCACTATTTTCTTACATTCTATCCCTCCACTGAATTCCATGCAGCAGCCACACCACTGAAAAACCCCTATAGGAGATACTTAAACATAACAGAGCCAAGTTTAAGGGAAGGTTTGAAGCTGGACCATTTCTAACCCGCCACACAGTGCAACCCTACCCAGCCCATGGGGCTCCACAGATCCTTTTTCAAGGCCTGTGGGACAACCTGTCAATTCAGTCTCCTCCATCCCATATGCCTTTGCCCAGCTGTCTGGGCTGGTCTCACAACTGAGCAGCTGGGTCCTGGCTCCTCGGCAGTATTCCAGCCCACAGCCCTGACACAGGCTCTCCATGTGAGAAGAGATCAGGAGCAGAGGGAGAATAGAAGATGACTCCAGCTCCCCGCAATGAGATCAAATGGCCAAAAAAAAAAAAAAAAAAAAGGAGAGGGTAGTTACAAATTGATGCATAAACAAGACCTGACTGTGCAATTCAGAGCTAACAGGGCAGTTTACTAAATGTTAATTAAATCCTTAGTGCCTGTTACTCCAGTCATGGACATCAACTTATTTTTAAATTAAATAAGCAGTAAATGCTTAGATGAACTTCTATTAAATTTCACCCAGTGACTGAAGTATGTGGGGTTTTTAATAGACATTAAACAAGATAGTTATGGCAAGTTAGCTGATACTTCATTACCTAAAGATAATGGCCATATTAAATCTCAACTAACTATTCCACTGGCAGCACAATCATCCAAGATTTGGCGCAAGTTTTCCTGCTTTGAAGCATCACTGAGCAGCAGGACCAAGGGGAGGAAGGCAGCCAGGAGCTGAATGGCACCTATTTAGAGGATGCTCATGTGCATAAACTCTCTAAGGCACAAGACAGGATCAATCCCAGCCAGATCTGCAAACCCCAAAGAGGGCTGATGGACTCAGCAACACAACTGGCATAAGTCAGAGACCCTCATGCATCCCTCCCTGCCCCCAAACCAACCTAAGTGGTTTATGGGTTTGCTGAGGAATCACAGTACTCCAAGATTCCCTTACGCCATCAAGGGCAACAGAAAACATCCTAACAGCCTGCAACACTCAAAAGCTTATAACATTGTCTAAGAAAAGGTTATCAGCAGCCCACAACTCCACCGATGTTTGTTTTCCCTCCCTGAGCATATTGTGATAGTTTGGGAGTTCTTCTGACTCACACGTGTGTGTCACTGTCACCCACAGATCCCAACAACAGATACTGACAGTCTAAAATGACAGAGAGTTGCTGACAGTGACTTAAAAAAAGATCATTTTCATGCCAGCTCTTGCAGTTGCTCAGAACCTGATCGAAACCAGCTCTTGGAGATCAAAACAGAATCTCCACTGAGTTGTCTCTACCAATAACCTTAATTGCAATGATTAAGTGTGGGTAACGGGTTTTAGTTTTTTTAATGTTTGGACTGGAAAACATTGCCAGCCCTGCATGGCCTGCCATGCCCAGGAGCAGGATGAATGAAAAGAACCAACCCTGTTAAACTCTGCTTCTTAGGCAGGCATAAGCTCTCAAAAGCTTTAATGTTTTGTGGGGTTTTTTTCTGGTCTGTGGTTTTCGGTTTGATTTGTTGTTTTCTTTTCTCTGTTTGTTTCTATTTTGCAAAACAAAGAGCTTCCTAAATCAGAAAGAGAAAAACACTAAGTTCTTCAAACTTTACTGGTTCTCTCTTCCAATGCACACATGGACACCAAACACAAGACCTTCCCTCCAATCCCTCCTCTGGAACCCTTGCTTGTAAAGTTATTTCAAGTATTTTCCTATGTATAACCCACACTCTTTAAAGGCATTGTTCCTTGTGAATCTGTGCATCAGATAACCCACATCCTTTCATAATTTATGGTTTCCATCTCCTTTGCTCGTTCCTCCTCTGCTCTGGCTGCAATTGCAGTAATCTCTCTAGCTTTTCACAGAACTACACTCACACAAGAGCGAGGGCAAAGGGAGATGAGGAAGCTGCTGGGGTGAAAGACTGGCTGTGGAGGACCTTGTCTTGCAGACAGGAGGTCACTGTCACACTCACATGTGCACACAGCAAACACAGCTGCTGAATCACAGACTTCTGCTGGGGTCACATGGACTCTGTATTCATCTTACTTTCCTGAAAGTGTTCTCCCCGTCAAAAACAAAGTACCTAAAAAGCACACACATATCTAAAGAATCATAGAATATCCAGATTTGGAAGGGACCTACTCTTGGCCAGTGTATATTTCTCCATCATCCTGATGCCATCTTTAAAACCTCTCCATGCATTCAGAGAGACTTAGCTCCAGCTTAGCAGGGCTGCCACAGAGCACACCAGAGCCTGGACAATCAGTTTAAGGTGAAACCCAGCATCTGGGGCCAGCCAGAGCAGAGTGTGCAAGTGTTTCTCAAAGCCATGTAGGGAGAGAAGAGCCCAGCAGGAGAAAGGCAGAGCTGTGTGGATCAGGCCTTCAGAAGCTTGAGGAGCAACAAAAAGCCACTGAGAATGTATTGTTCACACAAGCACGATGGGCAGAGCAATAGAGAAACCACTGCGGGCACCCTGAGGGTATTTGTTTCCACAGACACACGGAAACTGTTCTTGGAACAATTTGTCATCCACCCAAGCTACTGCTTTTCTCTATCTGTGTCTATCTAGTGTCAGCCAGAGATGCTTCATGGAAACCTACATGAAACTGTTTCTTCTTTCCAATTAGATGTTTATGATACAATGGGCACCAGCACAAACTGGTACAACTCTCAGTGTGCCTGACACTCATACAACCATCCCATCTTCTTTTCAGACTTGGCTAAACTTGTTCTCAGCAACATTCTGCATGATAAATGCCACCATTAGTTACACTGAAAAGCACTTTCTTCATTTTGAATCGACCACTTTCACCTTGGTTTTCATTTTTACAGAGGAATAGACATCCCTTTTCCACAGCACTCACTGTTTCTCTGACACCCTTCTAACCTGTGTCCTTCTAACAGGAGTGATCCCATACTGCTCATAAAACTCTCTCAAGTTTTCCAGCTCCCAGCCATTCTCACTATCCCTCTCCAAAACTGCATACACAAAGTTTGACTGATCACAAGAGTATTACTCAGGTTTTATACTAAGGCAGGTGGACACAAGCAGTGATTTTAACAAACAACACATCAGCCAGACTTCAAAACAGAATGGTGTCTCTAAACATGAACCCCCACACCATAATTCTTACTAGAAGTTAGAATTAAAAATACATACTGATGATAATATATGTAAAAGCACTCAAGCTCCCATGAGACTGCAACCAACACTATTAGGTGCCTTGCAAAACTCACTAGTCCAGCTCTGGAGCTTCATCCCAGAACACCCTAGAGAAACAAGTGCTTTACAAGGGATACACACCTGAATCTGCCATTACACTGCTTGAAAGCTTGAATTACACTGCACCAGTTCCTCATTGTGCCCATTACCTCACTAACGCAGCACAGCTCAAGGTGTTTCTCAGGGGAATCCAACTTGGAAATACAATGTGCTCTGCAAATTTCCAGGAGACAAGACAGGTAAACTAACCACAATTCCCAAGACCCGAATACCACTTCTGACCTGCCAGTGCAGAGCCAGGCTTTTGCCTGTTTTTCCTGGTTTCACAACAGCACATCACAGACAACATCATTCAATACTCTTATCCCCTAAAGCTGGATGACTCTCCACCAAACACGAATAAGAGAAACGATTCACAGAGCTGGAACCCACGCTGAGATGGGCAAGCTCACCAGCACCCTGGCCTGACATCCAGGCTGATCTCCGAACATGTTCCAAAGGTAAAAATCTCACCTCTGTGAAACAGGAATTGGAGTTTTTCTCCCAGCTCAATACCAGCATCTCTGCCCCACCAGTACCAACCACACCAGGCAATCAGGGCTGGCAAGACAGAAAGAGCTGTACAGCAAGAAAAGCAGTAATTCTCACTGACCCAGGCACCATGGAGACTGATCAGCAATTCAGAGCAGCTGGGAGCTGCACCTAAAGAAACTGTTCTAGCTTCATTTTCCCAGACATGTCTTTAATTTCCACCCTGGAACTTACTCAGACAGCATGCAAGGGCTGCATGCCACCAACCAGCACTGCTGGCAACATGGGACACACACAGCCAAGGTGCCCACGGCCACACCACACACAGGGTGGGAGTGACTTTCGGGAAGCAGGTCTCCTACCACTACACAGCATCCCTCTACAGGACCATTACTGACGGCAACTTACTGCTGCTGCTGCTCTGCTGGAACCAGAGCAGAGGTGTCTCTGATCTGGCAGTTTTTCCCAGCCCACACAAGCTGAGCCAGGTGAAAAAAGGAAACCTGAATAAAACAATTAAAGGAAAACCATCTATGGAACAACGGCAACAGGCTGAAGGGCCCATTAGCAGCACCTGCATCATAACAAAGTTAAAGGCAGGATTTGACAGGGAGGTGTGCTGACAGGTGGCTCTGTGGCCACCACCCACACCATGAGCTGCTGATAGCCCATCCCGCAGGGAAAAACCTCCAACAAAGGCTAAACAATTGAAATAGGGGAATAACAGAGCTAATAAATTTAGGAGCAATAGGCTGTAAGGTCATGGAGTGGGCAGGGTGAGACAGACCAAGCCAACAGACAGAGAGTAATTTTCAACACTAAATCTTTATCCACAGACACACATATTTCCCAAGGGAAATCACTGAGTATTATTTAGCCTTGTGTGGGCCAGTCCTGCTTCAGCAATGATGGGGAATAATTAGAAAGTCCCCCACATCCCTAAACTGTCCTGCTGCACAGCAGGCTGAACTACACACAGGACAGCAGCCAACATTTTTCAGCAAGAACACAGCCACATTATTAACATAGAGATGAAATGCTGTGTCCTCTTCTTCAGCTTTGCATGTTCCCATACTTTCCTAATATCCCATTTCTCGAATTACTCGGGGAGCTGGCACCTGCTGTATCACCCAGCTCCCAGGCACTCCCCACTCTCTCAGCTCTTGCCCCAGAAATTACTCCCGGAATGTACAAGCACAAACTCTACAGGTAAGTAAGTTAGAAATCCTGGAATGTGTCCAAAAGCACTTGTGGCTGTATGTGAGACCTTCCTTTTTTGCATGGGTCAAAATCCCTTTGTGCAAAGGGACCAAGGTGTTGCAGATGTGCAGGGAGACACATCAGCAGGTTTTATGGCTCCTACAAGCTCCTTAAACTTTTGTGTACCAATTGCCTAGCAAAACAGAAAGAAATAGGAAACTAACTCAAGAACAACACAACTGGGCTTAAAAGTAAATTCCTACAGGTGTAGGAAAAAAGAAACAAACCAAAAATAACCAAAACAAAGCAAGAGAAGCCAACTCTCGTTTGTTTCAGCGGCAGGGCCAAGCTGCACCTCGAGGTACAGGAGGCAGAGCAATTAGGCAGGAGTTGCTTCATCAACGCCTCCTCGGGAGCACTGCCGGCTTCCCAGCACAGCCCCGGGGCGCGGGGAGTGCTCCTGAGCAACGGCAGGAGTAAGGTTTGCCTGTTCAAAAGAGGAGAACAAGAAAGGGGTAGGGCAAAAAAAAAACTTATGCTAAAAAAAAAAAAGCCGTGGGTGACGTCAGGGTGTGGGAAACTTTTCCGTCCTTACCTGGTGGGGAAGGCAGGGCCTCCCCCGGCATATAAAAAGCTGCCGGAGCTTTACTCAACTTATTATTTACTACGAGCCGCGGCCGGGGGTCGGCGGGCGGCGGGGCGGGGCTGCGGCAGCCGCCGCCCGGGCCAGGTGCACCTGCGGCACCGGCCCGCCCGCTCGGGGGGCCCGGCCCGGCTCACCCCGCCCGCCGACACCGGCCGGGAGCCGAGCACCGGGGCCGCCCGGGCACCGGGGAAGCTGCCCCTGCCCCGGGCCCGGCGCTGCCCCCGCCCCGCGGCCGAGCCCGCACCGCACCGGGCCGGCCCCTCCGGCGGCCGCGGCGCCCCGGGCGGAGGGAGGAGCCAGGGCGGCCCCCCCGGGCGGCTGGCAGCGCTCCCCGCCCCGGCCGGGGGCTCCAGCTGTGGCACAGCTGCCTCGGCGAGCGGACGGGGGTGGGGGGAGGAAGGGGGCAAGTTATTATCTGCAACAATACCTCGGGGGAGGAGGCAGCGGAGGCGAGCGCGGCGGCGGCGGCGGGAGGAGGTGGCGAGGGGCGGGCCGAGGGCGGCACCGGGACCGCCCCCCGCGGCCGCCCCGCACCGCCCGCCCCCGGCCCCGCCGCCGGCCCCTTCCTTCCGCCCGGCGGCCCCTTCCGCGCCCCTGCCCCGCGGCGTGCCCCGCCGGCCCCTCCCGCGCTCCCGGCTCCGCAACCCCCGCGCCGCTCCCGCCGCGTCCCCCGGGCAGCCCCTCCCGCGCTCCGCCCCGCACATCCCTCCTTCCTTCCCTCCCTCCGGTCCGCCAGCCTCCCCGCATCCCCCCGGCCGCGCCGCTCCCGCATCCCTCCGTCCGCGCCCCCCCCGGCCCTTACCTCCCCTGGGGCGCAGGGAGGGGCGGCCGGCGGCCCCGAGCTCGGCGGGACGGCCCCGGAACAAAAAGCGAAAGCGGCGGCCGCTGCCTCCCGCTCTGCCGGGCTGCCGCGCTCTGCCCGCGGCTGACGTCAAGGGCCCAAATTCCTGCCTTTCCCTGCAGGCAGATTTGTCCATGTAAGGGCTGGGGCCGGGGCCGGGGCCGGGGCGGCCGCACGGCGGGAGGGGGCTGCGCTGCGCCGCGGCCGGGGGGGGACGGGCGGCACCGGCTCCTGGTACCGGAGCGGGGGGGAACGGGGCTGGAGGCGGCCCCGACCCTGTGAGCATCACCTTGTGCTCTGCATCCCGGAGCCAGGAGAGTCGTAGGCCCAGAAATACACCCTGTGCTTTGCGGGATCCAACTTTTCACGGGGAAGTTTTGTCCAGGGCTCCTTTTGATTCTTTGGGTGCTTCTCCAACCAACTTTTAATCTGTTCCCCAGCTGGGGCAAAGAGCAAGGTGACGGGAGGTGAAAAAGGTGCAGGGAGTTCCAAAGGAGCTGCCTGTTCACAGATTCAAAACAAGACTTGTTGCAAATACTAAGGAGAGGGGGAAGGGAAACTATTTTCTGATTGCTTTCTGTTTGATTGTTTTTTGGCTATTTCTAAGGACTGCAATTAAAATAAATTGGGATGTTGAGTGTGATTGTTTTTATAATGGAATGTTACCCTTTAAGTAGCTGTTCGGTATCTGCAACTGCCCTGAAGAGAATGGGAAGGCAGAGGGTTACATTGTGTTCAGGCTGTGCAGGGGAGCCTTGCCAAACCTTCCTCATTTGGAAAGAGATTTCTGGGTGAGTTTGTAGGCACTTCAAATGTATTTCATTTTTAAAATAAAGGGCTCTGGTGTGTGCTTTCAAGAAGATGTTTACATCTTATCCCATTACCAGCTTTAATGTCCACAGTCAGTGCTTGACAGTCCCAGGAGGGCAAGATTGCTCATTTGGACATAAAATAAAGGACAGTCAGTCCCTAAAATACTTAAGCTGTAGCAGAAAATTGTGATTCAGCCTCTCTCCACCTTCAGTGGCTGCCAAAACCAGTGTACTTCCCAATCAGAGACCCCAAGAGATTTCACCCCACCCTGGCAGACCTCCTCAGAAGGGAAAGTATGGCATTTCCCAAATATAGTCCTCAGTGCAAACCCCCCTCTCGGGTTGATTTGGTGTCTGGTGCTGGCCCTGTATACCAGAGGTGCTAAATTCCCCTCAGGAACAAGGCCTGCGAGGGCCAGATTGGCTCTTTAGAAGCACTGCAGCTAAATCTGCATGAGCAGTCATGGCTGCAGGTGTTTTCTAAGCATTAGGACTGTGACTAGAAACACCCCAGCCTTGTCCTAGCCGCCTACCTGGTGTTTAAACCCTGCTGGGATCCTAAAGCAAAGCCGAAGGACGGTGAGTCACCAGGGCCCCGTGCCGTAGGTGTTACCTGGAGAGCCAGCAGTGCTCTGTGAACCTGGCCTCTTGTGAAAGATGGGCATGGCTGATTCCCAGATGGAAGAGACTGCAGCACCAGCTCAAGCTGAGCAGCCAAAGCCTTTGCCTGAGGCCCTGTAAACCCAGGCTCAGTTCCCTCCTGCAGAACCTACAGTTCACCTGTCTCCTGCCAGCTGAGTGTTGGGCTGCGAGGCTGTGCTCCTGCACTGTGCCCCGAGGATGAGTCACAATGGGATTTTCTTCCACCAGGAGCAGGTGGTCATCGCCAGGGGTTTCCTGGCACCCATGTCTGTCGATCTCAGCATGGTGGAGCTCTCGATGGCAGATAAACACAGGAACTGTTGCCTGTTTTGGTTTTCTTTCTTCAAATGTTCTTGCAGAGCTGCCACAGCCCTTGTGTTGTGTCAACTGGTGTCTAGGGGAAGTATATGAACCCTAAAAAAAAGCCCCTTTGGCCCAAGATGAGAGACAAGTGTTCTTATTTAGTATTTCAGACAAAACCAGTGGTCAAATATTTTCCTGGTCCCGTATCCAACACTTATTGCTTCTTTATCCATCAAGCTTATGACATTTTCCAGTGCTGTTAACAGAAGATAGAATACTGTGCCTATCCATAGCAGCGTCCTTTAAATGATCCCAAAAGTTTTAAGCTTTGAGGCTCCAGAGTTTGAGATAGTAACTACTACTACCTCCATTCTGCTGGTAGATGAACTGTGACTAATCCTCTGCAGCACAGCAGCAGAAGTTTGATTTGCAACCCATTACCCTTGTAACGTGCTGCCCAGAATGGTCACTGCCTTGTCAAACACAGCATGAATTTTATGGGTTTTTTTCAGTTTCCTATCATGACCAATATCATACACTTTAGAAATGAAAGTAGAAAATTCAAGGTGTTGAGCCTGGCTGTGAAAATCTGCTCTTTGCCTGGAAAGAATCAAAAATACTGGCAAACATACAATCATTCCTTTGGTAATATCTACCTCACCCTGCACCATAGCAGCAAAATGAATTAAGCAGCAAAAGACTGAAATGCCTGACATTGCATAGGCCAGTCAGGAGGCAGGAATACAGGAGTCAGCCTGGGCCAGTATTAATTCAAGGAAATTAAGTTTCTTTGTGTTTAAGGTGCATGACTAGGAGATTGGAAACTTGGCTTCTGCTCCTACTTTCCCTGTATTGTGTGACTTTAACCAGTCAGTTCACCTTCCCATGTCTGGAGGAGCCCTTAGAAACCCACACAGCACAAGGTTTAGAACAGGGAATGACACACCATGACCTCCTATCAAACCCCATTCTGTGCAAAGTTTCCAGAAGTCAGCAAGTGAAACCTTGCTTTTCACAGTTTGGGTCTCTCCTTTTCAGTGAGATTTCATATGTAAAAAATCACGAAACAAAAAACTCAGGGTGGGAAGAGCCCTTAGGAAGCCACAGGAATTCCACCTCTCAGGAAATAAAGCAGGAGCAGCACTGCCTAAACTGACAGGGGTTCACCTACCCTGCTTATAAGATTATCTAGAGGATCCATTCCAGAGCCTTACAGTTGGATATGTTTGCTTTATCTCAAACCCAAGTCATTTTTTCTGCAAGTCAGCTCTTAATCAGATGAAGTTGTGGGGAACTGAGATATTCCCTCACTAGCAACAATTCCAGAACAACAGGAAAGTCACCCACCTGGTGAACTAATTCTTCTGTGGGTAAAAGCCAAAGAGGCTGGAAAACACACTTAGCATGTGTTTTTGGGAGAGCTGCCACCTAATTTAGAGACAAAGATCAGATGCAATTAGTGTTAGATCAACTGGAGGCTCCTCTGCCCCAAACCACAGACTCCTCACCCGCCTCGCCAGGAGGACGCCAGTTTCCACCAAGACATGCAGTGTCACACTTGACCCTTCAGTCTCTAAAGGGCATTCTTGGAAGCACATGCAAAACCTGAGCTCACAGCAACAGCATTCCTGTGGCACTGGGGAAGGAATGAGGAAACACCAGCATGGCTACTAGGCAGACGGGAAAGAAAAGACTCATCCTGCAAGACTGAATTAATTTCCCAACAGGCTGCTTGTTTCTGATTGAGAGATACACGTGTGTGCTGCCTGGTAGAATGAATCTGGAGACAGCAGTGGGGCCAAGCTTTGTCATTCCCCACTTTTGCAGGTATGTTTGCACCCAGACAGGAATGCAAGACACGGTACTGAGCAGGCTTTAGTGAGTCACAGATCTCTGACAGCAATTGAGACTGGGCCAAAACCCCAAGGGAATCTTCACTGGTGAGAAATACAGTCGCCAACAAATTCCCCAATTTTCTGTGAGTGTATCAGAGATAGTAACCATCATCAAACCCTCCATCTCTGGGCACATCTTGGAGTTGCAAGTGGTTCACAAGATGTTCAGTTTTACCTGGCCATCAGTCCTCTCTAATTCCATATCATTTCACTGTTGGCCATGGTGAGTTTGGGGTAGCTCAGGAAAGTATAAACCTTCCTGCAAATATTTTAGGCTCTGCTCCCTGCTCTACTTCATTACAGTCTAAGCCACAATAGCCTGTGCCTCAGGAACGGTAAAGTTTTGTAAAACTGCTATATTCCTGTGCTGATAAGTACAGTTGAGCAATGTGCTAGTGTAGCATACTTCATTGTAAGGACATGCTTAAATCCAATTTGAGCCCAGAGAGATTTCAGCTTAGATTTAAGGGTTCCATTGAACAGGGTGAATTTAAGGATTGAAGTGTTTTGCTAGACTGTATCTTTGGTTAATGAGGAAGGGGACTTGCTAGTGCCTAGAAGAAAGAACTGCCTGAAGCATTTTGGCACATCCAAACCATTACTAGCACTACTCCTTTCTTCTAATGAATTTTGATGAAATTAACACAAAGAATTGGTAAAGAAGTTGATCATTTCATTAACAATCCTCACTCTCTGGGTCTCAGTTTAGTGGGGGGAAAAACCAAACTTCTAGTGTCTCATCAGAACAATTAAAGCAGAAGCCACTAGACTTTGTATTTTATGCCATCTGGTATCTTGCACACAATCTCACTAATGGTAAATGTCTCATGTCCAGATTTGAGCACAGAAATCATGAGTGCTTTGCTATGCAGGAAGAGAATCAGTTAAATACTTTATGGAGCCTACACTGAATAAACAAAGTACCCCAGTCTAAAAAGAAATATTTGTGGTAACAAAATATTTTGGGGGACATTTTTGCACAGGCTCTGACCTCCCTGTGGAGAATCAAAGTGAAAATATTGAATGTACTAAGCAGATGTCTTCTCCTAGTGACAGCAAGATGAGCAAAGACAGCTGGTTAGAAGAACAACAACAACAAAAACACATCATCATTCCTGCTTCAGCTCCAAAAAATCTTGGACTTGTTGTCATGGAAGAAAGCTATATATGTAAGAAGCCAAGAAAAAGACAAATATTATTGAATCTGGTAGCGTTTTAGTGAATGTGCTGGAAATAACTTAAGTAGGAAGAAAAACTGGATGCACTCCATTGTTTATTAAAAGAATGCCTCTTCTTATTTCCACAGGGACCTATAGCCTATATAGGCATTAACACATTTGCAAGATACATATTTTAAATACGTTTCTTAATTCGTCAATCTTAAGGACTCTTCTGCTAAAGTAAATAGAGTTACAGCGCATGGAAATGTATACAGCCACAAAAACATTATCTCTGCAAGCTAAAAATGCCAACTGTGGATTTTGTCTGTAACTCCTTTAATCAGGGAACATGGATGTATTGCAGAGACACCTAGAGAGATCTTAAATATAAGGAAGGGAGAAGATTAGAAAATTAGACTCCCTTGGTGAAACACAGGATAAATAATTCACAATGAAAAAAAGGAAAAGAAAAAAGAAACCAAAATTAAAATATGAGGAGGTCTTCTGGATGAAAATCAATCTGAGCTGCGTTGAACAGATCCAAGAGGAGTTTTTGGGCAAGACTGAAAAATAAGCCAGTGACCCTCTGGCCAGCCTGCTTAGAGGTAGTACATTCTCTCTTGATAGTTTTCATCTGAACAAAACTTGATTTCTGTGCTTGACCTCTGGACATTTCCATTTCCCTTTCTGTGCCTTTGGGCAGACTTGAGCGAAGAACAGGATTGATGAGAAGAGTCAAAGAAATCAAAAGCTGTGCAGTTGGTAAAGGCAAAGACAACTAACTTGAGGTGGATGTTCCCAGTAACTTGAGGTTGTTGTTGGGCTATTAGGTAGCCCATAGCCCAAATCCCATGGTGCCATCAGACAGTGCCCTATGCAACAGCAAAGCTCTGCATTTGCTGGCTCAGGAGGTGTCCTGCGTGGGGTGCTTCAAAACACCTACAGAGGTCCTAAATGATTTAAAGCCTTGAAGAAGCAAGAGGTTAATTTGGTTTATACTAAAGATATATACAAAGAAAATTACGTAAAGAAAAGTATTTAGTTTGGAAAACAACTGCCTTGAGACTTGAGAGCTGTGACCAATCTGACATACCAGCTTGTAAACAGAGGACAATGAAGTCAAAAGGAGAGGACATGGCTCCTGGGTCTCCAGTTTCTGGCTGCCAGCTTTGCCCTTTCTCCACCAGGTGATTAGGCAGTAATAGTTTTAGAAAGCAAATTGGTTTATTTACATAATTTTCTATCCAGAAAAGCAGGGTTAAGTATGCAGCTCTGCAATAGAACAGATGTGGGACTTGGGGAAAATTGCAGCTTGAACTGGAAAAGCTTCCACCATTTGCCAATATCTTGGAGAGTCTGGAATCTTTCTCATCTCTACTGTGACAAAAACAGAACTTCTCAACATTTTGGAGGACTTTCTCCCTTGTAACAAAGGACAAAAAGCATGCAATGAAAAACAAATCGCAGTGCCAGAAGTGACTGAGAATCAGTTTTGCCTGTTTTAATCCCCCACCTTGCTAGCCTCAGCTCTGAGATGTGACTCCCAGCCAGCCCAGGAATAACCATGCCACGGTGAAGGACCATCTCAGCCAGAAATTCCATGCTGACTCCAAGAAAACATTTCCTAGAGTATCTTGCTAAAATGGATACACTCCCACACACACTACATGAAAGGAATCATGTCTGACAAATAAACATTTCTTAATGAGAAACATTTGTCCAACATGTTTCTCCCCAGTACTCTGGAGCTTTGTGCCTCAGTGCACCATCAATAAAAGGAGACAACAGCCCTTCCCTAGGCTCTGGGAGATCACTCTGGGCTAGGAAAGTGATGGACTCCTTACCTCCATTACTCTGTATACCTTATAGCACATAAGTATGGACTGACTCAAGAATTTTTATAGACCCTGTTTGACCTTGACCAAGAGCATCTCTGCCCACAGGCTGCTCCATTTGCTCCGTTCCACTTTGGGACACAGAGGCAATGCAGGGCACCTCAGTATCCCTGAGCTCAGCCATCCCTGAATGCACATTTCCTCACACCATCAAAAACTTGGATCACCAAGGAGACAGCCCAGCCCTGCTGCCAGTGAGGTGACAGATCCCTGGCACCAGAGCTGGGCTCAAACTGCTCATGAGCTGCTTGTGGCTGGAGAGGAATGTCTGCAGAGAGCTAAACCAGATTGCTCATAGATCTCTTCCAAATTGTCTCTAATTTAGTGGACAATTTGAGAGTAAATGTGTGCTGGAAGCACCATCTTTCCTTCAAAGTAATAACCTGAGAACACTGGGCTTGTGGCTGCACTGGAGAAACCTTTGGTTCTCACTGTTGCCTTGGCAAATCCTTTAGATGTCAGAGCCACCTATGAGTATTCTGTCCCCTCTCTCAGAACACTTTAAGTATCTGTTTGATGCTACAGACACACCACAGCCATGCAGCTCCAGGAATGTGGTAAGGTTCCTAGCAAGGGCTGGCTGAGGTTGTGAGCCTGGAGCAATATGCTTACAAATACCTGATCTGCACAGAGCTTTTAGAGATAGTCAAATGGCTCCAAAGCTTCAGGAAAGCTGACATTTTGGTGTCACCTTTGTTTCTTAGTCCCACACCTACTGCAGGGAAATGAGGAAAAAAATTCAATTGCATTATCCTGTCTACATTTCAGCCATAAGGTTCCAGCATTTGCAGAATTTCTGGAAGCCCATCTCACCTGTTCAACATCTCACCCCTCCCAAGCATAGACTGAAAAATGCCACCTTTCTCCACTATTAAATCAAAAGCTGTCTACACCCATGTGTCAGCTGTTTACCACCCTCTGTTTCCTCCCTTTGGGCAGCTGATCAGGGATAATGACCTATATCCTTGAAGCATTTGTTTTATTTAGCATTACAGAGAAGGAGGGCTTAAGGCAAACAACTTAATTATATAACCTTTCCCACCCTATCTTATTACAGAGGAATCAGCTTGCAGCTTCACCTGTGGAAACACAGCAGCTCAACTCTTTGAATGTCCATGACTTCATCTGGGCTTTTCCCTGCTCTGCTTTTGTCCTAAGCAGAATGGTTCACACGTCTTTCAGTTAAGAGCTTTCACTCATGCTTAACATTCGGGTAGGAACAACAACCTACTTAGCCTTGCTTTAGCCACATTGGTGTTGCTCCACAGATTCCTAGATGACATGGCCATGCTGCCCAAATGGTAGGGAGGCCCCGATGGAGAAGCTGAATATCACAGGGCAGTGTTTGAGAGCACCCAGACTGTCCCCAGCACCCAGAGCATTGCATTGGTTAATGCTGTTGGTGTTGAGCACCAACTGCAGGCTCTGCACAGGGATCTGGGACTGGTACACACCCTGCATCAAGCCTCACCCCACAATGAGACAGGCAGGCAAACGAGAAAATTGGGCCCTGGCCCCTTCCTGTGATTAGGTCATTATAATGGGTAAATATTTTCCTAGATAGACAGCTGAGATAAAGAACTCCTGATGTCTGAAGTGGAGTTTGAACAAAACTTGGAAGGACTATCCTTACCTTATAATTCTTTATAATGTGCTTTTACCAAATAGATGCCTTTTTTCCCCCAAAGAACCCAGGGAAATTTTTCACAGAATAGCAAGAACAGCATCTAGTCTACAGCCAAACTGTTCACCAACAAATATATAGAATGGATTTAGTGACAGGTACCAAGGGTTATTCCCAGAGGACATTACAGCTCTACACCATTCAGTCTAAATATTTACTGAGGAGTACAGAAAAGTGAATG
Organism: Agelaius phoeniceus; assembly: GCF_051311805.1. Lineage (NCBI taxonomy): Eukaryota > Metazoa > Chordata > Aves > Passeriformes > Icteridae > Agelaius > Agelaius phoeniceus. The sequence continues at coordinate 17,151,442 of NC_135274.1, forward strand.
GTAGAGGCAGAGTCCCAGAGATTGGCTTAGAGGAATCAGTTTAGTAAAAGCCTGCTTCTGCAGAGAAAAATGATTGTGATTGTTTTTTAATGAAAATCAGTGTTCTCGTGCTATAGCAAATAGTGATTATTCATTCTCCATCCCTCTACTCAGCATTATTCATGATTTTGTGCCCTCTGCTCTATCCTCTCCCTTGGTATTCCACTTTCACCCTGAGTTTTCTCAGGATTTGGAGCTTTTGTATCAGATAAACTGGTTTATAAGGTAGTCTTTGAGGAACGGGTCTTGCTTAAATCTCACATAATATCCAAGAATGTTCTCCGGTATTTGACCTCTTTGTGGATGAAACAATACTCTTCAGACACAATAACCTTGGTGTTTCAAAGCTGTAACCAGCACCTGTGGAGTTTTCAAACAAATAGGCTCAGCGTTCCTTGGTGCAGTCTTCCTCACTGCTCCCACATTTAATTGCTTTGTAATTATACTTGTAAAACCTGCAATGGGATTACACATGGGGGAAAGAAAAATAATTTTAAAAATCACATTTCAGAATAGGAGGGGATTTATGGGAGTTGCAAGACAAAGAAAAACCCACCTTTCTTTCTTTCTTCATTGTTGCCTTTGGAAGGCAGCCATCAAAGTTTCCTTGTCAGTAATACAGGGATTTGTAAATAGAACAAAGAGCTTCCTCACACCAAGGCACATTATATAACCCAGCGCCGTCACTGTGTGTCTTCACAGGCAGTTCCCTTGAACTTTGCATCTCGCTCCTCCTGAGAACAGTCCTCCATGCCAGCTTGAACAGATGTGGTTTCCTTTAGGAAAGGTTTTCTGTTAGGGTCATTCTGACTTCCCTTTCAGAGTTTTCCAGCCTCATGTGCTCTTTGCTCAAGGGATTACTGTGGTGGACACTAACTCCATGTGCTACTGTTAAGCTTCTGCTCACCTGCTGGCTGAGCTGAATGAGTGCTGAAATCTGTGTTCCACAGAAAAATCTGACATTTCATGTTTTCCTCAATCAGACCAGAAAGTTGCAATTTCCTGTGAACCCAAATTCTGAGAAACATTTCAGAAAGGGCAAAATGGCCCCAGCATAGCCTTTTGTTTGGGTGTTATCTACAGGTTTTTATGAGACTGAAGCTGGCTTTAAACACATCATGTTCCAAGTGATCCCAAACGCAAGCAGGCAGCACCCACTGTTCCCAAAGTCACTCAGGGAGCTGCAGTGTCTGCCAAGGGTGCTTTGCAAGAGAATGGTGACACACAGCCAGAAGTGGTTTTCTCTCACCCCATGCATTATTCTAGTATTGCCACTGCTTCAATTCCACCAGCACACTCACAGACTTCAAGCTTACAAGCATTTTAATTCTTATTTTCCAGGCTCCTTGAAAATAAAGGCTTTTATTTTTGAGTTATATCTCTGAGGATATAACTCAAATAGCTCGTACTGGCATGATATTTCCAACATACTGAGTACATATTCAATGGCACTATTTTAAAGTTTAATTATTTAAGACATTTTAACTAAATCAGGGCACAAGGCCATGCAGACCCTCTTATTTTAGTATCAATAGAGCTGGATTTTCATCTCTGGTTGGTTAGAAGAGCTTTGTAAATGAACAAGGATAAGACATTCTACAGCCAATGTACATCAGCAAATGCAAAAGTTCACACTGGTTAAACTAGGGTGGTATCAGCTTGTGTGAAAGCAGCTTTGAAGCTGCAACAGCATAGTGGGAAAAGCAGCCCTGCCCTGTGAACAAGTGAGAAAAAACAAAAGCTGCTGCAAGCTGGTCTTCATGGAAAATGAAGTTAAAAAAATAAAGAAAAAAGAAAGAAAAAAAGAAAGAAAAAAGAGGTGGAGGAAGGAACAGAAGCATACTTCAGGACCAAATTCTCATCAGACTAAAAATCAGTGTAACTCCCACATTGCAACACTTTGCAGGTCTAATAGACACAAAGCTGTTCCTTCACCCAAAAGCCAAACATAAAAGTCACGGAAACCCATCATGCCAATTCTGTGCCTGCTTTCCGGAGCAGAATCTCTTTAAATGTCAATGTTCCCTTTGTTCTGTGCACCCTTTATAATGACTCTATCATCTGTTTGGTAAAAGATCCAGTGAAATATGTAATAAGGTTATCTCACCATCTCTCTCTATTGTAAAGTCATATCTCCTCTTCCACTCATTAATTATTGTCTTCCATTTCCTGTGTCAGATGTGAATCAGAAAATAGGGACTCAAGGCTTGCAAGCTTAGCAACTTACCATATATTAGCTGAGCTGTGGTAACTCTCCATATGCTCCCTCTTAGCCTGTAATAAACAAAACTAGTGTGACTTTGCTGTACACAGGCCTGCAGTCGATGCAGTTTGGATTAACCTCCTTTTATTGTCACCTACAGTGATAGTGGCCATGGCTCAGCTGATGTTCAGTCCTCATATTGCAAGACTTTGCCTTTAAATCCTGGGAGTAGAGCTCTACCAATATAACTATGGAAAGCTACGATGATTTATGTGCTGTCAACACACGCTAAAAAAAAAAAGGACAGAAAAGCAGCACAATTACATGATTATCAGCCAATGCCCCTTGGTTTGCAGTTTTTCAACCATGAACTGCTCAAACTTTGGATCAAGAAGTGAAGCAATCTGTTTCTCAAGTGCAAACAGGGAAAAGTTATATGAGTCTTATAGCAATTTCAGGCAAATATATCACAGAAGCAGCATGCTTAGCCTTTTTACTGTGCTTCTGTCTGAGGTTTCCAGTAAGATTTCCCTGATATATAGTAAGAGTCAAAACTCTAATCTCTTTTAGCTCTTTTTTATTGTCTCTGCAGCACTAACTTTGAAAAATGGCCTTGTCCCCAAAGAACTGCACACAGTCCATGTAGAGAAGCTGTTAAAATAAATGCTTTACGTAAAAAATATTGCAGACGAACTCAGCTCTGAGGGTTTTAGAGCTACAACATATAGATATAAACCAGAGCAGCTAAGTATGAATGGAGGTCATACTCCAGTAGAGAAGAAGGGAAGTGCCCTGTCTGACAGTTGTTGCACACAATCACTGAAAGCAACAATTCCTTCTCTTCTTTCTCAGGGCTGCAGCGTTTTAATAAATGACTATTCTCATGTTAATGTCCTTCTGCCTTCCTCCACACTGACCTCAATACACACCGTGCTGATTCATAAAGTTTCTTCTTTCACTGGATTTGAGTGCTTTCTGGAGACCTTATTTATGCTGTTCTGCCTGCAAGACATCTGGCTGATTTATAGAGACTAAGACACAGACGAGCACAGTGTTGGCCGCCCTACCTGAATATTGTGTTTCCTACACATTGTGTTCCTATCTCTGCCCGTGCCGTGGTCTGATTTTTGATAGTCTGTGTATTGTTCAAAGAAGAGAGCAAACTTTCTGCCTCTCAGAAAAGCTTCTGAGATCCTCAGGAATAAAAGTATGCTTTTCCACCTGTATTCCTCACAAAGCAGTGATATCTGTGTCTAGACACTTATTGGGGAAATTCAGGCAAGGGATAATGTGCAAATGAGAACATGATTCAGTGGTGGGAAAAATACAGACAAACACCAGGTGCCTCAAAGGCTGAATCACAAACAAGACAGTGAAAAAATCTAAGAACACAAGAGATGATGGAGGAGCTTGACTTGGCATTTATCGGTTTATCCCAACAGGATATGCAGATTCCACCCTTCTGACATCACTGCTCATCTGCCTCATCAGTGCCTCATGACACAACCCCTCTCCATAGCACTGATTCAGCACCACTGTGTGATCTCCTCTTGGCAATGCAAGATGTGCTGAAAGGCTGCCCATGATGGTGAAAGCGTAGAGGGACCTCTGAACAGGTCGCCAAAGGGGTTAAAAAACTCATGGTCATCTTATGAGCACCCCTCCCAGGAAATAACATGGGCTCAGAAAAATTTACTGTACAGTAACACAGCAGTGTTCTATGGGAGTGCTCCCACAGCAGATGGAACAATAATTCCTACTGTTTGTTCAAACAAAGGAGCAAGGAACACTTGCACTTCACTCCTGGAGCCCCCAAAAAGCTGCAAAGTATATTTTCCTCTGTAACTAACAGGTACAGACTGATTCTGCCTGCTGTACTCTTCTAGAGGCCTGAACTGAGAGAATATTTCTTAAAGCATCCCTGGAAGTGTCCAAGGCCAGGTTGGATGGGGCCCAGTGCAGCCTGGACTAGTGGGTGGTGCCCTTGCACATGAAGAGGGGTTTGGAACTAGATGAACTTTAAGGTCCCCTCCAGTGCAAACTATTTTATGATTCTGTGAAAGCATCACACACATGGAGCGCTAACCCTCCTCTCCCCCAAACAAACAAAAGCTGTTTCCTGTTTTGGAAAAAAAAAACCCAGGACAAAACAATCAAATGGAAAGAATCTGAAATACTCATAATAATGGCTGACTTAAAGAGCCAATGTAAAGAGGAGCTTTATGTTAGAAGAAACTCAGCCACATGAAAACTGAAATATTGGGCCACTACTCCCAAGTCTGATCTTAAACAGTCCCTGAGTTTCTAAACACAGCCCTGAAAACATCCCGCACTGCACCTCAGTGTGTCATTCTGTTCAACAGGGGCAGGTTTTCTTCCTGGAAAACCAGGTCCAGAGGCCAGGAGGCTCTTGTTGTATGTGCACATACTAGTCCCTTTTGTTGGGGGATTTAGGTCACAAGAGGGTAGGAAAGGCAGCTCTGAATCACCTGGCTCTTGCACGTGTTGTGCAAAGGTTTCTGAACTCAATCTCCTTTCAAGACACGCCCTTTGTTTGTTACTTTCTCTTAGGGCTTTTTCGCAACCCCATCCACTGCCAACACAAACAAGGTTGCAACATCTCCCTCCAGTCTGTCTTCCTCTGCTCTGCTCTAAATGTCAAGCAGCCACATAGCACTGCTCACTTGCTTAACTGGGCAAAATACCTGCTGTGGCAGCCCTGTGCCTTGCCTGCCTCCAGGAGAAAGTTTCCTGGGAATGGTAGGTGACAGAACCTGCAAGTCGGTCTTAGTCACGTTGACACCACATCCCAAGAGTCTTGCGCAGGTAGGGCACGTGGCTGGCTTTGCTGAGCAGCCACCAAGCATCAGGGGAGGCTAAGAAGAGTAATTATCAGGGATCACAGTGGCTACTGGAAGTTGTTTCTGCAACTGCGGCGCTTTCTACTTCGCTGCAGTGTGTACCCTGGGCATAGAGAGCAGGGGAGAGAAGTTGCTGCCGTTTGAATGTCATTTATCGGTGTGAAACAAATTGTGGGACCTAGCTCCACTCCTAATATTTGGGATAAATAGAGTAGATCTGTTCTTACTAAAGGGGCACCACAACAAACACTCTGTGAGTACTGCAGGTAGAAACACAGGCACTCTGGTGACCCTCCTAATTCTCAAATCTTGTCCACAGTAGAAAGTAGGTATATACATCCACTGAAGAGAGGATATCTAGCAAGCCCAGGAAAATGGAGAGTGTGTGGTGCCCCCACTCAGCCCCTCCACACAGGCCTAGCAGCACAGCTGCCCAAGGACTCCCCACAGATGGTGGGATACAGGTCTGCCTGCCCGTGTTTTTGGCACGGCCTCCTGCTCGCTCAGATAGAGCTGAGGTGTGTTTGGGATGGGACAGCATCCTGGTCTCCTCCTCGGTGCTGGACTGTCACCAGCCCCTGCCCAGGGTGGCACGCCAGGAGCTGGGCTGCGGGCGGTGCTGCTCGCCGGCTGGAGGCGGCTGCTTTTATCAGCACCCTTCATCACAGGGATTTTCTCTTATTTCATTCTCAAGCTTCCTTCAGCCTTGGATTTGCATAAGATCCTGGGTTAGGACTAATCTGATCCCAGGTTGGGAACATTGCATCAGGCCAGAGAATCCTCCATGCCAAACTGTCTCTGGTTGGGGTGTGCTGGCACTGGAAAACAGAACTGTGCAGGGACAAATGGCAGCTTGATTTTTCCTTAGTAATAGGAGGTGCCTGGCTTTGTATCTCATTTAAATTCCTGTGTTATGTGGCAACTCCCAGTCAAGTTTCTATTTGTTTACAGCCCTTGTAGCCAGGTGCTTTCCATGTTCACTCCAGGTTGCTGAAACAAGAAGCATGTCCAGCCTCCAGGGCTAATAAGAGCACATTGTCCTTGGTGGCAGGAGGGAGCACCTTGCTTTATCTATGCATTCCCTGGCAAGCAACAGTGCTGGAGAAAGAGACATGTCTCACTGCCCAGGTAAGAGTATGAATTCAAGTCTCAGAATGTAAATAAATATGTGGCCATTGAGTTGGAGGAGTTACAGGTGACAGGTTGCAAGTGTAGCCATGGCACCTCCTGAAGGGTTGTTCACTGTGGGAATCATATGGCTGATTGGCTTTTCCAGGTCCCATTGGATTAAATTCATGAACATGCTTGGGAAAGTGGGGGTTTCTCTTAAGGTTTTCACTTGACAGAAGAGTTGAGGATTAGTAGTGCCAAGTGTCTGACATAGCAATCACCATCTGTCTTGCTCACCTTTCCATCACTGCTTTATGGCCAAGAAGATGGCCTGAGCTCTTTCTTTGCTGCCAGATTCACTTGCTTCAAGAACAATTTGGCATCCTGACCTGGAGCTGGTTTTTTTATGAAATATAGACACAGGCATGTCCTACTGTAGGAGGTGCTATGAGCATGGGGCCGTGGTTGACACTGGGGTACAGACAGCCCATGGCCCCAGAGCCCTCAAGACAGTGCTGACCTACTGTAACACATTGCTTATCTCACTGCAATATTTAAAAATATATACTTCCCACTAAAAATGGTGTGCTACACTTGCCAACTAGACTCAATCTAGATCTGTCTCTGTCCTTCCATTGTCCAGTCCCTGGCAAGCCAAATCAGTCGATGAAACTGAAGACACAAAATCACCAATGGAACAGTGATGATTGGGTCAAAGGAGCAAAGATTTCAGCTCTCCACTTCACGAGCTATCCTCCAGCTCAGAGCTGGTGCATCCTTGGCAGTTCAATCAGTACTGTCTCCTTGGCTGGAAATGTTGTTTTTTTCTGATATTAGAATATACACAGGCTCAGCCCAGATGCCAATCATGAAACTAAATGTGCAGTTGTAATGATGGGCAAAAACTGCAGTGCTTTGTTTTATTTGAGCAATGCTCAAAAGTCAAGATATCCTGTTTGGAACATTAAAAATACCCTGTACTTTATCAATTTACAAGCAACACAGTGGCTCTGCCTCATACCAGAATGTCTATTCCCTAATACCACCTGTATTGAAATAATAGGAAAAGAAAAACAATTTTTTTGGGGGAGGGGGGTGGTGTTTAAAGTTTACATTTTACTTTTAAATCCATAAATCTTTTGGTTCTGGTAGGAGCTGTGCCACCTTGCTACTGAGATTGGCTTTCTGCACAGGCCTTCAGTAGGGGATTTTACTCCATTGAGAAGTTTTCTGTTTTGTTTGGGGATGTTTTTGTCCTGGTGACAATTTTGAGTCATGCCAAACCTCCACGTGAACATCTCAGTTACACAGCTGCAGCCCCACCTTTCTCACAGAAACACTGAGAGCATTCCTCCCCCTCACAGACAAAGAGAACAAGCTCTTTGCCCAGAATAACAGAGGCTTTCCTGGGAGCAAATACCTATTCCTGTAGTCACCCAAAGGAGAAGACATGTTGGTGACAAGTCTTTTCCTTTTTTATTTTTTTTTCTGTTCTTTCCATAGGGAAAAATATTAATTCCTACCCAAATTCTGGTTGGGCATTTTTGTTTGGTTGGTGTTTTGGGTTTTTTTTTTGGTTGCTTGGTTGGTTTTTTGGCATTTTGCTGTTCCCTTTCCTGCAAAGCTGGCTCGTGAAGCCATGTCCCAAATTGTCTGCAGTGTGGCTTTGCAGTGTTTTGGACAGTGAGCTGGCCCAGGTAGCTGCTCCATACCACACATCCTTGTACCACTGAGCAAGAGAAGTCAGTGAAGAGAAAAGTCTGACAGTTAGTTTGACAGCTGTAGGAAAATGACTGTGTATGATGATTAATAAATAGAGAATATTTATGAATGCCTTCCCTCTGAGAATCAGGCTGATAGTAATTATACTTTTCTAAATCCTATCTATAAAGTCATCTACATTTAGGTAAACAGAATCATAGAGATTTTTCTCTTGGCATAAACACAAGGCACAGTCCCAGCTCTCAATCTTTACTTCAGACTCCTGGATGCCAACCTTCCTTCTCCGTGAGGACAAAAAGAGAAACTGGCTCCAGAAAATATAGTCAGTGTTTACATTTTATTGAACCACTAGACATTGCTGTTGGCCACATCATGAAAACAGTGCAGCAAAGAGAGCCTTTCATTTGCCTGTGCTTGGCAGAAAGTGTTGTTCTTTGGTTACTCAGCTGAAGTTGACAAGTTGCCCAGTATTTTTATTATCAGGTTGTCAGCTCAATCTCACTACTGCCCTCTTAATTTATTATTTTGTATTTCAAAATCTCAGGTGTGACTCATTGCACAGCCAGAGGTTATAATGAAGTATCCCACTCATCCTTTAGCTCACCCTTTGTTCAAGACAATGCAGATTGCGGAAGGTTTCTGAGGAGGTAAGAGGATTGCAAAAGAGTCGAAGACTCCTCTTTTATCTAACCTATGTGTGGGCAGTGAAACTGCCTGATATGAAACCAGTTGGGTGCAAAGGTGGGCATGGAGGTTCATTTGTCATTGTGTCGAGGGTTGAAACTCAGAAGATACAGCAGCTGTCATTACAGATAGGCACCCAAACTTAAATCACCTCACCCCGAGGGTGAGTCCAGAGAGACAATCCTAGGATAACACACTTCTCCCAAGATTTCCTCTATGCTTTAGTTTCCAACAGTATAGAAGATGAAAATCAAGAAGGCATTTTTCAATTTAAAAAAATCTTATTCCCTGCATTTTATGATTTAAATCTGGAAGTGACTCTAAGTGCAAGATTTTGCTAGCATTGTGCAAATATTAATCCTGTGGCATTAGAGGTTTTGACATATAAATACATGTTTCTTAGCATAAAGTGATGTATTATCCATGTTTCTCCTAGGAGTATCTGGGATAAGTTGCTGGGAAGAAGGAGCACAGTTCTATTGGAAAGAATGTCTTGATGATGATTATGAAAATGACGTGGAAGTCATGGGCTGAATTAAATATTTTTCCGTGGTGGAAAATTGATGGGAAAGCTTCCTGGTATCAACAGCTCATGTGAAACAGAGGAAGAGATCCTTTTATCACAGAAGAAGAGTGTCAAAATCCAGAGCTATTCTGAATCAATTTGCTCTTTTAATTGTCTTGTGCAGACGTCTGTCTCTGCGGCAGAAATGCTGAGCTCATGCTTCATGAAAACCAACCACATAAACTTGAGGAGATACAAACAAAATTTGCTCATAACAGAAGGAGTTACAAAGCCACACACCCCAGTGTCCTGGCAACTCATTCTCCCCCCAGGGGGAAGGATCCATGCCCTATGTCCACTCTGAGTACCCCGGGGCAGTGACAGGCAGGCGCAGAACTATTGGGGTACTTGGCTTTTTTAAAGCTGCAATGTGGAGCTATGGCAATGCCAAAAGTGTCCCTGATCTGCTCTGTCTCATTGCTGGGGGGTAGGAACTGTGACTCAAAGGCTGTCCACTGGCAACACAGAAAACTACACCAAGAGCACTGGTTCGGCTCTGCCGTATCCAATTTCTGTCAAGTGTAGAATAATAGCTCTCCAGCGAGCTGGGACATGCTCCACCAGCATCAATAGGGCTGTGCTTCAGAGCATCCCTCGAGGTAGCAAAGAATTATCCCCATTTTATAAATGAGGTAACTCAGGCACAGGGATTAAAGCCAGAATGTTCCAAGCTGGCTGCCTACTGCTAGGTACCTACACCCATATTTACGCAACTTGTGGCCTGATTTTCAGAAGGGCAGGGCAATGAAAATTTTGGCCTGAGGGGTTTGTTCACACACAGTTTACTGGTAACAACACCCAGGATGGAAGCCTGGTCTCTGCTACCTGTCTTACACCTTAACCACTGAAAACATCCTTTCTACCACTAGCCAAGAGTTGGTGGAGCCTCCTAAGTGTCCCCTTTTGCCATGCAGAGGTTCAGAGTTAGCAATGCAGACTGGCTGCCTACGTGCTCTCAGCTAGAGACTTTTAAAGAGCAACAGCAGGAGTATAAAACTGGTGAGATTTCTTTGCTTCCTTCTCAGCTCTTCAGAGCCCAGGCAGCTTTGCTTGACTTGCAGTGCTTTGCTCAAACAGCACGTCTGGTGTGTGAACCTCTGTTCTGCCTCACAGGTGGCATCATCTTTCCCCTCTGCCCCTTCACCATGTCCTGCTCAGGACACCTCAACCTGGCAGAGCACAGATCCAGTGCAGAACCAGTAACAGACCAGTAAGAGAAGGGAGGAAACTGGCCAGATGAATATCTGAACTGCTCAAAAGCACAAGCGCCAACAGAAGCAAGTTAATCCCAGTGCCCCCTAACCTCTCTTCAGCACTCTCTTCCTGGTCTTTAACTGAGCCTCAGAAATAGCCCTGATTTATTGGAAACTTTGAGAAGCAAGAAAAAAGAGTAAAAAACATACTCCCATACTATCAGCCAGCAAAACCCAGGAGGCAGAGCACTTGCTGGCTGGCTACAATAGAGCTTTGCGAGTGTCCCTACTAAAATCATCCCTGCTGGGGGCTAATGTGATGCTTGTCTTAGCTTGTTAGAGAGCCTTGCTGTCTTTAGACACGTACTTGAAAAACAACGCTGGTGGTTGGTGCTACCTGAGGGAAGAAGGACAAAGGATCTCGGCTGTCTCTGTGGAATGGTCACTGCTCAGGTCACCTCCAGCCTGACCTGCAATACCAAGTGCATGCTGCAAATCCATTACTGTCAGCCCTTGTGCTTTGTCTCATCTATGGAGCCCCAGCCACCTCTGACCTCTTCTTTCCCTCCCTTCAGGCCATGTCCTGCTCACGAGGCTCCTGCTCAGCTGCTCTGTAGCTTCCCCCCACCCGGAGGGAGGACAGGCGAGAGGAGGTGACAACCTTCAGCAAAGGTTAAGGCTGGAAAAGAAGGAAGTGTCAGCTCAATCAGGTCAGCTCAGCCAACCAACTGCTGCTGTAATCCCTCTGCCTCAGGTCCCTGTGCTGCTCTGTTCGTGCTCTGAATGCTGCTGTACAAGCAGTAACCTTGTCCCCATGGTACTGTCAGCCTGCAGCAGCCAGACAGGGAGATGGGGAAAAGGGGTAAAGAGGAAACAGCTGATTATGAGAATTTCTCAGAACTGTTTCCAGATCCAGTGTTTTGGGAGCATGGACTTCTAAATGGACTTTACTCCTACTGAAGTTCAGAAGGCCAGACTTTGCACCTTCTGATTTCTCCAGAAGAAGGCTGAGAGCTAGATCTGAATCAATTCTTATGCTGGAGCTCAGCTTCATATTCATAGCAAATCCAGAAGCTTCGAGAAGCTGGCAGTGACACGGCCCCAGTTCCTTCTGCCCAGGTCTGAGGTGCCTCTTTCAGGATGGGAGCAAGTGAGTCTCACCAATCTGTCAGCAACCAGGAGGAAGCTGGGGAACAAATGCCTCCTATTCAATAATAGTTGGTGCTGCATTTTATATGGCAGCCAGTGCATTATTCTGTGATGAAAACAAACCCTATTCTTCTCTGTCAGATAAACACACTTTATCCTATAAAGAGCAGCATTTCTGACTGTTCAGCAGCAGCCAAACTCACGATGGGAAAAATAACAGGTGTTTGTAAGACACTCCCTGTTTATTCACAGTGCTTAAAATAATTGCTTTAAAAAAATCCAACAGAGATTTAATTTTCTGTGCTCCCACATTTAAAAAAAACAAAAACAAAAAACCCCCTAAGCTTGGCTCATAGTAGTTGAAGGCAATTCATTATGAAAGGGATGTTCTTTCTGTTGTGGTAGCAAAGAAACCTGCTTATGAAAGCTCCTGAGGAGCAGAATAGTAAAGCAAATTCCTGCCTAGAACCAACACTTCCCTGTGCTTTTCATCAAGCTCTCCAGGTGGAAGCTTTTATTATCAAAACATGTGATTTTATTGTCAAAATGGGATGACCAGGGTTTAAGCTTCTCCAGTTGGTGCCCATCATTGACCATCTCCAGCACTGCCTTTTATAAGGAACGATGGCCTTGGGCTGGGTTACGCCATTCCCTCTTGTTCTGGTGGTGGAACAGGAGATAAGTGCACTGCTCCAGGGGGAAAAGTATGTCTCAGAGGCACCAACCTTTCTTCAATCACTGCTTGCTTCTCCGGGAAATAACTGGCAATGGATCTTGATCAATAGATGGCTTTCCTGCACAATGGGCTGACACACGGTGCTGGAGGAAGAGGACAGAGACTCCCTGTCTCCATCCACTCTCCCCATGCTTGCTTACAGCACAGATGGGGGACACCCCTGAGCCACCCAGAGGGAGAGGGGGCATTCAGTGCATGGCTGCTGCCAGAATTTGGTCCTTGTGGTGGTGAATGGGCCATGGATAAAGTCCCTGCAGGAGCCACTCAAGGGAATGCAGCATCATTCCCGTGGGCTACAAGCTTCATGAGATAACAATTGTGGTGGTCCTCTGCCCTCAGGACTTTCCCTTCTTATGGGGTATGGATCTCCTTGAGTCTGGCTCCCTACAAGCCGTTGGGATAAGTCTCAGATGCTCTATAGCTCCCTGGGAGCTTGGAAAGAACCTGGAGCAACAGGAGCCCACCTAGCAGCACCCCAGTGCTGTCCCAACCCCCAGGTGCTGCTCCTGGTGGCTCCTGGACTGCCATCCACGTCACAGGTGGATGTAGACACAGCCTAACCCTTGCCTCCAACACAGGACTGAGACATCCTGATGCTGGCAGTAAAACACAGCCACATTTTAGACTTTACTGTTCCCACAAAGGTGCAGGAAGGGTTACACAACTCAGACCGTCTCCCTGGGAGGGCTCACCTGTCTCTGAGCAGCGGACATAGAGACAGGCAGATAGGCTTTGTGCAGACAAGGGGCTGAGCAGGGCTTGCAGCGGGGACAGCGCTGTGGTTGTGTTCTGTGCCACGGCAGCGTTCCCAGCTGGGGCCAGGCGGCCGTGGCACCGTCGGGCTTGTCACACACAGCAGCCTCTGGCCTGAGCAAAAGAGACAGATGAAAGCCAGAGAGAGAAACAGAGGCACAGGGGAGAGCAGGAATTTCCCGGGGACCAGGCAAGAGACTGGCGTGGGTCGGGGGTGCTCGGCAAGGTGCCACTGCCACACGGGCTGCGACAGCGACGCGTCCCCCTGCACAGGAGCTCCTCCAGCAGCGACGGGGATGAGGCAGAGGGCAGCTCCCGAAAGGGCATCCCCACAGGCACAGAGGAGGAGATGAAAGAAGGCGAAGCGGGGCAAGATGAAAGGGTTCAGAGGCCGGAGGAGCAGAGGCGGCGGTGACTCAAAAAGCAGAGCCAGAGGCAGCGGCGGCCGCCGCGCACCGAGCACGGAGCGGCCCCGGCGCTGGACACAAAGGAGCGCGGCAGCAAAGCGCGGGGTCCGGGAGCAGCCCAGAGATCAAACCCATCCCCAGCCCAGCTAGACTGAGAGTGTCTGAGCAATAAAGGATCTCACACAGCTCCGTGCCGGCAGCTCGAGGCCTGCGGGCGAGGCAGGGCTTTATGCACACCAATGAAGTACAACCAAGTCCTCTGCAGCAGCTGCACCGGCCTGAGCAAAAAGCACAGAGAGGGGAAGAATGGGAGAAGCATAGAATAGAATAGAATAGAATAGAATAGAATAGAATAGAATAGAATAGAATAGAATAGGTTAAGGTTGGAAAGGACCTCTAAGATCATTGAGTTCAACCATTAACCTGACACTGCCACTAATCCATGTCCCTGAGCACCATGCCTATGCATTTTCTGATCACTTTGCAGGACAGTGATTACACTACTTCCCTGGGCAGCCTGTTTCAATGTTTGACAACCCTTTCAGTGATGAAACCTTTCTTGCTATCCAATCTAAACCTCCCCTGGTGCAACTTGAAGCCATTTCCTCTTGACCTATCATCTGTCACCTGGGAGAAAAGATTGACCCCCACCTGTCTACAACATCCAGTAGTTGTAGAGAGCAATAAGATCTCCCCAATCTCCCTTTCCTTCAGACTAAACAACCCCAGCACCATCAGCTGCTCCTCTTTAGACTTGTACTCCAGTAAGACAAGTGCTTCTCCAAGCAACAAGTAGAAAATGCCCTTTCTTGGGCAGGGTCTTACAGAAAAAATCAAGAAGCAAAGCTTGTACCTTTGTTTTGATGGCCATCAGGCACCAAAACACATAAAACCTTATTCGAGATGGTAAAACCCACCCGAAGCTGCATTTCCAAGGCACCCAATGCCTTTCAGCTCAGGATTTATCTGTCAGCATGCCCCTGGGGCAGATGTAGGAGCCTGACTCTCCTTTGCCAGGCAGGCAGTCACCGACCCCGTGCAGCATTTCATCTCCACTGGAGCGATCCTGGTGACTCAGCACTTCCTCTGCAAGGCACTGCGAGGGCTCTGCTCCAGCGAGGGGATTATAGCAACAACCCAAGTATAATAATGGTGTGGCTGAGCAGCAGGGATTTATGAGAAGGCAAAGAAAGTGAGAATTATAGGTGTCCAGTCCCTATGACAGAACCACCATATATTTCCTCCAACAAAGCGTGTGACAACAGCTCCATAAATTCACATAGTAACAGAAGCGAGCGCCAGCTCATCATTGCAGCTATTTAAGGAGCCAAGTAGCACTCTGCTTATTGCAGAAGTTCACAGTTAGTTAAAAATAAGCATTAAAAAAGTCACTTTTGGGCCCTGGCTGAATAAGGCTTTTTATTCATGATGCCCAGCATTGCGTTCTGCCTCTTCTCCTTTTATGCCTACACAGACTGTCTTTGGCAGAATTTCGTGTTAGGTACTGTCAGCTTCCTTCTGAAGGAGATTAACTTAGGATGTGCCATAAACAATTGTAAAACTTAGCTGTGACTATGAAATACTTGATCCTTTTCAATAGCAGCAGATCTGAAATGTGCTTTAAACATTCTTTAGCTCCAGCCCATTAAATATCTAGGGAGAGCTTCCCTGAGATGTAATTGCTGAAGAGAATAACCCCAATATCCACAACATGCTGAATAGGTTTTTTTAATGCTGTCTCATGATCAGATTATTTGCAGTACCTGTCAGCTAATGTGCTGTTTTTATTGCTAATTTAACACTTCTTCCTAAAGGGAGAAGGGGGAGAGGGTGAAAACAACTCTTCACAGTGAACTGGAAATCAAAAAATAGCTGTGTGTTTTGTTGTCACTTCTGCTACTCTCTTTTCTGACGTATAAAGAGAAGCTCACTTTAATATGACTAACTCCCCTTTAAACATGAGAAATATCAAGTTTTTCTGAATCCCGTGGCTTTTATTCTTTCTTCTTGAAGCTTCAGGAAAAATTTGAAAGAGACATCTCAGCTAGAAAGAAAAGTTGGAACTTTCTTAGGTTAAGGCTTAACATCAGCAGTGATTGGAATGTAATTTTCCTATACGAAAAAGATTTGGCATCTCAGTGAAAAACTGAAAGATAGGAAATGGAAATTAAGGCTTGCTGTCTGTGAAGCTGGAGCTCTAGGGCCCCATTCTCCCCCAGAGCCTGCTATTCTGCTCAGACTTGGTTTCCCATGCAGCACCTCACACTCCTGCCCATTAATCCCCTTTTCCTGGGAGCTTTTCCTGAAGTCAGGACAACAGGTTGGAAACCTGTCCTTGGAGCCTGATGAGGACTTGGTGTGTGTGCACTAAAAATTTGCTGAGGCACATCCCATGACATTTTCCCAGGGTCAAAATTATTCATATTAGCAAAGAGAGAGGAGATTCTTGTTTGGTTGGTTTAGTAAGAAGGTGATGTTTTGTACAGAAATGACATAACTTTGGAGGGAAAAAAATAAAGTTACTCAAGAGCCAGTTTGAAAGAAAAGTGTTGAATGGAAAATTTTCAGCCAGCCCCATAGAGATCCCTTCTTTATCTCCAGGTTTGGAAGAGCTGCTGCCCTGCTCTCTGTGGTGGCTGGTGTCACGTTGCACGCTCCTCCAAGGGCAGCAGATTGCTTATGCATTAGTTCTTTTGCATAATAACAGCAGTTATAGTGGGCTTGGGTGTTTGAGGGTTTTTGGTTTTTTTTTTTTTTGCACACATTGTTTGCTGCTAACAAACTCAGGAAGGAAATTTACAGTCTTGAATGGGGAGTGAGGTCTGCGAGACGTCCCCAGCAGGACTGAGCTGCTGAACCTTGCAGTGACTCAGCCAGCACAGGAAACGTTTGTTCTGAGCAGCCCCATCTCCTTTCCCCCTCTGCTCCAAGCACAAGGTTTATAAACAGGTCATGGTAATTTCTTTTAATTTTGCTTTTGGGGTTTTTTTTTCATTCTTTTTCTTGGAGTGTTTTATTGCTTTCTGTGTACAAGGTTATTTACTAGAAATAAATGGTATTAAATAGACAACGTGCTTGAGCAGAAAATCTTGGGAAGGGGATCCTCAGCTTTTGTGGCAGAGCATCTACTATTCTTGGTTGGATGCTGTCATACTGGTTATGCTGAATTAAATGCCCTTGTTCTCTACCTCTGTTCACACTTTGGAGACCAAATATTGCACACAAAATTGGAGAGCTCCACGTGAGAGAGCAGGGCTCAGACAGGAGGGTGCAGCAAATATGGAGGACAGAGAGAAAAACATAAATAAAAGATCAACATGGGGTTTCATGCAGAGATCTCTGTCTACATTATTATATTTCTATCTGTTCAGCAAATTCACCCCACCTTATTGTTCCCAAACCTGACATGTAACAAAACCAATTAAAATACTTGTTAATTTAAATAAAGAAAGACACACAGAAGATGTGACTGTTCAAAGCCTAGCAGCTTGTACTTGTGCATTTTTGTCTCCTCATTAATCTGTTTATGAAAGGGATTTGATTAGTTCCATATATTCAGCTTCTAAAGTTAATACCTTAGTGGTCTAAAGTGTTTGTACCAAAGCTAACACTGAATTTTCTCTCTGCTGCAATAAACATGTAAATATGAACTGATTCATGCATGCAAACTATTTCCAAGATTGAGTTCAAGAACAATTTTCAAATAATGTTTAAAATGCTGTGCTGGGAAACAGCGCTGTTAGTTTATTCTGGCTAGGGAGACTTCATACACCCCTGTATTTCTCTATGCATGTTTGTGTCTGGTACAGAGACTCACATATTTTTAGTCATTATTCTATAGGATGATTTAAAAACTGCAGCAGTTCTGTACAGCTATTAACCAGCCCCATAACCCAGCCCTATCTGATCCCAGCCCCATGAGCACTCACACGATCCCAATCTGATTTCCGCTACCCGCTCCTCTCTACGTGTTGCAGCACAGCTCAGCCTTGTCTCACTGCAGGCTCCCACCCCTATCAACACTTCAGCATGTGCTGAGCCCCATTCCCATGGCCAGGGAGGGCTGGTTTGCACGCAGACAGTTAAGTGCATGTATAAATATTTACAGAGTTTGAGGCATGGTCTGCCTAATTAGGTTTCCATAGCAATTAGCCCAATATCTTGATTAAGACCTGAGGCTGCTTTTATTATAATAAAAAAATAATACAAACCTCATTATATTGAGATGATGAAACCAGAGCACTCTTACGAGAAGAGAGTAAATGTTGGCTCAGCAGCAGGGAATGGACTTAGCAGGGGCACAATGATGAAGCAAATGAAGGTGACGTTCTGCTGTGTGGGGAAATACTCAGCATCCCAAGACACAGCTTTAAGATATACTGAGGAATTAGGCATCTTAGCTAAGAGCAGCGATTGCCCTGTTTTTCCTGGATTTTAAACCTGTTTTTTGTTGCTGTTTTTAGCTAGAATTCTTGGAAAAATGGTGTTTGCTCACATGATAGAGAAATGCCTACAGCTTTGTCTTTATCTCAGAAATCTTTGAGCAATTTTCAATATTAGTAGAGAGCCCATACTGAAAGTGCAAAACACAGGGTCAGCAGAGCAATAACTTCTTTGCTGAGAGAGCATTTTGTGTCTCAACAGTTACTAATATTATACATATTAATTACTGTGAGCAGCAATCCATGAAGAAATTACATCTACAGAGCAGTTGTGCTTCTGCTGTAGGTCTGCAGCAGCCATAAGCAGAGAGGTCAGTGCTCCTGGCTGGTGCGACAGAGAGATGCACAGAAAAACTCCCCAACCTTGTCTCTCCAACCCACATCTGCACATCCGAGTCGACAAGAGGGGCTGCCACTAACCCTAAAAGCTCCAGCAACAAGTTCCTTCTTTACAGATACTGACAGCACTTCCCACTGAAACCAGCCTTAAGCCAGCAGTTGACCAATGTTAAATATGCTTTGTCTTGTTTTGTTATTTGGACATCATTATTTTTCTTCCTGCTTCATCAGTTTTCCTTTCTTCACTCAAAGTTTCAATACAAACTAAAACAGTTCTATATCCTTTTATGAAGTTTTTTAAAAAGGGAAGATGCTGCAGAGTACTGTTAGATCCACAGCAAATCTAGATTAAGCAAAATGGCAGCTCATTAGCTTTCATGGACAGGCATTTAAAGTACTTAAGAGGGGACATAGAGCACTGCCCTTTACATTTACTTTGGCACTAATATCAGATTAGAAAGAGAAAGGTTATTAAGTAAAGGTAATTGTCTGCTTTGTAGAGAGAATCTTTCTGAGGTACAGCCTGAGGCACTAAACTTTAAGAAGGTTAATTGTCTCATGGTGGAAGTCAAGCTATTACTGTTATTATGGACAGTTAGGAAAAATTCAGCCTGACATCCAAAGTCCAATAACAAGTCTCAAAGATGGAGTCGATTGGCTGATAGCCACAGGCCTATGATTAGAAAAATTGGCATTACAAAAATACAGATGAGGCAGTGGTGAGCCCTGTCTGTGCAGATGTGGTACAGCAGCTGGAGCCAGAAAGCAGCACAGGGGTGCTCTGACAGCCAGCCAGGAGCTGAGCCTCAGGAAGGCCCCCCAGCTGGTGAGTGGAGGATGGCCCCAGCAGGGATTTCTGAGGAAGACATGATGCGGACCCCAGGTGAAACCAGCCTGTGACTGCTCATTCTCATACATGACAAAACAAAGCACTGGCCCTAAGAGCTGTAGAGGTTTGGCTGGGAGTTGGCACTTGCAGCTGATTCCACCCTCTCAAAGAAGTTGACATTCTGTCCAAAGTGCCCAGAAAATGGTTAAAGTTTTTAATCCTCCTGGCTCTGCTCATATCCATCCTTCACACCTTGTTCACCCCCCACAGTGCCTCTGTGTTCCCTTTTCCAAAATATTTTAAGAGAAACTGCAGGAGCAAGAAGCTCAATCGTGCCAGGATGTAACTATGAAAAACAGGCTGAGGGACAAGTCAAGGCTTCTTCTGCACCTCTCCTGGGCACAGGTGGGGAAGACTGAATATTTGGATGTACAAAACTACCAAAATGTTCATACATGTGATTCTCGTGGTACTCCCAAGGGATGAGGGCCAGTGCATGGTGTGAGTTGATCACTGCACTCTCCTTTGTCCTTCTAATCCAGGTTGATAAAAGCCCAGGTTGATAAAAACTCTAAAACCATGTCCAGTGGACCTTTCCCATTGTTCCTTCTCAGGTGATGAATCTTCCCCCTGTGCCTACAACTGCTCTTCCAAGTCTGCTTGCCCTGCTGCCTACACAGCCAGGACCTTGCATCCAGCTCAGGAGAATAAGGGCAGGATGAAGACATGAGTTGTAGGCAGCAGTTTCCTTGCAGCATCTTTCTGCTGCCAAGGAGGGAGAAAAGATGGCCCAGGAGCCATGGAAGTTGGCAGAGTCCCCGTGAGGCCATTCTCTGCTGGCCAGCCCTGCTGATGGGCTGTAGAACAAGAACTGGCCAGCACCCACAAGGCAAACCTGCTGCTGATTGCAGAGAGCTCCAGAAAGGTTAAAACACTCTCCCCTTTTCACTCTGACATCTCTGCAACCCCTTCCTCCAGCCAGAGCTCCACTTAATAATTAATTGGAGAAATATGCCCCTTACCAAGCAGCAACCAGGACATTTAGATCCTCCTGAGAAAAGCTAAGTCTCTATTTCTGTAATGACTGGCAGCAGGAGATGGGAGGCACTTACAGAAGGAGGGTGGACTGCTGTCGCCGCTGAATCAGGCTATCAACCTGTTCTTGCCAGCCACTCCAGGCCTCAGTGCAGGGCACTTTTCATCCCTTCAGCATCTGCTGAGCAGGTCACAAGGTGCAGGTTACACCACAGTGGCATGGAGACATCAGAAAGCAGTACTTTCCCAAAGAGACAGGACAGAGAAAGACTAGAGGAAGACATGGGAGGCCCAAGCAGATCCCAGGTCAAGCCTACACTGCTGACATTGTGCTTCTGTCTCCTGTTCCAGCAAGACCAGAACACCAAAGTTTGTGAGATTTTATCTCAGAGAAAATGAAAAAAATTACCTTCCAGATCATTACCTTTCCAGGGAAATCATCAAAAGGGGCCTCTTTTCCCTCCTCAATGCTTTCCCATGCCATCCAGCTAGGCAGCTGGGGTGCCTGGGATGTTTCTGTTCTGCTTTGAAGCTGTCTCTGCTTACAGGTGTGTCTGTAATAGAACCCAGTCATGTACCATAGTCCAGTGAGTAGGACATCACACTGGAAGTACAGGGAAATGAGATTTGTACTCCTCCATATCATAAGGGGGCCTATGACACAGCTGCAGGGGGACTTTCTCCAAGGGCGTGTAGCAATGGGGCAAGGGTGGTGACTTTAAACTGACTGAGGGCAGGTTTAGATTAGGCAGAAGGAAGGAGTTTTTCTAATGAGAGTAATAAAAGACTGGAACAAATTGCCCAGAGAATTTATGAATGTCCCTTCCGTGGAAGTGCTCAAGACAAGGTTGGATGGAGTTTTGAGCAACCTGGTATAATGGAAGGTGTCCCTGCCCCTGGCAGGAGGTTGGACTAGGTGACTTCAAAAGGTCTCTTCCAACCCAAATTATTCCATGATTCTACAATATGCAATGGTTTGTTCAAGACTCAGATGTTCACTATATCTCCCAGACAGGAATTTTCACTGCCAGTATAATGTGAACAAGTTCTTACAGAGCAACCTGAGGTCCCCTGATCCAGAGTGTTAAGTGTTATTGTCATAGTCAACTGAACTAGAGATAATAGCTGTATGATTAGTTATATTTATGGCACAGTCCTTATCATCACTCATTTTATGTGTGCTCTTCTCACCAATCCATATTTACTGCTTGGAACATTTCGGGCCCTTATACAGCCTCATAAATCCCACTTAATTTTGATTCAAGATGGGCAACACTGCATCCTAAGGTGTTAGCTAAGCAAAGACCTAGCAAAAAAACCTTCAAGAACTTACATCTCATGGAGAGCATAAAATTCACATGCTACAGAATATCTGTGTGCTGGTAAAAGTTGTGGTATTTGGTAAGCAACTTAAAAAGGTGGAGCTAAAGCTATGTGAAAGGTTTAACTGACCAGTTCATTACTAAGTTACAATAATTCAAAATATCCCAGTCAAGGTGCTGGGAATTGCCTTTCATCATTTGTATTAGACTTTGTACTCAACAAGGACAGATAATGAAGACTTTCAATGTTATTTTAAAACTATTGTGGAGATATATTCCTAACCTTTTTCTGTTTGCAGGTAACTAAGGATCCTGAATTCACAGACAGTAGGATAAATGCATAACTAAATGTTGCAGTGAAAGCTTCCAGAAACAATATGATTTTTCTGGCAGTTACAAGGTATTAAAAATACATTAAGACATAGTGGAAGAGACTATTGATACTCACTGGAGGTGATCTCATGGGTATAATGGAGGTCATGCCAAGTCATGACAAGAAATTGCACAACAATGTCTAGTTTAATTTCTCCAGTACACACTGTGCTGAACCCTCACTGTTCTCCACCTGTCCTGAAATACCTTGTTTTGCCATAAAACAAGAGAATATCTTGTCACTTGCCACCAAGTAGTCATGAGATCTCATAAAAGAGAGACTTTCTCTACTTACAGGTTCAGTGGTTTTCATGGCTCTATGGTGGCAGGTGATGAGAGATCAGAGGAGGAACAGAGCTGACCTCTGAAACCTCATTTCCTCCCACCCCTGCAGAGATGGACACGCTGCCCAGGAGTCTCTCCACACTGCTCTCCAACAGTGCCTCTCTGTTTACTCTGGAATGGCACCAGACCCATATTCCCTCTTTCAGTCCTCTCTGCCTACATGTGGCATATTCATGAGCCAAAATAAAACAAGTTCAGGGTAGATCTCTGCACTCTAAATGTGGATGCAGGCACCTGAGTCCTGCAGGTTGGGATTTCTGCTGGAGCAAAGAAGCCTTGCCTCCCTCAGTTATCTTGTGATAAAAAGGCATTTCCCTCAAGACTGACTCTTACCGGGGCAAAGAGAGAAACATTTGATCCTTTCAGACAAGTCTCTTCTTATCCAGTAGGTTTTGCCTGTGAACATCTGCTTTAGACACACACTGAGTGCTTCCATCACTGTTTGCACTCTTCCTGGATGGAGACATTTTGGTATCTGCCCTCCTGTAAATGATCCAGCTGTGCTCCATGGCCACTCTGATCATCCAAGCAGTCTTCCCTCTATGTTAGTACATATTCTGCCCATTTACTCTCCTTCTCTGCTACACTGACCACATCCTACAGTCCCCACCACACTCCTAAAGCCAGGCTCCTGAGAAGAAGCTGCCACTTATGCTCAGCTGCAACAATTTTGCAATAAAGAGGAACCCAGGAACTGCCCAGTGTTGCTGAAAACCATTTTCATTTGGGTCAGGTCAAATTTGTAAATCTGTGTTTGGGATAAATGGCTCCCAAGCCAACTTCTTTGGACTTGCAGAGTGCATTTTGAAAACCATCATGAGCTCTATTTCAAAACAGAGTGAGAAGAGAGAGTATCTTCCATTATAAAACCCAAAACTTCACATTGGCTGCTCTCTCATTAAAGGATTTAAGATGCCATTGTTTTCTGATAAGCAGCAATTGGGATGTTCCTGAATACATTTCAGTGCTGGATACATTTGGTTCCTTCCTTTCTTGGATGCCTTTGCTTTTTCCCTGATAACAAAAGCTTTCTATCTGGGGCACCTTATGCAATTTATCCTTTTGTCTCTTCCACCAACAAAAAGGACCAAAAAAATGACTAAGACAACATCATGACTGGGCTGCAGTCCCAGGCTGGCTAGTTCTGATGTTTCGGGCAACAAGGAGATTTTTCAGGAAGTAATTTCCAGGGGAGATCCTCAATCTGCAGTCCCCAACACATGCACATTTTCTCTGGTGCTTTACAGGTGCTGCTAGTGCCTTCATTAAAGAAAATGTAGCAAGGCTTGGGATAAGGGGTCCTGGTTCCACAAGCTGCACTGTCCCTTATCCTTGTACCACAGGGGATTTTGAGAGGTGGTGATGCAGATGAGGGAGCAGCAGCAGCTCTGGCAGGCCCCTCTGAGCTACCTTTAGGACCAACACAGCAGCAAAAACCTTGGTGCAGGCAGAAAACCTGCCTAGGAATCCAAGCAAGCATTAGGGTAGCAGTGAGTGCTGTTGCCAGGACTACACTGATACTGGTAGCCAACCCAGCCAGGTCAGCACCAAGCATTTTGTTAATAAAATCTCTGGTTATGCCACCCTGCAGAAATAACTCCCAGCCAAGGGCAGTTCCACAGGGAGAGGATCACCGTGTGCCTGTGCATCAGCTGAAGTCAGGTCACGGTGTGCAGATGGCAAGGAAGAGCAAAAGAAAAGAAATGCCTGTATTTTACAAATAGGGGAACTGAGACACAGATGGAATAGGCAGCTAGTGTACAATCCTGAGTACATGCTGAGAAAAAGGAATGCTGAGATAAAGCCAGGGGCTGAGCAAGTTCTCCAGAGTCTAAAGTCAGGGCGCCAGTCATGATGTCAGCACTACACACACACAACCTCTCTGGCATCTGCCCTGTGGGAAGCAAGGAATTTAATATTTATCTCTTGGAGCCTTTCCTGACAAATAAAATAATGAATATCTGTACAGCCCTTTAAGAGCCTTGAACAGAAGGCTCCATCAAAGCAATGTATTAATAGTTTGTTTGTTTTTGAAAAAGGGAACAGATGGACAAAATCTTGGAAAAAGGAAGAGAGAAGCAAGATGTGATTCTATGTTGTAAAATTCCTTTCCCACTTCCAGAAGTGACTAATACTCTCCACTTGGTGCTATTGTACAACAGAGACAAAAGGTAATGCGTTTGCTACAATTTTTTTTCTTTTAATATGTTTAGAAATCTCTTCATCAAGCAAAGCCCCAGACTGCTGGCCCCACTCTCCACTGTTTTAATGAAAAGTTGACACAGAGTTGCCAGTCGATAAAGCCATTTTCTGGCATTCTTTTTTTTCCTTATCTCCCTTGTTCTTAGGGAAGTGATGAGGCATTGTCAGGCACAGAGTGCCTGAGTGCTGGGTTGCAGGGGACACCTCACAGCAGCTCTATAGATTTCCACTGACAGATCACTTGGCACCTCTCTAGACAGGCTCAAGTTGTCATGCCTCTTCCTATGCTGGTCAAGGTCTTACTTATTTCTGCCACTTCAGTGCAGTGTCCTTGTGGATGTTTCCAGAAAGCAAACCCAGTCTGTCTTGGGCTCCTCACTGATTTGCTTTTAGAACTGCAAAGAACATCTAGCACCAAACTCTGAACATGCCTTCACCTACAGATTCTCTAATGAAACAGCCATGGCCACTTGAAAGCTCACAACAAGAGCAGGAACAGAGCTGAGTTTTCTTGCTTCCAAGTGCCTGTGCTTGAGCTGAACTTTGTATTTGTACCCAGTACAGACAGGAAAGCCCTTTCAGTTCAACAGCAGGGTATAGAACACAGCAGGGTCCAACAGCAAGCAAACATCTTCACAGATATTGAGGTGGCTTCCATTAATACCCACATAGCTCCTAACAGCTTCTGAAGTAATTTTTAAACCATAAACCTGCTTCAGCCCCATCCAGGCCTTTAACAGACAGGTGAGCTGCATGCTAGGTAAAGAAATGTATTCAGTTCCACAGGAGAATTTGAAGTGTTACAGCACAGCATGGGTTCCAGGCAGAAAGGGACCACACTGAAATATCTTCCAGAAAATACATTCCAACCAGCTGTATTTTATGATTATGTTTAATTACCAATAGATCACATATATACATGCCTGTATTTTCACATATATTTATATGCAAGATCACTACAATCAAAGTTGAAAGGCTTCATTAAAAAAAAATAGAAGATGAATGTTGTCAGAACCTTTTCCTGTATCATAGCAAAACCAAAATCTCAGTAACAACAGGACTCATAGCTTTTCAATTCTTTGCAGCAGAAGGCTCAGCTGAAAGTGCAAAAAGCCAGTGTAACTCCCCAGGATGGAGGGCAGCAGGAATCAGACAAAGGTTCCTTCTCTAGCAGAGTGCCACAGAGCTCCTGATGGCCATGAATATCCTGGACTCCTCTTAAGACACCAATTTAACACCCCGTGTCCTGCCCGGGGCTGGAGCACTGACTGGCTGACAGACAGCCATCACGACTATCTCTTTACAAGGCATGGAGTTTCTGGGAGTCAGCAAGTTCTCGCTGCTGATTCAGATTTGATCAGATGTGGCTTGAGATGGTGCAGCTGGATCTGAATATCTTTGCTATTGAATGTACAAGCTGGAGCACAGAACCAGATTTCCAGCCTTCACTGAAGCACATTAATTACCTCTGCACAAGGTTTATGCACATCATCACAGGCAGAATTTGCCTGGCACTGCCCAGCCACTCCAGAGGTTAAAAGGAGGTGGGAGAGATGGAGGATTTGTTCAGGAACATCAGAACCACAGAGGTGCTGTGATTGGTGATAATCAGAATATCTTCATGTGTCTCATCACATGGAGGTTGCTGGTACTGGGAAGAGGGGTGCTTAACTGTGTGCCCCATTCCTTCCAACCCTTCCTGCCATCCACACAGTCACACACTGGAAAGCACCTGGGTAAGGAGCATCCCTGAGCTCCACTGATGCTGTGAAGAGCTTGGCATTGCCAGAGTGAATCCCACGGGAGAGGCAACAGCAGGATCATCACAGCCCTGCTGGGCACCTGGGGAGGAACAAAGCGATCCCGAGGAACACAAAATCCTTACAGCAGCGTGCCTCCTCTCTGAGCTTGCTTACAAGGAGATGAACCGTGGGCCCCTGCCGGGAGGCTCCTGCCGCTCTGCAGTGAAGGGCATCACAGTCAGGGGCAGCGCTCCCTCCCTTTCCCCCGTCGGGCCGATTCCCTGAGCTCCAGCCAAGGAGCTATCCTGGGAAGCGGGGCTGGGGCCGGCGTTCAGCACCAGCGGGAAGGGGAAAGCTCAGCCCGGACTCAGCCCCAGAAACCACCGGGTGTGGCTAGGGCAGGGACCTGGCCACCAGGCCCCATGGGGACAAACAGGGGCAGAGACCTGGCCACCAGGCCCCAGGGGGACAAACAGGGGCAGAGACCTGGCCACCAGGCCCCAGGGGGACAAACAGGGGCAGGGACCTGGCCACCAGGCCCCATGGGGACAAACAGGGGCAGAGAGCTGGCCACCAGGCCCCAGGGGGACAAACAGGGGCAGAGAGCTGGCCACCAGCCCCCAGGGGGACAAACAGGGGCAGAGATCTGGCCACCAGGCCCCAGGGGGACAAACAGGGGCAGGGACCTGGCCACCAGGCCCCAGGGGGACAAACAGGGCACGGAGGGGAGGCTCAGGCTGCTGAGTCCAGTCTCCTGCTGCTGGAAGTAAACATATCCCAGGACTTTACCAGATTCATCTTCAAGCTTCTTCAGGTCACTGGGTTTTGGTCTGGCTCTGTACCCCTAGCAGTTCTGCTGGGAACCTGGGAACTGCTTTCCAGCCTTTCTTCTGGAGTGGGGCTGCCAAGGGCAGGGCAGGGCAGTGCTGCCGTGCTCTGGTGCTGTGTTTTAACACACAGAAACAATGTTTATACTGAATACAGCTCAAACAGCACATGTGTAGGGAAGCAAAGTGCAAGTTCTCTTGTGCCAAGGCACTGGAGCAAGCAAGCACCCAAGTGGGTTGCATGCATGCCAAGGATGGAATGAGTGTTTCGTGTACAGCTACTTACAGATGCACTTCTGTCCACAGCAGGGTCAAAGGCTTGCTACAACAAAGAGCTTTATAAAACACAGAGATGTGAGTCCTGCTCCAGAGTGCTCTGTGTGCAGGTCTCCAGAGATACTCAGCTGTGAGGCCAATTTTGCTGTGCAGGCTGGAGCCAGCCACCCATCATCTGTGTCAGCAAAGTGGGGACTCCTGCACTCCGAGATCCCTGCATGAAGATCATCACTCAGTACCAAATTCTTTGCAGTTCCATTTCACCAACTGACTCCTAGAGCAGCGGCGCTCTATACAGAAATGTCATTTGCTTCATCTCACAAATCTACTGATGAGCTGTTACAGGCCCAGATGTCAAGCTTTACAGCAGGGGAAAAAAAAAGTATTTGGGGTAGTTTTGTATTTTGTTTAATAGAAAAATAAATTAGGTACTTCTCTGTTAAAAATGCAAAGACAGCACTGAGCTAGTGGATGAACCTTCTCTAAACAGATTAAAAGGACTATCTATAGCAGCAGAAAATAAAATGTTTTGGTTCTTCTAATCTCCAGTAGGAAGGAGCAATGGGGAGAGTGCAGGTACTGGCATGCCTGGAGGAAAGGATGGACACAGATGCTGCAGTATCAAAGTGGCAGCACTGTCAGCCCAGCCTCACAAAAATCAGGGATTAAGGCACTAGAAGAATTTAAAGCAAAGGAAAATACAAATACTTTGCTGTGGAAGGTGTGCACTCTTACTTGTGCTTTTTCCCTCAGCCAACATAAGCATTAGAAAAGAAACTTTAATAAAGAGATTTAGCTGTGAATTCCAGGGGCAGGGTCCCTACAGAAGACAGAAGGATGATAAAAATGGGAGGAGCTGTGTGTGCTGGGAGATAATCTAACTTCACTTGCTGTAACAACTGCCATGGGACAAGAAAAGCAGCAATTAATTATGATCATAATTTTTTTAAAAACTTCTTTTGCTTTGAGAGTTCACTGTTAGTAAAGGAGCCAAAGGTTTTATTTTTAGAGTATGGCTTTTGTTTTGACATTGCCCAGTCGTGATCACACAAAATCTCTGTGTAATAGGGGGTGTAGCAGGGTGTGTGCAGGGGGTCTCTGGAATAGCTCCAGCCCATCCTCCCCAGGTGTCATCCAAATCTCTGAGCAGACATTTTCATTTTCCCTGCACAGTCCAAGCATATGCAAAAGGGTGGGAAACAACCTCCTGCTTCTTCTACAACTGAGCACAGCGATATAAAAACCTCATTCTCTCCCCTTTTATGTTGCCCATAAAGCTCCAAATGTTGCTCTTAAATGGAGTCCCCCTCATGCATATAATTGAGTGAGTGATTTCTCAGCCACCTGCATTATGATTTTACTGGGCCAAATGTTGCCCATTTCCTCTGTTAAAGCACTTTTTGCTGAGTTTTCAGCTGCTGCTATGCATGAATTTTCCAGAGCAAGCGTAGACAGCAAGCAGCGTAGAACAATTAACACTTCCAGCTAACCTTATTAACTTCCACGGTGCATCAACAATATAAGATTCAGATTGATGTCACTTGCTGCTTTCTTAGCAACCCTGAAAATCCTGTGCACCTTCCTTTCCTGAGAGCCTACATGCAGAAATAAAAGCCCGGCAGTTCCAGAGATAATTCATTCCCACGACACTGGAGTGAAGGCAATAGCTGCCTGACAGTGATGCGTAGGAAGGCTGGCTTCCTCCTGCTCCTGCCAGGCTGGATTTTCTGTTGTCTAATAATGCAGCTGAGCTCAATTTGCAACCTGAGCTGCAGAAGGATTTCCCCTTCCTTTGTAAGACAGGTCACAAAAACAGCAAGAAAGTAAAAATCTCCTTTACTTCATGTTTAGCTTATTTTATTTCATTTACGCATTTTTTTGTATTAATTGCTTACTAAAACATCGTATGGGCATGTCTGTCCAGCTTTCAAAGGTGTTTGAAAAACAGAAGAAAACCATAACAGGAAAAAACCATAACAATCTGTTTTACAAATGGGGAAACTAAGGCAGCAGGTGTCATAAGATATCCCAACACTTGCACAGATCAAGCAGCTTTTCCCAGTTCAGGGTTCTAATGGACCAACACCTGCATTGCCTGATACCTGGGAAAAATGGAATAAAATGTTGACAGTCTCAGATTTGACAAAGACTTCCTTTTTTATCCCCTGTTGAACATTATGCTTTGAGCAACATTAAGGTGCAAGTACTGAAATGCCAAAAATCCTCCTAGATCATTAAAACCAAAGGTTGTATAAAAACCTCATTTTTAGCAGTATTTTCTCATAAAGACTTGGTTTAGCTTCAAAACTTGCTGTTCCCTACCAGACTGTTTCTATGGGAAAACCAACCAAATATAAAGAACAATTTAAACAAGACAGACTCTTCTCTACATGGTCATGGCACCTTCATCAAGACAGACAACTCAGGGCAAATCAGACCAACTGCACCCACAAAAAGAGATAATCCTAAAGTCTCTGTGCACTTCCAGCCCATGCTGGCCACTCACTCCTCTGCCCCTTAAAGACCCTGGACTTGCACAAACATTGGAGATTAGAGGGTCTCTCTTCCCCTGGTCTCCAGATGGACTTTATTTCCCACAAGGTTTTTAGCCCAAGGGTGAATTGCAGCCTGCTTCTCCCCTGGGGAATAGGCCAGAGGGTTTCAGCAAAGGCTGGGATTCACCCATGGGCTTGTCTCAAAGCAGGTTGCAACATCCAACCTTGGATAGTTCCCAGGCCTCTACTGCTTTTCCACAGGAAGAAAAAAAAATTTAACCTGAAATGTTCCAGTTTAATTTCTACCAGCAATCAGTTTTTGGACCAAATAAAATTTTTCTGCGGTGGCGCTTTTTTTGTAGTTGTTTTGGGTTTTTTTACAGGGAAAGGGAGTGGTGGTGGTGTTATTTTAATTTTTTTTTAATGTGTGTTTTATTCTCCTATGTCTAGAAGCATTTTTATAGTTCATAGGACTTTGAAATGCCACCCTCAGTACATCATAACCATGCCTTAGATAATGATCTAGCTGTATTCATATTTTGCTATCTTCCAGGCTAGTTTAAATGGATGTTTTGATTCCTGGCAAATTGACAAATTAGGTGGCAAGGGGTAAATATGCAGCACTTAACATGCAAAGCAAAATCAAGGACATGTTGATCTTGGTTAGGCTTTACATTCAGTGTAAACAAAGTCCTGCAAATTCCATAAAGAAAAGCTAAAAATTAAAGAGCATGACACTTTTTTTGTCCAGTGCAGATTTTTTCTTGCATCCCTGTTTTAGGATTTAACTCCTTCCTGTTGCTGTGTAGACAATTTCTTCCAGGTTGGGGAAGGTTTATGGAAAGAGCTGTCACCCCTTCTGGCCTGACCTAGTCACCTTCTTTCTGGAGAAATAGGTCACAGGTTACGATAAGTGAAAAAGACCCAGTAATCCTGCCTTGTCCTCTTCCTGGTGGTTCAGAATTACATCCTATAATCTGTTTTCCAGGACAGAGCCTATTATTTTAAGAGACGGGGCACAGACCAGATGCTACAAGTTCCACTGACCCAGCACACTGTCCTGGGTGTCGTGAATTATTTGGCTACTATGGATAGTTTATTCCTTTCTCTCCTGAAATTTGCCACCCAGGACCCACATGGTCAATACCTGCTGCCTCTTAAGATGGTGCAAACCGTCTGTTCATGAAGGACCTGGGTGCACAGAGTACCTTTAGGTGGCACTGGTAAGGGGGCAGCTGATTTCTCTCTTGGAGCACGAATTCCCCAAGTATTTTTATCCTGTCTAATGTAACTAAGGAAACTCACCAAACCCTTTGGGAGTTCTTGACCTCAAGCTGGGATAGTGATAGCTGCAGTCTAATATACACCTCTCCACTAACACATGGGATTTATTCTGTATTGATTTTTAGAAGTACAGTCGAGAAATGGCCCTTCCACAAATGAAACTAATTTGCTCCGGCTTCTTTTTTCAGAGACTACCAAAGCACAACAGACACTTTGTGCTGCAACTCCTAAGCTGTAGCTGTAATCCATCTGGAAAGTTCCACCTTTGGCAGAAGTGGCCAAGGAAGGCAGCTATTGGTTCACCCTCAGCAGAACTGAGTCAGAAAGGGACTGTGGGCAGCCTGTGCCTGGCAGGGTAGGAAGCAGAAGAGACAAGTGGTTAAATCCTTGAGGGCTAGAGGGTTATTTGGAGATGAGATCCTGTTGGGTGACTAACAGAAAAGAGGTAAAAAGAGATGCAGTTTTTGTTCTGTGATAACCTCTGCAACTTAAAACCCAGAAATTATTTCTTCAGCTTGAAAATCCAATAGGGACAAGTGTAACAGGAGGAAGGCAAAAGGAGTAAGATTGAGGAGGGCATGGACAGGGCATGCATTATCATGCATGACATAGCACCCAGGGTGTGAATACCAAGCACTTCTGAAGTTGAAAAGCTAGGTCTGTTGTCCTTTCTCACCACGACAAGGGTCAGGTCCAAGCAGGAGCACGTGCACAGGTCATGTTCGTGGCAGAAGCTGCAAGCGTACGTGAGGACGGTCAGGACTTGGCATCAGGAGCCATCCCCAGATAAGGAAATGCAACCAGCAAGTAAAGGCAGGACCTGGCAGCCAGAGCTGCCTGTTGAACCCAGCTCCTCAGCCTCAGATGGGGTTTGCAGAAAGCACCAGCACTGCTGCAGCCTTCATGCCACTCTCCTGGGAACAAAGTATGGGGGCACCCGGGAGGGTGCACAGGGAAAGAAGCCATTTACTGGTGGTGTTATTTGCACCATGATTTGCTACCCAGCTGCCCTGGGAGAACAGGCACCAAGGACCCAAGACAGTGGTTTGGATTGTTTAAGTTAGGAAAAAAACCCCAAAAAACAAAGAAGATTGTGTGCACGATGGCTTCTGAGCAAATGAACCACGGGTAACTTGCTCCAGCCCTGCCCTCCCTTCCCCTACCACACCAGCTGTGACTGTGCCTCTTCACAGGCATCTGGTGGACCTGGCACCTCATGTTTTAGAGAATAAAGCTAAATGAAGGAAGGAAAATGAAAGGAATTATGTTCTTCAAGCAGGGGATGGGAGCACAGCCCCATGTGTTACTCTACTCTGGTTTGCAGCAGCTTGTTTAGTTTCTAGAGTGATACTTACTTGTACCATGGCCCGATTTTTTTCTGAGAAATAAGCTTTATAGTTACTGAGTTTTGCTCTTTGCCAACACAAGAGGATCCCACAGATGACAGCAAGCTGGTGGTAGATCTAGACCTGGATCCTGTGCCTGCTCTGCTCACCAGACTGATTCCCTTTCCTTAGGGCAGCAGCCATGCAGGGTCTAACAGAACTAAAACACTGAATCACCAGACAGAACCTAAGCCCTAGAGCACTTAAATGCACTATACTACCAAAACCATTCCTTAGATGGGAGCCGCAGGCTTGTGCCCACATCATGGCAAAGCTGCCAAGAGCTTCACCAGCAGCCAGTCCTGGAGCTGCACTGGGCAGGCTCCTGCTGAGCTGCCTCTGCTTCTGTAGGGCCACAAACCCCCTGGGACCAGCACAGCAGACAGGAGGAACCATATGAAGATGAGAGGTCTAGCCCACACCAGCAGCTCATTTCACACACAATCCTAAACTCTGATTTGGTTTAGCTGCCAAACTACCAATTTCTGCCTTAACCACAACCACCAGACGCACCTCAGGTGAAACCCAGACCTTCATACAGTTTCCCAGAACTTCCTTCCAGCTCAGACACCACCTCACTCAGTGAGTCTTGGTCACCTGGTAGAGGTACCATGAAATTACAGTTATTACATTTCCCCTGTTCTTTCCTGTCCATGTGGTCTGTAAGGCAGCCTGTTCCCCTGGCAGTGTTACCAGGAAAGCACCCAAGGGTAAATAAGTACAAGCACCGAGGTACAAGTGCCAAGATACATGGGGTGTGTAACATATATTTGTGGGAGAAGTTAGTTTTCTTCCCAACACACAGATCCATCTCCCACTAGAAAGAGGAACAAGGAGACACACAGATTTTCTTTTCTTTTTTAATTTTTCTTTACCTCACTGGCCGGTCCAGCTGATTTTTGTCATTTGCCCTTGTTTATGGCAATGGGTGACTCCAGCCCTTAGCAGAGGGCTGAGAAAAGCACAGTTACTCCCTCCTCCCCCAGCACCTTGTGCTCTGACTTCCCCATTGGGACACACTGTGGTATTGTGTCCTGCCCTGGCATGGGTGGCTGCATGCAGATGCCACTGCCATCCAGATAATCAGCAGTTATTGCTGTGACAGTCTCTGAACATCACTACTCAGAGGAAAATTTTGGTGTGTTTATTAGGCCAGGGTGGTTTCTGAGAACACAACTGGGATTGGGGTCCCTCATCCCCACAGCCCAGACATGAGAATGTGAGTGCCTTGCACCTGTCAGCAAGCCTTATTGCCAACAGAGAGGAGCCGTATTTGATTTTTTTTTAACAGCTCAGTAGATCATGTCAGCAGACAACAATGTGCTCACTCCACAAGACACAGAATTTGACAGGCAAAACAACCTGCCAGTTACTTATCATTAGTGCAAATGACTGATTTTTCGGTTCACTGGCAGTTCAGAATAATCTGAAGGTTTTATTTTGAGTCAAACTGAAGAATTTTTTTTTCCAGAACTTTCAGCTCACCTTGATATTTCACATTCTACTCCAATATCTTTTAGATAAAACTTTTTCTTATCTTCTAAAAAGTGCAAAAAACAAAAGAGGGATGCTTCATTTGATCCAAAATTATTTCCATTATTTTAACTTCCAGCATAAAAAAGAAGCAGGGGGGAAGGAATTCAAGAGCAGATATTTCTCCCAGTAAAATTATGGTCAGTTGAAACCCTAGATTTTCCTTGGAAAAACCTTGTAATAAAAATTTGGGACAGCCTTACCCGTTTCTGCCTTGCTTCCCCCACCCTTCCCGGTCAGGCTGCAAAGCCCATCACCCACATTTATTTTTTGTAGGCTTAGAGATCACAAGTCAAAAGGGAAAGAGCTGCTCATTTCCCATCACTCTTCTCCCTCACTCCCAACAGTGTCCAAGGTCTTTTGCACATCAGTGAATCCCATTCTGCCTCATCCCTGACTATTTCAGCCATCCAGAGCCAGCCTTATGCCATCCACTGACTTGGAAATAAAAACGCATTTAAGAGTCAACCAAGGGAAAAAAAAAATAAAAAAGGAAAAAAAAAAGAGGCAGTAGGTGTGCAGGCCAACCCTGCAGGTGCTTCTGCAATTGAGTCTTGGCTCAGGGCATTGAGCGTTAGTGACTTTTAATTTCCTCTGTCCCCAGGCATCCTGGATAATATCACTCAGATAGCTCCAATTCAACTCCTGACCTGGCAGACAGTGCTGGGTATCCCACCGTGCTCCATTGAGTACACTAAGCCTCGCATAAGCCCTCTAAGCCACTGGGCTACTTTGGTGAGTCATTTAATAACACGGAACATGCTTTTCCCTACCACTTTGCAAGGAGGGGAGGAATCTACAGCAGGGAATTAAAGACCCCCCAAACAAATTTTAAACACAAATTGAATTTTTTAATTGGACTGGAGTGCTGAAGCATATTCAGATCTTGACCTCAAACCAGATCAGGAAGAAGAAGTAGGCAGCCAGTTGGCTCTGGAGATTGTAGGGGATCACAGGTGCCTTTAATAACCAATACTACAAGTTAATAGCTTGGTTAGGGACAGGAATAGACTAAAATGATACCAAGGAATTCAGTTTTAGTCCAGTTGCTTTGAAAAATAAAAGCTAATATCACAATATGATCACAACTGGAACAGGAGGTTGGAAAGACCCCCAGATTATTATTTTTAAGCTTTTGCTATTGCAAACCTTTTCTTATAATTGTGACAACCTGTTGAAGTTTTTCAAGCCACATCCTTGTGCAGGGCATTCTTCATTGGTTGCTCCTACTGGGAAGAAATTTCAAACTCTGCAAGAAACTTCCTCTCAATTATCAGCCCAAGATTCTGTGGTTAGCAAATAACATTCTCCTCCAGTTTAGTAGCAATTCTTCTCATTTCTTTTGGAGAAGCCCCCTAAGAGGGTCCTCACCTGAATGGCAACAGAATCATTAAGTCTTGAGGGGGCAGGTATCAATCAACTGCTTCATCATGACCACAGTTTTAATTGATTCTATTGATCAGCTGTGGGTTACTCTGGAAGAAAAAGTGTTGGACCATTATTTGGTAGCTGCAGTGCTACCTTGCACTGCCTCTCATTTCATCCCTGTTCTCTGCCTTGGCTGCACATTTCCAGAGGTGTCAAAGGGAGTTGAACCAAGTTAAAAGTTTGCCTTATCTTCCTGGAGCTGCTTTGAGAATCACAGGCTCCAGGCAGGAGTCTGATCTAAGTCTCCAGTTCAGCACTTGCTGAAGAATCAAGAATATCTTTGTGAGTGTCTGAGAGCCACTGGGTTGCACAGTGCTCAGGCATCTGGCTGCTGCAGGGAATCCTACTCTGATGTTTATTCAAGTCATGACCTGAGCACCCAGCACTCCAGTTTGCAGACAACAGGAACCAGGGGCAATTGGCATTTTTGAGCATCTTCGATCTGTTAACTGACATTTTCTGAAGATGAAAAGCTTTTGGGTTGACTGCCCACGAGAGAAAGCCCCCTGCCCCCAGATAGTTCCTGCATGGGCCTTGGCAGTGGGCCCAGACAACGTCAACAAGCTTTGAGCATGACTTATAGCACTATCTGAGACAGTGAAGAAAACAGAAACTCCCATGACAGCATTCACATTCAGGTCTTGTTGATGAAACTACCAGTCACTAATGCCAAAAACAGCAGAGATTATTTTTTACCATGTGGGCTTCAAAACTCACATCAACAGGCAGAGTAGCATCTTTCACATAGCTCCTCAAAACACCTCTCTGCCACAAGCCTACCCCTCACACCCATCTGGCAGCAGGCTCGCCCATGGCGAGGCACAGCTTCCTCCTCATTTCATCCTCCTCCAGCACTCCCATTTGCGTTTTGTCCACTTGTTGCATCCTGTCTAATTCCTGTTCAGGCGTTCATCAGGGAGGGGAAGGTTGTTTTTGCTACTTGCCTGTGCTGCACCCAAAGTAATGAGCCCAGAACCTTTATGTGATCTCCTACCTGATACTCTCATTTAAGGTGGGACTACAAGGAAGACTTTCCTTTCTTCAGCCTTGACAACCAAGTGGAAAACACACAATTTCAGACAAACAAAGGTTATTGGGACACCTGCTTGAGGGTTGGTCCAAAACATTTCATTTGACAAGCAACATTGTGTGTTTGGAGTTTGCCTTCCCTCTTTCTGCACTTTCAAACCAAAGTTATGCACGTCAAAAATATCCTTTTGAAACAGAAGTCAAAATGCTGTCTGCAAACCATGAGAAAACATTTGATACCAACATCCTTATTCTTGCCTTGACCAAAACTCAAACGGTATTTGATGCTAAGGAGCAAATAGGCTTGGGCTCTGAGAAGCAGTTTTGAGCCAAATTTACTGCTCATTCACAAACCCAAACCAGTTCTTCATGCAAAGCAACACAACCACAACTTCAGGTCGTTTGTGACCTTGGCCTTATTCAAAACAAATGAAAGCTTAATGCTCACAGATTTTAAGTCCTAATCCACAAACATCCCAACCCTCACTTTGTTTGCTCAGTATTAAAAAAATATGGGTTTTACTTTTTTTCCCTGCATCTCTTTTCAAACAAATCCTTCCTGCCTTTGGACAAGCTGACTTTGTGTGTGTCCTTGAGTGTGTTCAAAAGCAAGGCAGAGCGTTCCTTTCTCGTTACATGACTTGGCTTATCAGCCCAGCAAAGGTTTGGGTTTCAGGTGTGGCTCTGTGCCAGGTGTGACTGGCCACACAGCACTCACACAGCACCAGAGGCAGGGGCACAGAGCGTGTACAGGCTGTCCTTTAGAAGCACCAGGAAACTCTGCTCTCACCTGCTGATCCTCATGGACAAACAAACGGCCTCTAGCCTCAGAAGATGGATCAGGAGGAATTAAATTATATTTAGCATTTTGATTGAGATGTATGATATGATTTGCCCACTGAAAGCAGGAATAGGTTCTCAGCTGTATTTTGATTTTACTGCTTTATGGCCAAAATCCACGAAGAAAGGCTGGTAAAACTGGGGCAAGACATTCGTCTCTCCTAATGTATTATCAAGAGCATTAATGCAGAGATTTTACTTCCTGAAGTGGAGTGGAAATTATACACAAGAGATAGGCCACCTAGGAAATAATTCCTGGACAATGTGATGAGCTGGTGTGCTAGACAACGCCACTGCAGAGAGGTTGCATCCTAGGATACCCAGATAAACAGGAGTACCTCAAATCCATTGAGATGTCCTGTTACTGCCAACTAGTAACAACAAACTGGTAACTCAGCTTTCACCTAATAATTTTGAAATGGCATACTCTATTTACATATAAATGTAAAATACTCTACTTGTGAACAGTTTTCATTTATGTGTCATAATGAAAATGGACTCCATATGCTGTCTGGGTGTTCAACAAGTCACCCTCCAAGATATTCTGCCATTCTTTGTTGTGCCACTTTGCATTTCTCTAATACCTTATGTAGTTACTCAGAGGTTACTACTAGAATAATTGAGAACATGCATCTCCAGGAGGGCTTGTAATGAACAGTTCACATCTTATCCACCAGCAAATCATTAGAAGTAATGCCCTGGTGTTCTTCATTTACCCAAACAGGTGCCCCTTGGGCTGGCTGAA
The DNA here is from genome assembly GCF_051311805.1 of Agelaius phoeniceus. Lineage (NCBI taxonomy): Eukaryota > Metazoa > Chordata > Aves > Passeriformes > Icteridae > Agelaius > Agelaius phoeniceus. Next base: position 17,189,334 of record NC_135274.1, read on the forward strand.
ATTGCCAAACCAGCTTTTGCCCGTAGTGGATTGACAAGTGGTGCCATTGGCCAAGGAAGTCTTTCTGCAGGCAGAACAACTCTTGTGGAAAGGAGGGAGGGGTGGAGGGGGTAGGAAGGAGGAAAAGCTCTTCTGGAGATGTGATGTGTGTAAGGAGAGTGCAAGCTTTGAGAGGGCAGCGCAGCCACTGGTAACTTTTGCAAGTTCCTGCCTTCCCTTGCACTCATTGAAGTGTCTCAGTACTCCAGAGAAGCTGAAAACATTTTCAGGCTCTTGGCAATTCCTGAGCAGGTCATTTTGGCCAGTTAATTAATGCCCTGCAGCTCTTTGTCACTCACAGAATGAATCCATAACCCTGAATTCACAGGCTAAATTAATTTCCCTGATTCATGGCCTGGACAGAGCTTTTACAAGAGGAGAACCTCAGGTGCCTGTGGTGCTTCTGCAAGTTTTCAGCTGACCTGCCAGTGTGGCAACACCTTCAGGATTTGCCAGTGGTTTCACAGGAGAAGGTCCTGAGCACCCAGATGGTTATAGAGTCCCTTCCCACACCTTGGGGCAGGTTTAGCACTCCCAAAACCTTTCCCTGAAGATTTGGCATATCAAGTCACTTTTTACACCATTGCTCATATGGCTGTCCTGATCACAGTATCCCGAGTCTAAGAGGAGTTGAGCCCCACAATAATCCCACAAATTGGGGCACTCCTGCTATTCCCAATGTACTCCTACTGAATCACAGCACTGCTGTAATTTGCCTGGGACAGAAGATGAAGTCTGGGGCAGAACAGGGAACTGAGCTCAAGTCCCTCAAATTCTTTGCAGGCACTCCAAGCCCAGGCCATCCCAATGGTTTTCCATATTTGTGAAAACATCTGGCAGGGCTTTAGGTGCAGTGTGTAAGCCTTTCACCTGCTTGAGCAGGCATGGAAGTGCCAGCCATACCTCTGTGGGTGAATGTGCTGCAGCAGGAGGGATGGGATGCCATTGCATCACAGCCCAATAAAATCCTGCAAAGCCCTCAGGAACAGAACCTGGTGCCAGGCACAGGATCAGCAGGCGAGCTGTGGGCAGCCAAGGAAGCTCTTGACAAGCAGCATCATGCAGCACCTGATCTGAGCCCAGGGCAGCCACTGTCTCCAGCACACTTTGAACACACTTGTTCAAGTGATCACTCAACACCATGGGTATTTGTGAGAGATCTGCTTTGTGTGTGGTGATGTCCAGCTGGCAAGAGATAACTATTAGGCTTCTGCAGTGCCCTGCACACACTCCAAATTAAGCAAACCCTGTGTTTAAAGGCATAAATCAAATCACAGCACTTTCTCTTCCAAAATGAAGATTTTAAAATCTGGCTTCAAAATGCTCATTTAGAGGTGCAGAAGCCACTTAACAACTGAACTCACGAGCAAAGCTCCTTGAGGCTTTGAGATGCCCCATGCATTTAGAGAGCAGTCAAAAGATGATGATGCTCTTGCTCCCTTGTACAGGGGCTTTGTTTCCTCAGAATGATGGTGAACATGGGATGAAAATCCTGTTAAAAATTATGGAAAGCATTGAAGCACATTTGGGCTCAGCTCTCCAACAGCAGGGCACTAAGCACCAGGGTGGGCTTCCACTTTTTATTTTACAAAGATAAAAATCCTGCCTGGAGTTTGTACAGCTGGAAGATAAATGGAATCAATGCACAAAAAACACCCACCACTGGCAGAGGCAGAGAGATAAAAAGTTGCTAGAATTTGATTGCACCCATTATTAAAACTTATCTTTAACCATCTCTCTGTCTATTGATTTCTAGCCAACTATTAACTAGCAATGACCTTAGAGGCTTGAAAATAACTTGGGAAGTCAAGTAAACAAAGGGGAACCCAGCTGCACACAAAGAACCAAGATATTTGCAGAGACCCTCTTTGCTTCTACTCATTGCAATAAACTTGTGCTAAGTATTTTTCCATTTAAACATCTGAGTCAATGATCCAAGAAGCTGAGGGTGTGGACAAGCAACTGAGTGTACAGAGGAGCAGAAGGAAAGAATAGGAGTTAATTTTAATTGTGTCTACAGCTTCGAATTGATGTAATCTCAACCAAAGTCAGAAGACAAAGGTTCACATTTTAAGAGCTTAGCTCCACTGGCTGCAAGCCTTCATGTATATTAAAAAGAAACATTAATTATACACAGGTCAATTTGACTTTTTCAGGACATGGTATTATACTGTACCTAGTGCCAAAGAAAGCCCCATTTGTTTAAAAACCTCATGAAAATGGGCAATAGGAGCTCTTGTTAGAAGGAGAAACACAGTATTTCATCATACACCTTTGTTTGTCTTCCAAGCTTTTTCTGGCCTCGAGATTCTTCTTTTCACAATCAAAGAATTTTCACCACACGTCCTTTCCCTCCACCAGCACATGTACTCTAGTGTCCCCCACATTTCCCTTTGGTCACTGCTCCAAGATTCCCTCTGCAGCCACCTCACCCAGCTCTGTACCCACAGCATCCTCAAAACTGCCCCTTCCCAAGACACTCGGCTCCTTCCCGTGCCCTGTAGGGATCATCTAGGGAAGAAGCAGCATTTACTGTGGTTTGTTTTAGACTATTTGTGCTCTAGCTGGACAGTCACCCACTTGTCCAAACAGCACATATAACTTTTAAAAACTCCAGCTCCCTCATACAGAGCACACTATTGCCTTGCCATTGATTTTTCAAGATGCTTTTGTAACAAGGATTATTTGGGTTGCCCTGTTTAGGTTGGCTGATCAACTGGTTCTACAATTTCTGAAAGAACATAATAAAGATACCAGTGTTACTATTTTGAAAATAATTTATATTCTTACACACCACATTCTACACTACTTTGGTTTTGGCCTTGCTTAGTATTGTGGCCAGGGCAGTAGTTCCTAAGAAAATCTCTCAAAATCTTGGAAAAATATTGTCAACATGTAAGCCTGTTGATTTAAATCCCGTCCTGGATCCAGTAGCTGGATCTCTGTGTGTGAGAGTAAAGTGAATTGTGCAAAATAGGGCTAAATGTGGTGACTGTACAGATCAAACTGGGAAATTTCAGAGAGAAATGTGGGATACATTGGGTTTTGAAAATCAAATGCAAGTTTGTTTCTTCTTAATGGAGAAGACAGCTGGGGACATTATTGTATCCAAGTTCACACAGGACACAGAGTGGAGCAGGAAAAGCCAATGTTTCTTTAGTCGTAGTCCCACACTACAGAATAAGATCTTGCAAAATTCTGGTGTTTACAGTTTGTGGGGAAATCCTTTAGAAGGGCTTTATGTGCTTTCTCATTCTCACCATAGGCAAACCAGGCCTAGAGGGGCAGCATAAACAAAGTAATTTGAGACCAGAAGAGGAAGATGTCCAAATTCACCTTAATTTGAGCCCTAAATATAACTCTAAATGTTTTGGCAATTCAGCCATCCACACAAAGGATTCTTTTTGGACTGACACTCAGATAATCCAGCACCCATCCTTCTCAAAGAACTTTGGAAGGTTTTGGCTCAATTGGGTCACATTCGAAAGAGTGGTAGAAGTTTCAGCAACAAGAAGTGCCCACAGGAACTGGCAGAACCCGCAGAGGACAGGAGGTAGAGATCCAGAGGAGTTCCCAGTATGGAAGGGCACATGGCAGCAGCTGCCTGGCCAAGCACACGTGTGTCCTGCCTGGCCAACCAGAGCCTGCCCAGCTCTGTCCCAGCTCCAGCATTACGTTATCTTCCGTGTCACGGAGCCGCAGGAAGAGCAGTGTGAAAAGAGCTGGGCTTATTATGATAGAAACAGAAGTAGGATGAAAAGGCCAAAGGACAAAAATCCACAGGAGACTTCAGTAGCTCTGGTGTTCAGGAAACAACAAGGCTCTTTCCCATCCCTTCATCTTCTTCCTGTGAAGGGTGAGATTACCCACCCTAAAGGCAGGAAGACACATACACCTCCCTCACCAGAAGAGACATGGCATTATAATAGCAGGGCTATTTTTTCCCCAGGAAAAAGAATGAAATCAGCTATTTACACTGGACAAATTACAAACTCTGGAAAGCACACGAGGCACACAAAGAGAGCAGTTGTATCACAAATAAATAGGTGGTGGGGGGGACTTATTGATTAGCTTTGTAAACAGTTGCCCAATCAATAGCAATTTCTGGAAATGCCTGGTACTTATTTGGTGCAGCTTGCACAATGAGGATAAATAATAAGAGTACTTAAGGGGCACCTCTCCTGACACCACTGCCGAGCCCTGTACAACACAAAGCCAGAATGTGGTACAACAATTGCACAAGCCAGGACTAATCCACTCTGCTTCTAAAAAAAGAAAAATCGCAAGCACAAATCCAAACACAGCCACGCTATCAAAATAAACACCTGGATCCCAAAGGTATCCCGACAAGTTCCTGCTGTTCTTGCTGTAGCTGGCTGGCACAGGATGGTATAAAACTCACCCATTGCCAAGTATGCCCAGCTGGGAAGCCATGGGTCCCCCAGGATCCCTGCTGTATGGGAATACACAGACCCTACCCTCTTCCCTGAACAACCAGGGTGCTCCCAGGCACAGTAATAGCCCCATATCTTGGGCTAGGGAAAAAAAATAAAGCTACAAAGCAGCTTGCCAGAACAGCTAGCCTGATGCAGCCCCTTCATGCCAGCACCAGCCCCCTGCCTCTTGGAGGCTCAGTTTGGACATGCTGACCTCTTCCCCCCGATGGGACAGGGCAGGGTCCCAAAGCAAGCAGGACCCCTGAGGCCACACCACATGCTGCTTGCACAGCAGCAGCTCAGCCAGAAGCATAGAGGGTCAGCATCTCACCAGCAGGGCTGCAAGGAGCCCTGATTAACACTGACCAGGCTCCTGGTTATACCACAGCCCTGTGCTAAAAGTAGCACCTGATGGGAAGAAGGGAAAATCCACCTCAGCTCCCCAGAGGCTTCTCTACTTCCCTTCTTTACAGATAGGAAGTTTGCTCACATTGTAATATGAGATCATAGCACAGGAAAGACTGAGGAACCAGACGCTCGTTTGAGCCACAGCTTTTTCACTGCAGCTGCCAAGGATAACGATGTTTGCATGAAACCTGTTTACAGATACTGCTCACAGCCCTCCCATGAGTGCCTGTGCAAGAGCCCATGACCAGCTCATCATAACAAAGACCTTCACCCACCAACTTACTTCAAGCAGCTGCATCTCTCCAAACAAGATGGGGCAGGGAGTTTTCACATCCACAGCATCCAACACCACCCTTGCAACTGGGGGCTGGAGGAAGAGAGGGAAAGGTGCTTGTAACATAATCCCTTATGTAGTGTTTGGTGCAGATTGCTGCCAGCTGGGTGGGGAGAGAACAGGGGAGCCGCTCTTCTCTCTGGACAGAGCCCACAGGTGTTTCATGTTTTCCCTTAGGGCCCTAATGAGTCTTCCCATCTGCAGGTGTCTCAGGACATGGGGGGACTGGGGCAAACACTGAAACTTTGTCTTCTCTACAGGAGAGATCATTTACTCTATCCCATGGTGAAAGACTCCACGGGAATACACTTGTTCTTGAATCATGGCAGGATGAGAGGAGTTCATGTGGAGTATGAGTGACTCATTTTTCTGTTCCTAAAATGTTGGTATTACTCACCAGAAAAATCCCCACATATTCTGAGGGATCTCAGTGCTTTTTGTCTTTCATTAACAGCTCATCTTGTTTGCTTCCTTATCACGGCGTCCTCCTCATAAGAACTTCCTGCATCCTTTGTCACCACCTCACAACATCATCACCACAGCCAAACAGCTCTTGGAAGCTGGAAAAGACATTAGGCAGCAAAGGATCCCTCTGCCACTTAAGGAAGGCCCTGTTAGCCTCTGTGGCTCCATGTTCAGCAGCGCAGTTAGACATGCAGCTTGAGGGTTGCATGGATTTTCCTTGTGACTCAAAGCAATTTTCATTTAGAGGTGTGCACTCATTACCAAGGGTGCATAAATGAAAGCCTTCAGTTACCTTGCACAAACAGGATAGGAGTCCTTACATGAATTCCTGTATCTCCTAGGAGGGAATGCACACATGCTGCTTTTGGATCCTGATATAGCTGGTATGGGGAATTAAAGGCATAGCCAAGTTATTTCAGCTCTCTGTGCGTAGTTTCTCTAACAGTAAAACAGGTTTGCTTTGCACTGACCTTGAGGCTAAACATAAATGGAGGCCTGGAGCTGCTACACGCAGAAGACTGTGTGAGGATAAAGAAAATTTCTTGGGGACCTGCAAAGCAGTGAAAGGGAATACATTTAACTTAGGAGTGGTGTGGGCTAGATCTCCACTTTCCCTGCATCCTACAAAATCTTAAAATTGCTTTTCTTGCTTTTTGTTGTAAATAATTGATGTGTGAAATGCTGACTCATAAGTCTGGGGTTACAGGAAAGGAAACTTTGTTTCTTGGTTAAAAAATTCATTTCACAGCATAGGCAGCTTCCTCTGGGGCTGGCTGGCAAGGCCGGGGCCACCCGGTGTGTGCCCTGCAGACACGGATGATCCCTCGGGGAGGATTTCCCAGGCACTGTGGTTCTGCCCGCCATTCTGCAACAGGGAAACACAAGCATTGCCCCACCGGGAGCGTGGCAGACCCACTGATGAAGTGGAGCACAGCAGAGCTCCCTTGCCTTGGTGCTAGAGCAGAGGTGGGGCCATTGAGGGTGCCAGCTCATGTTTCTCTGGGCATCACCTGGACCCCCGTGGGCTTTTACCCACTCTGCCTGGCAAGAAGAGATTGTGCTGGGGCTGCAATGTCCACAAGCTGTTCCTTCTCCACAAACAGCAGAGCAAATTTTGGACTTCCCCAGTTATTGCTGTACCAAAGTAGCAGAGAAGAATGTCCCCAAAGCTCAGTCTTGAGCATAAATGACTTAATTCCTCAAAGACCTTGCCACACAAAGGAATAGAGGAAGTATTATCTGTACGTCACAGGAGAGAAGACACTGAGATCCTTACATTTCTTTCAGCACCTGACCTGCACTGATTTCCACAGCAGCCAGGCACTTGCACTCCTGCAGTGAGCCACACGCCAGTGACTCACTCAGCGTCAGACAGAAAGTCTGCAGCGCCGCAGCAGAGACAACTTCACTCTTCTGGAGCTCACAGAGGCACTTCTGACACCTGGAGTGCCCTGACACTTCCCCTCACTCTCTTCAAGCAGCATTATTTCATCGTGGCTGCCAGGCACAATTTGCTGCTGGAATTCAGTACTTTTATCTCTGCTCTTTGATGGACACCCTTGTGGCATATTTGACTCATCTTCTTTCTAATATTGTCGTGATAGAATTCAACACCCCCTCCATTCTCCTCAGACATTGCAGGAAAGGTGAATTTGGAAACTTCTTTCTCAGAGGAATTGTTAATAACAGCTCCATTGTGCCTGACAAATCCAGTCACAGTCTGTGCCTTCCAAAGCCATAGGAATGTTGTTGCTGTAGCTGTGCATTGTGTTGGCAATGGCTGAGCAAGGTGCAAAACAGGGAACCAGCCTCTGTCCCACAGAGCTTGCAATCCTAACAATCATCCATACATTGAATGTTTACTGTATAAATATTTAGCTAAAGAAAGCATCCAAGTCACATAAAAGCTCAATGGATTGAAAAGGTCAATGGAGAAGCAAATTTTTCAGGAGATTGGGTTTATCCATAGAATAGCAATGTGCAGAGCTTCCATGTTGTGTTTAGAGAGAAGCAAAAGCTCACAAAGAGTGAAAAAACTTCAGATGTAAACCCCTCCTTGTGCAAACCTTTTCTGAGTAAAGTCTCCTCCACTTGGAAAAGGAGAGGGATTGAAGAGCTCCATAAGCTGAGCAGCATTTGCTCGTGCAGGGCTGACAGCTCTGGGAAGTGCTCAGTTCTTGTGGTATGGACACATATCTGAGAGGTGAGGCACAAAGTGAGTCATGGTGCCTTGAATTTCATGTATCAGAACAAATTAGTTAATTGAGGATAGACCAACAAGTACAGGTGCTGCTGTGGATGTGTGTATGAGACAGAAAAAGAGATGGCACTTCAAAGGCAGCATTAGGAGAAAGCCCCAAGTCTTGCTCTTCTTTTGTGAGAAGGATTTCCTCGAGCTCTTGAAGCTAATGGGAGTAAGGAAAAGATGTTTCTCCTCACTCCTGATGAATGCTTTCCTATTTAAATTATAACCAGCCCTGGAGTGAAGTGGGATGCTCCTATGCAGATTCTATAGAATAGCAAGCTGGGTTTTTTAACAAACAAAATTCGGATCACTAGAAAGTGCTAAGCACTCCTGCCACACTAAGACAAAATGGACTCACAAATATGGTAACAGGGCATGTTCACGAACTTACACCTACATTAAGGGCTTTTAAGGACCACTGAGGAGCCTGCATCTGAAGGCTGTGAGACCACACTGTGGCTGGACTGGAATTCCTGCTGCTCCTCCTGCTGTCTAAGCACTGTCCCCTATGGCTGCTTCAGAGGGCAGTGGGAGGCAACTGCAGGATCCAGCAACCACATCTCTGTGGTGACAGGACAAGAGAGACAGATGCATGATTGCATAAAAGAATAAAAGAAAAAAGGAAGAGCTTCATTTCCTCCTGGTCAGGCCATCTTTGTTAACCAAAATGTTTGGGGAAACTTTGGGTACAAGCTGTGGGCATGGCAGTGGTGTGGGAGACTGAGCAAGGGGAGGTCCTGGGGAGCAGCCAAACCAACAAACCTTTTTTGTGCTTTTCTGCTGTCTCAGGGATGGTCCCTGACTCTGTCCTTCAGCCTCTGAGGACCAGGGATCTTGGAGCATGAGAGCTGGCCAGACTGCCTTGGGAAGACCCTCTTTGTGCAAGTGACATCTGAGTCCTGTTTGGAGACCTTTGCTCCCTGAGCCAAGGTAGAATGGCTGGGGTCTTCAAAATGTGTACACATAACAAGTATCTGTGTGTGTGTATAAGCACAGACATGAGCATGTGTACATGTGTGATTATATACATATATATATGCATATATGTATATATATGTGTGTGTGTGTGTATGTATATGTATGCACTTTACCTTTCAGGTTACCTGGGCCACACAGACTTTCTGAAAGGGATAGCCCACATGGAAGGATGAGTCCAAGAACAAGTGACTTCAGAGAAATCAAACACCTGTTAATTTTTACAGCTGGAGGAGAGAACACTTGACATGATTGAACACCCTGTGCATCTTTACTGAGATTGACTTTTGGAAACACCATGGTGAACCAACACTGATGCAGCACTGTGACGATGTGTTTCAGCAAAGCTCAGGTTCTTTTCCCTCTGTCCAGCTGCAGCGTGGCCAGGCAGAGCTCTGGGTTATGTAAGATGGGAATCAGATGACTGATACAACTCCTGCTTCAGTAAGGACAGATGCTGCCAGCTGGGCATGTGAACAGCCCTACCTCTTGAGTTTGCAACAAAAGTATTTCAAAAGAAAGCGTAAATATAATATTTAAACATAAATATTTAGGGGTTTAATGCTGTTGATTTTGGTTTATTTTAAATTTATTTATTCTTGCTGAAAAAAGCTTTTGGTTAGTGGGCTTTTACTCTGCACTTCCTGTATTATGCCCTATCTTGTTCCTACTGTAAAATACTGAATGCAAGATAATTCAAAACAAATTGGTTGTTGTCATGTTCTCAATGGCTGTTGAGGCATCACAGCCTTCTTTTCTAGCTGTCATCTCACTCCTGTGAAGCCTGGACACATGAGAATTGTCTTGGGGAAATCCCAGTGTTCCCATTTTTTACTGCATTTAGGATTACCTTTGTTTGTAGCACACTATAGTTTTGGTTTCATCCGTGTTATGCAAGATTTTTTGAAAAGAATTCTGGTCAGCATCAGACACAGTGTCTCTTGGTAGGTTACAAATTCTTCTGTACACCAAAGGAGAAAAACTGATTGTTCAGGAAGGGAAAGGACTGGGATGCAGATTCCCTGGCATCTGTTCCCAAGCTAAGAAATTTACTGTCTGTGTTGTTGCCTTACACAGGCCACTTACACAGAGGTCAGGCACCCCCAACAGGCCCTCATCCTGTGGTAACTCAAAAGCACAAACATTAATCTATTAAGGTTTACTCTGTAGAACTTCCAACACACCACATCAGCACAACCCTGGGACTGCTAAAGCCACATATTCTTCATCAGCTGAAGCTCAAATAAGCAAGCAGCACCTAAGAGGTTGATCCCAGCAATTCCCCTCTGCTGCTCTCTAATTAATGTTGCTGATCCCCATTCCAACAGCTCCCAGGTGGTTTAATGATGCTGGACACCAGGGACCTCCCAGGCCCTCCTGCAAGTGTGGCCTTGCTGGGGCACTGTAGGTATGGTCCAAAGGGCAGGGGGTGCAGATGGAGGGGAAAATCCAAGGAAACACAGGGGAGACACTGATCAGGGTGACACCAAGTTTTTTTAGTGAGTTTTTTTGGCTCTATTTTCCAAAGAGAGGGTTCCATGGAGGTCAGCAAGGTGCCCCACATGAATTTTGGGGTGCTCCATCCAAACAGGTGTGAGTGCATTCCCAGCCCCCCGTGGGGGAGCTCCTGTGTCCCAGGGAACACCTTGGCCAGCAGCACCGATGGGTGTGCAAACATTCCACCTCTGGGAAACGTGCTGAGCTACTGAACATGCCTCCAGTTATTATAATGGAATTATAATGATGGGTAATTCTCCGATTGCAGCCTGGAAACAATGCTGGAAATCTCACTTGGAGACTGAAAAGCACGCAAAGGTCTCCCTTTGCTCTGTCAATTCCATTTGAGATCCACTGAGACCCCACCCAGCTCGGGCAAATCAAACCACATCCATTTCCTCCATCTCTGCATGGTCTAGCAAGTGTCCTGAAAGGTCTGGTGTGGATTTGCAGCTTGTAAATACTGCATAGCTGGGAACCTCTCCTACAGAAAGCAAGAATCCTCTGGAAGATGTCAAGAAGACAAGACTGCCTATCACAATCATGTAACAAGGAGGTGGTGAAATTGCTCTTGCGTTAGAGCTGAGCAACACATGATTGCTCTGTCCTGCAACAGTTTTCAGTGTTTAAATGTTTTTCCCTACATGCAAATATAGGTGATGATAAGCATTTTTACAATGAAAATGTGAAAAAAAGCTCTATGGGGGCAATCAACACTGGTTCATTTTGATAACTTTGAAGTGTTTTGTATTCAGCCACGTTTAAAAAAAAGCTCATTAGCTTAAATTGTGAAATCAAAAGTAATTTTAAATTAAATGAATTTTTCATTTCGGAAATGATAAAAGGGCAATTTCCAACCCTCAAAATACAATTCAAATTGAAAAATTTGCCCAGTACAACCCTTTCAGGGAAAATGCTTTGTTTCTCATATATTAGCATTTTTGGGTGACAATATGGTTCATCAAAAACCTCTGCACCTCAACAATCTGCATCTAGGCTTCCCCTGATTGCATGGTGAATGTGCGTTGCCTAATTGTGTGTGACTAATACAATTTCATGTGCATTTCCGTGCACTGGGGATTCATTGTTGCCACATACTACCATTGGGAAATCTCTGAGCGTGTGTCTATGAAACAATGACAGGGAGACAAGAGTACCTCCTCTGGAGAAAAGACCTAGGAGGAGGCGGATGACTGGGAGCAAAAAATTATCAAGGCAGAACAGACAGTAAACAGAGCAGCTGTGCCTCTCCCTGGTTTGCTAAGGCACAAAACCTCCTCTGTCGGGTGGGACTTACTGGGACAGTGTTTGAGGGGTCCTCTTTGGTGATGAGAACAATGAAACCTAAGTGATGCTTGAGAAAGGAGGGGAGTGAAAGAGAGCTTTCCTTCTTTGGGAGGAATATCCTGGGTTCACAGAGCCAGGTGGACCACAAGTCCTCAGCAGCATCAGGAAGGCAGCCTAAGAGAGACTTGATGCCCCAGGGATGGAAAAAGAGAGGAGGGGTACAAGGTAGCTCCAAGCAAGCTGCTGTCCTCAGTGAGAGCTGGCAGCCAATGGTGATGGTAACCCTCCATTGAAAGCTCAGTTTGCATGGCTGGTGCAGCAGGTACAGAGGGTACAGAGCTCTCTGACCAGCACTCAGACTCCCAAAATGGGCACCTTTCCAAACCCTTTGTGCAGCAGCACCCAGGCTGCTGGAGGGGAGGGTTGATTGGTGAGCAGGTACTTGTCATGTGAGGCTGCAGGTCCCACACCTCCATCCTCTGCTCTAAAACCCCCTGTGGGGGTGGAGGATCCCCAGGGAGCAGGTGTACAATGGGGAGGGGGTCCCTAATTCAGACTAGGCCCTGGAGGTATTTAAGAGATGTGTAGATGTGGTGCTTAGGGACATGGCTGAGTGGTGGCCTTGGCTGTGGTAGGCTGATTGTTGGACGTAATGATACTGGAGGTTTCTCCAATCTGAATGGTCCTACCATCCTGTGATTCTATGCAGAGAAGAAATACACCTCATTAGATATGGAGGGGATGCTCGTGAGCTCCTTATCCAGGAGGCTGAAGTGAGTCACCATCTCACCAGGAACACCAGGGAATCATGCCCTGTGGTTTGGCAGAGGGGATGTGTTCCTGCAGGGTGGCACATCCTATCAGTGGGTTGGGTGAGTGAGAGGGAACATGCAAACATCCTCCCTAAAAAGGCAGCAACTTGTTTGGTGCAAGTCTTACATGTGTTCAGAAAACATCTTCTAGAAAGTGTCCCTCTGGGAATTAAGGTGTTTCTCCACCTACTTTTGGGATGTTGGAAGTATTAAATTGCACCTGAGGCGGCCACTTCTAGATTTACATTTTGGACTTGATTGCCTCAGTTTCAGCTGTATGTGCCTGCACACAGCTACCTGCACAAGAGGGGTAAATCTGAGTGTAGATCCAGTTAAAAACACAAGGCATCCAGAAGCTGCAGAGAGGGGAGCCCTATAAATACTTGTGAGCAAGGGGGTGCAAACAGCCATGTCCCAGGGGAAGTATCTGGTTTTTGCAATGTTTATAAAATAAAAATAAAGGAAACCAGCAAAAGTCCACCACTCTCAATTGCTGATGGGGAGAGGCAGGAAAGCCCTTTGATGAAAACTTTAGTGAGAGTGACAGGCTTTCTCCTCCTGGCTGCTGTCCCAGCCAAGCTGGCTGCTTGTGCAGGTGGCCACGGGCCACTGCCCTACCCAGCCTGTCCCCTCTCCTAGCCACAGACCCTGGAGAAGGGCCCTCTTCCTGCCCCTGATTGTGGGCTTCACAGGAATGTAAATAGTGCACATGGCAATAGAGATGCCATTATTTTTATAATTGCTGCTAATGCTGCCTGAAATAAAAAAAATGAGATAAATAATAAAACCTGTTCTGCAAGCAAGATGACAGGAAAAGGCCTTTGTAATCAAACGGGAGGAACCCATCCCTTTTCCTCTTCTACCAGCCTCTACTTCGTTGCTTACAACATTCTTCATTGTCTCAATTCAGCATTTTCTTCTTCTTCCTTATCCTTCCCCATAGATGTGGTATATTTAGTCCCTCCTTTCTGCTCATCCCAAGTGCCCACAGTTACACTGATTGTTTATCATCCTCTTGATCCCCAAAGCCTTTCACTAAGCACTTAGCTGGCTTCTTGCTTTTCAGATGTCAGAGTTCTTTGAGGCAAGGGCTCCCCTTTCTGAAGTGCCCACTCTGCTCCCAGCACACAGCACCCCTAACCCTGGCATGGTCTGATTGTCCCTGGCATCTCACAGAGGGGTTTCAGAATCCACCACAATAGGTTGGCTAATGAACTTGTTGCTACAGCTGGGCTGGTCTCCTGGGACATCTCTGTGTGGAGGGAGTTCTCTGAGAGAGAGAGAGGAGATACACAATTTTGGATTGAATACAGGGCTCCAAAAAGGAAGGTGACTCATTGAGCCTAATCATTAGGGTGTGTGATGATATTATCTAATGAGGAAACGCTTGATGATGCTTTTAGAGACTGCAGAGAGCAGTGAACTGGCGGTAGAGGAAATCAGAATGTGAGCACTTTCGACATAAACAGTGTTCAAGAAATGGGATCTGAAATGTCTTTGGGGAGAAGAGCAGAGCAATTTCAACACCCTCAAGCTTGCATCAGGGTGTGTTGCTGCTTCTGTTTAATCTTAGTTGTTCACATAATTCTCTCCTTAAATAACCAGCTCTCTAGAATTCAGGACAAAGGAGTCTTGCCTAAAGAACAAATGTCATCTCATTTTTTTTCTGAAGCTTGCGCTTATTGTCATCGTATTTTTTCTGAGTTGGATTGCGGATGAGGTTTTAACTAAAGAAAGCTCTTAGGTTGGTGTAGGTTCCAAATCTAGGTTTAGTTAAGCAAGGGGTTTTACAGAATCTCCAAGAAAAAGAGAAACATTTCAGCTGTTGCTGTTCTGTTTTGCTCTGGGTTTTTTATTTTCTTTTTTTGTGTGTGTGTGTGTGTTTTGTTGTTGTTGTTTTTTGATTTTTTTTTAAGAAATCTCCTTGAAATTTTTTGCTTGACTTCCTCTACAGAATCTTCAGCTTTTTGCTACCTCATGAAAACCAGAGAGTGAAACCATGTAGAAACACCAAGTTGCAGTCCCCATTCTCTTTTTTCTAAGCTCAGAAAGATGAATGAACGAGCTGCCTGATACGTTTCTCACTCCTGGCGCAACTTGTCTAAGGCAGCTGTGATTTACCTGGGCAGTGTTCAGTAAGGGACCACAGTGGTGAGTGTTGTCATGCCCCAGAAAAGTCAGTAGAAGGAGAAGACTCTAAACATCTCAGAGAAAACCCTGTTTAAATGTATTCAGCAGGTGGGAATTTGGCCCTGGTTATTTTATTTAAGTTCTCAGCATCTGATAAACTAATGTGTTAATCTAGAAAGCAATAGTGCAGAGGGAATAAAAATAGCACAAATTAACACTTGTTTCTTCCCTTAAAACAGCAAGAAAGGTCTGCCCTTCCTGAAGCTACAACGCCATCAAATTAGGCTTTCTTTGCACACAAATTTTCAGTCTTATTTAAAATCCATTACAGATAGTGGTTTAAGCTTGTTTTTCATGTATTGGAATTAAACTAAGCTGACAGAGCACATGCAACCTCCTTCAGCCCTTTGACTAAATGATGTTAAACTGGTGTAATAGATTTGGATACTTTTCACAAACGTGGACTCCGACCATTGCAGCCCTGGGTGCACATGAGATTTCAGCTCTGTTTTAAGTAAGAGAAAATGAAAGGAGAATAGAGCCATGATCAAATGAAGGTTAAGGTCTTGTGAGAGCACTGTGGCAGCTGTATCTCTGATGCAAATGTCTGCAGAAATATCAGGAAACCCTGATGCAGGTGTTTGGGAATCCAGACATAGTTACACCAACCCTTTTTTCTTTCCTTTTTTTTTTTTTTTTTCCTCTTTCTTCTGCTCTAACTAAATACATCTCTGGGCTTAACAGCACTGTGTGGGCTAAGGCCAGGCTGGTCTCACGGCTGCAGCTGTGTGTATGTGCGTGTGTGTGTGTGCATTCCTTCTCACTCTCGTAAATGTGCAGCAAAAGTGTGAAAAAAGAGCAGCTGGCACATCTGAGAGGGAAAATTGCAGTGGAAACATGGCACATTTTTTAGATCTTGGTTACTGTGACACAAATTGTGAGAGCTCCCATCTTCTTAGGAAAGACTTAAAGCTCCAGTTAAACAAAACCTGGCCTCCCAGTCCCCCATGATCCAGTGACATCCTGGGGTGTTCAGAAGGCATAGGCTGGGGTGTTTCTCTTATAATGGGTTAAATCTACCAATCCCTCAGACTTGTTTTATTGTTAATAATCACACAAAGATAGGAAGTGATGAGGACACTCAGCATTTCTGCAGAAGAGGAGGCCATCAAACACCGCACGTCTGGGTCTCCTTTCCACAGTGTCTTTGCAAAACCATTTGACGTGGCCATCAGGAAGGAAGGATGTGCTTCAGAGGTGGTAGCTGAAAACTTACCACAGCAGAAGAGCCAGTTTGAACTCTCTTTATAACATATTCTTCTCTTGAGTGCAGCTGTGCTTGTAACAGAGATCGGCTGAGTCAGGAGAGCACATAAAGAAAAGCAGGAGCTCAGCTCTTCAGCTGCTAACACATCCCACACAGAAGGGGACTAGGTCCTTGCAGGTGCTGCACAATCTTCCACTGCCTCCTTGCAGTGCACCCTCGTAGCTGGGAAGCAGAGACAAACTTTTACAACTCTCACCACAGAAAATTCACCAAGCAGGTCGGCTTAGGGCAGTGTCAGAAACCTGTGGGACATTCACTCCATCAGGGAGACTTTAGGCCCAAAGGTTTCAGTTTGCTTTGTAGTGCATTAAAGCTAGGGTGACCCAAGGGACCTGAGCATAGCCATTCTCAGGAAGAAAGACAGCATCCAACACCTGAGAATATCCCTTCTTTTTTATGTTCTCCAGATCTTTATCACAATGAAGACGTGGTATCTCCTGATCAGGTACTGACAGACCGCCTCCAGGAGGGTGGAAGGAGCAGGGAGGGGCAGAGTCCTCATGGTTGGGTGGTACATCCCCAAACCCACAAGATGGCCAGCAGAGATGTACCCCTGCAACAGCAGCCACAGCCTTGCCTGTACCTCACAAGGATCAGTTGCTCTGGGCTGTGCTCCCCAAAGCAAACCCACTGCTGTGCACAGAACTCACTGAGCCACTGCCACCCCCGAGGGTGACCTGGGCCAGGGACTTGGTGATCCTGCCTCTGCTGGTAGGTCCTACAGCCAAGAGAACAACAAATACAAGATCAGTCTTCCCAATTAGGTGAGGACAGCAGAAGAATATATAAAAATAGAATAAGAATAATAAGTTTAAGAATTATAAACTTAGTAGCCTCTCAGCATTCCCCTCTTCTGTGAATGTGATTCAATGTTGTAGTAGAGAAAATAGCACTTAACAAACCTGATTTAGTTCTTTGAGGAGATTACAAAGTTGCCTGATAAAAGTAACTACGCAGATATGCTATACTTAGATTTTCTACAAGGGGATTGAGCTAAAACCATGACATCCTGCTTAAAAAATAGCACAGAATAGTATGAACCAGAGGATATGTGAGACAGATTGAGAGCTGGATAACTGACAGATCTCAAAATGTTGTTGTCAGTGAGGACTCATCATCGAACAACAAATTCCAAGCAGGTTTGGGACTCAGCCCTGCTTTACCCCATGGTTTTCTATCATCAATCTGGAAGACAGTGCAAAAGGGACACTGACAGAGGGTATTGATGCCCACCTTTGGTGGCAAGGTGGTTGAAGAAGCAGCCACACCAGGGTATGGTGGCTGCTGGGTAAGCAGGGCTCACTTGCAATGCATTCCTGCAGTCCGGGAGGAAGGAAGAGGGGAGGATGTTCATTATCAGCAGGACTGGCTGCAAGTGTAGCAGAGCTCCTGAAGGAGGGCTGGAGGTCGCTGTGGATGAGTGGTTCAGTGCAGACACCTCTCCTGGCAAATGGGGGCAAGGGCTGCCTGGGATTAAGCACACAGGGAAAGTGGTAAGTAGGATCAAGGAGGTCAATTTTCCTCCACATAAAGCACTGAGACTAAAGTGGATAAGATAACACAACCAGGCCTGGGGCTCACATTTTAATATTCAAAAGGTGGTTAAAGTGAGGGCAGGAAAGAGCCACAGAAATGAATTAAGGAGTGCAAATGCCTTAGAGCAAGATACTGAAATTGTTCGATCTGTTTCATGCACCCAAAGGGGGATGGAGGGGAATATTGAAGGGTGAGTTAAGATCGGCATATAATTAATTCCATTGGATGAAAACAGAGAGTGCAAAAGGGCTTTTCAATGTAGTAGAGAATAGCATAAACACCAACCACCACTGGTGAGAAGCTGTAACCAGACAAATTCAAATTAGCTGCAAGGTGCACGTGTTTAGCAAAGAGGTGATCAACCACTGGAACAAATGACCAAGGGGAGGGGCAGCTTCTCCTTCTCTTGGTATCTTCAGATCATGACTAGACACCTTTCTGGAAGAGATGCTTTAGGTGAGCACAAGTAAAGGATAGATGGCTAAGAGTAATTGTTATTCACTCTGTGGGTCAGTCAGGCTACAATCTAATGATTTCCCCCAACCTAAACTCTCTCAGCCCTGATACCAATCCCTGATATCACACAGAGATGCCTTGTTCATCTGAACAGCACCCTAGGTCACCATAGTTAGCATCCCTGTTGCTTAGTGAACTTACACAAGAAGCCTGTGCCAGAGCTTTATTGATAAATAACCCTGATTCCCACCCAAATATCTTGACTTCAGACACTATTTTCTCTGAAAGAACCAAAAACTTGCATCTAGGTCATCCAAATTTTCCCCCAGAAACAGCCTCTGGGTATAACAACAGCGTGGCAGATACAGCATCAGATCATGCATTAGAGTATCTGCTTGTAAAGGTCGTGCCTCCGAGGCATCAGTGTGGGCTGGGAAGGAAAGGTTCACTTCTCTCCCAACATGGACACTGTGGATTGATGGTCTGACCCTAAAGCTTCTGATCTCTCCCTCATGCTTCATCTTTTAGGCAGTTCATCCTGTACAGCACTATACAAGGTGGTCAAGAGCAGAAAGTGAAGAAAACACGCTGTATTTTCATGCCCTTAGCAGGGCTGGAGCACTAAGTGGGGAGAAGGGGCTTTACGTTAAAATTCCCCTTGAGTTACTCACATGTGCATGCAGACTGCATTACTGCTGAATCACTTTTTAAAAAAACCAGCACACTCTATGTGTGCAAATATAGCATTGCAATGGTCTATAACATGTCACCAACACATGCAAAGAAGGGGGAAGCAATTCAAGTGTGACAATTCACTGGGCCTCTACATCTTGTAGACCTGAAGAAAGTTTTACCTCCTGTATCCTGTTCGGTTAAATGAAACCCAGAGTGGGTACCGTAGTTAAAAATAGCTATATAGTTTGTGTAACAACATCTATATACAATTTTAATATAAATTCAATCTATCTCATCTTTTCAAATCCCATCTCCCTGATGCCCCTCAGCAATAACCCAAGGTCTGACAGTCTCTATCTTCCTTCTCGGCTACCCCAAGGAGAAAACCCTCCAAACCCAGCAGGCTGGGGACCTCAAGTTTTGGGTTGTGTTCCCTCAGCCCAGATGTGTTGGCTGGGCCAGTGACCACAGGGCTTTCTTGAAGCCCTCACTGGCTGGTGAGCAGTGCGTGGGCTGGCACATGCTCCTTTCTGTGCCTTGGCTCTGTCCCTGAGGACCCCTCAGTTTAGGACTGGGGTGCTGCTGTCTGCATTCATGATGAGTAAGCTGTAAGTCCCCAGCCAGCTGTGCTGTGTCCAGAGGCACTGTACTGGTCATGGGACCCACTCCAGGAGAGAGAATGGTGTATTCAAGCACCTCTATGTCCTAAAGCAGACATATGCTGGTTCTTGTCACCCATGAAATCCAAAATGTATGTGGAATACCCACTGCAGTCACAGTGGACTCAGTTTAGGGCACCTAGTTTAGCTGGAAGTCAGTGAGACCATTTTTTTCCAGCCATTCTGGTTCTTCCAAACCTCCCAGTGGCTGCAATTGCACTGCTCAAGTTGTGTGTGCTAGCTGTACATCTTCATTATGGACTTTGCTCAGGGGTCATCCACATACAATGCCAGTCCTCACATAGTTTATTGCCATGGGATAGACCTCATCTGGTGGGGTCAGTGTGGAGCAGTTTGGGGTCTGACACAATTCAGAAGCCTCTAAGTTCTGCCTGGGTGGGTGAGGAAGGCACCCAGGGGATGACCTGGGATGGAGATGGAGAAGCAGAATTTCTGCTGGTGCACAGCAGAGTCTGGGTTTCCATAGGACATTCTGCTCCCTGCTCAGCCCCCTCATGCTCAGGACCTGGGCAAGGCAGGATGTTCTTCTCCACAGGGTGGTTTTCCTCCAATGTGCTCAGGCAGGATCTGGGCCCTTCGTCCCACCTGTGCTTGTGCCAAGGACCAGAGCACAGCACAGCACTAATCCAAGGCTGGTTTCTGGGACAGATTGTTCAGCCAGCCCCTAGTGCTTAATGCATGATCTCACCCAATGGCCTAGTTTTTCTAGTGATAGTGCTTTTCAGGAGCTTTGCAAAGTGTTCCACATAATCTAAGGGGTATCAAGATGGGAATCCATCCCTCCATGGTAAAGCCAAGTACCACAAAAACATCTTAGCCATGAGTAAGTGACAGTAGCTGATCTGACCTGCATGGCAGCTCTGACAGAATAATACCAACAGTTCAGCACTTGAGCTCATTATTTAAAATCTGACTTGCTAAGGTTGGGCAAACATCATCCTCATTTGACACAACCACTGCTGTGGGTAGGCACATGGAAAAAGTGCCACAGGACAGTGGACTGGGGATGAGAGGGGGGAGGAGAGCTGGGGACCATGCCTGGAATCTCTCAGGCTGCTGTGCTGCCCCAACAGAAGGAAGATGGGTATGTGGCATTTTCCACTGGCATGCAAACAGCTGAGTCTATCTGATATCTGGCACACAAGTGTTTGGCCAGCTATTTACCAGCTCACAAACAGATAAATATGCAGAGGAGAGTGCTCACAGTTTCCCACAAAAGGGAAGAGTGAGAAAGAAAGAAAGAGAGACACAGCAAAAAAAAAAAAAAAAAAAAAAAAAAAAAAAAAAAAAAAAAAAAAAAGAGAGAGAGAGAGAGAAAAACAACCCTAAAAAAGAGAACAGGAGTGAGAGTTGTCAGTGCCCGCAAGCACTCACAGGAATAATAGCAATAATCACTGTCATCCGTAAGAGGCTCTTGCGCCAGGTTCAGCCTCTCCCCCTCCCTCTCTCCCCTCGCCTTGCTGTCTGAGTCACTGGATCTGAGTCACACTCCTGTTCTATTCCTGTACCCTTCCCTTCAGCTGGGGATGTAGATTTGTTTTGGCTGGAACGATCTGGGCACAGGAGGGACCATCTGCTGCTAGTTCTTGCTTGCTTTGCTCTTGTTTCTTTCCCAGAGAAGGGAAGTGAGTGCTGCCATTGCAATAATTCAGAGGGAGCATGCTGGGAACATACACCCCTTACTGTACAGCCAAGGACTGCCATTTGTCATCTGAAGGCTTGTTATCCGTGGCTGACCCTGAGCAGTTGTCTCCACGTGCTTAAGCAAGCAGCTCTGACAAAATCACTTCCCTGCATATCAGCTCTTTCCCAAGGAGGGTGTTTTTCCCTTGGTCAAACCCCAAACTGTTTTTGAGGGAGCTGGGGTGGTTAGTACAGCCTGCACGTTGCTGTTTTGAAGGAGAGGCACACGGAACGAGCTGACAGCATGCAGGGACTTGCAGTCAGTGTGCACAGCGCATGTTGTGACGGAAGGAGTGCTCCCTTCTGGCTTTCCCATCAGGAGCAGCAGCCCCAGTCAGTGTGTGCACTCTGTCTTTTGCTGCAAGAGTAGTAATTGGCAGTGGTGAGGAAATGCAAATGACTTGATGCCTAATCCACCACAACCAGTGTCTTGGTTCATTCCTGCATCCACATCCTGAATGGGAAATCCAGCAGAGGGAAGGTGTGTGAGAGAAGAATTCACCAAAGAGCTGAACTGACAGTGGACTGGAGCATGGGCTGAAAGAGCAAGAGCAAAGGTGTGGGAGAGAGCAAAGTCACACTACAGGCATACCAGGGCTCTCAGGAGTGACCAGACCTTTAAGAGGCTCTGTGTCTGAGGCATCTCTCTGGAGGGATCTTTGAAGGATACAGCAGTTGGAGACCTCCAAAGGAGAGACTGTTCCAGCAAGCTGTGCTCAAGCATCCCAGAAATGAGTGCCTCATGATGAAGAGTTGCCTTTGGAAAGCTTAATCCCAAGGCTGTGCAGAAAAAGCTAGTATTTGCCAGACTTTTTTATAGGAGAGACAACAGAAGGAGCTGCTTCATGCCTGAAAGAGAATATAGCTGTCCATTCAACAAAGCCTGAATCCTGAACCCTCTGGAAAACAAATAAACATCAAATCAGGTTCATATTTTTCATTTACAGGCCATGGGGATTGTGAACTTGACCTAAGGTCACAAAGACCTGAAGCACTCTGTAGTGTAGCAGTCTTGCAAGCCCTGATGACAAATACATTTCCAGAGATACCTTTCTCAGTCTCATTCCTCACTGTGCCTCCTGAAAAATTTAGCCCAGATTTCCCAAAATCTGAGAGTTTTAAAAGTCTTTCAGCGGCCCATTCCAGAGTGGGGAGTACCTAAATGCCTGCAAATCAGGGAACCCTCTGACTGATGATAGCCACCATGCTAATGTCATATCCCCCAAGGATCAGGAAAATTGATTCTCTGATGAGTGATCTGAGCTCTAATTTCAGCACAGTAGCAGCTCTTCTGGGGGCAAAGATGTTCCAAAAGCAGTTTGGTGTTTGGGACATTGCTCAGAGGGACTGAATGTCAGCACATGCAAAACCACCATTTCCACTGGTCCATGTGTCATATCAGCATCTAAGACACTTAAAATGTTAATGTCTTTAATGCAGAGGGAAATCAAATTACCACAAGGATATGACTTAAAAGGTCTGGGCCAAATTCTCTGCGGGTGGAGAATGCCTGCATCATTCCTAATGGAGCTGTGGTGATGTGACTGACCCTCCCCACAAGTGGTGGCTAGACACTCACATCACAATTCCACCCAAGCTAATTCTAATTTGCTCTGAGTCTGAGTCATCTGCCCAGCCAGAGACAAAATGCTTCACCTTCAGTGGCTGAGATGGGCACCTGGTTGTTAAGGTTTGCCTTGCAGGTGTGCCCCAGCCAGGACCTCTGGCTCTGAAGGCTGCCAGCACAAGCCACCAAAGGACGGTCCCTGCCTCAAAAACCTTGTAGAGTATGCAAATACCAAAGCAGGTGCTTCCTGACTTCTTTAGGGGCTGGATACCATTTACAATAAACAGAGAGCCTGGCAGGAGAAGTTCACAAGAGAGACAGGTTAAGTACCCAGCTCTTTCTGGGATGATGGTTTATTATTTTCAGTGCTCTTATTCAATTCCAGATAATGCAAAACCACCTGTTCTCCAAAGAGGCTCCTGTTCCACCTCATGACTGACTCCTGCTCCCACCCCTGCTCCCAGCATGACCCTGTCCCAGCAGAGAAACCCTGACCCCACACAACTTCTGGGACTGACTGTGCCAAGTTGCCCCTCAAGACCTGCCAGTTTCTCACAGCTGGGATTGTACTCAGATAAATTTTTCTGTTTTCCACAGTCTTTTCTGAGGCAATTCTCTAAAAGGGGTGATTCAGTGTACAGCACTTGGTCCCTTGCTTTGCCCATATCCATTTGAGATGGCCACCCACTTCAGCTTTGTTCACTCCAAGAGACGTGGAGGGGAAGTTTTGACCTATACCAATTAAAAAAGCACATTAATTGCTGTTCTGGTTGGGTTCCTCCCATTCTTGCAGATGTTTCTTGTGTGGTCTCCACTATGCATTATTTAGCAGGAAGGACACCCAATTCCTCCCAAACGTACAAGAGAAACCAACGATCAGTCTGGGGTCTTCAGCAATATTGTTTCCCCCTTAAAGCTCCTTTCTTCCTTTTTGCATCCTCTCTCTTCTGGAAGGGATTTCATCCCTTCCAAACCTCCAAAACATGAGATTGATCACAATCAGCCCAAGGCAAAGTGTGAGCAGGGAAAGCTGATCTTTGCCAGTCTGCATTTTTGATCCCAAGGACCCTAAGGATGACGTCCTCCCCATGTCTCCTTTTCCTATGCTTCAGAGCACCCTGGAATTGCAGTGCATGCCAGTCACTGAGATTTACAGCTCAGCAAGTTTAACCTTAGATTCTCTGAATAACATGCACATGTCTTGCTAAAACTGGTGCATTCAGTGAAGGCTTGACATATTTATCTTATGCAGCTGTATTAAAAACACCCTGCCCCTTCAACCATAATAGCCCAGGCACACATTGCAGCTCTAACCACATTTCATAGCCCAGTGCTGTCCCTTAACTGCAAACCTCCCATCTGCAGATCTGCCACATCTCCAGAGTTGGGTTTGTTTCTGACTAAGAGATCTTGAGCAGCAAAGTAGGATAGGAGGAAAACACAGGGATTGCAGACCAAGAGAGGTACAGGCATTTAGTAACAGCCCATCTGCCCTGTGTTTGCTTCAGAATTTGCCAGATAAGACACATGTGTTTACTAGAAAATATTTATTGCTCCTGCTGGCCCTAACTGATCAAGTGTAAAATGCACACCCTGCTTGTCCCTTTGCTGAGCCCTGACAGCCTCACTGCAGAGGGCTCCTCCTGGCCAGGATTTTACCTGCCTATAGACAGTCCTGATATTTTGGTCTCCCAAATGAGAGGGGGAGCTAAGGGGATCCTCTGAGAAAAAGTCACCTTCATTGCTGCTGTACTGTCCAAAACCCAGCCCTGCCTCAGCAAGGCTGGACTCACCAGAGAGTCCAGATTCACGAGGCATTTGCAAAATGTGTGTGAATCATCCCATTTGCACAAGCATTTGCACATCAGGAGTGATAACATGCAGGATCAGCCTGATCCCTGAGTGCAAACGTGGAGATCTGTGACCAGCCAAGGTGAAGGCTTCCCCAGAATGGCACACCACACTGCTCCTGGACACGTGGATGCACCTCTTTTGTGAACCCTGCCAAAACCTGGGGTGCAAAATGAGTTTGAGTCTATGTGAAGCTCAGAGACAGGTTCAGGTGTGGTGATGTGGGAGGCAGGCCCAAGGCAGCTCTGGCTCCTGCTGTTTCCAAACTCCCCATCCAAAGCAAAAAACAGGTTATCCTGATTTTTACCATCTGATGCACATGAAGAGGAGAAATTTGACAGCAGTGGTGCCCTGGACTTGTGCAGGATGCTCAGGATTTTATGGTACAGCACTTATAATGTCATCCTTCCAAAGAACAGCCCACTTAGTCACTGGAATTTATTACAACAAGATTAAACAATAATAAGAAGTTTTTAGAGCAACCAGGATGAAGATGAACACACTTTGAAATCTTGAACATTGTGAGTTGTATCCATAGCCCTGAAACAGCAGGGATCAGGAGGAATTCCTCCAATGAGACACAGTGATGCAATCCACCTCTAAGGCAGGACCAGTGCTTGGGAATCAGCAAAACCAGACCCTTTGTTTCTGAGTGATGACAGCTCCAAAGTTTAAATGTTTGTAGAGAGATGTTTTCACCAAATATGATACGCAGTGATTAAAATAATGAGCTGGAACAAGCTGAAGTTATAATTGCTCGTTTTCCTCCCCTCCCCTGAGTTGGTCTGAGTGCTTCATTAACTACCTTGATGAACCAATCAAGAGTTGGCTAAATCAAGGAAGGAGCAAACAAACCCTGGGAGACATCCCTACAAGAAAAGACATAATCTGGACACTGAGCTTTGAAGGCAAGCTGTATAATGAGAGCTGACTATATCTCAAAATCCATGTTAGCTTGAATGAACTTATGTAATAAACATTTATCACAGAACATATGTCACTGAGCACCTGCCAGACTTCAGGAATAGAGCC
This sequence comes from Agelaius phoeniceus, assembly GCF_051311805.1. Classification (NCBI taxonomy): domain Eukaryota; kingdom Metazoa; phylum Chordata; class Aves; order Passeriformes; family Icteridae; genus Agelaius; species Agelaius phoeniceus. The sequence continues at coordinate 17,214,769 of NC_135274.1, forward strand.
AGCGCAGCTTGAATCGTATATGTATTAAAAAAAAACCAACTTGGCGGCAGGAGGCTGGCAGACGCTTTTACTAGAAAAATCAGAAGTGATTTTGAGAGGAGCAGAAATTTCCTGAAACCTCTCTCACTCCATGTGGGAATATAGCACTTGGAAAAAGCAAGAGGCTGATCAAGCTGTGCTGAGCGCAGGGAGCGGGACGAGCTCCTCTGCTCATCCCCTCTAGAATTTGTCCCTGAATCCCCACTGCTCCCCTGCAGGTGCTGCTGCCCGTGGAGGAGTGTTCTGCTTGTGCCTGGCTCTGCTCAAGCAAAAAGGCAGCACTGGACAGTGCAGGGCAGCTGCTGGAAGAACCCCAAGCACAGGGCTGAGCAGGGCTGGGAAGTGAATTTATGGTGAGATGGGTAAAGCTACCCAGCTCAGGGGGAAAGTTAGCACCCAAACCAAGCAGAATGAGGTGGTTCCGGGATGAACTGAGACTGTGGATGGGAATGACCATGAACTGTGGGTGGGAAGGGAGTTCAGAGCAGCAGTGTTCATTAGAAATCACAACAGCAGAAAGACAGGGCAGGGTAGTGCAGGGGCTTGGGCAGGGTAGTATGAACCTGGTCTGGGATTTTCTTCCTGGGCCAGTGCTCCCTGAGGAGCAGACACAACACAGCAAGGAGCCAGGGATAGGAGGTGCTTCTGTCTGATACAATGGGGATCAGGGCAAGTACAAGGCTGTGCCAGGCATGAATCGCTCAACTCGAGACACAGGCTGGGTGTGAGAAGATGGAGAGAGATGGTGAAGCAAAGGTGACAAAGCCAGGTGAGAGGAGAGGAAGGGGACTACCTTGCCTCACCACTAATGGGCATATCTGCACCACCTGTGCTTTATCCAGAGCTACCCTGCTTTCTCAGGCACCCACAGCAGGGCATCCGTGACAGCTCCATCCCTGCTGGAGGTGACAGACCTGGTTTCCCCTGCACCACAATTAACTCAGGCCACGCAGGGGATGAGTGGGACTGCACTGCTCACAGGCTGTGTGTCAGCAGTGCTGGAGCAGGTGTGGGTATCTCTGAAGGGCAGTGCCTGTACACTGAAGCCAGACCCTGAATTTCCTGTCTGTTTTATCACACTTGCAAACCGACGGTCAAACCCAGCCCTGGGGAGCAAGTTCTCCGGGAAAGATGAGCAAGATTTGCCTTGCAGCAGGTATCCTCATATTTTTTTCAAAAACAAAAACTTGTTATGGGCTCTTCCTGCCATATGGCTTCAAGCCTGATGAACTCTGCAGAACTGTCTCAGTTTGAGGAAGGGGAGTGAGAGTAAAGAGCACAGAGAGTAGAGAAAAAGTCTACCCCAGGAAACAGGTATAGGATAGTTGAGAGGAGAGGATAGGATAGAAGAGAGAGATCAGCTGGTCAGACTGTCCAAACTACACCTGAGTAAATCCACACCCCCCCTTCCTTCCTGCTATCTAACTTCAGCACTTCTCTGACTGCCATTATCATTACATCTGAGCACCATGGGTTGTTTCAGTGCTTTTATCATGTCTTTTCCCTGATGCAGGTGTCCTTGCTTCTCCCTGCAGCTATAAATGAGAAACAAAGCCTTGGGGAAGATTATCAGATGATTTCCAACTGACCTTTTGGACTACTGACCCTAACTGAAGCGACCAGGGACTTGCCACTTGACTGTTAACAAACCATCTGCCCAGTGTTTGGGCTAGAACCAAGGGCTTGGAAGCAGTCCAGCAGGTGCCATGGAGGGTTTTGCCTAATCCACTCATTTTGGTGGTCCTGTGGTGAGTTAGACGAGTGTGAGATCAGATCCAGTAAGTGCAAGACTGAAAGGAAGCAAGAGGAAGGAGACAGCAGAAGTGTGGGGAAGAGTGAGCAAGGGCATGTTGGTGCTGTCCTTCTGCAGGGAGCTGCTGGCCATTCAGAGGAGCCTAAGGCTGAACAGCCTGGCTCAGACTCTCAAGGCATGCATGCCACACATTTGCCTCCCCAAATGGCAGATCCCAGCTGCTCCATGGGAAGACAAGAGTCTATCTGGAGAGAAAACGCTCACTAACCACCTGATGGTACAATGCTAACAACAAATGATTCATTGTTATTGCAATTCTCCCTGCTGCACTGAAGCCATGGGCTTTCATTAGTGCTCTTCCAGGCTGGCTCTGCCACAAGTGTGCAGTACTTACCTGGGTCACAGCTTGCTTGCTGGTCTTTGCTTGTGTCCTGGAGTCACACCACTTGGGTTTTTGCCCCTTCTCTGTGGAAATGTGAATGCTGATCCTGTCAGCGTGTCAGATTCTGACCTGTATCTCACCACATGAATTGCTTCAATAAAACCCCGCTAAAGCAGAACCGTGATGATTCATGGTTGTGCATTTCTTCCACAAGTGTTGAATGCAGGCTAAGATTACAACAGATCTGGCATTGATAACTGGTTAGATTCAGCGTCTTTTTTGTTTAAAATTAGGTTTTTAAAAATAAAGTTTTGTTGAGAATTTGTGGAGGAAATTCATACTTTGAACAACTACAAAAAATATATGGTGCAGAAAGAGAGGTTTTGCCAAAAAATGTTTAAGAGACACCTTTCTCTTTCTCTTGCCTCAGCTGCTAAACAATGTTGTTCCCCTCAGCTCCCCCTCTCCCCATTTTTGGATGAAGAATGTCTATTCTGAGTTGCCAAAACTAAGCAGAAGTTGAATTTCCCCAGTGGTAGCTGAGTTTCCTCAGTGAGGAGTTGCGGTGGTCACCCAATGGCCATCTCCAGCAGAGTCCTGCTTGTTCTACCATTTCTGAAATTGAGTGATTAAAGGGTAAAGCCTTCCTTTCTGCAGTGCTGCACTACTTGGAAGATGCTTTACTCATCTGCCTAACCATAACCTACATCGTGATAATTAATGAGTCAACACTCTTTCTGCACATGGCAGTGGCTGGAAACAGGTAAGGCACCGAGATAGGCAGGAGGGTGACGCACCCACACAGACACCCCCGGGGCTGACTCTGCACTCCCACCAGCCTCAGGAATCTCCACTGGGGGCTGCACATGTGGGATGGACACAGCTCATCCACCAGCTGTGACAAAAAACACCCAACCTGTCAGCCCGGCGGGGAAAGAAAGAGGCATGAAAGCGAGAGGAAGTGGAAAAGATCAAGGCGAGAGTGTAAGACAACAAGCTCACCACCGGAAAACAATAAAAATAAAATTGCTCAGAAATAGCATAACTGACATGCAAAGGAGATCAAAACAGGCCCTCAAAATATCTCTTGGTGGGGGGCAGGGGGTGCCTATGGTGGACACCACGGGGCAGCCAGAGGATGTGCTGCGGGTGGCGGGCAAGCGTTGGCTGCTTCGTGGCCATGTCCACATCCTGCCTGGCTCCCCAGACTCTGACCTACAGGTCCCTGGGGGCTCTGGTCTCCTGGGAGATGAGCAGTGCTTTGTGCCTTCCCCAGGGCACCAGAGCACATGAGATGCAGTTGATATCTCTGAGCCAAGGGTGGTGTAGGGGCTCTGTCGGGAAGCAGGTGCTATTCCCATTTGGCTCACCCCACTTGTCCAGCCATTCCTCTGATGCAAAGGAAAGAACTTGGGTCCTGCTCCGCTTGCCCCAGCACAGATTCAGAGCATGTGCTGTTTACATCAGCAAAGGGACTGGGAAGAAGGGAAAGGAGAACCCAATTCTTCAGGGTTCACTTTGCTGGAAAGGACAGCTGCTCTCAACTTGCCTTCATGAGAGTGCTATAGTCTTAAGCTGCTGAGGCATTAAGCATGCTTTGACCTTTAAGCAAAGATAAGGCTCCAAAGTCAGCATTGTTTTGCTGTAGGTTGCTCCTCTGCTTAGAGCTGAGCACACTCTAAAGCCTTGCTGTGCTGTGTCCTGATGTGTTTCAGACTGCTGTGAGCACAGCACCAGGATCGTGTCCTGTGGGCCCATCTCAGCTCTGCTTTTCCCCAGCAGTGGGACCAGTAGCATTCAACCAGCTCTGCTGCCTATCTCTGAGGAGGTTCACTCTCCTGAAGCTCCAAGCACAGACTAGACATCACAGCTGGGGCACTGTCCCACCACAGGTCCAGAATAATATGGCTTTCATTCCTTGCACAATTAAAAAAAAAATAGAAAAACAACAGACAAATCACTCCAAGCATGGGTAGGTCTTCAGAGGAGTCCTTTGGGATAATCTGCCCAAACTTGCAAGACCTGGTTGCAGGCTGTTCTGGCAACTTTCCAGCTCCCTGTGAATCAGGGAACACTGGGACTGCCACTCAAGGACAGCAAACTGTTTAAAACATAATACCTTATTCCCATCTGGTGCACTGAAATGCATGGATACCCTGGATGTGTTATTCTTCATTCCCTCTACAACAGAGCATGTGATACAGAGTTTTCTCCAAGGAGAAGAAGGGTGAATGAACATAGTCAGGGAATGTCATTGTGTTTCTTGAAAACATAAAAGGCAGGGCTAAGTACTAGGGATTAATTATTATAGCTGTTTAATGATGCTAGGGATTTTAATATTATTATTATTATTAATAATAATATTATAATGCCATGCCAGGGCCATGGCAACAGGAACACAGGAGAGCCACCTGCCTGGGCTGTGCCAAAAGAAAGTTTATATAAGGGTTACCAAAGTCACTGGGGCAAAATGCTGATGAACATGGGACATGGCTGGGCTGGGGTCCACTTTGGCTGGCAGCAGGAACTTCCATCCTGTGGGTCTGGACATTCTTGAACAGAGTTGAGGGTAATTCGAAATAATGCAAAGCTGCCTGGTGGCTTTGAAACAGCTACCCAAAAATGGCCAGTCGACCTCCTTGGTCCTGCAAAAACACCGGCTACATCAAGGCTTTTATAGAATTAAATACCAGTTTCTGAACTTTAATTTTGCTGCCCTGGGTGCTGAAATGGGGGAGCTGGACTCAGCTCTTGCTCATTGAATACCAGCTCATGTTGCAGTAAAGTAGAAGTAACATGGTCCTAAGTGTGAAAGGACAATTTTTTTTGTTTTTATTTCTGGTTTCAGAAAGCAAGAAAGAATTATGCCCATGCGTTGAAGGAAGTTTAATAAAGGTTTAATTAAGTGCCTCAATCTTGATTTAGATGTTCTCACTTCTACTGCTGGAGCTTGGAGCTGTTAGTCATTAATACTCATCTCAGGTAACTTCCACCACCCTCAGCCCCTCACCTGACGCATGCACACACTTGACAAAGATTGCTGATATCCTCTCTGAAAACTAATGAAATCACAGTGTGATATTTTGATTTCAAGGGCATCAAAGTGATGCAAAATAATGATGGAAAAGGGAGGCTCTGATACCACTGACACAACACAGCTCTTCTTGTCTCTAGATCTGAAGGCACCTTGAGAAGGAGATCCGAATCACCCCCTGCTTCTGTTCAAGGGAAACTGAGGCACAGCTCTTTGCAGAGATGCAGCCTGCACGTCTGGGGTGGAGTCCAGCTGCCCCAGCCCCAGGCCAGCCTAACACTGACTGACCACAGCTCTCCCTGGAGCAGAGATGGGGTCTGCCATGGGCAGGAGATCTCTGTGTGTCTGTGCTTGTGTGTTGGTCTGCACACAGGTTTTACAGAGAGAAGGATCCCAGACACAATAGCAAACAAAGAGGAAATCAATTCAATGGTCAGCTGGGAAAGCAGGTCCTGCCTTGGCTGCTTGTAGTTTTAAGGGCAGCAGTGGACACAGGAAAATGCTTTCTAAAGGCTGGAACAGCAACCAGATTTCTTCCTGAGATTATTTCACAATATTTGTTGTTCTTATTTGCTGCATAGGAGATTGGGTAGGCAGAAAGGCCTGATCCCCATTTTTGTACTTTTTAACAGAGAAGAGTGCTCCTGACCTGCAAAAGGCTTCAGGATTCCTTCAGTAATTCACAAATTACTGATCTTCAGCAGAACAGAAATGGGAAAAGAAGTGATTCTATATATTTCAATAGAGTATTGTGGAAAATTGAAGGATCATTAGCAAATCTTCTGCATATGGGGCTGACATATACAGCTAAAGAACAGAAGGCACAGGTCTCTTCAGGTTACTAATAAAAGCAGCAAACATTTCCTTTGCTTACTAGCCTGAATATGTCCAATTTTTGTTATGGGAAGAATGCCATGCCCTGATGAGGATTATTACAGGCATCACTTATACATGTGGAGATCCCGCTGCCTCTGGGAAAGCTTCACCCACTCCCTGGATTGCTGTGAACCTGAAGCTCAGCTAATCAAAAGTCTTTTTTTGCCCTCTTTTCCCCTTTCCCTTCAAGGCTGGCCATGCAGAGCTGCTGGAGTAGACACAGTGCTCCCCTGAGTGACTGCCCCAGGCAGCCCTGGACCCTGGGATGCCCGGACAGCCCAGCAAGAAGCAGAGCTCGAGGCAGAGGCACAGCTTGCAGTGCCCTGCTGCAGTCACAGCTGCTGAGTGTCCGTGGACTCAAAGCCTCTCTGGGTATCACAGCAACCCTCTCAAGATGACTGTGCTGGTGAGAAGTGTGATACCAAAAGCTGTGAGGCTTTGCCCCCGGAAAGCAGTGGGCTCAAGGCTCCAGGTTTGTTCCAGCCTTTCCCCCTCCCCCAGCAGCTCTATGACTGAATCAAAGTGAACAGACTCAGCCTCTCAGCCAGCTTGGAAACTGGGGCACAAAGAGAAGTGACTCACTCCATAGCTATCTACCAGTCAGAAACTCATCTATGGGACAGGAGCCTTCAAGAAAACACAATTTTCCATAAGCAAGGTCAGCAGTTTTCTTCGGGCGCTCAAGTCCGGGGCAGCCCCTGTAGCTGGGAAAATCCTCCTGAGCCCACAGCCCCACAGCTCCTGAGCCTCTCCCAGCCCAAGAGCTGGGCAATTGCCCTGAGTGAGGGAGGAGGAGGATGGCATGGTTGGGAGGCTGCTCCCAGCCTGCCCAGCTGGCTAAGCCATGGCCCCCTTTGGCCTTGGACACCTGAGACATGACTCGCCCTCAGGAGTGCCACCCCAAGCAAATGAGCCATGGCTTCACAGGAATGGCCTTGCCACAGAGCAGGGGCCTGATCTCCTCACATTCCTGTGGTCCTTGCACGTTCTTAGAGGTTTCAAGGCCATTTGACATCCATCACTGAGACAGAGGTGTTTTGGTATCCTGAGTCTTACCTGTAAGGCTTTGTCTCTTCTTGGTTTTGGTGCCAGTCCAAGTCTCCATTGGTGCCAAAACTGACACCATCAAGAATGCTCCACTGCTGCTGATTGCTCTGGGAGCCCAGGCCTCAGGCTTTTTCCCTGACAATTCTACCACTAGATCAATATCTGTGCTTGAACAAGAGCAGAGCCCTCAGAGATGCCTCCAAATGCAAATGGGACCCTTGCCAGTAATGGAGAACCCATCACAGCTCTCCAAAGCTGTGCCAGTGTTTAATTAAGCCTCCTGATAGAAACACATTTTATACCTAATCTGCATTTGTCTGGCTTCAGATTGCAGCGGCTGGATCTTGTTTTACCTTCCCTAATTGGACAGGTTTGGTGTCATTCCACTCCCATTCCACATCACTTCCCAGTAGGACTTCCCTGGACCAGGGTTACCCCAGGCATTACTTTTCCCTGCCCAGAAATGTTGCCTGGATGGAGGGTGAGGGTTTCAGTCTCTTATTTGACATTTCAGATGCCAGGCAGCCCATTCAGAGCTGTGTGGGCATGGGTGAGGGATATCACACATGTTTCCCCAGGGTCAGACTGACCATGCATTTCCTCTGGATATTCTGCACGTGCTCGACTTGTTCCCCACACCTCAGACATGCTGGAGTTCCCCTCCAGCTCTTGCAGAGATCAGGACAAAACTAAGACTGGACTCAGTGCCCTTCACTTGGTTTACTTCTTCAGGAGCTTGTTTTTCTCTTTTCCTTCTCTGCACCCTCCTGGACCACCTTTTCCTTTGAGGGATGGAGCTGGTGCCCATCCCAGAATCACCTGGTGGAGGGACTGCAGCTGCTTGGTTCACCCTCATGGTCTGGTCCAGCTTCTGCTCTCCTGCATCCCTTCCTAACATCCTGCTGCTCCTATGGGCAGCCCCTGCCTCCTGCTCTCCCTTTCTCTGCCTGGTTTCTCCCATGGAAACACAGCCCTTCACCTTCCTGGGAATGCTGTGTCCTCAGGGGACACAGGCTGTTCATCAGCCTGATGGATTGATTCAGTCTGACTTCCTCACACTCATTTATTCAGGTTTCCTAGAAAGCCCTTCTCACTGGGGGCTTCCTGAGAGGAGCAGGTGGTGTGTCCGTGCAGGAGTAGGTGTGGGTCTGTGGGCTGGGGGAGCTGCCAGCCCCTGCTGTGCCCCCCAGCACTGTGAGGAGCTGTGCCAGCCCCGTGCATCCGCGCCCAGGGCTGCAGGGATCTCGGCATCTGCAGAATGAGCATCTGGCAATGTGCATCTGATCCTCAGGCCACGTGAACGGGGGGCTAAAAATAATAACCAACTGCCACTCCATTCCTCAGCAGCATCTGGGAGAGTTTGTGCAGGGAGGAGCAGCCATCAACATCTAACACTCCCCGGCAGCATCCCTCTGCTTTGCAACCTGGGTTTATGCATGAGAGAGGGGTCAAAGGCTTCAAGCTATTTTTTTTTAAGGGTTTCTCTAGAGGAGGGTTATGTTGTGAATTTTCTCCTACTTTACCCATCAGCTGCTGTCCTGGCCTGTTGAAAGATGACCCAGTTTTGCACTTGAAACCTCATTTGCCCTTTGCAGAGGAGCTGGCAAAAGTGCCCAGGGTATCAGTGAAAAGGTGACAGTACTACAGAAGGAAGGCTGTGAAGTCCATCCCTGTGAACATGGGTGGAGATCACCTTTTTAGAGCAGCCAGTGCCTTCCCCAGCAGTGATGAGCAGAGTTCAGCTGTAGCAGATCTGCAAGATTGCTGGTGGTACCAGCCACTGCCTTGTCAATGTATTTTTGTACTTCTGGTCATCACCTTTAGCTGTGCCACTCTTTGCAGTGGCACTGTCCAATTGTGGGCAGTGGTGTCAAAAAAGAGTCACCTGTGGTGGCAGCTTTGTTTTAAGTTGCTTATTTTGTAGGGTTTCCTGCCCTCACTCCTAATACAAAAACAGCTTTACCCAGAGATTTCTTTCAGTGAGCAAATACCATTTTCAACCAAGGAACAGCAGCAGCATATGGATCAGGTGCTGCACATCTCAGGGAGAAAAGCTCAGCAGTGTCCAACACAGCTCACACCTGGATTCCCTGTGGTCCTACGAAAGGGCTGGGCAGCTCTGGAAAAGCAGAGTATGATTAAACCTCCCCATGTCTTATTTCTTCACCTGTAAAATCAAATTAATGTCATTCCTGTATCTCTTGACAAAAGGTGGGCAAATCCTGCACAGGGATGCAGACAGGAGTACAGCCCGGCTGTGGTCCTTGGTGGATGCTGACTCAGCCCCATGAAGGAGGTTTGTTTTCCTTCTTCTCCATCCCTCAGCCATCTCTGCTGCCTCAGGGGGCACTGGAATGAGCGAGGACTGAGTGGTTTCTCTCACGACCTACAGATCAGAGGAATGAGCAGGTCCTAGCAGCTGTTGGAAAAGGAGAGAAATGTTCCCTCGTGTACCAGGAGGAGCAGGGAAGGTATCAGGTACCAGAGCATTTCCACAACAGGTTTATCACAGATCCCCTGGCTCCCCAAATCTAGTGCTGTAGCATTTCAGGCTTGCAGATGGGATAACACCTCCAGGGCTGGGCAATGTGGGGTTTGTGGGCTGCCTGTGGCTCACAGGCTGTTCAGAGCTGGTTCTTGTGTCAGCAGGCAGCAGTGGCTGTAGGTGGGCTGCTCCATAACCCACACCCCTGGCTGGAAGCAATGGGAATAAACCTATCAAAAATGATTTTCTGAGTTACACAGCCACTGGATGCTTGTCCCTCCTGTTTCCCTGGAGAACCAAATGGGCTCTGGGAGCATTAACCCCTCCCAGCATCACAGAGATGGACTGGCATCTTTGGGATCACTCCATTGCCATGCAAACAAGCATGAAGATGCCTCTGCTGTGGCCTGGTTTGTACCAAGAGAAAGATCAAAGCACTGCTTGCTCCATGGAGCAGTGGGGTGTGTGGGCTGGTGGGAGAGAAGGGGTGCATTGCAAGAGGGACTCAGGAGCACCAGCCTGCTGCATTTGGCTTTCCCAGTGGGTAGGGAAGTGCCTGGCTGGATTGAAGCTGTAACCAGCACCAGGATGTGTCAAGACCATCCTTGAAATCCTTGTGTGAAATTGGGTCTCCTGGGAAGCCAGCCAGGAGCACAGGGAATGCAATGCCCTGGCAGGTAGTGAGTGGCTTGACTCACACCTGGGCTGGGTCCCCAGGCTGCCACAGACTCCCACCTTGGGTGGGTCAGGGTGCAGGTGCCAGGCTCTGTGTCCCAAATTCTGAGGCAGTCACTGGCACAAGGCCGTGTGGGGCAGGAGACAGCAGCAGCCTGATGGAGGACACCCGGCTTGGCAGGGAGATCAAGGCCCTGGGAGTGGGAAGGGAAAGGAGAGGAACCAGGAATGAGAACTGGGCTGGGATGCGGTGTGGGGAGGTGAGCTCAAGGGAAACATCTGAGAGTCTTTCTGTGGGAGGATGGGATTTGGATTCCCCTGGAGCTGGCAGACCCATTCATTGAGCCCTGATCCAGATGTGTCCCATGAAAGTTCTGCAGCATCCCCACCCTTGAGCTTTGCTCTCAGCAGTATCCAGGGGAGCTGGGGAAGGACAGCAAGGGCTCTGCAAGCTTTGGCACCTCTCAGCTGCTAGGAAACCTGCAGAGGAGAAGCCCCATCTTCTTTGCCATTTGCCTTGTACAACCCCAGATCCAGCTCCTGGATACTGACCCCTAGGGAAGGAGACAGACTGGAGAAGCACAAGGAGTACCCAGGGCAGTATCAGAGCACCAGGAATGGAGCAGCAGGGCTATTAAACATAGCTCTGAGTAATGTGATAGACCCTGACGTGCTGGGAGAAAAGAGATGAGGTCAGGATGTGCGAGTGACAGTGGCATTTCTGCTGCATGTGGTCAAAGCTGGTGTGTTCCTCCATCACTTTTCTCCTTATTCTTCCAGACCTCAAAAACATTCACTTTTTATTTGTAAGTGTAAATCTCTCTGCATTGGGAAATCTGCTGCCAGCTCTTGGGTTGGAAACCCTCTGCCCTTCCGTGCTTCCCGGGAGGGAGGTGAGCTCCCTGCACACCTATCTCCTCTCCCATCAGCTGTGAATCATGGACCATCAATGGCAGCACAAGCCAAGGGAGAGCAAGAGCTAATTAAAATCCTCAGGGGAGTGCTGCAGCCATCTCTCCGTGCTAAGCCCTTTCAGTTTTTCATTTAAAAATCCCCCATTTCCTACTGAAGAAACAGATGGAAATTTTCCAGCTCTGTAGTCCCCAACCTGTGGCCAAGCCACAGATTTACTGTTGCTTCCTGGTTCCAAACTCCAGAACCTGTCTAGCCAGGGACTGGTGCTCAGGGCTGAGCTTCTGGGGGTGCTTCACCACACCAGCCCAAACTGTGGCCAGCATCAACAGCTCTCTGCTGCACCTTCCTGAATCCAGATCGTCCAGTCCCTCCCACAGTGCACCCCAGGAACAGCTCTGCATAGATTTACACCTCTGCACAACATGAATCATGTCCAGCGAGTCTTGAGCTGACCCTTGCAAGGAGCTCCTGAGGCACTGCATGAAAATTATTTATGGGTGGTTTTTATTGCCTGTAAAAGGATGTAGAAATCGGGCAGCGCCCTTGTGGTTTTCTTCTGTCAAATTATGATCAAGGTTCCTATTTTGCAGCCCAAATATTTAAGAGTGAGAAAGAAATCTTTACAAGGGCTACCACATTCCTTAGGTTATCTCTATTGGTTCTGCCTGGGCCTATAAATACTAGAGGGACTACCAAAGTAAATAACACATTTGCCTGCACATATGTTGCTCCAGGGGAACTCCTATTTCCTGCACCACGGAGGTCAGTAGGTCAGGGACTTACTTGCAAATCAATAGAAAATTACCTTTCAAGTGACACCTGCATTAACCTTTGATTCTTGTTGGTCTAGATGAGGTTAAGGCCACAAGTCCCTATAGGGAGAGTCTTCCATTGCGCCTGTGATTTATTTGTATTATGATTTATTTGCATTTTCTGTTTCTCTCCTTGATCTTTGGAATTGCTGGCACAGTTCCCACACAGCATGCAGAGCCATTTCCCTGCACACTGGTTGGGAATGGCAGGAGATACACAAGGCTGTGCTTTTTGCTGACAGGTGTCAGAAACAATAAGGAAAATGTATATGTTTGGAAATGAAGAGAAAACTAAAACAAACAAGAGGAAGCAATTATGAAGACCCAGTTGTCAACATAAGCTCTTCTATCCAAAAGTTGGGTCCTGAGCTCAGTCATTAATGACAGCCATAGGTCATTGAAAGTGAATGAGTTGTAAAAATCAAATTCACTTGTCATTACAGCTCATCTAGAAAGAAAATTGCTGGACCCTACAGCCTCCAAACTGGTGTGAATTACTGGTTATTTTCATCAGGGGCTGGTTCCCACCTTGTATCTCTTCTAGCTTGCACAAAGAAATCAGACTGGTCATTTCACATTTCCAATCTGCTTGTTCTTTTTGCTGTCTGTCCCTGTCATTGCTGCAAGGTTGTGCTGGTCTAGCAGGAGCAAAGAGCTCAGCAGAGCATCCCATGCTCAGCTCATCTCTCATTCTCCCATGGCAGTGCCAATGTGTTACTGCTCAGAATCGCCCCTCGCCTCCATCTCCCCTGGCCAGAGCTGCATTCAACAAAGGCATCATGCTCCTGCCCCAGAGGTGCCAAAGGGGTCATTGGACCCTGTGCTAGATGCCTTCCCCATAAGCCAATTAATGTGGGAATTTGAGTGGACCCCTCTCCCCTCCCACAGAGGTTCTAAGATGCCCTTTTCTGGGTATTATTAAGCTTCAATTGTCACTCAGGGACTCCTGGACACAAATATCTTTCCATCATTTCCAATGCTGTTTCTCACTGTATGAGGTGACTGCATCTTTTGTTTGCTTCTAATTCCTCCTTTGCACCCCAGAGAAATGCTCCTTGGTGGCTTTGCTGCTGGTGGAAATCCTCCTGCAGAGCTCTCTGCAGACATGAGGGATGTGCTGATCATTGGAAAATGGCTGACATGTCCCAGGCAGCTCCTGCAAGGGCTGAATTCCCAGTTGGCCCCAGCAATCCCATCAGGGTGTGTGAAATGCCCAGCGGGCCTGAGATAACACTGAGCAACACTCAACTGGCAGGAGGGCACTGTGCCCTCAAGGCCACCGTGGTGGTTTGACAAAAATTCCACTGGCACAGGCCACCACTGTGCCCCTGCCACCCTTCCTTGGCCCACGGGAACATCCCGGGTGCAGGGGGACACACAGCTCTCTGAAGCTCGACTTCCTGTTGCTCTGGGCATGTGCATTTTTGGCCACTGGCTTCTCACTGTCACTGGGGACCTGTGGGTGCTTCTAGAAAGCAATTAACAGCCAGAATTAATATGGGCAGACCATAGGACTTGGCACTCTGCAGTTGGCAAACACTCCCTACCCCTCTGGCTTCCTTCAAGCCCTGAACCTCGCTGATTGTATCCTGTTAACAGGCTTTAGTTCTGGATGCCGTTGAGAGCCTGCCAAGCACAATCTGTAGGATGTTTTAATTGGAGCAGAGAACAGTAATAAAAAGACCTTTGCCCAAGCCCTGCAGATGAGGCTAACAGGAGGGGAGGGCCGTGCCACTGTTCGGTCACTTCCCTTGAGCTGTCCTTGTTAGAGGGAATGGACCTGAGGTCCCAATTTGCTTGCCAGCTATCTCCTCTGCCTGGCCCCTTTGTGCACAGCAGAAATGTGCTCTGACCACCCAAAGCCAACCAGGCACAGCAGCACTGAATAATTTGCTGTGGCTTCCTGAAGCCAGGGGGGCAGTGGCAGCACACAGGGTCTCACCTGGGAGGCTGGAACACCTGCCTGAGGGTCCAGCACAGGAATGGGAGGTTGAGACATTCCCTTCCTTCAACTGCCATGGGAACAGATATCAAGAATCATCTGGAGAAGAGCTTGCAATGTAATGTCCTCCTCAGTCCACTTATATTCAAGAGATTTCACTTTTCAATGACCTTCCTGGGAATCTGAGGTGACCAAATCATCACCTCTTTAGGCCACTTTTGAGACACCCACCCTCAGCAACTGGAGCTGAATCACAGAACAGGGCTGGACCAAGTCTGTGCTTTGTCCCAGAGGTTTTTCCCAACAAGGCTGCTGATCTGCAACTCTGCTGGTAAAAGCTCAAGCACTGGGACTGCTCTTCCACCTGGGAGCCTCGGCAGGCAGCAACTGCTTCCTGCTTTCCACCCTCCTTTCCTTTCAGTGTCTGCTTTGAGCTGCTCGGTGCTCTTGCACAGCCCTGCATTCTGCTTCACAGAGGGTTGCATTTGCACGGGGGTCAGATGGTGCCCCTCCAGTCTGCTGACCACACGCTGTTCAGCCAGCAGCAGAACGCCAGGGGGACAGGCTTCAGTGTGGCAGCAATTAAATCAGTGCTGCCACAGATTTCAAAGGGGCAACTGCCAAGGACCAGCTTGTCCACACAATCCCTCGAGGATCGGGATATGTGGTCACTGTGGGCTTCACCAGGCCCTGCAGGTCCCATTTGGGCTGGAAACAAGGTCAGGAAGAGATCATCCTGGATTATCTGGCAGCAGGTCAGAAATCTAGTCTTGGTCCCCTTCCCAAAGCCCAGGCCTGCCTGGTCATCCCTTCTGAGGGCAGCACGGGTGGCTTGGGGGTGGATGGGGCTGCCTGGGGTGGTGGGTGTCAGTGTGGGGGCCCTGGGCACAGCAGCCATCCCTGCTGACTGACAGCCCTGTGTCTCAGCCCCTGCCCGGCGGGACCTGCCGGGGGGAGCATGGCTCAGGGCTTTGACTGGGACCTCAGTTTCACTTCCTGCCCTGTGTGGAGAGAAACCATCAAAAATATCTGACTAAGGCAGACTTCTCTGCTCTCGGTATTACTAAACCCTCTCTGCTCCCCAGCCCCCTGCAGTGACAGTGGTGTGGGCAGAGCTATTTCACTTTCCCCTGGTTTGCAGGCTCACAGGTGGGCAGGCAGGTGTACAGCACTGCACAACTCCTGGCCTCTCCCAGCCTTGCTGGAGCACAATCCTTTGTCCAACAGACCTGGGGGCTTTTCCCCACGACCTCAATGAGTCACAGCTTCTTAATCCTCAGAGATGTCTGAGGATACCAAGTCAGGGCAATGTGGATGATGCTGAGGGCCATCAGGTGGGGATCAGGTGCCAGGGATGCTCAGAGCAAGGGAGGGTTTGGGACCCTGCTTGCCAGGCCCTGCAGAGCTGGGCTGCACAGCTGCCTCCTGTGTGGGGCTGCAGGGGGGGAAATCTGGACAATCTCACTCTCAGCCATCAACAGATTGATCACAAACTGATTTCCCCTTGGATTAGTATGGTTACTGTGAACGATACAAGCATTTTAACATCTGCCCCTACAACTGCAATATTTGTTTTAATGACCACGTTGACTAATGCACACAGAACTTTACAAATCTGTAACATGCCTTTTCTTGCCAGAGTAGCTTGCAGCCAGTGCACATACAGACCTTGCAGCTCAAAGGAACAGAGGTTTGTAATTTGATGTATCCTCCTGCACAAGTACCAGGTCCTGTGGTGCAATTAGATGCTCTCTTTTGCAAAGGCAATAGTAATTATTGCTTCTGTAGAAGCCTGGGAGTTGGGAGTGGGACAGGACACGTGAGGTGAGTTAAAGTCAGGCTTGAATGGCTATCAGAAGCTCATATCTGAAACAATCAAGAGAGGGCACAGCAGGTCACTTGGAAAGACTGTTTTTTCTTGTTTTTCCACTTTTGCCTTACTAAACCTTTTTATTGATTTCACTGCAGATAAAGACATGAATACTACACCTACATGGTCTGTCATGAAGGCCAATGTTTCATTCCATATTTCCAAACTCCAGACACACTGACTCTTGGGCTAGATCCACTTATCTTGTGCATTTTCTGCCTGTCTCCAGTGCCATTCTTCCAGCTGTACTGATGACTGATATGGGCTCCCGTTAGAGGTTGGATTACATTTCAAAATGGGTGAGATTAATCTGTGCCAAGATATCCACGCACCACCTAAGATTTAAATCCCTTGAGTATTTTTGCTACCGAATATTCATGTTTTCACCCTGTTGGTGAAACCAGGTGAGAAACTGTGGGTGGGAATGTGCTGATATTCATATTGAGCTGCAGGTAAGTGCAGGAAGCTGCCGTATCTCTCCATGAATAACTTGACTGGCACTGTTGAGCTCTGCTCCTGAAAGCTCAGGTGAGATGGAATTCCACCAGAAATGCTGAGCTCTGCTTGCAGCTGCACGGGGACCACCTGAACCCTGAGTGAGGAGTCATTTGCAGAGACAGATCCAGGAGCAGATGGGAAGGCTGGATGGAGCTGCCCACCCATGTCACCATCCAGTGGTGCTGACTGGGGCTGATCAGAACTATTGCCTCCCTGGAACAGGCAGTGCCTGTGGGGAAAGCCCCAGCCACTCTCCCACTGCTGTCACTTCACATGGAGCCAGGGAGACGGGAGCAGGGCTGGCACCCCGTGGGAAGGCACTGCGGAGGAGGCACCCAGAGCATCATTTCATGGTAGGAGAAGAAGCTGATTAATAAGCTCAGGGGTTCTGGGCTGAGCCCACTCTGGAGAGAGAGAGGGTTTTCAGTGAATCCATCCTCATTTTTCTTTGCAGGAGTGACGTGATGGATAGCAGCAGTGGTGGAATCGCTAACAGAGTAAAATATTTCCTGCACAGGTGGATCCCTGAATTTAGAACCCTGGGGACAACTTGTTTGTGGGATGATGTGGAGCAGGAGCTGAGGCAGACAAAGCTCTTCAGAGAGAACATACAGCAATGCTCCCTGGAAACTAACCCTGATGGGGATGTGCCTTTGGAGGCTGGAGGACACCACATGCATTCAGCAGTGACCCCATTCCCTCCTGCACCGGCTGCTCCTTCAAAGCAGAAGAGACTGGTCAGAGTTTGGGGGCCATTTTTGTACAAAGTAGCCAGGAGTTAGTGAGAAGTGGCTATTTTCAAAGTTTAATTTAAAGGAGTTGGGCATTTTGCATATGATTTCATAAAACACAGGAGAGATCTTCCTTAATAACACAGATTTTTAGGAAATGTGAGGCTATATGTGCTGTTTCCATCACTCCAGGGTGCTGCAGGTGTGTGGAGTGCTTAGGATGCTTCAGGGAGGAAGGAGGAAAAGAAAAGCTTTTGGGATTAAGTGGTTTTTGTTCAGCTAATCAAAGCTCCTCACTCAGAGCCAGGACAAAGCAGCCAAGACCTCTCCTTTTTTCCTTTTATCAAAAAAGAGAGGTTTCTGTTGGCTGTCATCCCGCAGGAAGTTGCAGGTTGCTATAACCCCAAACCCTGGGCCATCCCATGCTCCAGAGCAATGCCCTGTGCTGAGCAGAGCAGCTCCTCCAGGTGCTGCTGAAGGACACCTGTCAGTCAACACTGACCCTTCACAGGTCACCCGGGGCAAGAACTGCCTCAGCCAGGGGTGGTCCTGGCCTGCAGAGCCCAGCCCCAGGGCCAGGACCCAGCTCCCAGTGCTGGCCAAGGGTCCTGGCCATGGGCTTTGGACAGAGGCTGAGTGTGCCTGGTACTGGGTGAGCCCTGGGCAGCAGTCCAGGGGTGTCTGCTCCATGCAAGATACGCTGAGCTGGTGCATAATTACCTCCTCCAGTCTTTCCAGGGCAGCAGGAGTGGGAAAAAATGGGTTAAGGGAATGTGAGAGTGTGTGTGCGTATGTGTGGGTGTAGGACAAAGTGTGTAAACAGAGGTGAAGAACACACCGTGTGAATGAGGTTGGGGGCTTGGAAAGGAAAAACTCCTCCACCACAAAGCAGAATTCCTTCACCTGTTTTTCTCATAAAGCAGCATGAGTGTGTTTCTGCTAAAGCAGCCTCCTTTCACAGCAGCTGCATTATGAAATTACTTCTTTTTAACAAATCCGTCTGCCTGCTTTTTAATAAGCAGGGCTTTCCACCATTGTATATGTGCGAGGTCTGACCTTTTCATAGGAAAAAACATTCATAACCAAAAACTATAAATAGAAGCCTTCAGACTGGAGCAGATCAAGATGTAGGTTTTGTGACTTTTTAAAAAGAAAAACAAAAAACCAACACAATGTGGGAGGGAGAGAATCAAGCTCTTTTAAAAAGTCATAAACTTCTATTATTGCCTTAAGCTTACTTAATATTTATTGAAACATTTAATAAAAGACTTAACAGTAAGGCTTACAAGACTTCTGTATCAAAGCAGGTATTTTTGCAAAGGAAAGGAAAAAAAGATTAGAAGTATGTTAGTTTAGGAAAAAGGGTATTTCCTCCAACTACGTAATGAAAACTTTATACAAGGTTTGTATTTCTAGGGTAAATTAGGTTTTGTATTTTGTTCATGTTCTGGCTCTGCAAGCTCTCATAATATACATGTAACTTTGCTCCTGAGTACAGACACTTAGCCTTCAAAGGGACTACTCATGTGAGAAAAGCTGATCATTCATTGTTTCCACTTCAAGCCATATTTGGTCCTGTGTTTTAAGTCCCAGATGCTGAAGGTAGGTGATTACATAAGAATCTCAGCTTTCTTTAAAAAAATGAGGGAAAGAAAAGTAAGCTCTAAATCTTGTGATTGAAGAGAAAGCTTGAAAATATGTCCTCCAGAGAGCTTCAGAGTCAGAAGGCAAATAAGAAGGAAACAAATGTCCATTTAAATCTGCTAATCACAGACATTTCTTGATTGGGAGCAGTATTAGTTAAGTGTATGACAAAGGAGTTCAAGGAAGGGGACTATGAAATGATCAGTGCGATTGTGGCTTTGAGCCATGGCAGCAAATCACAGTTGCCACATGCACAGACCCTTGGTGGATCTGCTTACAGAAGCCCTGAATTGCTTCACTTAGTAAACACTCAGGTACTTCAAAGTGAATCAAGAGGAGGCTTTGGTTAACATGCATTTAGCTCATCCGCTGTATCCCATGCCTCAGATTCCAGGAGATGCATATCTCCTCTGATATTTAATACAGCACAGAAAATAAATCAACTTGCCTGGTGCTGTCAGCATGAAAATAAAAATGTTAGCTGTAGCCACTGAAGGGTGCAGTGGTAATACAATACTTCAAGTCTCTCTGTTCCTTTTTTATATACTTCAGCAGCCTAAGAAACAATTACACTGATCCATATTTCATCAGGCATGGTGGGCTGAGCATCTTTTACGACCGTTTTGTAGCTTCTCAAGTGTTAGCTACAGCTTCCTTAGAGAGGTATCCTTTTGCTGGAACTGCTCAGTGCCAGGATCCTTCCTCCTGAGAGGCAGCACCTCACCATCACTGCTGCACATCATAGCACAGCCACAGCCTTCCCTTGAACCCAGCACCTCCGGTACCGCGGCACTGCCCAAGTGAGGAACCAAGTCATGGGGCTTGCCCAACACTCACAACAAAGGACTTTGTATCCTTTCTGCTGCAAGGCATTTTAGGATGAGTTTATGTCACCACTTCCCCGACAGCTATAAATATTTTTTCATATGTTGAAAATGGGAAGCTATGTAGAGATGGTAGAGATGAGAGGTGGACGGCGATTCCTGCAGAGATCTCTGTGGGCACAAGCACGTGTGCACACTCACTGCACGTAGGGTTTGCCTCGTAGCTTCATTTCTCCCAAATGATGATGACCTCTTAGCCAAAAGCCTCCCAGGCAGGAATGTTTGAAATGTTTTTCAGAAGCTGCAATTGCTGCAGACATATCGAGACCCAAAAGTCACGCAAACGGTACACAAACCCTTGAGGCAGCCAGGAAAAATGTCATGAGTTCTGCCTGGGTGTTTGAAGAGAGGGGAACCCCACCATCCACGTGCAGAAAAGTGGGGCATGCATTTTTCCTAGCACCTGCTGTGTGTCTGCTCTCCATCACTTGGGCTGGATGCCAAGATGGAAGAGGGGCTGCCCTTGGGAGAACCTGAACTCTACAAGAGATGCCTGTTTTAGGAACAAAAACATCCCTTTCTGCAGAGCTGCCCTTGGAGTGGTCAGCAAGGTGAAATCTGGGCCTGCAGAAGCTGATGGTGAAGTCCCCATGGACTTTGGTCTCGTCCAAATTCCACCCCTTGGGTCTGACTGCTGTCCAGCCGCTGCCTGAGCCTGAGCCTGGCCTGCTGCCCTAGGCTGAGCTTCCTCCTGCAGCCAGAGAATGGGGCCTAGGCTGTATCTCACCAATAAAACAAACAGAATTATATGATGCAAGGGTGTTTGAGTCGTGATTTTCATCAGTGCTTCCTTTTCACTGAGCTCAAAGTCTAGCTTGAATGCAGCCTACTATTTCAGTCCCCAAGAAAAGGCTACATAGAAAATAGGTTTTGAATCAGATGCTTTACATAAACCATGGGTTTTACTAAAAGCTGATCCATTCTGCTCTTTTTCACTCCTACAATAGCGACTCAGCAGGGAGGCATTAGAAGTTTCAGTACTTTCATCTTGTCTCAGAACATTTAAGGTGGAGAGAGCAGGTAATAGTAATAATAATAATAATAATAATAATAATAATAATAATAATAATAATAATAATAACAACAGCAATTAAATCATTCACCACAACTGATTTATTAGAGGAATTTTGCCACACGTGGACATGATAAGTCATCAAAAAATAGGTCATGATTTCCTGAAATGTATCTGAACTGCAGGATCATTTGCCAAGTAATCTATACAAAAAAAATTCCTCTCACTGTTAGTCGACGGCACTTTTATTTTGAGTTGTTTTGACTGACTAGCAGCATGGTTCACATGGTGAATATCTCTGTCTTGATTGGGAACCAGGGCAGGCACCCAACTTTAACCATGTGCCAGATGTCTCCTGGCTGAAGCCAGCCATTAATGCATGTTCAGTCTAAGGACACACAGAGAGGTTGATTTTGGTGACCAGTCTGTGTGCCAGTAACACAGAGGCCTTTTGGCAGCAATGGGCTCAGTGCTGTCCTAAGCCTGGAAAAGCTGCAGTGGGGGAAAAAAAGTGACATTTTAACTGCCCTTCCTGAGATTCAGATGGATTTGGGGGGTTGTCCCAAAACAGCCAGGTAGGGATTATAAATTGTGAGGGCTGTGGGAAGATGAAACAGAGCCCTCCTTCTGTTTGATCAAAATAAACTGTGATCTCACTTTGCTTTGCACTCAGCCTTACTTAGTCCTGCCTGATACACCTGGTTTTATTATCCTGGCTGGAAGTTATCTGAGCCCAGTGTTGAGTTTGTGGTTGGGATGAGAAAACTCTTTGTACGAAGACCCTCTCAGGCAGCTTATGGTTGACTCAAGCCCACTGATGTGAGTAGGAGACTTTTCAAGGTGTGTGGCAAAAAACATGAAATTCCAGCAAACAGAAGGTAAGAAAAGTTTGTCAAGGCCATCACAAACGAGATTTTTGTCAAAAGATTAATCATCTGTCCCACTGCTTTTTTTTTAACTCATCCCACAGTATGGAGCAAGGAGATGGCTGCTGATTTGGACCTCAGGGTTTATTGTAATCCTGTGCTGCATCTGGGAAAGCAGGAAACTTCCCTGCTGTGCTTGGAATTGTAACTCTATAGAGGTGTTTACACGTGTGGGACTTATTTCTTTATGAGAAGTGGGATAAATTAGACTTGAACAAAGGCAGCACCACATCCACCCTAGGGAATTCTCTGCCTGCCTATCACCCTATGCCCACTCCATCACCCTAACTGCACTAGTTAAAGAAAAACACACTCTTGACCAACATGCAAGTATGAAAATGCAGGCTTTTCTGCTTTCTGAAGTTCTGACAGAACAAAGGTGATTGAAATGGGTTGTAAATTAATTTCTGTGTGCATTAAGACTCTTTACACAGCCTGAACAGTATAAAAGAGCTTTGGGTTCACTCAGAATTAGCTTGAATAAATTCAGAAGGCCATATTTCTTTATACAGCACATAATCATTTCCAAAACATCATAAAAGGGGATGATTGAAACAGATTTCCTGTGGATAATTTTCTGCCTGTCCCTTGCACTTTCATCTGAGGGAGCTGAATGCAAAACTCATGGTCACCAGTGTGAAAACTCCATTGATCTCAGTGGACTTTGGTTCAGCTCTGAAAGATATGAGAACAGACACTGAGAATTTGGGTTTCTGGAGCTCAGGGCAGCACTGTCCCTGTTTGACAGAGCACAGTGAGACCAACACACAGTAGAGCTCCTTCCCACAGCCATCGTGCTGTGATCCCCATTCTTGTTCAATCCTCTCAACACAGCCAGTGTGACACGGGGTGACAGCAATGATTATAACATGGACCTGTGATCTGGGAAATGGATCTCAGACTTACACAGTTGGAGATTACAGGAGTAATTCACTGTTCAGGTGCTGTGGCTCAGGATGGGAAGTCTCCTGTTCAGCTGGACCTTCCTCATGTTTGCCACTGTCACCCCTCCCCTGCTCCATCTCAGCAATCGCAGCAGGGTTAATTAATTTGTCTCCATGAAGGATATAAAGATGTGTAGTGAGTGTCTAGGGAAGCTCCTCACATTGCTTTCTTAATAAAAAAACTCTCTCTCATATCACAACAGATGAATCTTCTTTCCCATAGGAGCTGGGACAGCTGATGCAGTGGGCAGAGCCCTGGTGCTGGCTGAGGTAGCTGTTGCTGACTTGACTTGAGAATGAGATTGTCAGTGAAATGAATTGATGGTTTCAGTTCCAGATCTGGTGGAAAAATTTAAAAAAGAAAACAAAAACCAACAACAACAAAAAAGCCAACCAAAAGTGGGTTGTGTAATTCAATGCTTATTCTCAGGAAGCCACAGCTCAGGAGGTGAGCATGGGGACTCATAAGTCTTGCTCTTCAATACCAGCTCATGTTCCCCAGCTGCAGGAGGCAGGAGAGGGAGGCAAGCACCCAGGCCCCTGAAAAGTCTGCTCCTGTGTGTCCCTTCTCTGTGAAAAACAGCAACACCAGGGAAAAACAGTGAAGTGGAAAGCAAACCTCCAAGTTGCTGAGATCCCATTCATCCCAGGACTGACTGAAATGATTCAGATATAAATTTTATCATACCAGAGCTCGCTGGCATTTTCATTCAAGCACAGCATACAAGGGAATTTTGGTTAACCCTGCCATGGCCTGAAGATGTGGGAGTGAAGCCAGGTTCATGAGAGCTGTCAAGTCAATATCCCTGTATCTCCAGCCAGTTACACCAGTGTGAGTTTCACTGATGCCATCTGAGGAATTGCAAGCAGCTTTCAAAGGTTTTTAAAGTACCCACCACATCCCTGTGAGAGAAGTAAAAAACCATCTCTTCCAACAAAGAGAGAGAAAGGGACACTGGGGATAAAGAGTGTGGATTTAGGAACGTGGTGGCAGAGCAGTGGGGAGCAGGCAGGAGCTCCTGGCTGGTGGGAACACAGCCTTCCTGAGCAGCCAGTCAACAGGACGAGGAGCAGGAACAATGAGCTAAGCACTGCAATGGAAACAAACACCTTTTTTTAGGCTCTCTGCACCAAGCTGCTGCTGCTGCTGCTGCTACTTTTATCACAGCATTCATTTGGGAAGAAAGCAGTGCAACAAAACAAGGTGCACACAGAAAGCTGCACGTTGTGTCTGAGCTCACACCAGTTACCAGCCAAAAAATCCAGTTGTTAAATTATTTCTTTCAATGGTTTGGGATTGCAGTGATCTTACATGATGTTAAATCTTTGGAAACTGGATACAGCTGAGTTAACCCTTCTGAGCAGGACATGGATGATCCACAAGGAGACTGAGGACCACAAGTGGGTGCTAACTTCTTCTGGGCAGCCCAAGCCAATGTTTCCACCATGCAAGTCTTCCATGGAGGCTCATGAGCTATTTTACAAACACATACACACGTGCATGAAACCCCCTGGCAAAAACAATGGTTGTTTTGCATGCCAAATGTGTCAGTTGCATTTCGTTTTACGTCTGAATTCGTTCTCAAGTCACGAATGAAAAAAAAAAAAAAAAAAAGCTTAGTGAGTGTTTAAATTTAGGGCATTATTTTTGAATTCCAGTGTAGAGGGAACCCAACAGTCTCAAACCTCAGAAAAAGACACTCCACCTCTGCTTTATGGGCAATTTCATTCTGTTTGTGTTTCCAGAGCCTACTTCAAAGCACAGATGCGTTTCAGGTAAATAATAACAGCTTCAGAACAAGTTTTCCTTGTAACACAAATCACCTCACTAATGAAATCACGGGAAAAATTCAGAACAACTTGATATCCATCTGCCTCAAATCAATTCCTGCTATTTATATGCTATAAGTAGGGGCCTGATTCCTGCTGCAATCAAATCAGGGGTGAAACTCCCACAGATTCCAGCGGGAATGGGGTCAGGTCTTTATGCTTGCTTGGTGACCATTGCCTGAACGTGGGTAAGGATGCCCTGGTCCATCCAGAGCGAGGCAGAGAACGTGCCTGTGGGTGCAGCACCAAACAATGGGGTCAGGTTCAGAAGAATATGAGGCAGCTTCCCTCAGCACAGAGAATAGTTCCTATAGTTTCCACATTTCCTTCCTGTTCATGTCAATCATGCTCAGGGAAAAACAATGAAGTAAAAACCAACCCCACATGGAATAAAGTAATAGGAATCCAAGAATGAGCCACATGCTGAAAAGAAAAGTCATCACATCCAAGATTGAAAGTATTGACTGTCTGGACTGCCAAATAAATCAGACTAGCCCTGGGGACCTGGATCTATACCTGTACTTACCTCTTTACCTCAAACCTCAAGGGCAAGCTTTCCTTTTGCTTTGGAAGTCTGGAGGTGGGCAAATGATGTAGCTCTTGGTCGCCTTCATGTGCACTGCTGAACCACTTTGCCTCCCTGCAGGCTGCTGCCTGCTTTGGGAGACACTCCTCTCAGGTCCCATCACCCTTTCCAAAGGCTCAACTGTGCTATGAGGGGAGCTAGATGTCCACTTGGCTTGGCAACAAAGAGAAAAAATTGTACTTGAACCTGGAAATTTACAGGAATGCAGAGCAGCCGTGTTGCTAAGCCAGCTGCAAACCTGCTTTGCTCGGGGCTCTTCCCTTTGTAGGGTTGAAGGAATGAGGCACGTGCTGCCAAGTAGGACATCAGTGCTACAAACAAATGGAAGGCCCTTATCCCACCAGCAATCTCGACCTGGTAACGGGCAGGCAGCTGGAGTAACAAGGAAGCCCAGCTCCTTCCTACTCACAGAAAGGGGAGGCGGTAGGATACAGGTTATAATTAGAGCCACCCACAGCAATTTTGGGGAAGCTTCAGTGTATGGATTGGGATCTTATTGTTGGTGCTGCCAGTTCACCATCTGCTTGGACTGGGCCAGCTCAGAAATCCAGTGGCCAGCACTCCCAGACACATCTCTTGCTTGTCTGGAGTTTAGCAGTGCTTTAAGGCACCCTGGTGCCTGCAGGAGAGTCACAGCAATAGGAATTTTTGTATAAGCCTTTACCTGACTGTCCTTCTAATTTGAAGGATTAACTTCAGCTTTGGGGACAAACTCCTTTTGGAGCCCTCACTCCTTTTTTTCCATTGGATTATAAAATGTCACTGGCTCATCCAAACTGGATCTCCCCAGAACAGCTTCCTGTAGCTGGAAAAACACCAGTTCTGCCGAGCACTGGGTGCTGCAGGTACAGCACATTCCACAGCACCCCATGCAAAGCTGCACAACTGTCTCCTTACAAAGCCCTTGAAGCAGAGTAAGGAAAATCAGAGCCACCAGAGCCACCCCCAGCTGTCCTTGCAGCTGCCATGGAGGCTGACAGCACACCCTGGCCCAAGCCATGCTTGCAGATCAGCTCTGTCTTGAGCTCAGGCCCAGCAGGATAAGGGTGAGCCTGGAGGACTAAGGAGCTGATGGGGTCTTGCACCCTCCTGGTACAAGACTTTAACACCTCTGATTTGGTCTTAATTCTTGTGCTGCTGGTTCCCAGCACAGATTTGATACCCCATATAGGAGCCTTCAACCATCACTTCTGGCTATTGCATCTGCATCGGTGTCCTTATCCTTATCCCCATCCCCAGGCAAGGGTTACCTTTTTTCAGAAATCCTATGTGGCCCCCTCAAAAGCAGCACAGGCCCCTGTGTTGCAGATTAAACCCCACCAGTGTGAAGATTTAAACCACCTGACTGGGAAAGCTAAGCCATATCAAACCCTTATGAGAAACGCGTCTGCCTGGGAGAAATGAGTCCCTGACAGAGGCAGCACAGCTTAGGTTCCTATGTTTGGTACTGCCCTCTTCATAAACACCCTGAATTTTGGTGCTTTTCCCCAAATCCCTGCTGCAGCACCCTGGGCCCAGCTGTAAAAGTCCCATTTTTTGCCATCTTGCTTTTAACCATCAGTATTTCTAAGCCTCCCTGCTTGCACAAAAGGGCTTCAAACCTTGAGTCCAGCCCTCTCAGAGAAAACAACTTCATTTCTTTTTTTTTTTTTAACGTCTTTACCCCTTACTTCTTTACTACTGTTGATTTATTTAAGGAGAGACTTGGGGGCCTCACTCAGGACTTTTGGGGGCCGCTCAGCCTGGGGAGAGCAATCCCAAAGCCATTTCTGCACCAGGGCACTCCAGGAAGCCCTGTGATAACACACAGCCATTGCTCTGGCTGGTGCCTGTGCCCTGGCTGTGCTGAGGGGGAACCTTTCCAGCTGAAGGCACAGTGAGAGCTTTCTTCCAGGTAGATGGAATAGAATCATGCAGATTATGAATGGTGATGTGTCTGCAGGAGGGTGGAGATGGGGTGAAGGAGGCGTCAGTGTGTTTTGTAAATGCTTTGAAATGTATTTGTGTGTTTCTGAGATGAGCCTTACAGAAAATACCTGAAAACTGGTTTTGCTTTTCCTAAAGCATTGGCTCTTTCAGGCAGCAGCTTTGCCAAAAGTCATTAATCACATCTTTATTAACAAGGGCGGGGGAACAGTGACCTCAAACAACCGAGGAAAACAACTAAAACTACACTCATTTGAAGGACCGCTTTGTAAAATACCTTCTGGCCAGCACATGCTCCTGTTGATGGGTATTTAAAGTGCTCTGAGTCTTTGGGATATGTTGGGACTTCTGCATAGAACCAGGACAGGACTCAGCCCAAAGCTGTGTTTGACTTAACCATTTGTCTTCTGGAGTAAAAGAGGAGAAAAAAGAAAGGTTTTTTAAAGATCCTCATGCTTTTTTACTAAACTGAGGTGTATCATGTAAGTGGGACAGGCTAAATGCTCTTTCCACTTCCCGTTCATGGCTCTCATGATGTGTATGGTTTAAATCCAGAGGGAGCATTGTGACCACTCAATTCCTTCTGGCCTCAACAGCCTCTTTGCCTCAACAACATGGCACAGGGTCCACCACATCGCTCAGTAACTCATTTTCTCAGTTAAAATACCGGCACCTGAATGAGCAGCTGCATTAGGTGGGGCCAAGCACACAGCACAGGGACTGCTGCCCTTGGGGTGAGTAGGGCCATGGACACAGCCCATGTGCCCCAGTCCTGCCAATACTCTGTGTTTCCCACTCGTTCCCTGCTCTGAGACAGCGTGTCAGCTGGGGAACGGGGATCAAGGGAGAGTGGGGACTTTTGAGGGGATTTCTGGAGCCTGCCTCAGAATGCATTTGTTGTGGGGCGGGCTCTCAAAGGCAGTGTGGGCAAAGGGCAGGTCCCCACCTCGGGCAGGATGCCAACGGTGCATCGCGGTAGGCGCGGTGTAAACCCAAACCCTGGAAGGCTGTTGCCACTGATAACACCCATCTGCTGTGGCATCATGTCCGTTGACATGGCCTTAATTAATGATATTACCAACTTAATGAGGAGATAAACCACCGATCCCAACTCCTGTTAAGAAATTGTCTTAAATACCAGTCACTAATCGCTATGGAGAAACAGATAGTGGGCCAAAATGCACACCTGGAGTAAAGAGGTGTGGCTCCCATGTTTTCTGGTGAAGTTGCATTTGTTTACTCCAGGACTGACTATGAACCATCCTGATTAACACATGGCGGGTGTGCGCTGGGCGGGAAGTTGTAAACAGCCACAGCCTTAAGTAATGGCTCTGCTCTTGTGCAAGACCTGTCATCCAGATGGCAGCAGGATTGATGGCTGTGGAGATCAGCAGGGTGCCAGACCGGGCTGCAAATGTGCGTGGGAGTGCACCAACCCCAGGCTTGCTCTTCCCAGACCCTTAGCGGGTGCAGAGGCGCTCTGAGCCCAGGGATGCTTCACATGCATTGTCTGGTTGACATGGCTTTAGTAATAGTGAACATCACCACAGTGGACATCACCATAGTGAACATCACCTTCGAAAGCATCACCTGGTGATGTCCACTATGGTGGCCAAGAGCCTTTTGGGCTGTTTAATGGAAGATGATTTGCCAGTTGTAACTAGATTTCCTGCACCATTAGTGCGGTGTGGATGTAACTTGTAGAACAGGGAAGGGACCTGTTTCACTGTACTGATTTGATTCTTTGGCTGTTACTTTATTTCCTTGCCGTTGTTATTCTGATCTAGTGAAATTAGAAAGGCATGAGCAGCCTATTTGGATCTGAATGTGTGAGTTCCTGCCCTGCAGAGCTTTCAGTAGAGATTAGATTGTGCATGCCATTGTGTGGGGAAGATGTGCCATCAGGCAAAGGAGGAACAAATGCAGGCGGGGCGGGAGCAGAGAGACAGGAGCGATGTGTCTGCATGAAGCTGCCTGCTGCTCGTGGGGTGGTATCTCCATCTCACTGACGGCTGGTGAGTTTCCCACAAAACATTCACTGCCTTTGGTTTCTTCAGGGTGTTTAGCTCCTGGAATGTGTGAGACAAGGCAGGCACAGCTTCCTCACATTACCCTTTTAGAAGTTGTCCTGGGAGAGCCTAAAAGAAAAACTATGCATAGAAACCCATGCCAAGTCTCATGTTCCTGAGCAGACTATAGGGGCTCCCGGTCCTTAGGAATGAATAATCCTGCGTGCTGCTGGAAGGCTAGGTATGCACTCAGTTTGCTGGTACCCAAATAAATCCTAAAAGGGATTCCAAGGATGTGCCTACATGACACCCAACACAGACACCAGGAGCAGACAAGACTGGCACACTGTGACACCAATCATGCACCTACTTCAGCTACTTCACTCTAGCCCTCTGTGCTCCTATTCAGGCAGACGGTTTCCTGTTGAAAGAGAGAAAAAAAAGGTGTTTGTTTGTTTTTTTAAGTGATCATAGGCATGCATATATCAGAAAAAAAGAAAGGACCTATCTTCTTCTTACATCTCTATTATTTCTATTGTTCAGGTATGCCTCGGGTACTTTCCCAGACATGTTGCCTTCTGTTTTTAACATTGCCATCTGGGAATCAGATACTGCACATCTTTTGTGGGGCTGTTCAGCAGGGAGGGAATTTGTTATTGCTCCTCACAGACAGTTCTGGCTTGATGCAGACGGATGGCTCAGGGAAGAGGGATGCCATGGGCTTTGTGGCCACTGCATTTCAGCCTGGGGAAAAGCTATGGCAGTGTGTGCACTGCACAGCTTGGGATGAGCTGAGAGAGTTCTCATAACACCTGGAAGCCAGGTGATGTCCATGGGGTCCAGACTCCTCACTGTTGGGAAGCTGTTCTGTGAGTTCATCCTGCACTGCACCCTCTTCTCAATCTGGCTCACTTGCTGAGTGTGCCCTTAATAATAATTTGCTTTTTGTAAATCCAAGGAAAGCAGAGGTGATCTCTACACAACAGGCACAGACCAAAACAGACTAAACTCCAGGGCAGTTGGAGCTTGGTGCAGGAGCAGATGCAGAACTGAACTTTGTGGCTTGGACCCATCTCTTGAAGTTGATTCTGGCAATTTCCTGATTCAGAGCCTTATGCTGTAACCACAAACCCTCCATATCCCACCCTCTTTGGTCTCCATCTCTGTCTGGTGCTTTAACTAAATACTGCTCAGTAAACGCTTACAGATTCAACAGGAGAGGCTGCTAGTTCAAAGTCTTGCATTATCTGGACAGCTGGAAAGGAAAATTAAGAGCAGCAAGAACCAAATCAGAGCCAGGAAAAAGCCTGGCTTTGAACAGTGACAGATACCTGCTTAAAACATATTTCTCCAGCCTCTGTTCCACCCACTGCTGAACACAAAAAGTTGTTTTACCAAACTGTGCAACAACTTGGATGTTCAGGTGTGTTACTCTGGAGTGGGCTGCTCCTGACTCTACTGATATTGTGAGATTATTCTTCTTTGTAATAGAGCAATAATCTTTCCAGCCTAGAAAGCAAAAGGGCTGCCACTCTGATATTGTTACAGAGCTGCAGGTGAGAGGAGTAGAACAATGCCCCTATATCACAGTGGAGAGGACATTGTGGGATATCTAGAAGCAAATAAACTGTGACAGAGTGTGCATGTGTGTGGTTTCTTCTTCAAAAATAACTTCTGCAGACTTTCTTTTTTTCCTTTTTTTCCTTTTTTTTTTTTTTAAGACACAGTGGCTAAAAATGTCCTTTAAAAATATATATAAAGCCTGAGGCTGGGTCTGAAAGCACTTAATGATGGGTAAAAGTAGTTGAAAAAAGGAAAAACAAAAATTCCCATGCTGTTCCTAGCATTGGCTCCCCCGCTCCTGCATGTAAACTGTAGCTGGATCACACTAGAGCACTCCCACCAGGTTCAGAAAAATACCTGGCCCACTTAGGGCAGATGACTGGAGAGCAGAGACTCTACTGACACTTTTATTTCCTAAAGGCACTGGGCACCCCATCATGTACATCCCTCAGCATGGTGCAGCATCTTCAAAATCACAAGGGCATGACAAGGTTTAAAGCAAAACTGCACCACACAATAGGATGGAACCAGTTGTGGACAACATGATGGAAAAGCTGTTGGGGAGCTGAACTGAGTGGAGTTAAAAGCTGTGACTGTTATTCAGGCTTTTTAAAATGAGAACCAGGCCTTTCAGACAAATCCTATTATGTTCTTTGGAGAGGTTAAAACTTTTGTTGGGAAAAGTGACTTTGGATGGGATAGATTTTTGGTGAGGTGGTTGACTTAGCAGATTCTCTTACAAATATTAATAGCATGATATGAATAGCACAAGCTCTGCATGGCTTAGAGAGCAGTGAGATCAAAGTTCTTCCATGTGAGCAGTTCCTGAGAAGCCACATTCCCAGAGGAGATCCTCAGGGAGTGGCAGGACATCACTAATTTTCAATGCTTATACCCAGCACACGAAAGGTGACACAATGACTGCTGTCCAAACCTGCAGGTGACACCAGGCAGGTGGGGAGGGGGCAGATGTGGGGAGATGTGGGTCACTGACAGGCAGAGCACGTGTGCTCAGGCAGCCAGAGCCCTGTGCCAGGGAGACAGGGGTGCTGCTGCCTGTATGGAAGGAGAACACCCACCCTGGAAAGCAGAGGAAGTCAGGAAAGGAGCTGGGGGGCAAGGTGGACATGCAGCCCAGCCTGTGTGTGACACTGCAAGTGATAAGAGTGAAGATAGGAGATGCAGACTGAAGTATGAACCAGTTCTGGTTCCACTAAAGGTCTTGAACAGAAAAATAATTTGCCTTTTGCTGGTCTCTGCATTTTAAGAAGAGAAGTTAAGAGACTTGAAGAATTTAATGTGCTAAATTCATCCAGAAAATAAGAGGTGCTGTCATTACACTGTGAAAGTGCTGTCAGGACAAAATGAGGGAACAAAAAATCTTTAACTTGGGCAGGTAAGGCCCCTGACAAAAACACCACAGCCCAGAAAGTTCAAATAAGAAAGTAGCATGCCTTGTATCAGTGAAGACACTTGCACTTTGGAATGAACTCCAGAGGCAGGATTGGATCCACGTTTCTTGATGCCATCAAATCCAGGCTGGCTGCCCTCCTAGGAGGTCTGATTGAAATCAAGCTGTGCTTTGCCAAACATGAGTTAAACACAGAGGTGAGGGAGTGATAGTCAGGGATCCTAAAGTGCTGGAGCACAGAAGGGAGTCTCCAGCCCTCCCTTGCAGCCATGAATTTTGGGACTGAAAACTACAAAGCTGAATAAGAAAAATATTATTTAAAAGGCCTGTTGCCTCTTGGAAGGTATAAAAAGGTGAGAAAGCAAGTGAAAAAGCCTGGGAGTTCTTGGTAACTACTTCTAAACTGATACAAACATCCCCAAAACCCCTCAATCCTTCCTCTTTTAACGCCCTTTCAATGCTGTTAGTGGAATAAACTGATTATTTCATAGATGTTTGTTTGTCTTTTTAGCATGCTTGCAAATTGCTCCTGTTTGGTTTTGGTTTGGGTTTTTTGAACAACTATGGTTGGGTTTTCACTCTTTGTTTGCAAGTGTTTGTTTAGGACTTGCTGAGAACAAGTTAAACACAACAAATGAGCCCTGGACAGAGTTTTGAAAGAGATTTATTCTGTGGTCATTCATTCTCCTCTGTCAGAAAACAAGTCCCATATGCAGGCACTGCTTCTGAGAAAGTTTTTTCCTTACGCTAACTACCATCCTTGCTTGGTAATGGTTGCAAAGCACTAAGTTGAAGACCAAGGGCCCAATCCAGAAAGATAAAATGAGGTACTTTACCCTTAACATTGCCTGGCAGTTAGTTCGTGTATTGATGTACTGTTAGAGATGGAGTTGGAGGATACTGAGGAAAAAACCATCAAGCCATGAAATTCCCACAGAAAGTCTGTGGCAAACCTAGGATTAACACCAAAACCACACAGTCTGTGTGTCTAACAAGCCAAGAATGAATAGGGCAGGTAGTAAATCTAGAAGAGCAGTGCGAAGGTCAAAAGCTCAGGAATTAAAGAGCAGTGAAAGAATGAACCAGAAATGCAGCTGTTGAAGGAAGCAATTCATGCAATGTTGATCATTTCATCCCCGTATGCTTGTAATAATTTTGACAAGCATTTCATTTTATCTGTTGTTATTAAGAAAATTATTCCTTTAAGGGCAAAACCTAACTATATTTTTCAGGTCAACTTGATTCTGGGAATCAGTCTCACTTGCCTGTGGTTTTTGCTATCGGGCCAAACTTAATCCCTGGTGTATTTCTCTTGCCTCGGTGGAGTTATGTTGAATATCAGCTTGGCCTAAGGGCCTTTAGTAATATTGCCAATGGGTTTCTTTAAAGCGATATTTCCCTACTTTGAATGCAGTGATTCCGGGCAGTGATTTTCATTTTTGCAACCTGGAAGGACTCCTGCATATCTTAATGAAGTTTTAGTTACTCTGATCCTGAAGAAACCTTCTTTGGCAGCAGATGACTTGTCTGGTGCTGGTCGGGCTGCAGGCAGGGGTGTGCATGTGCCCGGGCTGGTCTGTGGATGGCAGCCTCGAGAGCAGCTGCCAGGTGCCTTCCCCCCGCACAAAGAGCCCGGGAAGAGCCACAGGAAGGGACCTGAAATACACAACAGCCCCGCAAAGCAGCGTGAATGCTGTTCACAGTGTTTCTGATTGACAGAGGAGCAGCTTATCTTCCCCTGAAACCTCTGCACCCAACCCTCCAGGTGTGTGTGAGTGTGTTGGGAGGGGAGCCAGGATTCTGATTACCGTGGGGAGCAGCTCCTGGTATGCATCCTTTACTCGGAGAAAGACAAAGGCAAGACCAAAAATAAGAAGGATAGGCTTTTCAGCATCCTCCACCCTGGACATCAGGGGCTGAGACATGTCACATGTGAAGGCAGGTGAGTGCACACCCAGTGTCTCTGCACAGACTGCTGCTCCCTCAGAGCCATGAATCCATGCAGGAGAGGCTGTCACAAGGGAGCTTCTCATCTCATGAGGTCCTGGAGAAAAAAACAGATCTGCAAACTGATGGGTGCAGGACAGTATCACACCTGCTGAGATGGTTCAGAGGCACTCCCCCTGCCCTGAATGTCCCATGTGTTGCCTGTTTCAGCTTGCTTTGACAGCCAGATTACACCCCAAGTGCTCCAAATCACTTGAAAAAAGAGAAAAAATTAAAAAAAAAAAAAAAGGACAAAAAAAAAAGAAGAAATCTTTTTTGATCTTGCTTCATACAAGATGTGAAACCTACTAATGAACCTGAGTGTAACCAGCCTCTGGTTATTTGCTTAAAACTGAGCAACACATGAGGCTGATACTGCAGTTCTCAAGAGAGATTTGTCCCTGGGACAAAAGAGACCTGAAAGAGACCTGAGAGAGCCTGGAGCTAGGTTCAAACAGGCTGGGAAGCGTTATGCAAAACAGCAGCACAGAATCTAGGGTACATGATGTTCTTGTAAGCTTCTAAACTGAAAAATCTTCCTGTAGGGACTGATGGTGGGCATGCCACTGAAAAGTCAAGTGTACCTTGTTTTGCAGAGAACCCACATTCTTACTATGACTGTGTCTGGTCAGAAGTGACAAAAGACTTTTTAATCTTGATGACTTGATATGATGGGACAGCCAAAGTCTGAGCTCTAGGGTTGCTGTGGGGTGCTCCAGCACACAAGTGTGCATCAGAGGAGGGCAGGGTTTGGGGGAGCAGGGCTCAGGGATGAGCTGCTTCTGTCCTTCTGCAGCTGCTGTCAGTTTTGCACAGCTGTGGCTGGGATCCAGCAGCCTGTAAACCACAAAACTACTTGAATAGGGTTTGGATCTACACAGCATCACATAATGCGTTTAATTACCATTAGGGAAGAGAGCTGATGTGATTTCTCTACAGTACAGCCCTTGTGCAGAAATGGTTGTTGATCCACTCATCATCTCTGGAAATCCCAGCTCTCCCCCATCCTGCCATCTCCATATGTCTCCCTTGAAGACCATCTGCCTTGGCATATAGCAAACTAAAGGCAAATGACACAGCCACCAACCTCCACTTGTTGCTCCATCTCAGGGACACCAGTTCTGAAGGTGGTTCTCCTAAGGAACAGCAGGAAAACCTGGAAGGCTTGGGATCTGTGTCATCCAAAGCAGGAACTGGCTGACTCAGAGAGCAGAAATCATTTGCTGTGGTGTCTGGAGACCTCTGAACAGCTGCAAAATCCCAGTACTGAGATCTCAGTAAGGTTGCAGTTGTGATTGGCTGGGCACATTGCCAGGGTGGAAGATTCCAGGATCTGCATCCTCCTGGGAGCACCTAGCAGCCAACACAAGCTTTGTAAAGACACCTGAAAATCCTTACTTAAAGCTTGTCAGCTTAACATTAATAACTGGGAGGGAAAGGGTTTGGAGCCACTGCAGTGCAGCCTGCGAGGTGAAGCAGAAAAGCAAAATGGAGGAGAGAAGTGACTCAACTCAGAGAAAATCAGCTGTGCCTTTTGAAAAGCATGACTGGAAACGTGCTCCCTCCCAAAGACTGGCTTGTTTTTGCAGGATCATACACACGTACACAGAGCAAAAGTAAAAATAGCGAAGGGGATGATCATTGCAAACTGCACCAAATAACAATCCAATAATACGATTTTAATTAAGAAATCCACGGCACCAAATAAATTCAAGATTTGGCACAACAGCAGTGTCCAATAGCCATAAATAAAGCAATTTGCTAATGATCGCACATTCCATCTCGTTTTCCTTGATGTTTTCCATGGCGTCGTTCCTCTGAACCACAGGTTTTCTTTTAATCTCATCTCAATCTACTCCACTATTAGGTGCTGTGCTTCTTCCTTGACAGCACCGTGTTTGAATGGCCACTAACCAAAGCCAGGGAAGGTGAGGCTGGAACACAACCTTGTCTCCTGCAGGCTGAGCCCTGAGAAGGCTGCTGGTCACGCCCCGACTGCACGAGTCACTCACACATAATCAGCTGTGGCTAATTCAGAGCCAGAACCACCCCCGTGGCCCCTAACAGCTTCTGCACTTGGGATTCAGTTGGCTCCACAGGTTTGACATGTCATGACAGAGACATTTCTTCTTCACACAGCTCATTTTGTCCTGAGCTAATGAGAGATTAACTAACCCATAGCAGCAAATCAGCTGCTGCTGGTCTAGGGAGGGCATCTCAGGTTCTCTCCTTAACGAGCTTCACATTTGGCTTTTCTTAGCTGAAGGAGAGTTCATCAGCACAAACATCCTGCCAGTGACATGGTCCTTATCGGACAGATGGAGCCCAAGGAGAGCTGTTTGTGATGACCTAATGTTGTTTGCTGCTTACCTGGCAAGACACCAGTGAGCTGCTTCTCCCATGCCCCAAGAAGTCACTAAACAGATGCTCGTGGCTCCTAAACAAAAAAATCTTCACTCTTCTTAAACAAAGTCAGGGTTTACAACAGATCAAAAGCACTTTGGAGCCACTTTGTCTCCTCGGCTGCATGCTGGGTGCTTATGGGACCCTGTTTCTGCATGGAGTTGATCCCTCTGTGCTGCTCTCAGAGCCCAGGGGAAGGCAGGACTCAATGGCATTTAGTGTGTCCTGTCGGGAGATGATTAACCCTTTTGTCACCACCAAACCACAATGGGAACATCTTCCTCTTTTTCTCAGTCATTAAGTTTTTTGCATACTGGAATTATATGCATTAAACAAGGAAGTTTTCCAGTAGCTGCACATCCTTGAGTCTTTCAGTAGAAAGCAATTTGAGTGTCCATAATCACAGAGTATCTGACAAACCACAAAAGAAGACTTCTTAATTTTAACTTCTTTTGGCCTAAGATGGGTAGGACCTGAAGTCGGGGTTTGACAAGCTCAGAATTACTTTGCCATTACCATAAAATCCCATTCTAGGGGAGCTTTGCCATTTGGTGTTGCTGAATCCTCTTCATTCCTCTTCAGGTTTCCACCTCAAAATTTTTCTTATTCAGTCCTCTTTTCTTATGCAACTTTATAGGCTGTGGTAGATGGAGATAAGGAGGCCAAGTCCTGAAATGATCTGTCTGTTCTATTTTGCAACCTCAGTGACAGCAAATATTAATGTACATGTGTTCACTGCCCAACTCGTCTGACCACTCTGCACAGACATTTTGGTGACAAGCAAAAGCCTTCCACACAGTGACTGATTCTGCAAACACCACAGAAATACGGTTAACGTTGTTGTGATCCCCCAGAAATGCTTTTCTTTTGCACCCCTCCTGCTTTTTTTTTTTTTTGTTTGGCACATTGAGGTCCAGCATTTCTCTTGTGCCTGGCTCTTCCTGGACTGTGCCTGCATTACACAACTGTGCCCTTCAGACTGAGGCAAGGATTAAAGGTGTCCAAATTATTAGGAAATCAGAGCAGTGAAAGGTCAGGGATCTTTCTATTTTCTCTCAGCTTGGTAGGTGGTTGCCGAAAAATCACAAATGCACTTTGAAAATGAGGGGCAGCGAGGTGCAGCTTTCCAAGCACTCCTTGGCATTCACGTCCGTGAGTGAACTATTTACAGGTATGGCAAAGCGTTACTAATCTCTGAGCTATTTAAAAGGAAGTATCTCTAGGATCTCCTCATTTTTTCTTCCTTGTTTCTCAAACACCATTGAGTCATGCTGAATCTCCTCCCCTCCTGAAAAACTGCTTTGTAGAGCTCCCTGAAGAAAGAAAAATGTCCCTGGACAGTGAAACAAACAATCCCAAAGGGGGTTGATCATGACCTAGTAACTGGGTAAAAAATCCTGGAGACCCTGGAAAGGAGAGGTCAGTCCAGAGGCTGCCTGAGGACTCAGCTGCTCTCAAGCCCCAGGGAGGAACTCTCTTATCAAGGCTTGGAACCCAGCTGGAGACAATCTGGACCTGACCCTTCTCAAAGTTCACGTCTGTTTGGATGGAGGGTTCTGATTCAGACAAACCTCTGCTTTCAGACAGCCTCTTGGAAGACAGGGCTGCCAGTTGGCTTTGCAAGGCTTTGCTGGATGTCCACTTATGTCTGAACTTTCCCTGTTTCCTTCCCCTCCTCTCCAGTATGCCTGTCTGCATCTGGCTTCTCTTTCAAACTTAGCCCCAGATGTATTACGTTGCAGCTCGGTTCCCTGGATGCTGTTACAAATGGCAAGAAATTCTGAACAGAATTCCCAAAGAAAGCCACGCTGAAGAAAGAGCTGAGAAAAAGGGAAACCTCGCCATTGCTATTTAATTTTTTCTGAGCCCATACTTCTTGTTGCTAGAGTTTCAGAGAAAAAGGAAGTGTGTACAAAGGCTGCCTTGAACAACAGGGGGATGCTGGCTCAGGCAGTGAAGAGTGAAAAGAAGAAGTAGGCACTGTGAGAGAACTGGTAAAGATGAGGTGGGTGAAAGAGGTGCTTCAACACCTGGTCTGTGAGCAGTGGGGACTGGACAGACATTGAAACAGAGACAGGCTCGGCAGTGCTGGAAAAACAAACATGGAATAAAACACCTTTGCAAAGAAAAGAAAAAAACCCAGGGATTTTCTTCACGGTAGGATAATTCTGAAGGGCAAACACCAAGGGACAGTGTCCCTACTTCCAAACATAACCCGATAAATAGCAAAGGAAGAAAGTCAGAGTTCCTCAGTTCTGGTTTTAGTGGGGCACTAACTTCTCTACCAGAGCACTTTCTAATTGCAGGTGCTGCAGGCAGCTTTGAACAGTAAATGTAAAAACATATGAAGTGGGGTCCCCAGTACCTGGAATAGGAAAGTCAGGCTTCACTCAAGGGGATCTAAGAGCATTTGGTGCCTCATATCTCTGGCCAGCTTCTGACCATCTGAGAAGTGGAGCATGTCTCACCTACCACAGACAGTGCTGGGAGGTTAATAATGGCATTGCACATCTGAAGCCCTGTGACAGAAAGCTGCCACGTAACACCACGCTTTATTCTACCCTAAAGCCAAAGTCTCCTCCACCCAAATAAATATGTATTTGTGTTGCCTGCCTCCCATTTTTAATCTACTAGCGATTCTTACCAGAAAAATAATAAATAAAAGGCTTTGGCCGTACAAATGTGCCAAGAGCTTGGCTAATCAGCAGGATTCTAGTCTGTCACTACAGATTTTGGCAGCCTTGTGTCAAGAAAATGAGGCAACCCCATTCCTGGGAACCAGTGTGATGGAAAGCGCTTCCAGCTGATTCGGATTGTTTATTCTAGGTGAAAGTTTGCAACATTTCCATTTGGTTTCACCACTGTGAGCTTTGCCAGGACTTTTTCCTAAGCAAATGAATGTTTTCTCATTTCTCTGCTTGATCTCCTATTTACAGTTGCTCCATTGCTTTTGTTACTCTGGAAAGTGTTTGCTTGGTCAAGAATGGGTTTCAGCTTGCGAGACGTGCAACGCTTTTGTCTCCTGCTGACTTTAGCTAGACTGAAGGCCAGCATGAGCAAAGGATCTGTAGTCTTGAAGAAGGACAAATTATGCCAGAAGAAAAGCCAGAACCTGGGCAGGAATGCATTAAGTATTATTATTACATTTCTATGCAAGTATTTAACCTGTTAGTGCTTTCACGGAACAAGGAAATGCATGGAAAATGCTCCTTTCATGGTTCTACAGTGCAGATTATCATGGCATGGGTTGTTAGCCAGTACCTGCAGCCTTGCAGAGCTTTGGCCTAAAGAAATAAGGTCAGTCCAGCCTTGTTAAGAGAAGCTGAGCAAACTGTATACAGAGATTTCTCCCTCAGCTTGACCCAGGCCTGCATAGGGGCAGAAAGTGTACTTCCAGGAACATATTGGTCTGTTTTCAGCCTAAAACAACTGTTTCCTCATTCTTTTTGTTCCTCTCTGTCATTTCTTCTTTCTGCAGCACTATAACCAAGTTCCACTTTGAAATGAATCACTGTTCTAATGCTCATTAAATTAAGGAACTGACCATTCTGGTAAGACTCATGCTGACTAATTGCAGGTGTTGGTTAAATTTCCCCAATAAAACTTCTACAAAATCAAGGCATTCCTAGCTGCCATTCAAATTCTGGGTATCTGAGGAGTTTAGAAGACCCAGTTAGGGTGATTTTCTAAAGGGAAATCTCTCATAAAAATGTCCTAATCTATTGCAGCCTGTCTGAGAATTTGACCCTTTATTTCCAAATTCAGCAAGGTCATTCGCTGGCCAAATCAAGGCCAGATCTTCTGACCAGTTCACAGGCTGAGCCAGGGTTTACAATATCTGTGTCTCTTAGAAGGAAGCGCTCCTGGCATTGCAATGAACAATTCATTCACATGGTCAAATCAACATCTGTGCCCTCTGTTAAAGAATCATGGTTAGGATGTAGATGCTGGAGTTGGGGCACTTCAATCAGACAACATGTAATCCCTAATAATCCAACTGTCAAAACTCAAATATCATCTGATCCCTGTGACATTAATCATGACCCAGAAACTTCTCCACTTTTCTTTTTCCTGTTGTGCTTACAGGGAAAATAATGGATGGACTCAGAAATATCCCTTCTCCAGGACTACACACAGATTGGCTGGGGAGGGCAGCTTGACAAAAGGTGGTCTTGCAGTAAATCACAGTGTGAGCCTCCAGAGACAGTTTACATGAAGCCCTAGTTCGATGCCACATTTCCTGTGGCAGCTGGGTGAAAACTGAAAACTGTGCTCCCCACCTGTGTAATGGAAGTAGTAATCTCTTCATACAATGCTATTGCTTGCCCCACATTGGAGGGAGGAATTTGAGGAAACTCTGCCACTTCCTGAAAGTTTTCACAAAGTGTGTCATGGGAAGGCTTCAGTCTCCTGGTCCTGCTGTTTAATAATAAACCCGCTGTTTATTTTGTGGAGCTCATTTCCTAGACAGAGTAGCAAGAAGATGTCATAAATACCTGTGTGCTGCACACACCTTTCCCATGGTACCCTGTGTCCCAGGCACCTGGCAAAGGCAGCCCGGCACTGTCAGCCCCACTGAGGCTGGGGAAACTGAGGCACTGCTCGTGCTGCAGTGAGGCAGAGGCACATCCAGGCACTCCTGGCTTTCTAGCACCTGTGCCTCAACCACAAGGCCAAATTAGTACTGAAGGGACCTGTATTTTACTGTCCCCTTCTTCTGCATTAATTAAAACACATCGCTGCACACTTAAGCAATTTAAATGTTTTGGAACAAGTCTCAGGACAGCCAAGGGCGTTCAAAGTGAAGGGAAGGCTGGCAGCTTGCCCTCAGCTCGCTGCCTTGCCTGTCTATCACAGGC
Source organism: Agelaius phoeniceus (assembly GCF_051311805.1). Classification (NCBI taxonomy): domain Eukaryota; kingdom Metazoa; phylum Chordata; class Aves; order Passeriformes; family Icteridae; genus Agelaius; species Agelaius phoeniceus. The sequence continues at coordinate 17,255,811 of NC_135274.1, forward strand.
ACACATCATGCATTACAAAACTGTGAGATCTCTGCAGACCCGACGACAAGAATTTTAGGGAATTTTAGGGAATTTTAGGGAATTTTAGGGAAATTTAGGGAAACAGTTTAGGGAAAAAGCTGTAAGTCAGAAATACCTGGTCTTCCTGGGGCTCCATCACATGGACTGGCTGAGAGCATCTCTGCTGATCTTTTTTCAGTTTGCATCTTTTTTACATCTCTTCTCTATGAAAAGCTGGTGGGAACTGCTATTGCAAGAGATAACACCAGGACCAGGTTGTCTGATGGAAAGCTCTACTAGACCTGAGTTTAGGGTGTGTACCTTGCTCTTGAGGACTTTTGGGGAGATATTCAAGGCAAGAAAGAGCAAAGCCATAGCACCTCAAACAAAATACAAGGCTGGCAAAGACTGTGTTCTGCCCTGAAGGTGATACTGAAGTTCAGGGTATATGTGAGCCTTTCTCCAAAGGTCTGTTTGCCTTTCTGTCACCTATTGGTCAATGGTAGGAGGAGGCACCTCAGGTGACCTCCAGAGCAGCTTGTGCACTCTGGACTCCAGGCAGCAGACAGCTGACTACAGTCTAGAATGGAAATGAAGGACTAATTTGCCCAGGGACATTCCCTTTTGTATTTTAAAGTAATGCAAAGTGTCTTTTCACTTTCAGCTCTGGATTTGAGGCCTGAGATGAGGAGTCACTGCCATTAGATCCACATCATCACAATTGTAACATCAAAACAAGTGTTGTATTAAAAATAAACACAACAGGCATTCACTGACTTGATTAAAATGTATACATATGGGTGAGGTCATTTTAATAAATGCCTTATGCACAGACATCTGCATTTCTTACCATGGCCCTAGGCTTGGAGAAGGAGCACTGTACATCCACAGCTACCTGCTCTTGTGCAGTTGCATCAGCCTGAGCTCTCTGGTCGTTTAGAACATCTACCACAACTGTCCTTATCACATCCCTGTGCATTGACCTCCCTTTAGCACTCACAAAGGCTACAAAAAACACAGCCATGGTTTACCACATTAGCTGGACATCTCTGATCTCTGTCAGGCCACCATGTCAAGGTCTTCCATCTCTTCTATGATCTTTTGAAGACACATTCTGATGCTGTTTAGAAATAACTCACTGAAAATATTGTCCTGTCTGTGTGCCTGGAGAAAGCTCTATTAGTTAAGGGAAAGTCAGCTGGACTTTTCAGAATGACACAAAGAACTGCAAAGCCAGTAATGTCCATATTCACACTGATGAAAATCTTCTGTATGTCACTGAAAAAAAAAATCCAGGACTGAAAGCCCTGGCCTTATGTGTCTTCCTAGGTGACCCTGTGCTGAATCTTCTGCACCTCCCACTGTGAGCTGCCAAGCCTCTACAGCTCAGGTAACAGCACCTTCTGCAGCAAGCCCCTAGAGCTGGTAGCAAAGCTGGCACCACAGTGGCTTTCCGACATTTTGGGTACCTCCTCACAAGTGCCAGTTACCCCAGGCTGCAGCTCCCAGTGCATCCAGGCTGTGATCCAGAGACAGCTCTGCTCTGGGAAAGGATGTAGGAGGACTGTCCCTAACTGACTTTAGTCTCTTGGTCACCCTGCTGTGGATATCCCACCTGCAGAGTCCCTGCCTGGCTCTGGAACATCCCTGAGCTGTCCCTGTGAGGGTACCAGTGCTTCTCAGTGCTGCAGCAAGGCATGCAGCTGAAGGGGCCTTGTCCTCTGACCAAGGTGTCTGCTACAACCCCAAAAATTACTTTTGTGCTACTCATTCTTATTGATGGTTCTTATACTGCTGCCCAGAGGAAGCTTCAGCCTGCTCCCTCTCCCTTTCAGGCAGAAACAACCACTGCCTTCCACCAAAGAAAATCTCACCTTCCTGGAGAGGGAGGAGGGAAGGTTGCCTTTAATGTAATTTGGAGTCCAGTGGAGCTGTTTGCTCACTTTGTTTTCTTCCTGATGCCTTAGAGCTGGTTGGAAATGTCTGTGCTTGTGATACTTCTGAATATGCTCAGCAACGCCCAGGCAAAGAAAGCTGCCAATGGCTTTTGCAAACTCTGAATCACAGGAGCCACGAGCATGGGGTAAGGGGACAAGAGGACCTGTGTGCCACTGTCCTGGGGTGGCTTTATGATGCTGGTAACTCCCAGGGAGTTTGCTTGCAGAAGGTGTCACAGAAGTCCCAAAGTGCAGCACAGGAGTGACACACCTGCCCTGAGTGCTGAGGGAACCCTCCTGAGCATGATCTGTGCTGTAATGATGGTGATGCTCTGGGGCAAGAGTAGCACAGCTGGGGACCCAAGGCAGCCTCCACCAGTGATGTGCTACATGGGGACACCAAACGCGTGCCCAGGCAGAAAGCTCAGGGCACCCAGGGCTCATGAAGGGGCTGTGTGACAAAGGTGACAAAGCCAGGGGTGCAGGGTGGGTGCTGGGAAGTGGGGCACAGCACCCCCAGCTCTGCCAGCAGCACTGTGCTTCCCACCCAGCCATGGGACATGGGTGACAGCCAACAGGCTGGGCCAGACCCTGGGCTGATTTCCCTCCTCTCATTCCCACAGTGCTTGCACCAATAGATCTCGTCCTAAAAAGTTTATCCAAATCCTATTTGCATGCTGGTCCTCCAGACTGAGGCTCACCTTCTCTGCAGGATACACCTTCTTGGAGGCTTTTTACTGGTCTCTGCTATGGAATGAGCCATAAATTAGCCTGGGAACAGCTTGCTTTGCTGTGCCCGTGTATTTTCAACCTCAGTTCCATTTTAATATATGATAATATAGACGCTACTGTCCCCAGCCAGGATCCAGAAGGAGTGAGATGATTAAAAATAATTCATCTTACACTGAATTAAACAACTGAGAGCCTCAGGAATGGTCCCATTTGAGTTTGGTACAAATCACAGGTGACAATCTGGGTCAGTTTTTATTGGACCTGCACCTTTTTGCCAGCCCTAAATCTGCCAGCCATCACATAGGTTTAATAAGAAGGGACAACAAAGAGGCAAAAAAGGTCAATCTGTATTCGAGAAGGAGATGGAAGGAGCAGGGCAGACAGGGCAGGGGAAGGTGGCGTGTCCTGGCAAACATGCAGGAGGTGATGTTTCCCCAGGAGAGGGACAGACAGCCATGCCCTGGGTTCTTTGGAAAGCAAACAGGCTGCACCTGGAGCCCATTCTGCTGTTTGCTGAGACTCGGCAGCCTGGACCACTTGTGGTTTCCTCTCTGAGTCTTGCCTCTGCCCACAGTGACATACAGAAACTGAGGGAATGGAGATGAGACGCGCCTGGCACTTTCTGGCCAGCTGAGGCACGGGGGGCACAGGGCTGCTTTGCCCACCCTTCCCTTGGGAAAGTGGCAGCAGGTTCCCCTTCCAGCCACCTCTGCTGAGTCACAAAATCCTCTGTGTATGCCATCCCCAGTGTCAGGAGGTCTGTGTGCTGCATTGCTCTACCTTGGATTGAACCACCCCACTTCCCCCTCCCGGAAATAACACGAGCAAGAGTGAGAATGACTCATCTGTGCATATGAAGACATGTATATGCACAAATACGAATATATCTTCTATGTTGAGAGCCTGGGGCAAAAATTTCACCCAGCTTTTGAGCTCCCTGCTTCACATGGTTCTGTGAGGTTTAATGAAAAAAAACCAAAATGAACCAAACAGTAAAAAACACACCAGAACAGTGCCAAAATAGTAAAAAAAAAATAGCAAAATTAAAAATCAAATCCTGTTACCACGTGTCTAGCTTGAAAGGAAGGCCTTCCTGCTAGTGTCTGTGCATGCATTTTGTCCCCCATGGTCTCATACCAGTATGAGTGTTTAGTGAGTGGTGAACTAGCTTGCTCTGCTTCAAATCCAGCTGTGCCACATGAATCCCAATCACTGCTATTTGCCTAGGAATTGGGTAGATGGTTTCTTTCCCTGTCCTTGTAAACAGCTCCTTTGACATGGCTCCTGGCCAGTGATGCTGATAATGGACACTACACATATGGCCGTGCCTTAGTTTGAGGTTGAGGGAAGACAATCAGGTGACATTTGCCAAGATCATTCCTGAATTCAGCTTTATAAACTCTTACTCCTCCATAAAAGTCCCTGGAATGTTGCAACATCCCAACAAGGGCTTGTGAAGCTTTGTAGTTGTGTCTGATGTTTCCTTGTCCCATTTTCCAATGGGTTGCATGGAATTCAGTGTTGATTGACTGCACTAAGGACATGGAGGCCTACAATCACAGCTAGGCTGGCAAAGGCCTTTGTCTAAGATGGTCAAACCCAACCATAAACCCAGCACTGCCAAGCCCACTGCTAAACCACGCTCCTAAGTGCCAAACTACACGTCTTTTAAGTACCCTTCCAGTTCCCTGGGCCAACCCTGGCCAAGCACATCTGAAGCTACACATCCTCATCACAGCTGAGGCCCTCCATGTGCTGCTCCCACTTGTAAGCAGTGGAAGGCAACACAGTTGGACCACTGGCCCCCAAGCTCAACATCAGCATTCTGTGGTGGCCAGCTCAGCTCTGTGGCCAGCCCTCCCCTCTGCCTTGTTACTGCTCCAGGCCTCCCTCAGCCAGCGGAGCCAAACGTGACAATACGATGGGTCTTGAGAAAAGGGAAACCTTTTCATTATCCTGCCAGAAAAGGTGAGCTGGTAAATGGGTCCTGCTGCCCAGGGGTTTTGCAGCAGGGAAGAGAAATCATTCACCACAGTGCTGTTGTGACGGGCTGTGACAAACATCCTGAGGCAGCTGTGTCTGGTCACAGAGTCATCAGATGGCACAGCCTAGGAAGAGCAGCTGCTCCCTGGTGTTGGGTCAGAGACCCTTCTCCACAGCAGCCCCCTCAGTGACCATTCGTGCCCTGGCAGTGTGACATGATGCATTTAATCAGCTATTGGGAGGATGTTAAGCTCAGTGACACCCATTCCAGCCAAGCTACATTGTTTAATTAAGAGCACATAATCACAGACATCAGCTGCAGAGGATTAAGGTTGCTTTCCCCCTCCAGTGTATTTTACCTATGTCTATTTTGCTACATTTTCTCTGCATCCTCAGCCTTTCCTCCTCAGGACTGCTCTTGCTGGTTCTCTCACAGAAGCAGAGTGAGTGTGTGAATGGTACAAGTGCAGAGGAAGGAAGTGGTGTTGCTGATTCAATAGAGTGTGCTTTTCCTTCTGAGTCAATACAGAACAACTGTCTCACTGTGCTCAGAACGTATTAGAACAAGAAGTCTGCCTCTGGTGTGTGTGGGCTTGTGTTTTAATTTCTCTGACCCAGAACATGGAAAGGTTGCACAGAAGGGATTTTAATTATCTTGAAAGTTACTAAAGTCCAATTAAAAGTGTGGAGTCATCACAGCAGGCCACCCATCCACTGTATCAGTCTGTGGGCCAATTGCTGTGATATATCCCAAAATCACAGGGCATGAACCTGCTTCTAGAAAACAGAACGTGTCAAGAAGCAGTATTGTTAAAGGCTGTGACATTTTTGAATCACACAAGATCCTGCTTAGAACTGCAGCTGTACTCTATGAAGACAGCAGGTCAGAGACAGCTGCAAGGATGGGGAGAAAATGTGAAGGACGAGGAAATAAAATTATAGAGCTAAATTTCCAGAATTTTCTGCAGTAAGTAGATCAGAAGTAGGAATCCTGCAAGAAAATCTAAGGTTTGCTGGACCACTCAAGAAAATTTCCACTGAAGAGATGGAAATTACACAGCTACTAAATTATGAGTCCAATTCAGACTTCATCCCTCAGGCTATCAGGGTGATATCTGGTTCTAACAAGAGATGATTTGCTGGTACAGCGAAAACTAAAAGAAGAGAAGTTGGAAACAACTCCAACTTGGGAAAAAAGTCACAGCAACCATATTACCCATCCAGAGGATCCAGTGGGAGCTTTTAAGTGAAGGAGCCAAGACACTGTAAGAAATTGCAGGGATACATTGAAATCAGTTCCTGTATCGTGGGTTGGAAAATAGCAAATGTTTTGATTAAAATTCTTGTTTACAATATTATTTAAAACATGAAACAGCCTCCAATTTCAAAGTTTCATGCACATTTCTCACAGGCCCAGGCTGGAGGAAATGTGGGTAGTGTCTTCTTTCATGATACTTTCTATTAAGCTCATTTCACCTCAAAGGTTTGGGTGAGTCTGAGCCCTAAACCAAAAGCAAAACTCAAGCAGGCATAAAGATAAGGCAATGGAAAGTGATTGCCCAAGCCACTGTGAACTGAAACTGCCATGTTATGCACAGTGCAGGTGTCAGAAACACATTGAACTTACATTGCAGCATCCTGGAACAGCAAAGGACCCTGGCTTCCAGCTATGAAGTTCTCATGAGCAGAACAGGCTTCTCCACAAGCTGGTGCAAGCTGCCCATGCACCACAAGTGATGGTCAGGGAACCTGACCCCAGCTGCTGGATGACCACCAGGGATGTCAGCGCCCTGCATGTGCAGCAGTGAGGAGTATTTAATTCTCTCCTGTGCTCCCCCAGCAGCCTGCTCTTCATGTTATTGCAGCATTTTTTCAATTGAGCAACAAAGAATCTGTCATGTACTGGGTTTGTTTTTGTTACTCCTGGTCACTAGAGGAGTGGACTAGACACATCTGGGATTTTCTTGGGACAGACTTCAGCTCATTGCCCAGTTCTTGATTTCAGGGTAGGGATCATGGGCTGAAGGATTCCACTGCCATGGACTGGCTGCCTAATAGAGTTCTGCCTTTTGAGTACATCTCAAACTTTTATTGTAGAGTGCTCTTTTGTGCTAGGGAAAAGAAATTACCAATCTGAGTTTCATGCTGCTTTAAAATAGTCTAGGCCAAGGCTGTCTCAAAAAAAGTGTCTCAAGGATACAGCTGCAGGCTTCAAACCTGATTCAATAGCTTGGTGTCTTTCTGTAAAGTGCTTTTGGTGCTCTGCAGGAACAATGTGGTGCATGAAGTTAAAAATTCGGCAAATAAAAATTAAGCTTCAGCTGAAATACACTGTTTCCAAGGCTTCTTTAAAATGAAACAAGGTGGTCCTAGACTTGGAACACATTGTGTTACCTTCCCATTCCTTACTCCCCAATGAACTCTGCTCACTTGTCCTGCTCTTAAATCACATTTTGAAACACCAGCCTATGTCTGTGCACAGACACACAAACACAGAGGCAGAGCCCTCAGGAAAGCTGTTCTATTGCAGCATTTTGTATTGTTTCATGATATGAATGTGCTGCTCTGTGTGCTGCTGCCCACAGGCTGTGGCAGGAGCCCTGCAGGTCTGGGATGCAGCCTGGCCAAAGGTCATACTGAAATAGGTGAAATTACAAAAAGAGAAAGCTGACCACAGCTGCTCCTCTGTGCTGCTGAAAGCCATGATTTGGGCAGGCTCTGTGCCCCAGGGCTGCAGCTGCCCAAAACCTTGTCTTCTCAGGGAGGCCAGTGGTCCCCCAGGTGAGGTGTATTTCAACTCAAAATTTGATGGCAATCCTTTCACTGCTAAAAAAGCGAATGCACCGAAAGCAGCATAGACATCCCCCAGATAACAGGAGTGATCTGGGTGCTGGTTGAATAAATCCATGGGTGGGAGGGAATGATCAGCCCCACTGGGTATGAATCTCTCCTTCAGAGGGAGGGAGGGAGGGAGGGAGGGAGGGAGGGAGGAAGGAAGGAAGGAAGGAAGGAAGGAAGGAAGGAAGGAAGGAAGGAAGGAAGGAAGGAAGGAAGGAAGGAAGGAAGGAAGGAAGGAAGGAAGGAAGGAAGGAAGGAAGGAAGGAAGGAAGGAAGGAAGGAAGGAAGGAAGGCTCCCTGCCCACATGATACCGTATCAGACAACAAATATGCTTTTAGCCACAGGAACAGCTTTGCCATCCAAAAATCCAGTGCAGGAAGCTGGGCAGACAGACCTTCAGATGCAGACCTTCCCAGTGGGTGGAGGTCCAAGACCGAGCCTGGGGCTGGAGTAAGATGAGTGAGGGAACTGTCCAGCAAAACACAATGAAGGAATTATCCAAGGATGGGGATGGAAGAAGATAAACTGATCTGGCAGTCAGACAAGCACCCTGCTTCCAGCAATTTACGGTAAAAGCATTTCAGGGCTTCAAAGGGCCCCCCAGCAGTTGCTTCTGTCAGTGCCCCAAGTTCAGCAGGTCTCTGGAATGCATTTCTCACCCACATTCAAGAGAGTTTGGCTTGTTTAGTCTAGCAAAACTAAGGAGGAGAGAGCATAGTTTTGTTGTCTGTAAATACACCAGAGGCTGGGGTAGGAGAAGACCTATTCAAGCTAAAAGATCCTGTTGGCATGAAAACAAATGAGGGATCAGTTGCTGTATGAGAATATTTGGGATAAAAATTAGGAGGTTTCTATCTGGCAAGGAGTTTGACAACAGCTGCCTGCAAGGAGAGAGGCCTTTGGGGAATGGCAATATTTGGAAGATGAAGCTTGAGTAATTTTTGGAGGGGACTATAAAATGTTGGATGAGCAGGAAACTGAGAAGTTCTTTATAGCTGGAATAGGGGCCGAGAAAACGGCACAAGGAATAGAAAAGCAAGAACTGGAACTGAGGTTTGTGGAGGAGGCTCACAGAGAACAGAGAAGAAAGCATTTCCAGATGGGCAATGGATAAGCCTCACAGAAAAGGACAAAAGAGGCCAAGAGCTTTTGGAATACCGGTGAAACATCTCTCACCTTGTCAACAATGTCTGGGGAATTCTCTCTCCAGTGAAGTGGTCTGTATTTATCCATGTACCACCTGCCTGGAAGGCAGTGCTGGCTTGTAAGCAGATAAAATAAAAGCCACGGCATCCAGGGCATTTCTGTCTTCCAATTATTGCTGTTTGGAACATCAGGGATGTTTTTTCTAGGTGAATCCAAAGGATTTCCATCAACTCTGAAATACAGGAAAAATATTAAGGAACATCAGTCTGCAAAAGATATCTGATGTCTTTTGGATAGGACTTGCCTATCTGAACCCATCTAGTTACAAGCATAAAATCCTCTGCTGAGGAGAAAACCATGGTCATGGAGAGCTCTGTGCACGTGGGAGCAGGGAGGTTTTCCAGTGGGTGATATGCACCCCTCCATACCCAACGTTATCATCACATCCAAACCATGGCCTTGGAATAGGAAACACAGGAAACACACCATGTGCAGGAGAAGGGTCCCAGATGGCAATGACTCTTTATGTCTCAGTGGAACCATCTCCTTTATGGCAAAGACAAAGTCCTCTGGTGGAAAGATTTTTTAAGGGGAAACCACAGCATTTTAGAAATCAGAACCTGCCTAGGAAGGAGAAGGGTTTCAATGTGCCAGCCCAGAACAAGTCCCCCAGCTGGTAGGTGTAAGACACATTGAAGTATTTTTTGATGTCTGCATACTTTAAAACACAGATCCAGGGCCAGGATACAGTGGGGGTGGGAGACTAAAGAGCCTCACTTACTGCTGGGGAGAGAGCAGTGTGCCTAGAGCTATTAACCTGTGAGTGGGAGGGAAGGCAAAAGCTGGGAAACCCAGGCCTATATCTGTATCCATGTTTCCACATAAGCATATATAAAAATATGTATACACACACAGGGAAAACAAAACAAGCCAGCAGAGTCCATTGCACAGAGTCCTTCCTCCCCCGGGGAGAGGCTGAGAGAGCAAACGAGCGGCAGATGTGTCACCGCGCCCAGCGCCCGGGAACATCGGCTCCTGTGCGACAGCGCGGCTGAGAAGCCTCCAGAGCAGGGAGCAGCAGGAGACCCCCGAGGCAGGAGAAGACCACAGGGCAGAGAGGTCCTGGAGTGCGGGCACACAGGCCGCTCTCCTCCCTTGGAATCACCCCAGGGTGAGGAAACGCCTGGGGCCAAGGTGGGCTCTGAGCGATGGCCCTGAGCCCCTCCATGGAAGAAGGATGGGATAGGAGGAGGGCTGCAGGGTGACTTTCCCACAGCTACAGCAAAGGCCAGAGCCAACCTGCAGCCTTGAGCTTTGTGCCAATCCCAATGCCAGGAAGTGGGAGCTCCTGCACTGCCTGCAAAGAGCAGAAATGAGAGAAAGAGAGACATCTTCCAGCCAGTTTAATCAAAGATAATGAAGAGATCTGTTTCTCTGTTAGATATATCTATTTCTATTTTCCAAAAGAGCATAAAGGGCCTTGGAGAAGAAACAGGAACATGGGGCCTCTGTCCCTGGCTTACCCTTTAGTGATGTTCTGTTTCCTCGTCCATCCTGGGGCAGTGGAGCTGAATGCTGATAAGGCCAGACTTGGACCAGCCTCAGTCAGACAGTTGGTGCAATTTGACTTTAGAAAATATTTAATGATTTGTTTTTAGCATCGGATTGGGGTGAGTTGGGGTATTTGTTGTTGTTGTTGTTGATTTTGTTGTTATTGCTTCTCCCCCTCCTTCTTTTCCAACCAATTAGGTTCAATTTGTTTTGGCAGAGGACATGATTAGTGGGGCTGGGCTCCAGATGGTTGGGCGCTCAGCCGCTCACCATAAATAACTCTGGATGAGCAGTGCTCCTGCATGCAAAGCTGGGACACAAGAGGCCCAGGTCACCAGATCAGAGCATCCCATGGCTGGCGTGGTGGGACTGTACCTGAGCCCTTTGGGAAAGGCACTGATTGACTTTTCCTTAGATATCTCCAGAAATGGGTTTGTTTGCACTCCCAGGCAGTCACTGGCAGGGCACCACTCGCCCAGCTGCTCCCTCCTCTCTGAATTAACCTCCCCTCACTGGATCAGCCCAGAGCTGCAGCTGAGCCTTAGCAAGCAGGGAGAGCATGTCTCTCCCGTATCGCCTTGCAGCACATTTTGGTCTGTCTGAGGATCATCTGATCTTGCTCCTGGTATGGATCCCCAAGTGATGGGAGCATTCTGTGGGGCTGATGAGCCCAGCCAAATGCCAGTGTGGAGTGGGACTGAGCTGCCATGTGCCCCACAGACACAGTCCCAGTCAGGCCTGCTGTCCTGGCACTGTGGCAGCCAGATCCTTGGACATCCCTCAAAACTCTAATGGGGCTCTTTGGGAAGGGGACAGTAGTGTATCAGGTAAAGATGACCTTGGTAAGGAAGCAGATCCAGCAAAGAAACATGGAGAATTTGTCTTTTTTTTTTCAAAATCTGACACTTTTCAGTGCTTTTCAAACTGTTTTTATCAAAGCAATGCCCAACTCCATCTTGTTGTGAAACCTTAACAATTACCTTCTGTAACACACTGTAAGTTCCTCAATAAGAGATGAAAATAAAGCCCACACTTTATTGTTATTGTTCTATCAGTATTTAAGAAATACTCAGTGAATTGCAAACTGAATAGCTATTCAACATTTTTACATTATCTTAGTCAAGCAACTATTTGCTGAGAATGTCTTATGCTTTAGGAAAAAGCTGGTTGTTGATTTAGTAAGTAACAAATAGAAGGTTCTCTTCTGTACAATAGGTTTATCATGAATATAATGTGACTATTGTATTAAGGAGCAGACAGTACAGCAAGGAGGAAGTAGCTATGAAGTGTTAAAATGTCTTTGAACTGAGCATTGCAAGCCTTTGAACTGAGCTCTTTTCCTCCCACCTCTCAGTGCCACAAGCTGCCCTTCCCTGGTGCATGTCAGGCTGCCCAGGGAGCCTCAGTCACTCACAGCAGCACAGCACAGCAGACACACCTGAAACTGGCACCTCTATATGGGGAAATAAACCCCAGTTCAGCTCTCGTCCATAGTCCAGCTCTGCAAGCTCACACCTCTGTGTTGCAGGGTTTGCAGGGGCAAAACCCTGATCCCTGTCCCCCACTGAGCACTGTCCCCAAAAGACTCATGAGATGCGCATGCCTTGACCATTGAGCAATCTCAGGCTCTGCTCTCTGGACTTTTTGTGTTGTAAATCTCACGCCCAAGCTCCACTTGGGTCTGGAAGATTTCTCCAGTTCTTTCAGAGCTTCAATCTTTTTGGGGCTATAATGTTAGCCAAGCTCTTGCCCCTGGAGAGACAGACATATTGGGGAATGTTATGGCTCTGTCTGCAGGTAGACAACCCATGACCAGCCCTCTGTAAGCTGAAGATGCCTTTCACAAGGCCCAGCTGCAATTTTGGGCTGCAGCTAAGGTCATGCCAGCCTTGTGCCAAGCAAGCCTGGTGCACAGGCAGCTGTTCCTGGGCATATCTTTGCTCATAACAAGGGAACTCGCTATTCCTTCTGTGATCTTCCTGGATAGTTTTTTTTTTTATTGACTGGTAACAGGAGGGGCCAATGTCAGAAGAGATCCACCTTAGGGAACACTGGACAAAGCTGCTTTGTACATGATCCAGCACATGCTTGCTCCATGCACAAGGGAACTGTTTAGCAGTGTTGCACAGGTGTGGAGTGTTTATACAAGCAATGGAGCTGGTCTCATTGCCACATGCTGATGGCTGGAGCAGCAGTGAAGTGCTGGTGCAAGTGCTGTAAATGCCAATACAGCCAGTCATATGTGGCCCATCTTGCCTGGAGCACAGGTGTAGCTGTGCCACTCCGGTGATTTCTCACAGGGAACAAAGATAAGATTGTCTTCCAGTCACTGTGTTGTCTCTTGTTGGAGGTTTTCTGCAGGGATGTTGTAGAAACAAACTTTAGGTTAAAAAGAAGCACTGAGACCCCTGTGAGTCAGTTGTCCCATGGCCATGGTCGGTGTCACATGCAAAGAGGTGGAACAGATGTTCAGAACTGATAAGACTTGTTCTGGTCTAGCTTAAAACCTTGAAAACTGGAGATATGGCAAGGCCTCTGCATATAACACTGACCAGAACCCACAATTCACAGAGCTGCTCTCAAACGGGTTTGCATACAGCTCTGTTTATCTCTGGACCCGTTGCAAATCCATGTGTACAGTCATGCGTAGTTTGTAAAATGCCTGAGAGAACCATGACAGAATCTAAAGGAGTTAGAGATGGAAGTGATCTATCAGACCTATTTGCAATCTCTCATGAGCCAGGCAGCATTTTTCCCTGGGCTATATTCATTGCTTTGCCTCGTCTTGTTTTTAATCACTCAAGCAAAGAGACTAGAACAGCCAGGCAAAGTTATGTCATCTTGCTGCAGCAGGGGCACT